>NC_033566.1:656820-1313640 GCF_001680005.1 Plasmodium coatneyi | reverse complement strand
CACTCTTTAGTGGTTTTTTAATATCGCCCATGAGCTTCATTAGCCAGTCGACAAACACGTTGGTCTACGTAGTAGGGAAGAAAAAGAAAAAAAAAAAAAAAATGAATGATGCGGGGGGAGAATACAAAATGGAGGTCATTCTGATATGCTTCAGTATGACCCACATATTAAAGTAAACAGGGGAAGAGCCCTATATGAAGACACGGCAACGCCGCTTCTGCAAGATATAGTTCATCCCCACAGTGGGGGCACCCCCCCAAATGGGCCTCCAAACACGTTGGTTGTGCAAAATTACGTGGTCTCCCAGGAAATCCTTCAACTCATTGCATATAAACTCTCGGCTACTTTTGGCATTGCCAGCCATGTGCCAAACGTATTCCGTTAATATGTCCACTTCATATTCACCTAGCAGTTCCCTTAATTTTTCCGTAATAATATTTTGGTACTTTTTCTCTTCTTCTTTGCTGCTCATCATCATTGTTCCTTTGGCGCTTGGACAAAAGAGGGGGTTATCGTTTGGCGATCTTACTGACTGTGCGGTCTCGCAAGGGTCCTGTCCAAGGACTTCTACACCAGTAAGGTGTCTATACGTTAAAATATATATCGATATAAATACTACAGGCGTATTCGTACGTTTATTTGCATAATACGTCCACGTTTGGTCTTCATGTGTGCACAAAGGGGGGCTCCTTCTATGGGCTAACTTGCTCACTCAGCCGTAGAGACGTTGTTCTCATTTTAGCGTTGGTGCTTGGAGGAGGCTTCCCAATTTAGCAATCCCCAGGGCAACGTGTTCTTCCCCTTCCTTCTATACTCACGTAGCTTCAGTTTTCTCCTCTTTGGAAAAAAAGTATACTGACGGGAAATCCCCCCCTCAGGTCGTACCTTTCAATTTTCTACTTAAATGAACATACGACCGTTTTCCTGAGGATGGGTTACTGCGGTAAAACGTGCGGCATTTTTCTACGTACCCCTTTTACAATGCTGTATTTTGAAGAGAAAAAAGAAAAAAACAAACAAACAAACAAACGCTTCACCTCAAATCAGGTTAGTTCACTTCACTACGCTGGGCCCAGAAATGAAGCACAAATGCGGTTCACCTACCGGGCTGGCATAAATCCTGAAGTGTTAAATATGCTTTCCCTTCCGCTCTGTTTAGAGGCAGTTCGCGTAATTCGCCTCAGATGATTATTCCGCTGTTTTTTTTTTTTTTTTTTTTTTTCTTCTTTTGAACTCTCACTTGGTGGCTTCTTTACCATTCCTTTCCTTCTCTGACATTTCTTTTGCTCTTCCTAATGGTAAACTGGTTGCTTATTGTTTTTGGCGAAGCACGTACATTTTAACTGCTGCGTCGTATTACTACACTGCTATCTGCTGCATTACCAACATAACTACATTGCTACATTACTATATTGGCTTGCCGTTTTATAACATTATTTTTATTTATTTATTTTTTTTTTTTTTTTTGCCAAATCCCCCCAACCACAGCATGTGGTACACCACGTGCCTTTTTTTTTTTTTAAAACCCCGCAAAGGTATACATGCAAACCGCACCTTACGGTATACGTCCTCGCGCGAAAGTATAGAGCCAGCGGTTCGCGCTTATGATTGACCACGGGTTATCATCCTGCACATTGTAGAGGGATGGAAAAAAAAACATCTACATTAACTACATAAATAAAATACTCATTTATCTGCCTTTTTTGTGCCGCGCGGGAAAAAAGTGGTACGCATATTTGCATATATACATGTGCACATATAAGTGTACTTCTACACGCACATGAGAACATTTATATGCAATGTGCCTCCCAACTGCAGGCGGTAGATAAAAACGACAGCGAAACGTGTGGTATTTCACCCACGGCAACGTAAATCCTATAAGTTCGATTTGGTGAATTTTTTTTTTTTTTTTTGCCTTATAGAGGAACTAAAAAAAATACAGCGAATACGCCCATGGGGGGAGGAGAGAACAATGGGTGAAGCATTTGAAAAAAAAATAAAATAATAAGAGAAAAACAACTGAGTACATTCCATTAGTGCAAACCATTTTTGGAAAAATACGACACACACACACTACGTTGAGTTATGTACGCTAGTAGAAGAAGGGATGGTAGTCCCCCTCTCCTTTCTCTTTTGCAAAACAAAGAATAACCGTAACACCGATCTGTTGTCACATCCTTTTTTTGTACACTGCCCTAACAACGTCATTTTTACCACCACGTAATGAGGGGTAAACCATTTTTGAGGATGCAACCTTGATGAGAAAGGGGCTACTACTTCCTGCATGACGCAGACACCTCTATCAAATTTTTTCATCCGCAGTGAGTGTCTCTCCCCGTGGAATATGCACCCCCGTGGAATATGCACCCCCGTGAGACAATCTCTCATGAGCAATAGTTTGAGCGGCGTCTAACCCTTCATATTTTACCCATACATGTTTACCTTTCACACGATATATATAGTGAAGAGGGGTTAAACAGGCAGGGTAGAAATTTAAACCGAGGAGTAAAAAGGGGGGGCGATGCATAAAGTTGTGAATGCCCAAGGGGCACACCGCATCGCAACACCGCACTTCAAACGACGATATTAGAAGAAAAAGTATCCCCCTAAATGAAACTGTCCCTGGCACTGTTACTCCTGCCAGCGACCTTCGGCGGGGGGGTGACGCTACACAAGGTTAACACGTGCCCATTGTGGGAAAAAAAAAATTACGAAATTGAAAAATCCTTCTTCGTAAAAAACAGCGCCCCTACTTTACGCAAAAAGAGGAAACACCACCTACGACAGTACAACAACGCTGAAAAGAATAGCTACACAAATGTATACACCATTAAGAACCCACTAAAGTGTAAAGTAGTAGACAAGGTAAATCTCGTACGGAAAAATGCGCTACATGAAGTGTACAATATAGAAATAGACCATGGGGGGATGTTCAAATATTTGGAGGGGCACTCATGCGGGGTGATTCCTTACTATGAGGAGTTGGTCCAAACAGACAATAAAAATAACCCCCAAGACGGGGGGAAAAAAGGAGGGAAAATATGCTCAAGGCTCTATTCCATATCGTCTAGCAACTCGGAAAATCTCTCCTTTGCCATTAGAATTCATACCTATGAGGAAGAAGAAAATGGACACATGGAACGGAAGTATGGATACTGCTCAGGTTACATAAAAGAGTTAAAGAAAAACGATAACATATATTTAACGGGAGCACATGGATCCTTTCTTCTTCCAGATAATGTGCTCGAAGACAGCACAAATTTAATTTTTATTGCAACGGGAACGGGTATCTCTCCTTACATATCGTTTCTAAAAAAAATATGGGGATACGAACCAGGTAGCCAATCACGAGAGAAAACATATAATGGGCAAATCTACCTGTACTACGGAGTGTACAATGAAGACTCTATTCTATACATTGAAGAGCTGGAACGTTTTCAGAAGATGTACCCGAATAACTTCCATGTGGAGTATGTCTTTTCCTCTATTAAAAATTCGGATGGTAGTTCCCATCATGTGCAGGACGAAATATACAAAAAGAGAGAAAAGTTCCTGCAACTTTTTAATGAACTAAAATGCGAGCTTTACATTTGTGGCCATAAATCCATACGGGCCAAAATTATGGATATTCTAAAGGGGGAAAACCAAGTACTGGACGCCGAGAAGAAGAAGCGCGTTCACGTTGAGGTATACTATGTGGGCATAGAAAAACCCAATGTTGGGTTTGCCACCAAAAGGGGGGTATACTTCTTCATATGGTAAGCTGCCCAGCAGTATGTAGCCTATTCTGCCCTTTATGTGGTGCATTTTGTCTTTTTTTTTTTTTTTTCTTTGTGGACGCCGCAAAGGGGTCTAAAAAAAAAAAATATCACTTTTGTTTGGGATGTGCACAGTCGCATAAGAACAAGTGCATACTCATAAACATAAGCATAAGCATAAGCACACCTGCGTAAATTCATACCTGCTATAACCCGTTTACATGTCCGCCGCTCGCCCCTTGGTCAGTCCTTTTTCTTCCCGCCGAATACGGTAAAATAACTCAGTAGAGAGTTGGACACGAAGTCGAAGCACACGTTGCAGCAGCAGAGGAATAACACCAGGACGCTGATCACGTAGATTAGCCACCACATGGCGTACGCCACTGCAATTTAAAGGGGGGGGGGGGGGGAAGGGTGTGTATCAATAGTAAGTAAGCAACACTTATCTATAGTTATGGTCAGCTATCTATACATATCGGTACTATATATATAGTTAGCATTAGTGTGCAATAACATATAGAACTGCGCAACACTGCGTTGCGCGAAAGCTAACCCGGCGTGTGGTAAACCACGTACTTAGAGAGACCCCTCGTGATTTGTGCTGCAAAATTCAAAAAGGGGAGAAGGGTGAAATTGCACTGCACACAAAAGCAATGCCAACCTGCGCATATACACGCGGATGAGTATACTTTCATGAAAGAGTCTTTTTTCATGGACATTCTTGTACTTACCATCGCATGGGGGAGGCACCTCGATCTTTTCCTTCCCCCAGTTAAGCATAGACGAACTTTGTTTATCCTTTTGAGTCCATCCATTGTGGCACTTGCAAATAACTCTGTTCAGTTTAGCAATAAAAAGACATGTACCGTTCAGGCAAGGATTCGTTTCTTCCGATGAGCAAGGATTGTTTTCAATTTCGCAGTTCTTCCCCGTGTATAAGTCTCCGCAGTCGCATGAGTAATAGGGCGCCTTGTCAATAGGTATGCACTTTCCTGGGAAGGGGCAAAGCAAAATGGCGAAATGGACCTTGTGCGTGCAATGGTGAACAGTCATTCATGAACAAACGCAGGTCGGAGTGACCCCCATTCTGCGCGCCAATCTACGTGTGCGCCCCAATCCACGTGTGTGTGCCTCTCTGCAAAGCGAACCCCGTCTGCATAAGGCAATAGAGCATGATTCGTCCATCCCGCTAATGTTACAGTCCTTCTCGCACATGTTCCATTTCTCTGTGCAATGCACCCCCTTCTCATTAGCATTACACAAGCATAACTGTTTATTATCATCCAAAAGGTAACAGGCGTTTTTGCACTGGTGATTATCTGCACACTTTTGGCAGTTCAGTGTTCCTATTTTATTGTGCAAGCAGAACAGCAAAAGTATGGTGATGACCCAGCTGGGCAGTGGGGCCATAACGGGACAAGGGGGGAAATACCTACAACCACGTGTACAAGTACATGCATACACTTGCGTAATGACTAGTGCCCCAAGCGAACACACAGGAGGTAAACACATTACATCAAAATTATGCACAAATTCTTTTTCAGCAACAAAAAGTGGTGGTCTTTAAAACATTCCAGCTTTTATCTTATCATTTGTGAATTTTTTTTTTTTTTCCCAATTGGGTGAAGTGCGGGGGTCAAACCAAATTTCCTCCGTTAGGAGGTGGTTTCTCTCTCCAGATCATGAGTCACCTAGTTGGGTACTACACTGCTACGCATAACACGCCCGTTTGTGGTAGTATTTCACCCTTGTTGCAACCATTTTGGATGTTTTTTTTTTTTTTTTTTTTTTTTTTCTGGGGCCCTCTTCACTTCCCCGTAGTGTGTCCAACCCATCCTGATTTGTTGTTACACATTGCGTGCTTCTTAGCGTGTAGCAAACCGAATGACAAAAAAAAAACCTTCCATGGGGTCCAGTTAAATGAGGGAAAAATTAAAGCGGTAGCTTAATTATGCATAGAAAATTTCGCAGTTCCTCTTGAGCAGAAATGGACGCGGTGCACAGTCGCCGTACAACACAAATGAGGGACTCCCCACGGAAGAGGAACGTCACACCGATGAGCGGTGCGAGGGGAATTACTGTCCCCCGTTTGCATATCGACTGGTCATCTGGAGCAACCCTTAACATGCACAGAAGGGTTATTCAGAAAAGATCATTTAATTTGTTCAGGTAAAGGATGATGCAGCCATGGTGGGTAAGCATGTACAAATGTGGCAAAGGGGAGCTGATTCAAAGGGAAAAAAAAAAAATGGAATAAATGGGGAGAAAAAAAACAACGTGTTCATCAAATAAAATCGCAATCACCTCCAACAGCGGGTGAAACTTTGCAACTGTGTGTGCGTGTATCATATGTACATGTATGCTCGTTTGCATATTTGCAGACGGATGTGCGCACCTGGAGGTGTCCACAACTTTCGCGCGCTGCGGCACTTACGCAGGAAATCTCCAACTTGTGTGAACTGTTTGTCATGCAGGCATTTCAGCACGGATAGGAAAAAAAAAAAAAAAATAGCTAGCTGCATGAACCGTTCAGGTGAAAAAAAAAAAAAAAATTAACATACTAGATGGACACACGAGAGGCATATTTTTTTAGCGACAAGATTGACATTTTCCACTGGGGTAGCAAACCCTTTTGCAGAACGAACCCGGGGGTGGAGGGTAAACGGACCCACTTGCAGACAGTAATGACAATCTCTGCGTAGGGGCGGCACATGGATAACCACACACAGACAACACAGTCAGTCGGTCAGTACTTCTGCGAACGGAGTTTAATGGCGGGTAAGGGCCCGTCGGACTCGGGCCAAGAGACGGAAATCCCATTCTGAAAAAGCATAGGCTTATACTGCGGGATGGGAATAGTCATGATAGCAGAATTCCTGTAATGTTCAATGTTAGCCTTCAGCCCTTGTACTCTTCCCCAAGTAACACTGCACACTTTGTTGCTTTTAAAAACGTTAAGTTTGTAATTATTAAAAAATCGTATGAACAGTTCAGCATAATAGGGATGTATAAAATTGATAAAGGCGTAACCAACGTTACATTTATTGCGGAAATCAATTGGAAGGTAAAAAAAATCATACAGTCCTTTAAAGTGTTCGTTCATCACATTCATGAGCATTTTTTGTGTGTATTTGTTGGGAATATTTCTCAGCATCACCGTGGTTAGGATATTCGTGTTATTATTATCAAGGTTGTGAAAGTTCAGAATTGTTCCCAATGGAATTGAATCTTCACATTTGTACACTACATCATTTGTGCTGTTATTCGTGTGACTACGTTTAGCGCAGCAACGGTTCAGGTGATTACTACTCTCAGTATGCATGTCAGCTTTGTTGGTACCTTCTGCTAGGGACTCATTGGTAGCCCTGGCCCCCCCTGAACAATACGTCCCGCCGGTTGGAAGGCAACAGAGCGAATTGGGTACATCCGTACTATCCCCGTAGTACTTACTATAACCAAAGCAGTCACATTCCTTTTCGTCATTTGGGTCTGTCTTAAAGAGCACGCCGCTTTTTTCTGCGCTGCCACTTGCCTTTTCATTGTTAGTGCCTCCCCCACGGTGTAGCATATCCTTGCTGCTGATGAATTCCTCGCTGCGAATGATGTCCCCACCACGAATTATGTCCTCGCTCCGAATAATGGTCAGCTCCTTTATATTGCCAACCAAGTCTGCTTTCTCTCGAGCAGCCACGCCCTGCTCCTTATCACTCCCAAAGTCAGAGTTCATGCGGATCATGGTGGTGATGCTATTCAGTTCGCATGCATTCCCCCTATTCTCAAAGCACTTTAAATTTAGCTCATTAATTAAGGCGTATCTTAAAATTTTTTTCTCGTGAATACCATCTTTGAAATAGTTCAATTTGTGTTTAATAAACACTCGGTTCTTTTCATTCGTTAGGAGGTTGTTCAGCTTTGCAAACTCATTTTCGTTGTTTCCCTTTCTGTTGTTATACAGGACGTATGGCGAAATATATGTGTTCTTTATGTGTACAGTTGTTTTGTCCTTCCCCTTTTTCTTTGCGTCACTTTGCCTACTTGTGAAATTGGTCTCCCGCATGTGGGTATTCATTTTGGCGCGCTGTTCTCCTTTGGTCTTGTTATCACGGGGGATACACACAGGTAGATTCTACCCCCTGACGGGATACAAATGTTGCAGATTTGGGCGGCAATGGCAACACCTGGAGAATGTTCCACAATCCTCTTTTTTTTTTTTTTTTTTCTCTCTTCAGTGTGTTATCTTCCGTTCGTTCTACCCTGTTTATTTTGCAACCTCAGTTTTTTCCCGTTCTTTTCTCCCTTAACCTAGAATGATACGATGTTAAGCCTTGCAGGTGACCTATTGGGACTGTTTATTTTTCGCTTTATTTTCGCTTTGTCACGTTCCTTGGACATGTGCAGGGGGGGAGGGAGAGTTCTCCATAAACGCACGCACTGGAGGTGGTATGAACGTTACGGAAAAAATTGACTCTTTGTTCATAATTTTTTACAACCCTCGCGGAAATGTTATGGTGACGTTGGGGTGCTACCGAGGAGGCACACCAGTGGTACTACAGCGATTTGCTACAGTTTGCTGTCATGTTCTGCTATATTATGCCACCATCCCGACAGAGAAGCGGCAATTTTTCCCCCCTGTCATGCAGCACTTCTGCCTTGATCAACAACACTTCAGTAAGACTATTCCGAACAACCGGCACAATATTCGGGTGCTGCAAAAAAAAAAAAAAAAGGCAGGGTAAAAGGGGAAATAATATTGGATGTGTGTTTTTATTTTTTTTTCTTTTATTTAAGGTACACTGTAAAGATGAAAAAATGGAGAAATAATTTTTGCGTTATTTTTATTTTCGCAAATATTTGTGAATCCCCATGTGACTGTTGACATGTGTTGTATGGAGAAGGGGGGGTCCTTAAAGAGTGGTACCTTGCAGGCATTCGCATTAAGCGCGCATTTGGTTAAGGGTTCCGACTCCACCATGTAGTGGCACTACCATTTTGTGATCCTACCCAATGGCCTCTTTACTACTTTCTACTGTGCACACAAAGACCTTCCCCGCAGAGGTACCTCAGCCCATTTCCTCAATATGCCGAATTATGCAAAGGCAAAAAGTAAGAAAAGAAAAAAGGGGGTTCCTTCACGCAAGGCACATTTCGGAACATGTTCGTGGTGGGGCACAGATGCGAATAGGGAAGGCCCCCAAAAAACAAGTAACAACTGGACAACATAATGCGGTGAAGTGAAATAGGCGGACGTGAAATGAGTGGTAATCCACCCAGCTCCGAAGAAACGTAATTTAAATAGCTCACACACCCAAAGGAGGTCCGCTCCTTTTAAGGTATCCTTCCCTAGGATGAAGAAAAAAGTGAGAACTGATCGAAGCAGACATGCTCACCCTATGCACTGAACAAGATGTGACCGTTTTGCAAAAAAACATATTTTCCCTAAAGAAAATGTAACCATTACGACGATGAGGCGAATGAGATGATGAAGACACAAAGCGATGGATGCTTCCTTTCCAGGTAAGTAATCCAGTGGAACAAGGAACGGAGACCATAAAAACGATCGGTCAGCACTTTGCTATACGTTGTCCTTCCAACTGATCAATCCCCCTTTGGCATTTCTTTTTTTGTTGGAGAAATAATCAACCTTTACTATGCTCTCTCTCAAAAAAAAAGGAGCAACAAATAAATTCGCAAAGTTTTAAAACTTACATGAACATAAAAATACATGCGTGTCGAACGTGTAAAAACACAACTTAGGACTATTCCAAAAAAAAACGGAAGTGATGAAAAGAGTCGCTACGAAATAGGGATCCTTACTTGCTGCGCCAATTGTAGACACAAAAATGAACAGCTATTTTAACATATTCCCTTTTTCCTATTTTTATACTTTTCCCTTTTGGCTAATTTAATGCGGATAAGTTGTAGTTGGCAAAATCCCAGTTCACTTTGTTCAGCCATTCTGCGGGTGGGGGGAGTGGACGGGCGAACAGGGCAAGCGAAATGGGCTGTCGAAACGGGTGAGCGGGCCATTTCGCCTACTTTTTATTAAATACACATCGGAGAAAGACAAAAAGACATGACAGATCTGCATGTGTGGATTTTTTTTTTTTCGCCCCCTACGCACCTTTCACGTAGTCCCCTCTGGCATTTTTGTAATCCACGTAGTAAGCATGCTCCCAAACGTCTACAGATAGGAAAAAAAAAAAAAAAAAAAATGTATCCATGCAATACGAGCAAACACAAATTTATATACAATTGTGCTTTGCTGTAGAGTTGATCTTTTTTAAAGAATGTACTTGTGGGTGACTGCTACGATGGACACTTTAACTTTGCCGCCTCACTGCAGTTGCCCTTACCTAGCGTTAAGATGGGGTGTCCAATGTTATTTTTTATCGGATTATCGGCGTCGTGTCCTTGGTAGATGATCAGCTTTTTGTCCTTCATTATTAGCCATATCCAGCCACTCCCAAAATGACCTTCAAGGAAAGTGAAAAAAAGGAAAGAGTGTCTCACAAATGTTCCATGGGGGATAAGTTGCCACACGAACGTTTCGCGCTGATTTGCCGCACCAACGTGGAAGCTGCAAAATACCTGATGCTTCCTTCAAAAAGGCGTCTTTAAAATTTTCAAAGGTCGTAAAGGACTCTTCGATTTTGTTCTTTATTTCTCCGTAAGGCATCCCACCTCCATGCTCCTTCAGTCCCAACCAAAAGAAGTTGTGGTTAAAAATTTGGGCTGTTCAAATAGTTGACGGTGAGGTGAAAGCCATGAAGGAGATGTGTACACTAAAGGAGCAGTCACCACCATGTGCACGTACATTGACGTCGAATGGTGTAAAGGGATAAATGCACAAAGGAATGGCCAGTCGAAATATTTTCCAAACAAGCATTCCATTCTTTCACTCTACCCCAATGCAGCCTTACCTGCATTGTTATAAATCGCCCCGGAGTATCTTCCTATCACCTCTGAGGGGGGTGCAAGAAAAAAGAAAAAAGAAAAAAAATAATTTTATATTTTTATATAATTAAAGGGCCACCCATCTGTCCCCATAAAGCGCGCTGACGGACCTTCCAAAGTGAGGTTCCTCAGTTCACCATGCTGTTCGGCTAAACCTGGAAGAGGAGATTAAAAAAAAAAAATTGATAAAACGAAAGTGGTGAGAAATGTAGGACACGAACGAATTGTGAATTATTCTACTCAAAATGGAGGAAAAATGAAGTGTCCAATCAGGCGATTATAAAATAAGCACGTCCCGTTGTAACTAATGCACCTCCAAATGGAGACAAGCCAATTTTGTCGCCTCTCATTCAGTACTATTTAAGTTCTTCACATATGCGGCGTGGTGCTTGCTGTAGTGGTATTTCACCGATTCTTCACTGAGGAAGGGAGACATATTTTGGGGACTCTGAAAGGACGGTAGTGTTTTATAGTTGTGTGCAGTTGTTTGTAGGTGGGGGTGACGCGCAGTGAGTACAACGAGTAATATGAGCAAGTGAACATACGGGTGCCTCCTTAGGCGTAACTGCAGTCACTTTTGTAATCACTATTTGCACGAGTGATAATGCATCTATTACGAATGGAAGCTTCATTAAGGAAAACGGTTTCGACTCCCACAGGGGTTTGACACCCCAACTGTCATACAGCATGTCGTCCACTTTGGATGCACACTTGGATTCATTTTTCACTTCAGATGGACGGCCGAAGAAGGATAGGAACCCCAGCTTGTCGGCTCTTTTGAGTCCCCGAGCGCCTGTGGTGGGGCAGCAAAAGGGAAAAGGAGATGAAGTGGGGAAGAAGCAGCGATGAAAAGAGGCACTGAAGGAGCGATACTTCACCAAACGCATGAGTAAATGCTGCTACGCAATAACGTACACACACGGGCGCGCAGCAAATCGGTGATGGCCAACGGGCGGCCTCTCTTAGAACCTTTCAATATCCCTTGCTCAAGAAGAAAAAAAAAACAAAAAAAAAAGAAAACTTTAAATGCAGCCATTTTCAAACCATCAAGCAGTACAGGGTTGTAATGAACAGCATTTTGTGAGAACGATCCTGGTAGAGGAGAGGAGGGCTTAAAATTGACATCCAACGCAGAGAATTAGAAGAATATATTTTTTAAAAAATGTAGGTGAGGGTGCAGCACATTTCACAGTGCATCTGTGTTCCTACTTGATGTGGCAATTTTGGCTGCCACTTCGCGCCCCCATTTTACACACCCATTTTTTACGGATATTTGTGAAGGCCATTTTTCAAGGTCATTTTTTTTTTTCTTTTCCCACGCTTCGCTACAGACCACATTTCTGTGCAACCAAAAGTTACACACGCGCCTCCGTTAAACATAACCGCGTGAAAAAAAAAAAAAAAAAGGAAAATACGACCACATATATATCGTTATTATTGAATCTCCATTTTTTTGCCAAACGAAAAAGGGAAGAAGCAAATTAGGGAACACCTTTGTGCCGTCTTAATACACAAAAGAATGAAATATGTTTGGAGCATTGAAGAATGAAGGGGGAACAATTCGTCCACCCTTTTGTTTGTTCTTCTTTACATACTGATGATGTTCCTTTGTGTTTGACGTTTAAGAGGAACATCACCTTGTAACGTCGCTTTGCAACGCTTCTGGGGGTCCCCCGGCAGGAGGGTTAAGCGCCATGCAGAATGATAAAAATGACGACCAATATGCATGTGAACGGAGGAAGGGTCCTTTGCGCCGAAAGACTGAACAGACATTTAAAGAAAAAAAGTCCAAACGAATTGAAGCGCATTTCAAAATTTCCACATTGGCTAATTCCCTCATTTGAGCCACCCCTTTGGATTTACCCTATATAAAGCAGAAAAAAGGACTCTGCTGCAAATATTAATATTTCCCTTGCGTATACCTTCCCGTCTGATCATAATTCGCATGACCTTCTAATATACTTCTCTTTTTATCGTTAGGATGACGCGACGGTTGCGCCGAAAGAAGGGATGCATAAGGGGGTGGGTGGGCAAATACCTTCCCCGCAAATGAACAATTAAAAGTTACGCGAGCAGGAAAAATATAAAAATTGGTAACCCACAAAAAGGGCATGCGTAAGTACAGAACATGTATACACGTGTACAAACATAAAAAAAATATTTACATGTACCTCATGTAGGTCTCCCTCACGCATAGCATATATTTATTGTTTCTCCGTTATGGGGAGCGCCCAAATGGATTATATAGCCCCCCACTAGATACGATACGCTTCCGTTTTTTTTTTTCAAACCTTTTTTTGTACGTTCCGTCCAATGTTGCGCCTTACTTTCCCCTTCAAAATGGCAAAAAAAAAAAAAAAAAAAAAATCGCATAATGCATACAAAGCATATAATACATTCATAGCAGAGGAACAAAACAGAGCCACGTAATTAAATTGCAAAATAACCGCTAAATTAAGCAAAAGGAGGAATTTCCGCCAAAGGCTACAAAGAAAAAAAAAAAAAAAAAAAAGTACTAGCCAATTTTCAAGCGCATATTTTGCCTTTCCTCAGAAAATATATACTTGTACATTTGTAGGTACGCATTTGTGTATGCCTACTTGTATACTCTTATGCGTTCACGCTGACAAATCTTGTCACTTCCGCTGCGAGTGCCACAGCCTCGTTGGGAAAAAACCCACTTCGGGAAAGCTTCATGTTCCCACATTGTTCCTGCGTGCCCATGTGCGACGTACACAGAAGGTTTAGCGAAATGGTATGCTGGTAGGAGTTCAGTTGGGGAGACTCAAGTGCCACTTTGCATTATCGTAAGATATACCCTTCTGAGGGAACACTGTGCGGGGGGATCGCAAGACCAACCATGTGCCTGATCGTCGTAAACCTTCGTGTTTGAGCGGTTGGACGGAGAAGATTCGCAGGAGAACGTTTTGGCCCACCAAAACGGACGTACAACTGGGGCGTGCGTAAAATCAGTCAGCCAAGTGAGCGTGGCATTCCACTATCGCGGAGAAGCTCATATATATCCCATCAAAGGGAAACACTACCCAAGTAAGTATCCGAGACGGGGAACGGGTGGCAGCTCAATACATAGCATAAGGGAGCTTCTTTTTTGTTCGTAGAGGGAGAACGTCAGACCGTCACACCGTTTGATCACTTCCGCACCATTCCGCCAAACATGTACTACGACCCGCTGGTGGCCCTCGCCAACCTCTCCCCCGTGGAAAAGCTGAGCGAAGAAACGTCCAAAAAAAAGTCCAGGTGGGGGAACAGCTCAGCAAGTACCAACGTAGAAAACAAAGTAGTGCCAAGCAAATGGGGACCAGAAGAAACCAAGCCGTACTTACCTCTCCCCTTTGTGGACTTACCACCAGGGTTAACTCCCTCCCAACTGGACCAGTTTCTTCGCGAACAGAGATACGATGAATTGACGAAGAAACTAAATAAAGGGGAGCTAGAATATGTGGATCCAGATATTCGACCACCATCTCCACCTCCTATTTACGATAAAAATGGAAGTAGAATAAATACAAGAGAAGCGAGGGTAAGGAATTGCATGATCGAGGAATACCACAGGTTGGTAGAGTACCTTCTAAAACATGTGGATGGGTTCGTAGCCCCCCCAAATTATAAACCAATTAAAAAAGTAAGAAAAATTGAAATACCAATTGATAAATATCCTGAATACAATTTTATGGGATTAATTATTGGCCCCCGAGGGTGCAACCATAAAAGGTTAGAAGCAGAAAGTGGTGCACAAATAAGTATCCGTGGTAAGGGTACCCTCAAAGAAGGAAAAAAAACGGATCACCAAACAGAAATTGAAGCTAATATGCCTAAGCATGTGCACATATCTGCAGACAATGAAGAATGTGTGGAGAAGGCCGTCAGTTTAATTACCCCCTTATTGGATCCCTTCCACCCACTACACGATGAATATAAAAAGAAGGGACTAGAACAACTGGCACTTGTGAATGGTATTAACATAAATCAGTTAGAGGTACAACGATGTTCCATGTGTAACTCCTCCTCGCACATGACTTTCGAGTGTCCAGAAAATATGAATCTCCAAAATTTCAAAAAACCAGAAATTAAGTGTACCCTCTGTGGGGACCATGGGCACATAACACTTGACTGCAAATTGGCAAAGCAAAATAATAGCAACATGGATTTTGACCCCTCCTCTGATAATGGCACGGTTGGAAATATCCCAGCACCTCCTTCCACCGCGCCACCACCACCATATGATAAACCCAGAGGGATCAACCCCTATGGACAACCATCCAGGACGGAAAAAATAAAAATCGACTTGGAATACCAAAAAATGATGAACGAACTGAATCCAGATAAAGAAAACGGAGACCACTCCATCGATAAGGATATCACCAAAAGTGGAAATGAAAATATCTATGCTACGGGAGCCAATGCAACGGGTGACTTTCCTCCCCCAGGAGGCAGCCACACTTCGTTAGGCGATATGCATATGGATTCATTTAGCAACCCTACACCTAATTACGCTGATCTGAGCACCATCTTTCCAGGCACCATCGGAAGCGGAAAAGGTCCCCGAGGGGGCAGAGGTGGAAAGGGTAGTAAAAGTAACAAAAATTTTAATAACGGGATTATGCCTCCTCCAATGAATAGCAAAAATAAAAACAACCCAAATCTTATCCCCCTGGGGCAGAATGGCAATGCTTTTGCAGATGACCTAATGAGTGCAAGTACATCATCCAACTTTTACGACTCACACTTCAAAAGTGGGAGAAGCAATTCTCAAAAAAATTCTAACAAAAATTTTAATACATCAGGTTCGAATTACCAAAATGCGAATAATATTCCTTTAAATGGTGCCCTCCCCATGTTACCCAATTTTTTTAATTTTCCTTTTATGAATAACGGTATGGTACCAGGTGGTTCTGTGCCCTTCCCCGGTGGGCAGCAGATGCCTCCTGGCCAGCAGCTACCCATGGACCCACTCTACATGCAGGGCTTTCCGGGTAAGAGTACCTCCTACGTGATGAATTTTGCGCGTGCATTTATACAGCACACATTATTCTCATTAAGTTGGTCTTTTATTTATTTTATTTTATTCTGTCTGATTTGTTTACACTATTACGTGCACTTCATAATTTTGATGCCCTCCTTTTACAGGTTGGCCGCAAATGCCCATGGGCTACCCGGAAGATATGCTAGCGCACGCAGCTGCACCTGACACGAATCCGCCCCCCTTGCCATCGGAAGGTGTAAACAATGAGGACAGCGCAAATGTTACGTGAGTGCTTCGGGGGAAAAGAAGCAGTTTGGATAAGAAGGAGAGCCCTCTGCAGGGATTAGTGCAATTTTGCGAGAAAGGCACCGTTTCGAGGAACGGGCCCAGTTTTTAATTCGCAGAATGCGTAGAAGACTGTGTGCACTGCGAAGGCACCAATTTACAAACGGTAAGAAAGTACGCAATCCTCATGTAAGTCACAAAAAAATGTTCAAGGAGACACATTCGACATTTTTAAGAGAGCGCCATCGCTGTGGAGGCGTGCTCACGAATCTTTTGCAGTGCAGCTCCTTTTCACAACATCCTTGCAGCGGAGCCATCTTCGTGGTCTGTTTTGCAGTGTGAGCCCGTTTACAACTCCCTTTGGAGGGGCACCTCTTTTACTTTTACTGTTCCCCCTGCAGCGGTTCCCCCATTAACGCTCACCACCTCCCCCTCACACGACCGTGCCAACACACTTATAATTGCGTTGGTGACTTTTTTTTTTTCGTCGTTTACTGAATCTATGCTTGTATAAATGCTCGGGAACTTTGTATATAACCAGCAGTACAGGTCGATTATTTCATAGTAAACCTCCAGCACGCTGAGACACTGCTCAAGTGGCACATTCGGATGGTTGGAATCTTCCAGGGAGGCGCTGAATGGAGTTGCGCCTAAGGGGAAGTCAATGCCAACTGCACTCTGTTGCTTCTTCGAGTGGGTACAACTCTCCCCATCGGAGAAGAAGTTTGATAATTCTTCCTCACCCTGTTTACGATCTGACCAGGCGGTGCCGCTATTCGGGGTGCCTCCATTCCTGGCGAGGTTACCTCCTTGGAGAGGTAAGCCATCCGTGAGCGCACCCGAGTAACTATGCCTCTCCCTTAACTCTTCAACCCCCCCCACCGTAGTAGTAGGCACAATGTGTTGATTTATACACTCAAAAAAATCCACAAAATTTAGCAGCTCATGACATAAAGCAAAGGTTCTCAGAGTAGTTAACATATTAACGTCATTTACATTTATCGGAGAAAGGGTATACACAAAGAGAATTTCGTTGTCCAGATTTATTTCTTTTAAAAATTTAGCTATGGTTATCATTTGGTTGTAATTTTTCGTTAAAAAAAAATAATCCTCATTAAGCTTTGCGTAATCTACCAGTATGCTCATAATTTCATGCAGCTCTACCTTTGCTTTGTGTTCATGCTCTAGCATTTTTTTCAATTTATTTATCAGGTTAAAGTCTGGAAAGAAGCCTGCCTTTGTACAGGTGTTGCTTTTTCCCTTTATTTGGTGAACAATGGGATCCACAATGTGGGTATTCTGTTGTAGTCCATCCAATTGAGCGGAACTACCCTCCCCGTCTAAATACCTCCCCTCATCATTTCCTCTTAATTCGTTAGGGGACCTCACGTGTTCACCACAATTGTGTGTAAAAGTGGAATCCTCTGAATGGCTATTCTCCAACCCTTTTCCATCCAGCGAAGCATCACTTTCGCTCCTGAAAATTCTTTTAACAGTGCTCAAATCATGCGCATGGAAACAAGTGACGTAACCAGTTATCGGTTCTCTAACCCCATGATGAAATCTTCCAGCTCGGCCCGCTATCTGTAACACCTCCGAAGCGTACAAATTTCTTATTTTATCTCCATCAAATTTTTGCAAAGAATAAAATATAATTCTTCTTATGTTAATGTTCACCCCCATGCCTATCACATCTGTAGCGATTAAAATGGTTTGTTTTTTGTTGTCACTGGTGAGGGGTAGTTCTGCGGTGTCAGCTTTGTCCACTTCTCCTATGTTTACCTCCTCTGTGCAGCATCGGTTGAATAACTCCACCTGCCTGCGCTTCAATTCCGGGGGCAAACTCCCATAAATTACAAAAACACGCTTATTCAACCGCTCCAGGCGATTCTTTAACAACATGATGCTATTTCTGGAGAAGGTAATTACGCAATCTCCCGTCTTGAGTTTTTCCCATTCCACTGTATTTTCCTGCACATGCAATTTTGTTAACCGTTCGAATCGCTTTATAATTAACTGGTCTTCTAAAAGGTCTGCTAATTTTTTCACCAAACTGATTATGTTTTCACTTCCACAGAGGTATATCTCTTCACAGTCCAGGTTAAGAAGAACATTTGTCCACGCACATCCTCTCGTGTCATGGTTAAGCATCTGAATTTCGTCAACCACAACGCAGTCGTATTGTCTATCCAGGGGGGTCATTTCGACTGTACAAACTGTATGTGTTGCATTTTTTTTTTTAATTAATTCTTGGCCTGTTAATAAGCTGGTGACTTTATTCAGTTTAATTAGTTTTTTGTGGATTTCCCACGCTAGGATTCTTAAAGGCGCACAATACAACCCATTACTTGATTTACACAAACTTTGGAAAGCTTCATAAGTCTTTCCGCTGTTCGTTGGTCCAACATACAAGTGTAGCTTCCTCGCTTTTTTTTTTTTTTTTTTTTTTACCAGTTCGCTTAACTCGCTAAAGTCGCACATTCGCCTCACATGTTCATAAAAAATCCACTGCTTGTAGTAATTCTTTTTTATGAACTGCTGGAAAATGGCTAGCAGTTTAGCATACTTCATGGACCCACTTTTGGTTTCCCCGTCTTTCGGTTCTTCCTCCTCGTTCTGCAGAATCTTCCTCACCTCGAACGCTCGTGATGTATCCCCCCGGAGGTGCTCCAAAAAATCGTTTCGCACATGACTGTCCTGCAGGAAAAAACTGGGGATGTTACACGAACGCATAACTTGGCGTTGCATCTCCTGGTCAGTTACAACCTTGATTAGGACGTTTCTTGTTTTTTGCAGTTCGTTTTCGCTTAGGGGAATTAGCCGTTGCGCCTTCAGGTAATCTTCGGTTATTTTTTCAGCGGTGGGGTGCTCAGGGGGGTATGTTGCCACGTGGTCAATAGCGCAAAACGTCCCATGATACGTCACCCGATCCGCCCCGTTGTCTTCGTTCTGGTTTACACACGTCGATGCTGCTCCCCCCCTATTGAAGCTTCCAATCAGTCGAATCTTCCCATGGGGAATGAACCCCCTCCCCTTCCGGCAAGTCCACACAAGACATTGCAACATTTTTAACTTCCTCAAATGGTTTAACAGGACAACAGCGGAATGTATCCTACGTGGGGAAAACTCCCAAATCGAAAACAACTACGAACGTAACAAACGTACTTGCGAGGATGTCCTACGCTCTTTAGCGAAAAGACGAATCATCCCATTGGAGTTAGCACACCTTTTGTAAGCCTCCTACATGGTCGATGTTTCCTAACTCTGCTATCCATAATGTGATTCCCTCACCATAATGTAACGCATGCACTACTTTTCCCCCTGTGTACATTCCTTTTCATTTTTGTGAGGGATACTTTACCGGAGGAATCTCTTCCCCCTCCTTTAACTGGCCAAATTGTCATGCGAAGGAAAAAGGAAGTCCAAAGGAGGGCATATCCCATGGGTTATTTTCATCCTGGACTTGCTCTTCATAATCCTCCTCTCACGGTGAACAACACATATGGTTAGCAGGCACATTGGAATAAACTCTCCCACATTGACATATTACCCCCCCGTGGTTGGTCAAGAAAGCATCCATCCTAAAGGAAGCCAAAGGAAGTATACACAAAAGAAAGGCCCATGCACCTATACAACTTGATTGCCCTCTATTGTCAGTTTTAAAAAAAAAAAAAAAAAAAAATTTAATCACCCTAATGGTTCAGTTGAGAAAAGGGTAGGAATGCTTCTCATCCTGTACAGGCAGGAGTTCCTTCAAATGCGTCGACACAACTTTTTTTTTTTTTTTCTACCCACGCTGCTACGACGGTACATAAAATGGGGAAGACCCGTCACGTCACCACTGCGCCACCACCACGCATGTGAAGAATTTACCCTTCTCTACATTTCCAGAAAAAAAAAAAAAAATTTAAATGTGCGTGTGCCGTTTGTACACCTATGATGAGCGACGTTTGGGGCATACCTGAATTTTATCCAAAGTGAAGATGGAATATGCCTCGGTAAATTTTACACCAACAGGATGGATCCCTTAAAATGTCCCCCACACTTCCTTTCCCTTTTGGGGGGTTCACTAGAAATGATGCGCGTGTGGTGGGCGAGTTCGGCTTTTACACCTGCTCGCTGTGCGCTCCCACGAAGTAACCAACAGGTTAATTAAAAAAAAAAAAAAAAGTTTTAATATATAATTGTGCGTCTCTTTAAAAAAATTAAAAGAATACACATGACGAAAAAATTGACATACTCGCACCCCCGCATCTCACATGGGTGCTTAAAACATGTGCACACGGTCTGTGTATAGAGGGGGGATAAAAATACGCATGTGGTTGAAACGTTCGTACCATTATGGCACGTACGTATTTAAGTACGTGCTTATACATGTATGTGTACTGTTATGTAAATAACAAAGCTCATGATGCATGGTAATATATGCTTGTGGAGTTGCTCAAAATTGCATGGTCTCCGTTCCAGGGTTAAGCACCCCCCTTTACGTCTTCTTTCCTGTATAATCAAATTGCTTTTTTTTTTTTTTTTTTTTTTTTTTTTATTACATTTTCCCCCTATTGCGCTATCGCTCGAAATGGGAAGAGTAAACCCACCCAACGGTTGTAACACGCGCACAAGATGTGACGTGGCCTCTCACAAGGTGGTTTCCCTCTCCCGTGGGGTGATCACTCGACGACCTTGATTTTCTTCAAGCACTTGTACATCTCATATGCACAGGGTCTCTCCTCGGGAGTGAAGCTGAAGCACCTCTGCAGGCACTTCTTCATCGAGTTGGGTAGAAAGTTTGGAATATGGGGGGTCTTCTTATTGACGAGCAACTCATGTCGTATTTTTACATTCTTCGATAAATTATGGTATGGATATTTGCTCGAAAATATTTCAACGATGCAGCACGCCAAACTCCATATATCAATCTTCTCTGTCACTTCAGATGTACAGCTAAAGGTCTCAGGGGCCATATATCTATAGGAGCCAAAATTGCTGTAAAGCTTTGAATTCTTAAAACGAGCTTTTCCAAAATCGCACATAACTAAGTGCATATTATTGTCTATCAACACGTTGGATGTTTTTATATCTCCATTTATAACGGGCGGGTTATGTGTATGAAAACCATGAACAATAGAACACATTTCGGATGCCCATGCCAGTCTCTGCTTTTTGTGAATTTTATTTTTATTTTTTAAAAAATTAAATAAATTACCCTTAGGGTAATACTCCAACAGTAACATCAACTTATTCGATCTGATGCATATTCCATAGAAGGTACAAATATTTGGGCGTTGAATATTTTTATATATTTCTATTTCTCTTAAAAAGTTTTTTAAATTTTTGCTGTCTTTCAGATCGTGTATTTTTATAGCAACTGGGGTTTTTACCTGTACCACTTCTTCGCTCTCTTCGCACGTTTCTTCCTCTCCTCCTTTTGCTGATTCGTTCGTTGTATTTCTCCCCTCAGGCGCTTCTTCCTTCACGTCGCCAGTTACATTTGTCATATTAGTCATATTTTTCACGCCTTTTCCATCTGACCCGGTTTTCATTTTCATCAGGTTTTTCCCTTCCACGTATAAGGATGTCACCTTGGCGTTTTTAACCCCTTTATCATCTACTCTAACTCTTGAACCTTTCGTCGCCCTTATGGTTGCTGCATTTTTCTCCTCAGGTAATCCCTTCTCCCCTGTACATTTTTCTTTCCTTCCCGCACGAGACAGGGAATGAAAAGCTCTTTCTTCATCGTCACTTTCTCCTTCTTTTCCTTCCTCCACGTCCTCCTGCTTATCGCTATTTTCAGCGCATACATCCTCCAGATGCCTCTGCTGCGCCTTTTCCAGGTTGCTCACCTTCGGGCCGTAGTTGTACTCCCTCTCATTGCCATACTCCTTAAAAGCGTTTTTATTCCTAGACACATTCATCAACATGGTCGTTTTAGATTCATCCGTATTGTTGGTGTTCAGCACGGTGCTGCTTCCCGCACCGTTATTGCTCAGGTGCATGTTGGCCTTGTTTGTGCTTCCCATTTTGTCTGCCTCGTCCCTCTGTACGTTGTTGCTGCGTCCGCTACTACCATGGGCGGTTCCCCCACTGCCAGCTCCGTTGTTATTTTCCGTCTCGTCACTCCTCTCATTGTTCCCAGTGCCACCATTCATCATTTTGCTTTTCCCTCCCGCACAATCCGCGCTGACTTCCTCATAATTGCAGCAGAGGAACTCATCGAGCATGTTAATTTTCTCCTGCAGGATCATGGCGTCTCTATCTTCCTTATTAAAATTGAAAGCGCCTTCACCACACGCATCCGAGTTGGTATAGTTCAGGTTGGAGAAGAAGGCGTTATTATTTTGGCTGTTCGTCTGGTTCCCTTGTTCCGTCTCGACCATTTTGTTCAAACAGTTTCCGTTGGTGTTTCCCTGCAGGTCCTCCCCTTGCGGAGCGCACGAGCAATTATTCGGCTGCTTGTGATACTTCTTCCTCAAATTGAAAAGGAATTTCAAAAAGCCAAAAATTAACGCATTCAGAAGATGACTCATATTCATCTTACTAAAAGGAATGATGGCCAATTTATTCAGTCCATTTTTATGCTTATTAATTTCGTGTTTGAGGAGGGAAGAGCTCTTCATCATCCTTTCATTGTTTAGCACATTGAAGACGGTCAGGCTTTGGTACTTCTTCAGTTCCTTATGCTCATCGATAAAGACAATTTTAAATATGCACTTATCACTGTAGTAGTGGAAAATATTCTTATTGTCAAATATGTATAGGCTTTCCTTATTCATTCCGTAGGTTATTATATTTTTTCCTTTAACGTAGAGGAAGGAGAGGCTATTCTTGTAGGCCACGTTATTATGATAAACGTCTAGCAACAAGTAGGCAATTATTTCTTCATGGTATTTTTTCTCCAACTCCGTATTATTCATCATTTTTAATTTATAAAAAATTCTCTTTGCTTCGATAAAAAATTCATCTCTGTCAATTATTATCTTATCACTCATCTTTTTGGAATAAATAAAGTTAAGCATTTTTTTTTTTAACTTTCTTATTTCCTGTACGTGTATACAATTGGCTCCCTTTTTCAGGTCCACCTTTTCGGCCGCGTCCTCCACACCTGCTCCGAGTTCAGCATCTTCCGCACCTTCCCCTTGGGGCACATTGCCACTGCCCGATTTTTGGTCCTTCCTCAGGAACAATCCCTCAGTTTCCTTATTCACGTTATAATCCTCATGGTTGCTCGCTTTCTTTTTCCTCTCTTCATTCTCCTTATCATCCCAACTTTTTAGAATATTTTCAATGGCACAATTGTTTTTTTCTTCCTCCACTTCGTCGTCCTCTTCCTCCTCCGGTTGTTCCTCGCCCAACTGTTCTCTATCTGCACCCTCGACGGGGTGCTCACCATTCATGCCATTGCTACCACCGTTGGGATCTACCGGATTGTTGAACCTGTCGAATATTTTCTCAATCAACTGGTTTCGCAGGTTGCACAACTTTTTGGTGCTTCTGCTAAGCTTGCTACTATCGCTGTTGTGGCTTTTCTTCTTCTTCATAGGGAACTGCTTGTTTGGGCAACTTCCCTTGGGGGTGCTGCTTCCATTTCGCCCACTGCCATGGCCAGAATTACCCTTCGATTCTGCACCATCGTGTATATTGCTATTATCTGCGTAGTTGCTGGAACCGTCTTGATTTAGTCCATCCACGTGGTTGTCCTCTGCCCCCGGGGGAAGCACATTTCGCTGCTCTTCCAGCTGTTGTTCCTCCACTTGATGTTCCTGCAGTTGTTGCTCCTGCAATTGTTGCTCCTGTCCGTATTCCTCCTCATCCTCATCGTTATCCTGATCATATTCATCATTATCCTCCCCGTTCAACTGCCTATGTGTACTTCTTCTCCTTTCTGTTTTCCCTGCAGCTTCACCACTAACCCCGTTAAGGCCGCTAACTCCGCCTAGCCCCTTTAAGCCATCCTGGTTTGGTAGCGCCTTGCTGTGCTTCCCACTGGCGCCATACAGCATCTCGCACTTCTTTACTTTCCTCAGAAGGACGCCCTTGTAAACAACTCCAAAGCCTCCCTTCGAAAGGTAGGATTGAATTTTCACGTCATCATAATGAATGAGATACGAATCACTAAGATACAATGAGCAGATATTCGTACTTGTCATGAAAATAATTTTTGAAATATTTGTAAATATATTTTCATTCCTCAGGGGGTAGTATAATTTTATCCTTTTAACTATAACGTCATTTTCACCCAAATGGATGAGAGGAAAGTTGAGCATTTTCTCCTTTTCTAGACTCCTCCTATATATTTTAATATTACAGTTTTCCTTTGTTTTGAAAATTTTCTTCTCCTCATCGTATACGACGTTTTCATTGCTTAGGCAGTTCTCCTTGAAGTACGCCACCGTGTTGTCTACGTTGTTTCCATTACTGTTATTATTATTATTGTTGTTACTGTTGTTATTGTTATTGCTGTTATTGTTGTTGTTATCGTAGGAGTTCCTCTTCTCGCTCGAGTTCTTGTTCCCATTAATGTCCGTGTCAGACACGTTCAAGTTGATGTTGTTGCTCATAGATCCAGCACTGTTTTTCCTGCATGCGTTTTTTTCACCTTTATGGTTTTCCACACGCAGGTCACCGTTACCCTTGACTTGTTCATGCAGCTTTCCACTCTTTTCGCTTTTCAATACCACCTTCTTGAGGTGATCTCCGGAATTGTTCCCCCCCGCTACTGCTGCGTTAACTCCCCCTTTCTTCTTCCCATAATTGGCGCAGCTGCAACTTTTCCCCACGTAACTTTCATTTTCATTCCTTAAAGGTGTAGATGCTATTCCAATTTGTGTCCCTGCTCCGTTTTCCAAACCACCTGCACCTCCTCCGTTTTTTTTACTCCTGTACAAATCATGCCTCTCCGATGATGGTAACTGATAATCCTCCTCATAATTTAAAACCTTCTTCGTGCTGGCGTTTAGCATTCTCTTCAAATTATCTTCATCCCTTAGTCCCTTGCTCAAATATAAGCTAGTCGGCACGTCATACACGTTGCCACATGGGACACCCCCAATAGGGGCTACTCCTGCAGAAGGAACAGACCCCCCTAAATACATCATCGTTGGTATGTTTTTCTTCCCCTTCAGATTGGCTTCCTCTGGGGATAGACAACACATACCATTATCAACCACCTTAAGGCCCTTCAAATTGTTTGTATACAAAGATTTTGACGCGCCTGGATGTTTTTGCATAGCGTTTTGTAAACTTTCCTGTTCCAGCATCATCATCATCATATGGTCATTTGCTCCACTGACTCCTCTCTCCATTTTTTGAAATTGCTCGTATTTACTTTGCTTTTGCTGTTGCTCCGTTTCTTGGTCTTCTTTTCTGATAAAGAATTTTTCTAAATGACCATCGTGCAAATTATTACACTTTCGGTCCAAGTGGCTATCGTACTTCCTACCCTGGAGTGGCTCATTCAGTTGTTCTCCTATCCGATCACCGACCCGTTCACATGGACGATGGTTTGGTCTTTCCCCCTGCTTCGCCCCATAAGTAGCATTCACTGGAAAGTAGCCCTTCTTCTGGCGGTGGTTCTCCCCCAGGTACTGCTTCAAGTCGTAGAACACGTAGTTGCTCTCTTCATCCCTCTGTTCAACGCTTTTCCTCTTTTCAAACTTGGCATACTGTTGCTGCTGCTGCTGCTTCTGCTGGGATGTATGGATGGGGCGTCCGTTGGGGTATTCCACATCCCCCCGGCAATCCTCAAAAAAGTTATTGTAAGACATTTTTTTTTTCTCCTCCTGGGCCTTCATCTTGTTCATAATTTTCTCCTGCACTTTATTTACATTCGTTAAAGAATACGAATTTTTTATTTTCTCGTAACTTTTCAAATGGACCATGTAG
The DNA here is from genome assembly GCF_001680005.1 of Plasmodium coatneyi. Taxonomy (NCBI): domain Eukaryota; phylum Apicomplexa; class Aconoidasida; order Haemosporida; family Plasmodiidae; genus Plasmodium; species Plasmodium coatneyi. The sequence continues at coordinate 1,287,780 of NC_033566.1, read as the reverse complement.
TTAGCACTCTCCTCCACTTCCTTCGCTTCGTCCTCCTTCTCATAATCCATCCTCTCCCTTTTAATGTTGTTCAGTTTTTCCTTTATTTGGATGAGGTTATTTATAAATAAACGTTTGTTCATTATTTCATTGGCGCTAACGTTGCAGTTGTTCGTACGTGGGTTGATCATGGGGGAGTTGTTACCCAGACTTGCCCTATGGTGAATATTCGTTTTGTCCCCAAAGAGGTCCGCGTGTATGTATTCACCTTGACTGTGGGGGACCTTCTTAAAGACGTTACTTCCGCTCAAGCTGGGTCTGCTAAAATGGCCACTAGCTTGACTGCTCAGGTGGCCGCTAAGTTGACTGTTAAAATGGCCTCCAACGTGGCCGTTTGCGTGCCCGTTTGCGTGTCCGTTTACGTGCCCATTTATGTGCCCGTTTGCATGCCCATTTACATGCCCGCTGTATATCTGCCCCTTGATGCCCCTATGGGCGGCATGACCGCTATAATCCAAATGGACGAACTCTCCATGGCTATTCACATACACCATGCCGTTGTTTCCACTCCCCACCTTGGAAAGGCCATTCGAACCTCCGTTCATATTTTGTTCCTCTAAAACATTTCTACTCCTCAGGAAGTCCCTATTAAATTCTTGCCTCGAAATGATGTTACTACAGAAAACGCTATTGCTGCCCTTAGGGTGGTGGTTACTCATGTCCTGCTCATTTGGGTTCCCATAAAATGAGTGCCCACTCATTCTGCTGCTGCTTCCCTTGAACATTTTTTCTGTGGGTGGGGCTAATCTTTCTTTTGGTCTCCACGTTGGTTTTACTTCACCTAGATGGGTACACGTCTACGATACAATTACAATTCCGTTGTATCACTTTTTTTTTTTTTTTTTTTTTCATTTATTTGCGATAACCAGAACGGCTCCTAAACATACTCCAATGTGCATTATTACTTTTTGTGAAGATTGGACAGGTGGGTTGCAACGTGAACGGACGTAACTGTACGTTTGGCTAACAATGCAAGTGCTGCGTGGAGATATCTCCGTCACTTACTACGGGTGCGTTATATGGTGTCCCGTTTTTTAGTAGGCGCAAAATGAGTTCCTTCGCCTTTGAAAGGGTTATTATAATATATATGCACTTGCCTGTGCGTGTGGTTCTGTGCCTTCCTTTTTCTTTTGTATCTCCTCAGAGGCACCTGCCCGACGGTAAAATCCAAAGGTGCGTAACAAATATACAACTGCACGTTTGTTTGTATGAACCTGTTGGTCACCTCACCTCAGAGTCTACACTTCAGTTCTTAAAAAGTTGTGTAAAAAAAAAAAAAAAACTGCACTGAAGAAACGGTCGTCACGCGATTTCGACAAGCATACATATATTTACATACAAGCAGCACGCTACGTATAGCCTGCATACGAATTAATAAAAATCAAATTAAATGGCATATCATCCCCGTACAACGGGACATACTCCTACAGAGCGCAATGCCAAGTAGCAGTTATTACAATACAAAAATAACACAATGTGATCAAGGTAAGGAGAACACACCCTGATGTGAAACCGCGTACGTACGTAGGCATAGCCTAGTGGCACTCACGAAACTAAACACAAATAGAGGAGACACTTTTGCGGTGGGTGTAGCAGATGCAATCCCACTTATGTCATCAAGATTTGACAGGCTAGAAAATAAAAAAAATAAAAAAAATTGACTAAAATAAAAACTTAAGTTGTACGTATTACAAGGGTGTGCTTAGATTGGGTGCACTATAAAACGGGAAGAACTCAATAAAGCCAAACGTTCGCGCGTTCAAGGATGAGCTCCTTTCCACATGTGGAAGGAGACAATGATCACTCAACGGTACACATAGGCACTCACATTCGAAGCTATTCACATACGAAGGTGCAATTGGACATACATCTGCGCGTGAAAAAAGAACAAGATATTCTATAACCAGAACGGAATGTTACACGACGGATCTACCGTTGCACATATGTAAGAAAAAAAACGTGCGGACAAATGGACAGGATTAAATAACCTTCATACGAAGGAGTCTAACATTAAAAGGGGCTAATAAAATAAAAAACATAAATAAAACCTAATTTGATTGCATCATGAAGGGGGTTAATTTTTCGATAAGTACACAAATGCGGTTAGCGCAGATACTGCACAAGTCGTTGCTCTTACAGCACGAATATGAAAAGATAAAAGAAAAAAGAAGTGAATACACTAGAACTTCGGAGGCGGAACACAAAATATATGCATCTACTAAAATGCTACACCGTGGGTGGGTACTCTTCTATGCAACATGTATGTTTGACTATGCGTCTGAAATAGCGTGCATAAGAGGCCTCCCCATAGGAGTAATCACAGTGAGCATATCTATATAGATAAATACACACATGCATATGCATAGGCGAGCATGTGGGAAATTACATATAGGTATCTAAGTAAGGCGTACATATAGGTACTTATGTACCACTGGATAATGACTGCTATGTGTTGGGATGGTCGCACATAACGCGTTCGTCCTGCGTGCCGACCCTCTACCTGTGCATGTAAACGCACATATCGAGTTGGCGGCTACTTCAGCGCAGGCAAACACTGCTGTGCGAAAAAGCCATGTTCTTTAACATGACGTGAGGACGGCGAGAAAGGGCTATAAAAAAAGCCCGCAACTCTTGCTCGAATGTAGCCCTAAGCGGTTATGCAATACGGCCACGCCTTCCCACATGAGCATGTATATATATATATTATACACTACGCATGACTACGTAGCAACGTATGTAACACATGCGTGAACGCTCCAAAAGGCATATGTCACGTAGATGGCATTATGCGTTATGCTCTTATGTACATGCACAAGCCGTTGTACATCTATGTGCATATAATATTCTGTGATTTTTTTTTTTTTTATAAAATTATAAAAAAGAGAGAAAAAAAAAATTTTTATATGAACAAACAGACGAAATGTACAAATCGAAATCTAACGACGGTAGTATATGTATATAAAAAATATATACATAAAATAAATGAATATATATATACATATAAATATATATGTATATAATATATGCAGTATTATATATGGGTTACTTCTCTTTATAATTTTATAAAATCGCAGAATGAAGGGGATGGAAGAAGTAACTTAGCTTCTATTATATAAGTACTATCTTTTTTCTTCCTTTCTTTTTTTTTTTATTGGTCAAAGGATAAAGAAAAAAAAAAAAAAACAGTTGGCTAACGGTTTTGGTTTGGATAAAGTTAGATGCAAATTCATAGATGTACAATAACATACCCCATAAGAGCAGAGCAGGATTTTTTATAAACGATGGTTTAACCCCGCACTTAAAAAAAAAAAAAAAAATAATCAATTGTGCATATTTTTAAATTATGTTGATATAACGTATTGTCATGCTGACGTCAAGGGTAAAGGTTACATATAATATATATGTGGTATGTACTTATAAAGGCGTAGGCATATATATGCACTATACTGCGTTGCCACTACATAGAGGACGTAATTTAATACATGCAAAAAAGCAGCTGTGCCTCTTTTTTTTTTTTTCCTTTTCTTTCCTGGCGATTCTACCAAGTTAAACCAAATTTTGGTTATTTAAGGAGGGTGCGTGAACCTTTTAGGTTTTTGCGCCAAGGCGAGAAAAAATAATTACAAAAATGGGGCATATATATAAAATATGTATATGTACATATATACATAATAAACTATATATAATAAGTACAATATTTTTAAGGGGCCTTACTACGTTTCTCCTTTAGGAATCGCCGAGATTCACCGCGGCTCGACATGAACCCGCGGGGCCGTGCACATATATATATGTAATGTACCAAATATTTTTTTCTCGCCTCAATCGCAGGGTTAAGCTTCGCTATATATATGAATAACAGTGTACAGCACAGAAGCGTTATTTTTCATCTATATGCGTGCATATATATATCTATGCTGCAGGCGCGACGGTTGCAAAAAGTCCGGTGCGCACCAAAAAATTGTACCTCAAATTATCAGTATAGGTACAAAATAAATATTTGTATAGATGAAAATATAGTCATTAACATATGTACATCTGTGGGGGATGAACCGCCAGCGCGGGGCCAAACCAAAGCGGCTGCCAAAAAATGTAGGAGCGCTTTATATACTCATATGCGTGCAGTACATTTTAAGTTTACATATGGAGTGGGCGCGGCAAAATTAGCATTATGCCAATATTTGCACTAGGAGAGGTTTACCCCTATTCTTAATATAAAGGCACAAAAAAAAAAGAAGGAAAAGTTGATGTTTTTTAGCTGATGGGCCTACACATGATTCTTCTGCGAAACAGGTATATATATATTTATTCATTCCTGTTATACGTTCGGCAACGCTGCATATATGTGAAGATAGTACCAGTCTTATTCTTTTACATATTTTTTTTTTTTTTTTTTTTTTTCATTTCAGTTTTATAGCTATTTTTTTTTCTTCTTCATTTTTCGCTAGTTAGCTGTACAATTTTTTTTTTTTTTTTTTTTTTTTTTTCACATTCCTTTATTGGTTCTTTGAGCCTATCCAGTTGGCACTGCATCTGTGTGAGGTATGCGTTTCAGAGACATCACGTAGCACAAGCTTCCTTTTTTTGTGCCACTTGAGGAACGTTTTTACGCTAAACAATATTTGCACCTGCGTTGTTGTCCACCACCCTCACGTGAGTGCGTCTCCACTTGGCAGGTCTATTCACTCATTTTGTAAATTTTATTTTGCGTATTGCAGAGGGGCGCGTTGTTTATCTGCCGGGTTGGGTCGCCTTGTCTGTTTGGCAAATTGGGGAGAGTTATTTCCGACCATCCGTTCATCTGAATTTTATTTAAAAAATTTTTTTTTTCTCCGCCTTGTTCGTTCATGAAGCTGTTCCTCTCCCACGTAGGCGAAGAAGCCGTCTCACAAACTCAGAACTGACAACCCCCTTTTTTTCTTGTGAGCCACAGTTTGTTTAATGTTATAAGCAGGCTGGTCCTTCGAGCGTTCTTACACGCTTGCGTAGCTTTTTTATCCTTTGAGCATCTTCTTTCGGTTCAATTGTTCACCCCCGCTTTTACTCAGGTTTGTGTTTTTATTTTACATTGTGTATTGAATCAGTCTCAGGAGGGTTACACGCTTTGTAGGAGGGGTAATTCCTCCACCTGGTTGTTCGTTCAACGTGCAAGTATTTACCAATGTGCATGTCACTTCACATTTAAAAAAATAAAATAAAATAACGTTCAACGGTGACATTATACCTCAAGTAGGAACAAAATGCGCTCCTTCGTATGTCCACGGTTAGCGCACATTTAACGCAGATGGAAAGCAAATGTTTGCATTATCCTCCATGTGAATTATACACAAAAGGAAGATAAAAAACATGGGAACTTTTTCTTTTTTTTATGATAAGGAAAAACAAATTTGCAAAATGATTTGCCGGTTATCACAACCTGCACACAAAAATGTGCGACCTCCATGGTGGGGCAATTCGTTTTTGGGAGTTCCCCCCAAATGCGTCCAACACGCTATGTACCGCCAAAAAAGGAAAAAAAAAAAAAAAAAACTCTTTTCAGCTGTATGTGCAACTTCAACCCGAGCAGTATGCTTAATGTCTCTTTGCTCATTTAAAAAAAAAAAAAAAAAATGCTACACATGTGCGAAGAGTCATACCTGTGTTTTGCGTTTTGAGAATCGCTTCTCTTCATGTGAAGTGGGTCACCTAAAGGAAACTTAACCGGATGCATTTTCACATGGTTTGTGTTTTTTTCAGTTCGAAATTCCCTCTTGAGGAAGTTCATTTTGAGAAATAAATACCGCACATAGGTTGCTTTTCCTATCCCCATTACAGGGAATAACGAATCAGGACACCCTTAAGACCACTCCTCTGGGCGTCACCATTTCGTGAGGGGAAATATATCCATTTCAGGAAAATAATGCAACGGTTGGTTAAAAGGTTTCGCTAATATTTTATTTTTTTCCCTCCCCCCTCCAGTTGGCACCGTCGTGCGTGTGTGCCATTTGGTGTTCTTACCCCATTTTTTTTTTTTTTTTTTTTTTTGCATCCACCTTTAATCAATATGTAACGCGAGGAGGCATGCATCATTTTTAAATTATTTTCAAAAGGTGTAAAAAGATCTCACACGAATGTGAAGTGTATGCGTGTGTAAGCATATGGTATAGTAATGTACCTTGCTTATGTAGGAACCCCACCTTTTTTTTACGTTTCAGTGCGCTCCCCGCTGCGGCACCACGTAGGAGAGGCTGCACGGACACCGTGATAGCCATTCCGGGGACACCTCCTAAAAGACCAAACCACGCTGTGAACTCTAAACCTACTCACCTGCACAACACTAGTGCATACAGCTAGAATACATTTAGCTGATTACACCCCCAAACCATGGAACCCCTCATCATTGACAATTTGTACAAATTTGGGGACGAGGAGGTGCGGCTAGGAATTGACGAAGCTGGAAGGGGGCCCGTACTAGGACCCATGGTATACGCAGGATTCTACTGTAACAAGGAACATGAAAAATTACTAAAAGAAATGAAAATTGACGACTCGAAAAAAATAAGCGAAGCGGACAGAGAAGTGATGTTCCACAAGCTGAACAATTCAACTTTGCCATTTGGATGGAGAATACATGTGCTCATGCCACAAGACATAAGTGCCAAAATGTTGAAAAAGCAAAAATATAATTTAAACGAAATTTCTCATGATACGGCAATTTCCATCATTAACCATGTTATAAGTCGAGGATGTAATTTGACTGAAGTTTTTGTAGACACCGTTGGGAAAGCTAATGTGTATGAAGAAAAATTGAAAAAAATATTTCCACATATAAAATGCACCGTTAGGGAGAAGGCCGACTCTTTATACCCAGTCGTTAGTGCTGCATCTATATGTGCCAAAGTGACACGTGATTTTCTCATAAAAAAATGGAAATATGAGGAACCGCTAATTAATATTGATAAAGGGTTCGGGTCTGGATACCCTGGAGATCCAATAACAAAGAATTTTTTAAAAAATAATTTCGACTCCGTTTTTGGCTTCCCAAGTATTGTCCGTTTTAGTTGGTCCACCGCTGACAACATGTTGGAGACTATGGGTGATCAAATCGAGTGGTACGATGACATCGAAAATAATGACTCCAAAGCGATAAAGAGGAAAACGCCTTTTGATTACAGCAAACTGCAGAAACCATTCGTGCAGCGATCTGTCTTTTATTCCAAGGTCGGCTTAGACCTGGTGGAGAATTTGTGAAGAACCTCTTCACCCACTGTCTGCGTGCGGTTGCCAGGGGGTACACATGTGCAAAACATTTATTAAAAAAAAAAAAAAAACTCACCCACAATTTTTTTCCTTTTGAATGCTCACATAAAGTCCATTTTTTTAAACCGTCCCAAGGAACCTTTCTAAGAAGGTGAAAAAAATGAGCTACAAAAAAAATGGGACGTAGTGGAACTCTTTTTGACTGCAAAAAAAATGTGCCATTCGTCTTACTTTTGCTTTTCCCATTTGTTTTTTTTGTTTTTTTTTTTTGTCACTCCGATGCATGTAAACCGCCAAAAGGCTCCGTCCACTCAACAGGGTTGCATCCACCATGCCACAATGATTGGAACTTTTCTTTAAAAAAAATTAAACCTGTTGGAGATAACGAAGAGCGAAAGGCTCCTACATCCTGCTCCGGCTTGACTTAAAGGAAGCACGCATTCATGGGCGGTATTTCCTCAAACGGGGATAAGTAACAAACAGCCGCTAAATGCAAACATGTGGCACCTCACTTGCAGCATTGCCAGGGTAGCCTGTTCAGACGGGTTGACAAATTACAAAATAAAATTATGTGCGCCGTCGGGTAGACCTTCCGTTTTGCCATTTTCATTACGTGTGGTAGTGGCAACTGTGCACTGACCCCTTTCGGGAAACGTCTCAGCTGCCTTTTAAATATGCGCGCACATATAATATTAAATCGTCTACATGAGGAGTGATTTACACTTAAAATACGCCATGTGCCATACGTTAGGCAGTAGGAAGTGGAGGAAGCGGTAAGATGCTCATTTCTCATATTCTCCTTAGGGTGCGCTTAAATGAAAAATGTCCCTCAAGCCACACCCCATGGTAATAGGGAGGGGAGGCAAACATGAAGGTTATTCAAAAGAACAAAAATAAATAACGCTACTGTTGGCCCCTTTTTAAAGGGCTATAAATGCACGCCTTATAACACCGGTGCAGGGTGTAGAGATGCCGCTTGGCAAAAATGCACCAAGTTTCCACTCGCGCGTTTCCAAATTGACAGTGCTCAAAGGTGAGGAAGGTGAAAATTTGCAGTTTCCCTTTGGTAGTTTTTTTTTTTCTTTTAATTTCCTTCTCAAGTTCCTTTTTTGCGTATTTGCACTGGTATACACTTCCATTGGGGGAATTATTTTCTCCCAATTTCGCCTCCACATGGCGTGCCGCGACGATATGTGCCCACCACGAACAGTCGACTCCTTCCGCACGGCATTACAAAAAAAAAAAAAAAAAAAAAAAAGGGGCATAACTGTGCCACACTTTCAAAGAGGAAAATTCCCCTTAACATTAAGTTATCAAAATGTAATTTTCGCCAACACTCACACTTATTTTTCCTTCTTGCTACATGTTCCCTCCTATATTGTTGTCTTGGATTGAATATTACACTATTATGGTAGATTTTTTTTTTTTTTTTTTTTTTTTTTTCATGTGACTTTTGAGCACGGTGAAGAAAAAATAGCTTTTCATTTTTATCCCTCCCACGAGTGGGGCGTGGTACCGTATATATTTTATATATTATTTATGCGCACAAGGTGTTGCGTGCATCCTTGCGCTCAGTTCCCTTTTTTTTTTTTTTTTTTCTTTGACACCCCCGAATGGATCATGTTTGAGGATATTAAACATATGCCCATTTTATATGCATAGAATGTGGGTGGTAAAATACCGTCCTTCTCACTCACCTTCTCGTGTGATAAACATTGCTCGAATGACACATGCATTTTATACTTTTTTTGGTTAATTTCTTTTCACCTCCCCCTTAGTACGCATATTTTGAAAATTGCCATTTTTTTCATTTCGACCTTTTAAAAAAAAAAAAGAAGGATTTTCTTCTCCCGCTGTGACTTTTAATTTTTTATTCCCCTCAAATACAATAACGACAGTTTGTAGTTAATCCAATTCATACCATGCACGTACCTGTAAATGTATACATATAATGTATATACGCAATTTTATGTATACTATGCATTCCACCACCTCCCACGCGTTTGCACGTTGTTGTAAATTAAATTACTATTTTGGACTTCCATGATTTTTAAGATTTTACATACGTTGACCAAGTAGCCCATTAGCCATTTATTTATAGCTTACATTGAGATACACGTTTATATGGTTGAAAAAATTGTGTGACGAAAAATCGTGATTTGTTCATTTTTTTTTTTTTATGATTATATAGAGCAGGCAAATCGTTATCGTACCTCTATTGAGCTGAAAAAAAAAAAAAAAAAAAAAAAAAAAAACGTTGGAATATATGTGACATGCATGGATCATACGTTTATATAATTTTCAAATGAAGAGCAAATATGCGACGATTATAAATGTGACTGCTTCCATCTCTACACGCGGAATGCCAACACGATGATATAACTCTGCACGACGATCACCCCTTTGCACTTTTGAGTGATGCGTATTTTTCATTTCTTTGCATTTATTTATTTTTTTTTTTTTTGCGTCAATTGTGTATAAGCCCTCCCAATTTGACGCTGGCATTGTGAAAACGCACCACATAATATAGCTGTCAGTTTATCCCACCCCCGGTGAGTACCTCCACGTTTGAAGGTCGCCCCCACATATAAATATATACGTTCACGTATATTATTCCCTGTATACACACATTCCTGTGTGTCCACTACGCGTATTTACACACGCCGTTATCCTACCGTGTAACCTCCCTCCCTGCGCGCCGCCCCACACACTGAACTGCCAAAATGAGTTACTACAACTTAGAAAAGGACGAGACCGTGTACTACAAATTAGACACTATCAAATGTGACATCCCAATTAACGATGAATTACAAGTCAGGATAAATAAACATGTCAACCAGTTGCGAATTACCTATTCCACATTGGAAGAATTTGTGGATAATTTCGTGTACGAATTAAAGAAGGGATTAGAAGCCCATCGTAGACATCCAAATTTATGGATCCCCCACGAGTGCTCCTTTAAAATGCTGGACTCCTGCATTAAGGACATTCCTACCGGTCAGGAAAAAGGAACCTACTATGCAATCGACTTTGGAGGAACAAATTTTAGAGCTGTAAGGGCATCCCTAGATGGAAATGGCAAAATAAAAAGAGACCAAGAAACGTACAGTTTAAAATTTACAGGAACATTTTCACATGAAAAGGGTTTATTAGACAAACATGCAACTGCTTCGCAACTATTTGATCACTTCGCCGAGAGGATCAAATACATTATGGGGGAGTTCAAAGATTTAGATACCCGTGAAGGAAAGAATGTAGGTTTCACATTTTCATTTCCATGTACCTCTCCATCCATTAATTGTTCCATCCTGATCGATTGGACAAAGGGCTTCGAAACAGGCAGAGCTACCAATGATCCTGTGGAAGGTCGTGATGTGTGCAAGCTAATGAATGACGCTTTTGTAAGATCAGAAGTACCAGCAAAGGTCTGTTGCGTAGTTAATGATGCCGTTGGCACACTTATGTCTTGTGCTTATCAAAAAGGAAAAACAACTCCCCCATGCTACATTGGGATAATTTTAGGAACCGGATCCAATGGATGCTATTACGAACCTGAGTGGAAAAAGTACAAATACGCTGGAAAAATTATTAACATAGAATTAGGAAATTTTGATAAGGATTTGCCCTTAACCCCTATCGACCTCGTCATGGATTGGTACTCAGCCAATAGGAGTAGGCAGCTTTTTGAGAAAATGATTTCGGGGGCCTACTTAGGAGAAATTGTCAGGAGGTTTATGGTTAATGTTTTACAAAGTGCATCATCTGAGAAAATGTGGAAAAGCGACAGCTTCAACTCTGAGTCAGGTAGTGTCGTACTAAATGATACTTCCCCAAATTTTGAGGAAAGCAGAAAAGTAGCCAAGGCTGCATGGGACATGGATTTCACCGATGAACAGATATATGCCTTACGTAAAATTTGCGAATCTGTTTATAATCGATCTGCTGCTCTAGCTGCTGCTGCAATAGCTGCTATAGCCAAAAGAATTAAAATCATCGAACATTCGAAATTTTCTTGTGGTGTAGATGGCTCTCTCTTTGTCAAAAATGCATGGTACTGCAAAAGGTTACAGGAGCATTTGAAGGTTATCCTGGCTGACAAGGCGGAAAATTTAATCATTATTCCGGCTGATGATGGATCGGGAAAAGGCGCAGCAATTACGGCCGCTGTCGTTTCGCAGTCCAGCAGCATTAAGCGCTTGCCCTGAGGGATACATCCGTATGTGTAATCCCAGAGTGTACTTTTCTTCCTAGTAATGAAGCATCCCCAGGAGGGCTCCTTAGCGAGGCATTACAACAAGACCACGTTATGTTGCTACGCTAGATCAACACTGGCATCGGGCGCACCGATTAGCAGGCAGGTGCTCGACCAGCAACTTTTTTGCGACCACGCTGCTTATTACTTACCACGCAATCCTTCCACATTTTTCACACGTTTTGACATTTCAAGCCGCTCCACGAATTTCCCCCCGGGGAACAAGGCACAAGCAAGAGAATCGTCAGGCGAATATCCCGTGAACGTGTGTCAGCTTGCACCTTGAGCGTATGCGAATTTATATTTATGCCATGCATTCCTTTTATGCCTTCTATGCCTCCCTTACTTTTTTGCGCCAGTAGGCCATATGTCACCCCACAGTGACGCACTGCTATGATGTCGTGTAGTAAATACACGTATGTCCATTTTCCATTGCGCTTATGCATATGTTGTATTTTTTTTTTTTTTTTTTTTTTTTTTTGCACACACCGTTGGGGGTAGTTTACGACATTTGTACCATTTATTTATTTTTTTTAAAATAAGTATATGAGTTATTTAATTGGTACACATTTTACACATTTTCAAAAATTTCCCCCGAAGACACTTGAACATTTACGTGTTGCATATGTTATGGTTACATTTTATACTACTTTGCATTGCGTTACACTCACCACTTTATGATGCTATAATTAGTTCATTCCACACCATTCTTGAAAATTTTTCCCTTTCCCTTAATTTTTTTTTTTTTTTTTTTTAATTCATTTTATTTCGTTGCCCCATCTTAGTTTTTCCCTTCGTGTTAGCATGTTTGCGATAATTAACGAGCCGTATACATATTACGTGAGCATATTTATAAATGTGTATGCGGACTACAAATTGTATCCTTTCAGTTCACATAATTAAAGATAGCAATATTAAGAAGAAAAAAAGGTTATTTTCTACATTTGTATGTATGCCCATGCAATATGAACCCCGAATGTTTCATATTTTAAATGAATACACTTTCTATTACTAAGAAGTTATACACATACAAGCGTACACACATGCAGGTATGAACCACAGGACTCACTTTTTCTAAGAAAAAAAAATTACCTTCTTAAAGTGTGTCATATGGAACACTAAAGGTACATTATAGGCAACGCCACTTGGCTAGCCAAAAAAAGAGAAAAAAAAAATAATGATAAAATTATGAACGGGTCATGCAAAAGTGCAAAGAAGTTCAAAATATTATTTTTTTTTTTTCACCAAGAGTTACAATTGTTACACAGAAAGATGGAAAAGAAAAAGCGGCTATCTAGCCTCCAGTACGTGTAACCTTTCTCATACGAACGGTCTTATAAGCTTATCTCGCTAGGGTCACATCCAATTCATGAGCCATTTTAACACATTTGCGAAGTATTCCCTTTTGCATAGCGAGCCTACAACTGTGGTGCACACGTCAGAGAATGCCCATTCACATGTTGCACTTTGTAAAAATGGTGAAAAACATGTTCGCTGTGAAAATTAATAAGTGTCCTTTATTTTATTTTAATTTTTTTTTTTGCGTTGCGTCCGCATCACTTGGATTCACCAAAAGGGCCAATTTTTAAGATCGCCATTTTACTTTTAAGTAGTCATTGGTGTATCCCCCCCGATACACATTACCCGTTGACATTTTTAAAACGCAACAAAAATTGTGCGTCTGAAGGTCCCTCCCGTGCAACTGAACCAACAAAATAGGGGCTTCCCTTCTTTGCAAACCGCAACAGTGAAAAGTTAAAATAGAGCGGCATAATGTGATTGGAGATATAACCACCGGAAACCCATTTAAACACCACGGAAAATAAAGTGATGCGAAAAAAAATGCGCAAAACATTTTAACAACATAGGGAAGAAAAGGCGAAGAGCCCCCGTTCCCTGTGTGTAATCCCCATTTGAATGTTTTTTCTAATTTTCCTCTCTTGCACGTTATTCAAATTCCCCTTGCGATAAATGCCTCGAGGGGGTCACAAGGGAGGTCTATTCCCCGTCAGTGGAATGAAATGGGGCATGAATGAGCGAATCAGAAAGAGGGGATTATATCACAATAGAAGAGAAGATATATTAACGCCAAGATGGGGATATCGATATGAAAATAGGAACAAGAGCTATTTACCAGATGGCAGCTCCAAGTCGTTTGATATGGACGTAAACAGAGCTTGGCCAGCTGAAAAAAAGCAATGGAATTATTTTTACACAATAAATGAAGCCAGGTATTTGTGGCCAAGTATATGTGCACACAACCCTAACATTAAAAATTACATTTTGAACATGCTGGAGAATAGTGAAAATAGACCCTTCAGTGGCATTGGACTGGAAGAAGTCCAGAATGAGCGCAGAAGGAGTAGCAGAAATGACCTTCCCGTTGGTAGTGCTTCCTCCAGTAATCACCAAAGCAGTGGGGTGTATGGAAAGAACACCTATTTGAGCAAGCTAGCCAACGAATTTAACAACTCCATTTACCCCCAAATTGAAGTTAACCTAAGTAATAACCAGAAACGGCAGAGAATACAAAAGTTGTATGACATAGTGCGCGAAGAAAATGTATGGAAAACCGTGCAAAAGATAAAAACCGCTCAGAGTGAAAATATATTCCCCTATGTCGATGATAACGCAACCTTGATTAGAGAATTGCCCCTGGCAGAGATTTTGTATACCAAAAGTAACTTGCGCTTGAAGGTTAGAAGGCACCCCAAATGGATGAACGTGCAATTTTTGAAGAAAAAAATAAAAATTCCCTACCTGTACAGGTACTTGTTTGGAGAGGGCCACCCTGTGCGCCCCTGCGCCAGTTGGGTTTATTGCTTCGGGGTTCGCCCGTCCGGCATGACTTTGTCGAGGAGTGAGCGTGCGGGGTGGACACGTTTGCAACCGCTTGCAATCGTTTGCTACCCTTTGAATTAGCCCCCCTAACGGCGCCAAATTTCTCCCGCCTTGAAAATTTACCACCACGCACGCTTTCTCCCCCTTCTACAGGCGAAGAATCGCAAGGGAAGAATTACAAAAAAAGGAGTTTGGCTCGTTCTTTTAAATCTGTGAGCAGCAAGAACGAAGTGGAGGACAACAAAAAAAAGAAATATAAGATATGCCATCTTATACGTGTTCATTCAAGTTGGGTAGGGTAGATCAATCCAGAGAAGAAAAGGGACTACTCCTTTTTAAATTCCTGGAGTATCATTTTAGCACGCTCTCTACGGAGGGGTGAAAAGAGGGGGCGTCAGGTTGCGAATCATAGAAGACATGGTTAGATTACACGCACACAATGCAAATTTCAAACGATTCGCAGTGTTTATTATTTATTTAATCTTTTCCCGTTTGTACCTTCTACATTCCTGTATGGTCTTGATATTGTCCTTTTCCTCAACCACAGATTCTTCTTTGGCATTTCCCTCAGGAGCATTCTCTCGGGCGAGATTCATCTCATCCAGGAGGAATACAAGACTTTGAAAATCTGCAGACTGGTGGAGGAGCAGGAAATATTTATTTTAGCCGTTTTGAAGTAATTTTTTTTTTTAAGTGCAAAACGGGTCCACGAAAAGTACCGTAACGTTTGGGAATGCGCCATTAGGGGAGCCCTCTCCAGGCATTATTCGTTCCCTGAGGGTGAAAGGAAGATACATTAGCACGATGGAAGGTTATCATGTTCATATATGAGCAAGGGGTAAAGCAATATACGCATGTTTCACCACAAAAATATTAACCAATGCAAAGTTGACAACACCCTATTCTGTTCAACAAGGTGATGGCGCTGGTCGAAAGCAAAACGCAACGTGTGCACCGCGAGGCGTCTTACGAGAAGTAGGCATATTCCTTGGAACCGTATTGCAGGTACTTTAGTTTTTCTATACAGCGCATGAGAAGTCGGGCGAAGTAGATGGGCAGTTCCTTCTTGGAGTGAAGAATTTGGTTAATCAGATTGTCCATTTGCTGAAAAGGAAGGAGGGTAAAAACGTACGTGCAGGAGATGAGAAGCGGTTGCGATCTTGCACCAGAAAGGGAAATTCAAAAACGTCAGTACATTCCTGATGGTAGCTTCTTCTTTTTTTTTTTTTTTTTTGCAAATGCGTATGTGTATTACGAGTAGGTCTTCATCCCCAATCGGTTTTTCCTGCACGATGTTTTTTTCTTCCGTCTCGTCATCCGATTCCATGTACTTCATAAAAAGTGAGGAGTAGGACTGATCTTCTGTTTGTTTTTTTTTTTCGTTTCTCCCTTTCGGAAAGTTTAACTTTCATGTCATTTGCATCCTTTATACTAATTTTTTGTTTTTCCCTTAGCATGTTGTCTTTGACCTCATTGCTAGTGACTTTATCTTTTTCAAGTTGGCGCATATGTGTAAATAAACCACGTAAGGCCATGGGAATGGAATTTGGGTGGTCGTCAATTAGCCTCCTGTTGGTATTCTCCTTAACGAGTTCGTAGTATCTGTGCAGCGGATGGTCTACATGTAAAAAAGGGAACTTGATCAGGACGTCATTGTTCAGTTTGAGGTAGAACTCCGCGATGTCGCCTTCCTGCAAAGGAAAGGGGGAATTTGTTGTTCTTGTAGTTGTTGTTTTTGGTGGTGTGTGCGCGGGAAAACGGGCATAAAATGGATGACCATCAGGTGTGCATTCCTGTATGAACAGGTTCTTGGAAAGCTGTGTCGTACAGGCGAGTATCCTACATTTGCCAATAAATGCACCCACATGGAAGAATACACCTTACCGAATTTGCAAACATAGCCGTATACTCCACAATCATGTGTTCACGCAAACTTTTCGGAAAATAGATGTTCTGATTGACCCTTGGAAGGTACGAAGCGAATATGTCCTGCTCATTTGGGTCCAAACAGTCGTTGTCATTTTTGTTTGACGTGTCTTTGGTCTGGAAGTGGAGTGGAGGATATATCACAATGGGTTATTAAAAAAGAAATGGAAAGGGGTCCTCTCTATATTATTGCATTATACCGCCAGTTTTTTACTTGCTCGTTGTAAGATGTACAAAATAGCCTAATATGACACTTTGCTTAATCGTACTGCTGGAAGGGACAGGGGAAAAACCATTCGGGGCCTCACAAATGGGGGAGTTTCACGAAGGGGTAATCCCTCCGTAGGTGTGTGCACTTCTATGCTGCCATAATACCGTGAACAGTTCCTATATGTGCAACTCCAGCCACGTGAGCCCTCTTCGCTTCGCTGCGGTTTTCTCCTAACTTACATTCAGATAATTTAAATCGTCCGGGGGGGGTTCACTTGTGAAGTATCTCCTCTTCCTCATGGTTGCTTTCTAAGCGCGGACATTTGAACCAAACAGGAGAAGTTAAGCAATTTAAGCTGTGCACAATACTGTCATACTGTAGTAACAAAAAGGTGTATTCCTTTTTTTTTTTTTTTTTCCATTTGGGTTCATTTATGTGATGGGAAAAATTAAAATTTCTCCAAAGTTGGAGGAACTTGCTTAATTTGAAGGGGAATTGTGAATTACATTTTGAGTTGAATTTTTTTTTTTATATTTTTTTTAGCCATCCAAATGGGAGAAAAAAAACTGAAAAGGAAAAGCAGTTCCCGTTTTGCCTCCAAACTGTAATTGCCTGAATCTACAAAGTCGATTTTTTTTTTTTTTGAGAAGGTTTTTTCAAAACAAGTTTGTCAGCGAAGGGACGAAAAGCACATCTGTCCGCTACTTCCCCATACCTACGCGTCTTTGTTTGTTCACATATGTTCGCACAATTGGAGGTGGAAAAATGAAAAATAGTTCCATCTGCCGATCCAGTATTTTTTCGCAGAGTTGAAGAAAATGGTTGATCGGTAAGCCGCTTTCGTTTCGCTTAATTTATGGGGGTCTACTATCCTTTTTTTTTTTTTTACAACCCCTGATTGTAACTGTGCCTCTTTTGGACCGCCCCCATTTTGTATGTACACCGGTGTGCAAATGAGCTTGCGGGAATTGTTACCAATGGGGAAAAAAAAAAAAAAATAATAAAATATTTTATACTTCACGATGGATAAGAATTCATACGCGTAAAACTGCCTCGTCTGTGTTGTTTAGGGTATTTTCTCTGGGAATAGGCACATACGAATGTGTAAGGACGTGCATACAAATGCTCACTGTTTTGTTCGGTCCCGCTGTTAAATTTGACTCATTTCACTCCCATCCACTTGGTTTTAGCCCATTTGTCTTTCCAAACTAACAGCCAATTTTTCAAATTTTTTAGCAAAATGAGGCAGCCCTGTTTGCTCTTTTTATCCTTGTTTGTCTTTTCCTTTTTTAATTTTTCGGATTGCATGCTGCCGTGGACGAAGAAAAGAAAGGCGGGTAAAAGAAGTCTCGAAAGCGGCAACGTGGGGAGGTTTACCACGGCGTAGCGACAGACCAAAATGCAATAGGACCAAATGGCGGAAATTAAATGATATTTAAGGAGTTATTTCATTTTAAAAAAAGATCAACTGTCGCCTCCCCCGTGCAAGCCGCTTGACTGCAGACCAACTGATGCGCGCTTAACATGAGCAGAATAATTCAGTGTTTTTTTTTTTTTTTTTTTTTTTTTTTTTAGTGAACCAAATGGGCATCATAAAAGGTGTGTTATTATCTTGACTGCTCCAGTTAGCTGGCCGTTTATGCCCTGTCAGGTAATATTCACCAAAAGGTCAATAAGGTGATCCATCCCATTTTGATCATTTTACTTTTCTTCCAAAAGATATGTCGCAGGAACTTAGGATTAAGGCCGAACAGCTTCCAACCCCCGAGGACATAGTATGCCACGAATTTTTTCTTTTTCCCGAACGGATACTTTATAGTGTCACTACACAGGCTTAGAAATTACAAATGTGTGTATCCTCCCTTTCCTTTTCTAATTCCTTAACAAAAAAAACGTTTTTATTTTTAGTCAGCCAAAATTCACAGGTAGAAGTTAATACAATGTAACCCCATTCCCCGTGTCTGCGCGAAGAGCCGCAAAAAATGAACGTTCTCTTTATGGGAGGAGCATCGGATCGAGTGTCTGTCCTTGCGCACGAGTGCATACCTGGACGCCTTTTTGCCACCTCCTTACAACACTTCGCCCCCCCCTATAAAAACACACCAGAGTAGATAAAGAGGTCATCGATAAGTTAAACAAAGACATCATAGAGGAAGAAAACTTAGACAAGCACAAACCGCACGTCTGTCAGGAACCAGCATATGAGAGGGACTATTCGTACTTATGTCCTGAAGGTGAGAAGGGCAAAAGGGCAGCTAGCCGTTTTGTCATTCTTTACGGCTGCTCCAACGATTTGGCTTCAACACAAAAGTGGGCAAAGTTATAAGTGTTTTTACGTTCTCCCGGTTAGCCTGTCACAATTTGTACATTTTTTTTTTTTTTTTTTTTCCGCCCCTATTATGCCTCCCCCTCTTTTGTTCCTTCTCAGACTGGGTAGAGAACTCCAGCAATCAGTGCTGGTAAGTGGAGGGGAGTTTAAACATACACATGTGTACCCCCACGTAGGGATATACACACACATGCACCACTCGGCGCCGCTACTTCATCGCAGGGGCATAGATTACGATGGTCACTGTGAATCGCTAAAATATTTCCAGGATTATTCTACAGAGGAGAAAAAAGAATTTGTAAGGCTATATCTGTATGGGGGGGAAATTTTGAGATGGTTTTTTCTCCCATTTTTGTGCCGTCTGAAAAATGTTACCTGCGCACTTACTAACTGGTTGAAATTGTTTCTCACCGCACACCCCAGGAGATGAACTGCTGCGTCTTATGGCCAAAGCTAAAAGATGAAGGCATGAAAAGAGCGCACAAGAAGGACCTCCTAAGGGGATCGGTTAACCTTCTATTTAATTATGCAGAACCCAATGGTGTTCCACTTGTTGTTTTGCTTTCTAGACTAATTGGTCCGCTCATCACAACATATGAATGTCACTGCATTATGTCTTCTTTTTTTTTTTTTTTTTTTTTTTTTTTTTTGCAGATAAGTTCAAACAGTGGGTTAATAATAAAACCGAAATATTTGTAAAGCGGGAGGAAGGACACACATGTAGAGGCAGCTCCAACGCGCGTAAGTTCGCGAGGGGTAATCTCATCCAAAGGGAAGAAGAGAACGAACGAGCTGAGCTGACAAGGCAGCTAATTGTTTATGTGTATACCATGTCATTGATTTAAAAGGGGAAGGAAGTTACCCACCCCACTTAACCTTTTAACGGACACACTTTGTGACAACTTCAATTTGTTTTTTTTTTTTTTACACCTACGGGGGGAAAATCAGCGCAGAAATTTTCCTTCTGCGTTGCGTCACGGACGCGGTATCAATTGGTTGGTTAAAACAAAAGTTGTTAAGCTTATGTGACCCATTCGCGGTTGCCCTGTTGGGAGAAAGTCCTTCCACCAGATGGCAAAAATGATCATGCGCAAATGTAGCTGCTCACAAATGGAGGGCATCCCCCCATTCTCCCAAGCATGGCCAAACAAAAGTTTACACATCCAAAGTTGGGAAAAGTAATCCAAGGGATGAGACACGAAAACTTCCGTAGGGGAAAAAGTTGGAAAAAACACAAAAAAATGATAAAAAAAAAAAAAAAAGGTCACTACTCCTTTGGCGAGAAAAATCTGCATTTTCCGCGGAACAGACACATGCGCCGGTTAGCTAAAATTCAGCTTGAGGTTGACCTTTGGCTGGAACTTGAAGAAGGGCACCTTATCGCCCTGCTGCTGCACCTCGGGGGTGTCCCTATCATTGAGCAACCCAAAGACGAAGGTGAGCATGCCCAAGTCGTAAATAAAGTAGCTCTGCAAATTTCCGTATCCACTTTTCCTAACGAGGGAAGTTAGGGTTAGGTTAAAATTAAGGGACGGGTTAAACCACTTGTTCTTTTTGGTCAGTCCCTCTTGTGCCATTTTTTTTTTCTCAAATAATTTCTTTAAAGGGCTCTGATTCAGTTGGAAATAATTATGTAGTGCCTGTTCAATTTTTTCACCAAACTGTTCTTCAAATTGTGTAATCATGGAGTTGCTAAAAATATCATTTTCTTGATTAAAATATCCGGCTGGAATTAGCTTGTTAACTTCTTCCTTAAAAGTGTTAACTAGTGATTTTTTTAATTCAGCAATTTTATCGTCTTTTGTGCCGAGTAAATCCTTGTCCCTCTTAGCATGTTCATTTAAAATGGCATTTTTCCCCTTGTTAATAATTTTCTTTTCAATGAGAACGATCTGCTTAACTATTTGTTTACGTATCAGTGACAAAAACCGCTGCTGCAATTTTTCCAAAATTGTGTCTTTAAATTTTGTGCCCGTTTGTTCAAAAGTTAACATGTGAAAAAAGAGCAGCAAATTTTTTATCAAGTCGGAAGAAAGCTGACCATAATTTGGAATGACCTTCCCCTGAGTTATTTCCTTTTCGTACTCTTCAATTATTTCATCAAAATGGTTTAGCGTCTTGTTGTATGACTCTTCAATTACGTAAATATTGTACACACATTTCTCGTTGAAGGGGCAAAAATTTTCAAAATTGTTCATCTCTTTTATCAGATTTGTTAGCTTATTCACGAAAAAGGTGTACTTATTTATGTTGTTTTTTTGCAAAAGGGAAATGGCTACTTTGTTTTGCTTCATTAAGTGAATGTTCTTCAAATTGGGATATCTTTCTTTTAATTCCTTCGTGAAATTTTCACACAGTATATCTTTGTCGAAGATTTTTTTTTTTTTTTCCCCAACTGGATTCGCCATTTATTAACACAAAATAGACATGTACATCTTTCCCCTTCTCATTCAGTTGGTTTAAAAATATTTCCACCTTTTTTGGTAAAACAAAGGTACCCGTTTTTTTTTTCTGTTCCTGTTGTTCCTTCTTTGCAGAATGGGTTTGCCTTTCCGTTGCATTTTCCTCCTTCCCATTGTTCTGAACGTGGCTGTATTGTATGTCCTCACTGGCCAATGGCACAATGACACTGTTGGTCGATTCAACAATGAAGTTGATTAATTTTCTAAAGTCATATATGGTGGTCACACTGTCCTCGTAGAATTCCTTGTTCTGTAGCAAGTCCACATCGAGCACCACGTTCAAGTTGTTATTTTGGTCCTTCCCAAACCACACGTCAATTTTTTGCTTAAATCCCAAGTTGATTAAATTGTTCCTTTCAGCTGATATGTTGAATAAGTTTTCCAAAATTTTCCTCTTATGGTACCCTGAACTTCCATAGCACGAGAAAACATATTTATTCTTAACTGGCGCATTTTTATCTTGTATGCTGTATTTCTTCAGTTCTCTTATTTTGTCCGTGTAGTCTTTACTGGACAGCAGGTTGATGTATTCATATTTTTTTGTGGACTTGGCCTGGAAATGCTGTACGCAAAGGAAAACCAGGGACAACACAACTACAACGGCGTTTACCATTGCAGAATTCGCGCGCCAGAGCGACGGCGTGTTCCTTTACAAACCGCTATACAGGTGCCTCCATATGGAGCGCAAATGGGTATGTGTATATGTGTAGTGCCGAGCAGAGCGCGCTATTTTTGCTAAACGGTCGATGAACTGCCGGTGAGCTGCTACTAACTGTCGATAATATTTTTCTTTTTCCACTCCGCAAAGCTTGGCAGTCGAAAATTGCAACAAATCATTTCGACGTTAAAACTGCAGCGATGAGTGCCCCTTCCGCGCGCTCCTTCATGGCTACATCATACGGGTTGTTTTCGTTGTAATTTTGTGTGCTTCTTTTTGCGGCAAAATTTTGTGCTCCGTTTGCGGATATTTTTCATGCTCCTTTTTTTTTTTTACGGTGCTTCCTTCCGCAACCGGCAAATAATTCATATGGAACAGAGCGGCCGAACCGTCGCAGTAGGGCCAAGCGGAGAAAGGCCTCTACATTTTGGTGAGCGTGTAAATGGAAACCGCCACGCATTTGTGAGCCTATTTAAATGTACCTGCTTAGGCACCAACGTTTGTTAGCTTATGCGAACATGTGCACATCTGTAGATGTATGCCACCTCCCTCCCATGGAGGTACAAAAAAAACGATATCGTATGACATGCGGGAGAACGTCCCTAACCGGATGCTGCTTCCAAATGGGGAAAATGTGCCAAATGAATGGGGTTCACAAGAAGACATATACATCTTGTAAATTTGTTCCGTTTTACATAAACAGCTATTCGATAACTAGCGCAGCTGGCATGGTAAAATAAAGGTGCAGGTACTTGTCGCCATTTTGTTGTTTTCACTTTTAAGCTGTGCACACGTGTTTTTTTTTAAGCGTAATATTTTACTATTCTATGCACCTTCAAGTGGTAGGGGGAGCATTTACTGATGGGCTCCTCAAACGCGAGGCTTAGTCTAACAGATTAGTGAACTCTCCAGGGAATACGAACTAAGTGTAGATTTTTCTCTACACAGAACAACTCCCCTATATGTCATAAGCAAAGAAGACATAACTTCTTTCTGCTCCTTTTGAGTTGCATTTGCGTAAACGCTGAACATTTCTTTCACGCAGACTTTATTTCATTGCGTTTTATTTTTGGAGAAAATTGCAAAAATGGTTTTCTGTCACTAATGGGTCGAGAAAAAAATTGACGTAGCCAATTTTCCCTTTCTAAAAAGAAAATGTGTATCGATCAGTGTGGCATTTGCAAGTCTGACCCATATGTCAAGAAAAGGACATGTGTGTAAATTGCACCACTCTCTATTTTTGAGTAACCATTACATATACCGCTTGAAGGGCACATGTACCTCAAAGTGGGGATGAATTCGCAAGTGTCTGTCCATCTAATAATAATCCAAAGTTGCATAAAATTGGAGCTCCACTATAAAGAAGAAAAATAAAATGGCTCATAAAGTGGCACATATTTATTGTAAAAATAAAATGCACACCTTGAGATAGCACCATTTTGTAAAAAAAAAAAAAAAAAATCTAGCGAAAAATAAAAATGAACAGCTCACCAGAAAAGTTTGCAATTTCAGAGGAATGTCAAACGTATGAAATGCTATTCCTTCTTCTTAAAAAATGTTCCCTCTTTTTTAACACATTTTGAATGGGAATTTTAAGGAAACAAAAAAGTGGATTCCCTATTTTTTAAGTCCAGAGGAGTTGGCGCGTATGTACCATAGCGTGTGCGCGCTATGCGTACCAAAGAATAATCAAACAAAGGAACAAACGAACAAATAAATAATGTACACAAATGCCAATACGCACATGTGCATGTGTTACCTATACATGTACACCCCTCCACTTTTACGCGCGCACAGACGTGGAACAACCCAGAAATAGCCCCCCAAAATGCCGAAAGTGACCGTGAAAAAAATTCACGCAGTTGCCAAGTGGAAATGGATTGGGTCGTCTGTAGACAGTGTGTGTGCAATTTGCAATAATGCCTTGGAAAATACTTGTACCAACTGTATTAGGCCAGGAAATAGCTGCCCCCCTGCGTTTGGAAAATGCGGCCATCATTTTCACCTCCACTGCATGGAAAAGTGGATGCGGCAAAATAAATTTACGTGCCCATGTTGTAGGGCAGACTGGTATTACGAAACGCAAGAATTAAACTGACGAATGGGGGAGGCGCAGAAAGAAGAGGAGGCTAAGCGTTCCAATTTCCTTGCCCCTGCGGTAGCGGCGGCAGCTATTGACGTTATGTCACGTCTTATCTACATTCAAATGTGTAGGAATGCACTTTTGCATCCACATTTTACGCATGTTTTACCATTTTTAATTTAATTTTTTTATACCATTTTTTAGTCTTTTTTTTTTTTTTCCTTCCGTTCGAAACTTTTATGAACGAATTGCCGCGTACACCTGTGTGCATTGTCCTGTCTTTACCATTTGGTCATTTCCCTTTTTTACAATTAAGAGGTGCACTTTATATTTGTTACTCCTTTTTTACCACTACTTGTAAAAAAATAAATGAAAGGTGGTCTTGGCTGAGGGGTGAAATTCCTTTTCGCATTATCCTTTAAAATTTTACACCCTCAGAAAATGACGCCCTATGGAAATGAACACAATGTACAAAGGAGCAAATGTGCTAATATGTACATACGAATAGAAAACGCAGAGCAAATTGCGCATAAAACCACACAAACTCCGAGCGAAACTTTAGATGATGTAGATACATATATACGCCCCCATATCGTCAAGCTTGCTAGACGGGCCGCGCTTCTTAATTTCTCTCCCTATATCTAGGTGTCTCTTCGCCGCTGAAGCAGAGACTGCTTTGGGCAATTCGGTTACGACCACATACTTTCAGGAATTCGTAAGACAAAGGGACAATATAAAAGTGCAATTTCTTTACATCAAATGCACATTAAATTTTGGCGCCAAAAAAATAACAGAAATAATAAAATTTTTTGTAGAGGATATTTTTTCAAGTATACGCACACAAAAAATAAAAAAAAATAAAAAAATTCTTTTGATCGATAATTATGCAGTATAGTGTACGTTAAAAAATGTCCGTGTGCCTACAGTGCGTCCCTTTTGACGTTTGAATTTTTGCATGACGTGGAAGAAAGGTGAGTCTTACAATTTCGGCCGTTTTAACAATAAATGGGCGTAAGTCACAAAATTCGTAGTTAACGCGTTTCAAGCGTCAACTTGCTTCACGTAGGGCTGGTGAAGCGATGTAAAACAACGGCGCCTTCGTATGTTAAGTAGTAGAATGCTATTTAAAAAAAAAAAAAGGCAATTATAACAGCAAACTAGCAATAAAGGCAGCACAAAGTAGCAATAATAGTAACACATATGTTCAGCTTAATCCCGTGAGAAGTGCCTCCCGAAGCATTTGAAACGAAGTTGCGAGGAACAAATGAGAGGGGGAAAATGAAAATGTACACAAAGGGGTAAACCAACCTATAAAAGCAAAAGAGTGAGAAAACACAGGCAGGACGTACACATGCATAAATGTACCAAATATATATATATTGTACACTCATGTACGTAAAAAGGTAAAAAAAAAATACTTTTTTTTCTTTCCTATTCGTGTCATTTTTTCCCCTCAAATATTTACTACACCTAAGTTTTTTTTTCTTTTTTCAAAATGCGCTTTTACTTTTGCTCATAAAATTTTTATCATGCTGTATCACTCCATTTAGTTTTGTTAATTAAGGTACATAAATCTCCATTGGTTAAATAGAATTTCACTTGTAAAAATGGAGAAATTTTTAAAAAAGCGAAGTGAGGAACCTCGTGACGCTTTTACACATAAAGTTTTGAAGTAAAAATATGAACACAATCATTTCTCTGTTTTGATGTGCTTGCTCGCATTTGTACGCGAAGTTTTATATGCTGATACATGCATGTACGAATGGGTATCCGAAGGAAGTGTACATAAATACGTAAGAGTGTACTGTACATATATCAGTATGCGTGTACATGGGCGTACATATAAACACATAGTGCATGTTCCATTGGTTATTTCAGCGCGCACATGCGTTTCGCCACTCCAAAATTTTTAAAGTCTCCCCCTATTGCACAGCAGTTCGCACTAAGTAGTTACGTTGGCATACAAAAGTACGCGCATCGCCCGTGTGTACGCATATGTAAATATACATTTGCGTACACGTATATTATACTAACCGAAGCGCGTGCGGCCTTTCCCCCACACGAACATACACGCATATTCCTGCATATGCATACGAAATAACGAGTTGACCAGTTGACCCATTGCATTTCCTGGAGTTCACAATTCATGGAATTTAGGAATTCATAATTCGTAAATCGTAAAACACTACATATAGCTTTTCCATCTTGCCTTTTTCTGTTTCTCCGAGCATTTCACATTTCGCATTTCACGCCGCCATCATTTTGCCGTTCATTTGGCTATTCGTTTTGCCTTTCTTTCGCGCTTCCCTTTTCCTTTTTTTTTTTTTTTTTTTTTTTTCTCCTTTGGCAAAATTCTCTGCGCACACAAGTTCACGATCCATTTTACTCCAACTCATTTTTTTTTTTTTTAATTTTGATAAATAACATTTTTCTCTTTTTCTCCCTTTGCTTATTTTATTTTTCATTGTATTTTATTTTTTTAATTTTTTTTTTTCCCAATTCGTTCATACACTTTCACATCATCATCATTTCTCTTTCAATTAAAACTAACACAATACCCTTGTGTACGTAAAGGAAAAAACGCGGATGGGCATGTGTACATATATATTTTATGTTCGTTCGTATGTATACGTGCTGTGTTATGTTAGCATACTTACACGTAACTGCAGCGAACTCAGGCGTACGTGTAAAAACATCCGAAGCGTGCGCATGACGTGAATGCCCTGTCGCATAGCCTACGGGGCGCACTTCCGTATGCAGTTTTTATATACATGAAAAAGCTGTACGCGAAGTGTATATATGTTGAAAAGCTCCATCGCGTTTTTCATAGATTTATGTGCATATGCGTTTGTCGTGCGAGCGTGTATACATTCATATGCATATGCATATGCGCATACATTGTGTGCCGACTTAAGCGTATGGTTTGCCTTTTTCATGCATACTTGTACATGTGACACTTATTTTATGTGTTCATTCACTTCCTTCCATACATGTGTGGTAATTCAAGGAAGCGGCATACATGCGTACGTGCATAGGTCGCCATGCGTAAGTATGCATATACGTATATATATACCCTTTTGCCATGTAAAATTTTTCGCTTCACCGGAATGTGTTTATGCACGCGGGGCGTTTATGTTTGCAAACCCGATCCTGCCATCTTTTCTATGAAAAGTAGTAGCCACTGGAACGGAGGTACTTTATCGAATGTACCGTCATACATATATAATATAGATATGTACATATGCGTACGCCCCGTGCATGTATTTTTTTTTTTTTTTTTTTTCCCATACCTAACTCTTGCATGCGCGGAATTTTTTAGCACCTATTTCCATTTCCACTTACATGAGGCTACGCATGTATACATATGCTTATATATATATGTACATATGTATACATCCCCATGCGAAGCAACACGAAGGACACTATTTGAATTATCCAGTATATGCATAACATGCGTGCGGCCATGTTCCTATGTGCGTAGTGCTTACAGGCGGGTGAATATGCATACGTAAATACGTTGACACAGCACGCTTACCGGTTCTCCCCTTTCACCTGGTACACGTTTTAAGCAATTTTTTTTTTTTTACAATTCCTCCAAAGCGCGACGTACATTTTTGCGTACATTCGTACATGCGAGATATAATTATGACAAAAAGTGCATGTAGATGAAACTTTTTTTTTTTTTTTTTTTTTTTTTTAATTTAATCGTTATATGAATATATATTTGTATGATATTTACAATTTATGCGTTTGTATGAGTACATATGCGAGTAACATTTTTGTTTATTTTCCTGCTTTCTATTTCGTGTTTTTTATTTTTTTATTTATTTATTTTTTTTTGCAATTGCGTAATCTTTGCTAGCGTACGCACGTTCATACATACTACGAACGTTCGTTCTTTCGTACAATCATACAAAAATATAAACGTATTTATCATACATAACATTACAGCATAAAATGCAAAGTTTATGTAGTGAAATAAAATTCACTTAATTGGGTGAAAACAGTACATCACTCGCGAACGTATGATCAACCTTATCGTACGTACAACAACGTGCGTCCGTTCATACCGCCATCGCGTATGTTATGTAGTGAGGTTACTTATACGCCATTACGTATACCATACCTTGCTCCATACGCGCATGTGCTCACATTTCGCCCCCTTTTCAATTCATACTTTTTTTTTTTTTTTTGGAAATTAAAAAAAAAAAAGTCGAGCGTGCACGAGCGCATTGCGCAAACGTGAAATATGTACACGCGCGTATGTATATGTATGTATATGTGTGTACATGCGCATATATTCACGTATATATATATTTCTTTTTTCTAAACTTTTAAGAAGCCGCATTTCCCGCATCCTCTTGGTGCCTCACAATTCGTGTAGTGTGCGCAAGACCGTTCCATACTGACGTGTGTATGCGTACTCATACGCATTTGCGTGTAGGTATACTTGCATACAGAGTGCCGAGATTGCGTTTGCATGCCAAGACTCTCTGCATATATACCCATACATACACGCGTGCGTGTCCATCGGGCGTCCCCGTCTTCTGCACGAAGCGCACACTTCCCCGTCCTCCCCCGTGTTTCGTGCTTCACGAAACTCTTCTCCCTTCATGTATATGTACCTTAAATGAAATATTATATGCACATACAGAGCATAGAGGTGACGAGGTAGAGGACATATGTGCATGTGCGGCACGCATGGTGTTTATTGAGAGTAGTTCGCGCACGAGCAGAACGCATACGGATCGAACGTGCATAGTGCGCGTGTGAGAGTAGCGTAACACATATGTGTCACGTCGATCGGGACTGCTCGTGCACATTCGTGTGAAGACATACCCGTAAGGTTGTTATATTCACCACACACGCGTACGTGTAAGTATATACACATATAAGAACACGCAAAGCACATATACCTGGACGTGCACCTGCACGTGCTCTTACCTATATATGTCCCAAGGGACGTGCCTACACCCCGACCATTAAAATGAGAATAAGAAAAACATGGTGTACACTCTGTCGTGAAAACTTTGAAGATGGAGACGAATGCATCCAATGCAAACAATGTAAGAAGAAGTTTCACAGGGAGTGCCTACAGGCAGAAGGCCTAATTGATAATGAAGTTCTGAGAGATGTAAAAAATTACCTTTGCTATCAGTGCATGAATGAGGAAGATGATATACCAGAAAATGAAGATAGATGTAAAATATGCCGAGAAAAATCGTCCAACTTAATTTTATTACTATGTGATGGATGTCCAAATAGCTATCATGTTACCTGTTTAGGTCTGCAGGCAGAACCTGAGTCGGAAAAATGGTTCTGCCCAGTGTGTAAACCGGAGGAACATAAAAATTTGGATGTGAGACGGATGCGGAAAGGATTTGCCATCGATAATATGAATGGAGAGCATGTAAATTCTTCCACGTGTTATGTATGCCAAAGACCGGGGAAATTACTTGGCTGTGATTTCTGTCCCAATTCATTTCACCCAACATGCTTGCCCGATCTGGATTTTGATAATATATCAGATCAGTGGGAATGCCCATGTTGCAAAAATGAAGACCCGTTACTAAACCAGGGACATAAAAGGTGGACCAAACATGAAATCCAGGAAATTATGAAAAAAAGACAAAGAGAGCTAAGCTTCTGGAGATCGAAAATTATAAAGTACCGAAATCGATTTCTGCTAGCACATAGGAAAGATTTACAACCCTTTGTGAACCCCCGAGTCTTTGCAAATCTTACCAAAACGTTTAAAAATGATTTTTACAACTCGAGGAGCAGCCATAATAGCGCATACAGCAGTGGAGGGAGAAAAGGAGGGAAACACAACGATTGGGATAGGAATTACCATCACGGTAGTAACTCCAGGAAAGATTTAGATATGGATTCGAAAGAGTTCGACGAATATATTTCATCCTTGGAAGATGAAGCAAATGAAAATGCATGCAAATTTATCGAGTCTGTATTTTTAAGTGTTTACTATCCAAATGGTAGGAAAATCGAGCGGCGACCACTGGTGGATAATGTACAGTTAAAGCCTCATCAGGAGGACGGTGTCGAATGGTTATTAAAGTCGTTCCTCACAGGAGGAGCAATCCTAGCAGATGAAATGGGACTAGGAAAAACCATACAAACGTTGTGTTTTCTGTCCTATTTAAAATGTAACAAAATCGATGGTCCTCATTTGATCGTCGTACCTTTATCCACCGTTGGTAATTGGCTCAGGGAGATTCATAGATTTACCCCCCATCTTACGTGCATCAAAATATGCGGTTCGAAGAATGAAAGAACGCATGCGAAAGAGGATCGGCTAGCCGAGAAGGGGCTATACGACTTATACGTAACTACCTACGAGACGGTAAAAAATGAGGAGGAGTTCTTCGTGGAAACCATTCCCAAGTGGCAATGTATAGTTCTGGATGAAGCCCACAGGATAAAAAATCAAAGTGGAGCCATCCGTCACTCGATGGATAGAGTCGTGGGGAACATGCGATTACTTCTCACGGGGACTCCGTTGCAAAACAATTCAGCGGAGCTCTTCACCCTCATCAATTTTATGTTTCCAGATATATTTAAAAATTCAGAAATTATCGAACAGGCCTTCATGAATGCATCCCAACAGAGCACTGCTGCGGGAAGTAGTCACGGTGGCGGTGCAGGTAACAATCACAAAAGTAATAACAGCTTGAGGAATAAAAATAATAAGGATGATAGGAATAGCCAAAATGGGAACGGAACAGGAAGTGGACCCAAACTTAACGTCAACATTGGAAATATTGATCTGAAATCTGCAATCAAAGAGGAGGACCTAAAATCGATACGATGTCTTTTAGACAAAATTATGCTCAGAAGATTAAAGGAACAGGCTATCACATTGCCGAAGAAGATTTTCCATGATGTTTGGTTACCCTTGGGTACTCTGTCTGCTCATTGGTATAAAAGGCTCCTAGACATTCGATCCATGGTGGAAGAAAAAGTCAGTGTGAAGAAGTTACTCGGTTTGGTCATCAAAATGAGAATCATTTGTGGCCACCCGAAGGGAATAGTTAGTCGACCCTCCCAAATGGAAAAACTTTTTGCATTCTTCGAAGAGGAAAGTGAGGAAATAAAAGAGCAAGTAAAGAATGATGCGTTAAAGTTGAAGCACATATCTGGGGAAGAACACATCGAGTCTTCCTCGAAGCTTATCTTCATCGACAAGCTATTGTGCCAACTGCATTATGAGAATTGTAAATATGTTAAGAATTATTCTTCCAGTTTTGATAAGCACAAGAAGGAAGTTGCTGCGTATAGGTACCACAAAATTCAGGAACAAAATAACGCCCAAAAGAAGAAAAGAGAACATTCAGGGAAATTTAAAAAAATTGAAGCCCTGGAAAGTAGCCCTATGTTTATGGAAATTTTGAATGAGGGTAAATTTGATTTGAAACCCACATCCGAAAATGAAGATATGCTTAAAGCCTTCATGCACACCGTGCCCATTGATAATGAATGCCCTTATAAAAAAAAAAGGTGCATCTATGATAAGGTCCAAGAATATATCAAGAATAATGTAGCCAATGGGGGTGGGAAATCCATTGGAAGGAGGACCAAAGTTTTGAAGCACGGCAATCGCTCTTATGATCTCTCCGATTACAACTATCGGGGGAGCTCTGGCCAGGGTGGTACCCGCAGAAAAAGAACCTATGGTCGAAATAATCTGTCCAGTGAGGACACGGATGAGGATGAAAGTGATGACGATGATGAGGAGGAAATCAACAACGCAAAGGGGCGCAAAAGATGCATAATTGACAGTGGGGATGACGAGCAGGATGATAATGAGGAAGACGAAGATGATGAGAAGGAAGAAAAGGAGAGTGATGACGCAGATGATGATGACGATATGGATGGAGATGATGATTGTAAGAGCGGAAAGAATAAGGACAGCCATAAGGGAAACACAAAAGAAAGCACCAACACCCTCTTCGATAGCAACGAGGAGGTAGAAGAAGATGATGATTCGGATGAGGAGAAGGACGAGTGTGATGAAGGCAAAGCGGATAGCAGCGCCATTCAGCCCGGTGCCGAAGTGAAGGACGAACCGAATGACGACACGAATGATAAAAACCAAAATATTGTCACCCTCGGGAAAAATTGCAAAATGATGAACATAAAGGAGTTCTTTAAAACGCAGAAGAAGGATTCATCGAGCAGTTTGGATAAGTCCAACGAGCAGTCGACGAAGATGTCAGATAAGGGCGATTCTAGGAGGATCGACCTAGAGGACGTAAAAAAGGAGGAACAAGACGATGAAGAGGGGGGCGAAAAGTCCTGTGCGCACAGCAAAATGGGAAGCGAGGAAAAGACTAAATATACGGATGGAGTGATCCCGAAGAAAGAGGAAGGGGTAGACCAACAGAACGCACCAGATGGAGGAGAAGTGAACCCAAAGGATAGTAACCAAAAGAGCGGATCTGCCAATGACGTGAAGGATGACAATGGAACGGAAGACAATTCCAACAAGGGAGATGTAAAAATGCACAAGGTGCTAATTTTTACCCAGTTCCAGTTAGTACTTGACGAGTTGGAAGAGTACTGCAAGTACAGGTGCTGGAAGTATATGCGGCTGGACGGGTCAACAAACAAACTGATAAGGGAGTTAGACATTCGGGAGTTCAACCTGAATGATAGCATTTACTTTATTTACCTAATTAGCACCAGAGCAGGAGGATTAGGAATCAACTTAACGGCAGCCAACCACGTAATTATGTATGACGAGGATTGGAACCCTTTTATTGATCTGCAGGCAATTGATAGAGCCCACCGTATCGGCCAGAAGAGGGAAGTGAACGTGTGGAAGCTCATGACGGAGTGGACTGTAGAAGAAAGAATGGCATTTAGAAGAGAACAGAAATTGAAGTTGGATAAGCTTGTTGTTCAGACGCAAGATGATGAAGATATGCTGGACAACTTTGAAGAGAAACTTTCCTCAGATGAGATTAGGAAGTTAATGTTACATGGAAAGGCAGCCATACAAAATATGGACGTGGAAAACACAACCAATTACCCGCTCGAATTTTTCATAGAAAGGGGAAGAAGAAAACTGCCCATTATCAATGGGGTCGACTTGGAGAAGGAAGAAAAAACTACGATAGAGCAAGAAGTAAATAATAATAATGGGGCCGACACAGGAGATGGAAATATTTGTATACAGAAAGGTAGAGGTGGTGGAAATGGGGAAGACAGTGACGTTGATGACGATGATCAGGATAACGATGATGATGAAAACGGGATCGATATAGATGAGATTATGATAGATGAGGCAGAAGAACTGGAAATGAGACTGAACAATGTGAATAATATGAATGATAATAGTCCACTCTATGGAGAAGGAAGCGACCACGTATACGCAGGTGGGAGCTCCAAATCGAAAGGTGGTCTGTTAAAAGATGGCAATGCTACAGGAAGTGGTAGCGGAACAGGGGAAAACCTCACTTCGCAGTACAGTTCGACCAACATAAATGGAACAACCAGTGGTGGTAATGCTGCAGGAGCAACTGGAGGTTCCGACATAACCTTGTGGAGATCTGTAAGGGAAAGAAAAAAACCTCAGAATATGTATACACCAGAATATTGGGGAAGAAAACAAGAAGTGAAACAAATCAAGCACGAGTACAGATGCTTCATTTGTAATAACACGAAAAATCACAAAGCGGTGGTGAAGGATCGAAACGGTAACGACATCGAAATTGACTACGGAGATATGATCAACTGTTTTCGATGCCCCAAAACTTATCATAAATTATGTGAAGGGATTAAGGATGAAAATGTGAAGAAGACATGGACCTGCAGTTGGCATGAATGCTGTCTTTGTTTTAGAAAATCATCTCAATGTGGTAATTTACTAATCCATTGTGCGACTTGTCCCACCAGTTTCTGCTATAATTGCTTCCCCCCAGATTATGTACGATACTATGTTGGTGAGGAATATTATCATAATTTACGGCAGAGGGGGGTAAACTTCACGCCACAAAATTGGGTGTGCTTTCTCTGTTCCAAATGTAAGGCCGTGGAGGAACAGAAGAAACGAAGAAAGATGACCAAGGAGGAAAGAGAAAACGAGAAGCAGCTACAGAAGGAACTGAGAAGCCAACTGCATGACAGCAAGCAGGAAGAGTTAGAAGCCAAGAAGAGGAAGAGAGCCCAACAAATGGAAAGAGATAAATTTATTATAGAAAATAGAAAAAGAATAGATGCGCTGGATCAGAAATATGAATCTCAACTGAGAAGTTCATATGAGAATTTATTTCCTGTCAATTTTGTTAAAGAATTAATTAACCGAATTGAGCATGCAAAGGTGCTCAAACAGAAAGGAATTGAAGATGACAACAAGGAAACGAATAAGAAAAAGTCTACTACATTTTTGCATACGAAATTGCCGCATAAGCTTCTTGTCCTTTGTGAAAATTGTAAACTTCCATGTCATGCCAATTATAAGTACCCCGGACAGTGTTGCTACCCATTGGAATTGGACAAATCCTACTTTTACGCGAATTCGTCTTTTAATCAGTCGGGCAATAATAAGGATGCTCCCACCTCTGGGTGTAGCACTTCTGAGAAGGGAATTGCTCTAAGTGGTAAAGATTCCTCTTCTCCTTTTTCTGCTCAATTTAAGGGGAAAGCGGAACATAACAATGATGAAAAGGAGGCATCCAATAATGTTGCGACGAAGGAGGAGGAAAATGAGGAAGACGCAGAGAGGGGAACGCTATTTTTACCTCAAGGAGTATCCCCCCCTAGGACGAGTAGTTCAAACAAGGAGGACAGTAAAAAAGGTTACGATATTCATCGAACAAATTCGTTCAGTTTTAAGGGAGCCAAGGGTGTAGTGACAAGTGGAGATGAAGATACCACTGGTAGGTATGACAAACATGGTAATGCTATGCAGGGAAATTCCAGCGATAAAACATTGGGCAAAAAGATGATCAAATTTGAAACGGATCAGAAGAAGCAGGATTTTACAAACAGCAACCGTTTTGAGAAAGGCGAAAGTAAGGACAATGAGGAGGACGAAGAGAACGGCCACGAGAAGCTAAACAGCAGGAGAGGCCCCATGGGAGAGGATAATTTTAACCAAGGGTCCAGTGAAAATGTCAAGTTCATGATGAGCACCATCCTGTCGTCAGATAACAATGGCAGTGATGTGAAGGGAGAGAATAATCCGCTAAGTGGAGGTACACCAAACAATAATAATGACCCCAATTCGAAGGGAAAGGCAAGAAGGTTTTTGCGAGCCGTATGTTCAAAATGTGGAACCGTGCAGTTGGGAAAATTGGCGCACTTTAGAAAACACTGTGACAAATTAACGGAGGAAGAAAAACAAGAATACGAAGATAAACGAGAAAAATTAAAACAACTTATCGAATTGTTAAATAAGAGAAAGATACCGGATGAGCACACAGAGGAGGAGTATAGAAATATGTCCATTTTTAAATTCAAGAGTTTATATAGTCACTTCCAAGATAAGGCTGATGAAATTCTGGAGGATTGCATCCGAGAGATGAAGTGGGATATATTAATATCATCCAAGAAAAAGGTCCCCAGAAGGGAGAAAGAATCTAGACGGGGCAATAACAGTAGTGGAGGCGGAGTTTTCAACCTGTCAGGAAAAATGGATGATGAGAGAAATGAGGACAATCGCAAAATTGCAGGCAGCTCCTTGTCAAAAGCAAACCTCAAACGTTTGCTATATAGCCAACCGCTAATTATCAACTCGGATGGCTCCGACACGAAAGATATTATAGAAATAAAAAGTGACATGACGGATGAAATGAGGGAAAGAATAAACGACGAAATATCATCCATGACGGGCAAGAGGAGGAAAAGTGTAAAAAATACCATCAAAAGGATAAAGAAAAAAAAAATGAATGACAATGATAACGACGCAGAAGAATCGGCAAACGGAAGTAACGCACAAAATGAAAATGCAAATATGAAAAAAATAAATTATCTAATGAATCCATTTCATGAAAAATTAATTAAAGATATTCACAACGCCAATTTTATTAGAGACTCATTTAATGATGATTTTTTACTCAAAGCGAAAGAATTTCTAAGAGTTACAAAAAAAAAATTAATCAATAACTCGTTCGTAGAATCTGCTGGTGGAAGCGGGACAGGAGCAACCGACGTAGATCTGCTCAAATGTGTCGATAAAAATAGGAAGATGAACCAAAGTGATGTAGAAAAATCAATAATTCAGAATTATCTAAATAAGATGAAGAGCTCACTAAAGAATAGCACCTACTTGGAGAAAGCCATTCCGGGGGACAAAATGGTAGCCGATGTGGCTTATGCCAAATCCCGCATGAACAGTAATACCAATGCAAGTCACGAAAACAAAATAAATTTTAGCCCCGAGATGTATAAAAATATGTTTGAGAAGAACACCAAGTATTGTATGTTCACGAATAAGGGGTCCACTACATCCACCACGCCCAGTCCCAACATGAAAGATATGGCAGCGTCTTCCCGTTCCCATCCGATGAAGACCATCGACAAAGCAGATGAATTTAGTAGACACCGTCACCATAACAGCAGCAGCAACTTTACCTCCATTAACGACTTTAATGTGGACATTTTTAATATTGATAAGAATTTAAAATGTGAAGATATAGAAAAGAAATTGCTAAACCTTTGTGCCAACACCAACTTGATGAAAAAAAAAATGGTGCAAACTGATAGACATGAACCGAATCAGGAGAGAAGTACCTCCATCAACATGGACTCAAGAACTAATTTTCACTTTAAGAGAAGCGAACCCGCATACCAACGAGTCACCTCCTGTGCTGTGGATGGAAATGTGGACTATGACATAAAAAAAATTACAAGCTCATCCGAGGCCTGCGGCAATAACAAGGTGCAGGAGTATATTCTCTACCGCAGGAAGAAACCGAGCAACAGTTCTAGTGCCAGTGGGGAAAAAAACAACATGGGAAGCGCGAAGACTGGTGCAACGGGAAGCGCCACTGCTAAGAGCCTCAGTAATGTGAAGCGTCCCGTCTTGGTGAAAAGCGCCAGCAACTCCAAAAGTCCCAGCAATACCAAAAGCCCCGGCAACACCAGAAGTCCTGGAAATACTAAGAGCCCCGCAAATGCTAGAAGCCCAGGAAGTGCCAAAAGCCCCAGCAACTCAAAAAACACAACAAATGTGAAGAACACAAGCAGCAGCACCACCAACAACAGTGACAACAGAAGGAGCCAAAGTAACAACGCAGATAAGGCGCGTAACGAATCCATGATCAGCAGAAACAATCCAAGTAGAACTCTCCCTCAAGGAAACATGAACAAAATGAACACCATCAATAGCGATAACATCTTGCAACACCTAAAGTTAGATGACGTCAAAAATTTTATCATGAGTGCGGAAAGAAACAAGAATGATAAGCTCCCCCCGGAGGTGAACTGAACCAGCTGGAGGGAGGGGTTTCGACCCGGCCGTTATTTCTCATCCGTTGTGGAGTGTGTATTTGTTTAAAGGTGAAAAGATCCAACCAGCGCGAATGGACAATATATTTACACATCCCTAAACTGGAAACGTTTGAAAAAGGTTACCCTAAAGAAGGCTTTTTTTTTTTTTTTTTTTTTCAACGGACAAGGCGAACAATTGGCTAGTTGAGCATGGAAAATGTGCAGCTATTTTTTATCACCATATGGACGTTTGTTACAACACAAGGAATAAATTAATGTGCGCAACTTGGCTTGGAAACTGATACAGATTAGTCAAATCTCACAGTAGAAGATATATTCCCCCTGAGGGCATTTCCGCTTATTTTTTATTTCCACTATTTTTTTATAGGGAAAAAAACTTGTATATTATTACTTAAATGTGTATATTGTGCATGGGTGTGTACGCGCGCCAACCGTATAACGTACTTCCACGCATATGCAGGAGAACGTGACGTTGCTTTTAGCCGAGATGTCCTTTCGAAAGCCGTTCACGGAAGTATCTCGAGTATACACCCCTGCACATTTACGTACACACGTATGCAACTGCATATATATATGTATGTATGTGTGTGCGCGCTCCTCTGCTTATATTTTTTAATCAACTTCCCCTTTTGCGGAACGAGCAGCAAACATTTGTGCATCCGTGCGTGCGTATGTGTGTGTAAACATGTACACACTACACACACGTGTGCCCTTTTTTTAAGAAAATAAATTCCAATTTTTTTTAAATGATCTTCCTTCTTTTTTTATTACATATACACTTCTATGAACCCCCCATTGCTGTCATTTCCCTTTTTCTTTATCGTCTTTTTTTTTCCATTTTTCTTTTTTCCCATTTTCCCCATTTTTTTCGTTTTAAGATGCAAAATATAATGGTATATTTTTTTTTTTTTACAATTCATTATGTATATATTACATACCAAGGCATATATGCATTCGTGTGTGTATTTGATTTCGATGATACTTCATCAGTTATTCATTGCGTGTAAAATTAATGGGAAAAAAAAAAAAAAAAAAATACAATCCCGCACACACATGTATAGAGAAGGCATATGTGCGTGTTGCCCTCGTCTGTGTGTACGCATACATAAACATATATATGCTTATGTGTCACGCGTCGTCATCCACATGTGTTCAACCACGCTCCCATTTTTTTACAAGTAATCCATCCACCAATTTTGAATATATATATACGCATATGTATATAACTCTATCCCCTTACGAATTTTTTAATTTAAAAAAATTAAAGTTTAAATTTGATTTAGGTGATCAAGTCGAAGGTGTTGTAGTAGGCGTACCTGCGGAGGAGTTAAGTCAGCACGTGGGTAAAACATCCATGTGCAATGTGTTTGCTTCGTTTTGTAGTGCCATCAAGGGGTGCTTTTAAGGGGATGGCACATATACTGCCAAAAGACCTGCATGAAGCAACTTGGAAGCAGCGCGTTGCAACTGCCCTTGTGCAACCGCTTCGTACTCCCTGCTCATTTGGTATGCACTTACTGAGAGAAGAGGCAAAACAAAATGCGGTAATACACGAACTGGGACCTGTAGAGGTACATCAACCTGGGGAGGGGAAAAAAGAAAGGGAAAGAAAAAATATGAACTTGGTAAGAAGGCCGCCTTTTCTTCGCAAACATACTCCTTTCAATGCTCGCACCGTAGCAGTAAGACGGGATTAAACCGAAACGTCAGAAATCTAGACGGGGGTGTTAAAAAAAAAAAAAAAAAAAAAAGAATCGTTTAAGCGGCAAATACGAAATATTGAATAGCCAAATATGTCAGGAAAAGAGGAACGAATTGCTCCACCATATGCTGGAAAAAAAAAAAAAAAAAAAAGTACTTCTTGTGTAAGAGAAAGGGTAGGGAAAACATGCCCAAGTATTTAACTATCAAATGGGTCGAATGTAGGGTAAGCACTTTTATGCCCATCCGCTTGGACAACAATCTGAAAGTAGAGGTACGGGGGTGGGGATTCCATTTTTGCGCGCCAAAATATGCGCACCCATAGTGGTACAGAAACACTCTCCAGTTGTTCATGCGTGTGTATGGATGGGCGTTGTAGCAAACTTGGCATAAAATGATACGCCCGTGTGTATATGCATGTGTGTAAGAGTGAGGATGATACCGAAAGATACGTGCAGATGTATCTAAGTGACAACATTACCGCACACTCCCATGGGTGCTAATATGGTTAGGGTGGCCAGACACTCCGTAGCTGTCAAACGTTAGAACCTAAAGGGACATGGAACATGAATAATCGCTCATACATACTCACATATGTATATCCTGCACCCCGATGCTGATGTTCCCCACTTGCGTGGTGGCTAAAACTTACGTTTCTTATGTTATACTGTGTGCAGTAGTCTGCTAGGATGTCCACAAGATGTTTCTCATTCCAGAAGGCCGAACCGTCTTGCACATCCGGGTCATTCATAACTTTGCAGTTGTTTTTGACCCCCCCTAGGTAGGACCAAACATGGTACAATTCCTTTTCTCGGATTTTTCCCTGACCATAAAAATCCCCATTTGAAAGAGACAGAAGAAAAATCTCTTCTTTTTTTTTCTTATCAAATAGTAATTTTATGGTTGGAAAAAAAAACATAATTTCATCATCTGGGTGAGCAATTATGAAGGCAACGTTTCCCTTTTCTTGCAACCAATTGGGAAGTTGCTTTTTTCTTTGACTTAGATAATGCCAAATGAAGTAATACACTCCACCCAAGAGGAGGACGACGCCCGTCCATGCGCATGCGCATGCACATGGGTATGAAAGTTGTTGCATAATCAGCAGCAGGAGTAACCCATTAGTGTGTTTAAAAAGGTCCAATGGGGGGACGTCTTGGCGTGCGAAAAAGGGGAACAGAAAAGATGTGCACACATGACGTTATTTTGAGAGAGGAAAAACACAATTCATGATGTAGCTGTCGGGGGGTGGGGGGCGAATCTACACATGTGCGGGTACATCGCTCGGTCTAAATGTGTGCTGGGGTAAATTTGTTAGCCTACACGCGCTTTCTCATATTTTCCAACATGGGGGCTGAATATTTCGAGGCCGTTTTTAATGCTTCTTCGAGCAGCCCTCAAAATGGTGATTTCTCCTTATTTTATCTTATCATTTATTTTATTTTTTTTTTTTTTTTTTTTGTGTGTTTCGCCTTTGGGGAATGAGCTGGAAGAATGTGCAGCGACCCCTTTTTACCTTGGTGTTTTCACTGTTAAGTGGTAATATAGTGGCACATTTTGATGAAACAGGATGTGCAGTGCGTGTGTCCTGTGGTATACGCTAGCCGCAATTGCTTCTCTGCACTTGTGCACTCAGCGAATTTACAAATAAGTGTTCCATAGGGGAAGAAAACAAAAAAAGTTTTAAAAAACGCGTTTTAGTTTAAAAGGGGGAAGATCATGCTGGAACGTAAAAAATACGGCTAACCGGCAAACGGCGAGAGATCACAAAAAGGGGGGCAAAAAAAAAGTCGCAAAAGAAAGAAGCATTAAAAGGGCAAAAAGGACTGGTGTGCCGAGAGCAGCACAACCAATTGGACATGCAAACCTTACTTGTAAATATTAATCATGAAAAAAAACTTCGAGGAGACTATTTTGTTAATCAAGTACTCCCCGGCAAAGGTGCAAAAGTACATGTGTTCTCTATAATCAAGGGGTCTCTTTAAAACTGTATACAATTTATAATTCTCAAGTGTAAGCTTTTGTAGGAAGGAATTTTGTAATCCAGAGAGCTGATAATTCATCTTACTTGAGAATATTTTCATTAAACAAATAAAATTTTCCCTCTCCCAAAGGTTCCTCTGTAAACTCTGTCTATCATTATTGGATTCGTAACTGCTGCCATGGTCTGACGTATCTTCTAGGAGAAGTTCATTTAGCCTTTGCTTTAGAAGGGACATCTCAGCGTATTTAATTATGTTGGAGAAGGTAAACTTTTTTGTTATCTCATTTCGAGGTGGGGGTGGTGATGGGGACAAAGATGAAGTTGATGAGGTGTCAGACATGTGTGCCACTGGGGATGATAATGGTACAGGTAGGGGTGGCATTGGTTTGGGGTTCGAAGTTTGGGGGTCATCTCCATTGGATGAATTAGCTGGACTTTGTACTTTGGGTGTATCTCCAGTGGATAAATTAGTTGGACTTTGCACTCTGAGTGTGTCTCCAGTGGATGAATTAGCTGGACTTTGCTCTGTTGATGTGTCTTCATCGGATGAGCTTGCTGAACTTGGGGATCTAATTGTACCTGCATCTGATGAACTCGCTGGACTGGGCGGTCTGATTGTATCCCTATCGGACGATTCGTCTCGTGCTTTTTCCAGCGCATCTATTTCTTCATCAAGTTTTGATAATTTCTCCTTGTCGTAAGCAAGCAAGATCGAGCGGACCATATCAACCCTCTCTGTCATTGTCTTAACGCATAAATCGGTGACGTATTTTTTTGGCACATTCTTCTTGATATTTTTCATTTCTACTATCTTCTCAATATTTTGAGATGAAAATTTTTCCACAAATAATTCCAGAACCGTTTTGTTCTTGTTGTATATTCCCATATTCACTTGATTGAAAAACCAAGAGATGGTTGCAATTATATTTATGGAGCAGATATTTTTTATGTATGAATTATTTCGTAAGAAGAACAACTCAGGGGTCTCCAAATCTTCTAAAAAAAAAGATCTGACTTCTTCATTGTACAATTTTTTAATCCTTTCTATGACGTCATAAATGGTATAGGAAAAATCGCATATCATTTTAATATGCACACTTGTATCAGATTCTCTGTGCTTAAAATTGAAAATGGAGAAAACAAAACTTTCCATTCTTTTTTTACTTTTCTGGTTTTCCAAATATTTTTTGCCAGACTTGTTTACCAAGGTGAAAGTTAACTTATCCATATATTCAAATAACTTCAACAACGCTTCACAACTGTGCGGTGAGTTCGGCATATCCGTTACGTTTCTACTCATCTCATTCTTAAAATTATCACTATACGATGATATGTAGTCGGAGAAAATACCCATTTCGTTTGGAAACTTCACAAGCCTCTCATTTATCTGTCTTTCTAATTTCTTTCGCAAAATATCACAGGTTGCTGCTATGTTTTTCGAATTGTATGATTCCATGGTGACTAAGCTTGACATTAACTTTGACAGGATGTACGTCACCGGGAAGTTGACGACAAGGGACTGGTTTGACTTTCCTGAGAGGGGGGAGACACGTGAGGCGGAGCCATATAATGCTGTGATGTGGCAGCATTAAAGAATGCGCATAGAACAGTGAACCGGGGAGTACCACCCGTTAGGCAGATTAACCAAGTGATCGACTTGGCATTGGTCCTATGGAGACAACCAAATCTGTTCCGTCAACTTTCTCCATTTACTTACCTGATTTCTCATACTTCAGGCCTAACAAGGGCACCTTAATTTCTACGCAAATGGAAGGGAAAAAATTAAAAAAAAATGAAAAAAATCAACAAAATGTACAAAATGTCGTGATAAAGACTTAAGTTATTTCCCCAACGGGTTGTACATGCGCATTTATTTTCCCACCTGTTTCCGTCTCGCTATCATTCTTTATGGACATGTTAATCGAATTATCTAGGCACTCCTTCATATTCACGAAAAAATGATAGCAATCTCTGCATATACTCATATAGGCATTTTTCCTCTGAAATTCATCACCATACACCATTAAATGTGCGGACATGACGTAAGTTTGTATACACAACTCGTCGGATATATTTTCGACATCGATGTCCTGTGCGTTGAAGGGGGAAGAGGGGTCATCACATAAGAAGAGCGAATGTGCGCTGCGTTGTCTTTCCCCAATTGGGAGAAGAAGAGGGAAGAAAATGCATATGTTACCTCACTGTGTATGCTTCCCGCATCCTGTTCGTAATACATTAACACATCACTGTCTAATATGCTGTCCAAGTAACTGTTAATTAATTCTTTTGATTTCTTGGCTTTTTTTTTGAACAATCTGTTGTAGTGGCTACTGGTGGTTGCTCTAGGTTCTAAGGTTTTGCGTTTCGAAGGGAAAAATGGGAAATGTGAACAAAGTGGGGAACGTTTTTTACATTTTCCCCCATTTTTAAACTTTCACTTTGAATAAAAAGTGCATAATTGTGGTTTTTATTTCCCCCCCGGATGCATTGGACTACCTTCTGCATCTACATCTACGCTCCTATCTAAAATAAAGACAGAAAGGAGAAAAATAAATTGTGGCATTTGTTGGCATATATTACGCTAGAAGAGAACTTAAGGATTTTTATTGAAGTCCTTACATGTGCCACTGGGTGCGGGTTGTTCTTCCGGCAAGACGGCTAAAATGATCAGAAAGGGGGCCAAGGGGGAGTTAATTTGTTCTTTTGCATTTTTTTTTTGTGCAGGTCGAGGCCGCCTTAAATCATTCGTTGACCACTATCAACAATTCATTCTCGTTTACTGGAGAAAGGATGTCCTGATGGTGTATTCCGTGGGGGGAGGTTTGGGAAAAAAAAAGGGGAAAAATTACTTTTGTTCGCATCATTTGTAGCTATTCCTTTCTTTGGCTTTTTCCTTTGCTCACTTGTTCCTTTGTGAGTTTTTTTTCTTTTTCGGGGGTTACTTTCTTCTATGATCGATTTAGAGGGCACTAGGGGGGAAAAAAGGGCGAAAATGTACAACAGGTAGGAAAAAGGTTGGCAACATGTGGAATGAAGCGATGAAGACGTGATGGAAAAGTAAACACAAAAAAATTTTTCATCAGCTGTTTCCTTCCCCCTTTAAGTAAGCACACACTTGCGCTTGTCTAATACATCGCGCATAGGCGTCGACCTTTCGGTTTCCTTACTTCCAGTGTTCGACGTAGACTGATCTTCTATAATTACGGGTTTGGAGAAAAATGGTAAAGGCGTGTGAGTATGCGCTCTTTGCAGAAAAGACAGGCAAAGCATCCTCGCACTATGCGGATGCGCACTTATTTGTTCGTTTCATTTTTCGAATAGATCGTTTTATCCTACCCGAAGAAGCGAGGTTTCGTTCTGCAAAAATGGCTATGCGGGGGAGAGAAAAAAAAAAAAAAAAAAAAAAAAAAATTACACACCTGGAGTAACTGTTCATATTAATATGGAACGCTTAGTTTTGTCCACTTTTCCCTTTTTCATCTTTTCATTTTGTTCCATTCCCACGTGAAGTACATTTCCTGTTAGGGTTCGCTGAATTGGAGCCTTTCATTTGAAATGCGATGAGGAGGGGGTAAAAATAGGATGAAGGAAAGAATAAAATTTGAGCCTCCAGGCGACGTTTGCCAGACAGACAGGTTAAACTGTTCGGTTAGTTCTTCTGCACTCGCAGTAAGGGGCCATCGCGTCCTAAGCTTACATCGGC
The DNA here is from genome assembly GCF_001680005.1 of Plasmodium coatneyi. NCBI lineage: Eukaryota > Apicomplexa > Aconoidasida > Haemosporida > Plasmodiidae > Plasmodium > Plasmodium coatneyi. Next base: position 1,242,882 of record NC_033566.1, on the reverse strand, counting down.
TGGTGATACTTAAGGGTTCAAAGGCTGCATAGCGGAAAGGGGGCACAATCGTAAGTAGGCGTGTTCATGTGCATACACATTTGTGATTTTTTTGGGAGATGGAGGCACATATACGTTCATATTTCCACTTATGTGCCTATGCATATACCCATGCATAACTACCACCACCCATCCTCTTCCTCCAAACACACATATAAAAATGAAAGGCGCAACTGTACCATTTGGCCAATTCCACACGGCCCCTTTTTAATCCTTTTGAAATTTTTTTTTTCTTTTTTATTCGATTAACCTCCGATGGTGTCAGAGGATGACATGTAATCTGAGCCAAGGTTAAAAAAAAAAAGGGAATCCAAATGAATATCCTCCAAAAGGCGGTCTTTCCATTCGTACGTATCCACGTTTAAAGTACAAACAGAAAATGTGCATACGTGGACATATTTAAATGTTAATATGCTAGCATGTATGGTGTGTGGAGCAAGGCTTACCTCCAGGATTAAGGTAAAGCATCAGGGCAATCGCCAAGAGAAAGACGAACGTCTCCATCGTCGGCATCATCTTTAATGAGGAGAAAGGGCAACTGTAGAATGGAAGGGAACTAATTCGCTGGAAAAAAAAGCGCAGAAAATAGCAGTACTTTTGGGGGGACTGTTGGGAAGAAGTTGAGATGTGGCAAATTGCTGGGGGGGAAATGGTGGATGTCAAACTTGGAGTGATTAAAAATGAAAAGTTTAATAAACGAGTTACATACGAACAGACAAAATAGCGTGGACAAAAAAGTTGCACAAAAGAGACAATCCAAAAAAAAAAAAAAAAAAAAAAAAAAGCGTTTCTTCCACTCGCTTAACTTTAATTTAAAAAGAGGTAATCACCCAAGATGCAGTACTAAAATGCACTCAAAATCAGTAAGAGATTGTGGCGATAGGAAATAAAAAAAAAGAAAAAAATCAGAATAAAGAGCCTTTATATCCAAACCGACATTCCATAATGGGCTTAAAAATCCTTTTGACCTTTTTTTAGCATCATCAAAATGACATAATTTTTTCTTTTTTTACTATCACCATACAGAACAACCCTATATGTCTATATTGCATGTAGGTGTCTTTTTTTTCTTCTTTTTTTGTCCCGCCATTTTTGGCACAGCTAGGAGATCATTTTTGTTCTTCCCCCCTTTAAAACGGTTTCAAAATTTTATCATTTTTTTTTTTTTTTTTTTGTTTTGCGCAAATTGATCACCAGCATGAAGAAGAGGCGCGCCTCTTATGTTAAGTGGTCTGGCGGTATGGCGATCTGGCGGTATGGCGATCTGGCGGTTTGTGTCAAGTTGCCACCTGGACATGCTATCAAGATATCCCCACTGCGTATGACTCTAGAATAAAATTCAGCTGAGTGAGCAAATAGGTGCTTTCTCAAATATGTGGTGTGATAAAAGTTAATTTATGTGCACACGAAAAGGATTTCTCTCCCCTTTTTCATCACGTGACTGTGTGCAAAATTGGCACCTTTTAACTTAACGCGTCATGTTGATTTATTTGGGGGCAATTCTTCGCATGCATGAGTTTTTCCCCTTTGATGGGGATACCTACTTTTTGCGCTCCCCACTTGTGGTTCTACTTTATTGCTAAAAATGTATAATCACATAAGTTCTATCGCGCAAGGCAGATTCCATGCCGAGGAGGGGCTTGTAGTACGCCGCATATATGTAGTGTGAACAAAATGGGTTGCCCAGGATATAGGACCATAAAGGGGCATGAGGAATGTGCACTCCCCATGGGGACATGCTTCCGTGAGGGGTTAATGTAACGAGGGGGCTCCACCAAAATGGTAGGTTGAACCTTAAAAAAGGGGAAAAAATAAATCAACCATGTAATTGTTACTCTTTTGTTCCTTCACCCTGTTGGGTACACTCACGCAGTACTCAGTTTAGGAAGTTATAGTTTTTTTTTTTTTTTTTTTTTTTAAATTGCACCTAGTCGAATTTCACAAAATGAGGAAGCTCTCCCTCCCATGTTCACTTCACTCATAAATTTAAAATGAACTTTAAAAGGGGGCACGTATCGTCACTATAATTTAGAAGAAAAGAAAAAATATTGTTTTTTAAATGGGTGTAATTACCCATTTCTGTTACTTTGGCTTTGCGCAAAAAAAGACGCGTATGTCTGCTGGTACTCGGAGGAAAAAAAAAAAAATGGCAAGGACGGGCATCGCTTGATATAGGTGACATCGGTGCAGGGGAGCATCATGAACCAGGTGCTCCTCTCCATCTCCAACAGCATGACGCTTCTTTCCCCTTTAGAAAAAAATCCTCTCAAAATGCAACTCCACATCATGCGTAAGACGTAAGTCCCTCAAGTGAAGAACGCCCGAGTGGTTAGCCAAACCGGTTTCAATATTGAGGAAAAAAAAAAAAAAAAAAAAAAAAACGTGCTTATATAACTCGCTGCATACATTCTTAGTTTCTAACTGGGGGATATTTTTGCACCCTCGCATAGCTTTTCTTCTAACGAAGTGCGCCTCGCTAAAAGTATTGTCAGACTCGCTCGCGCAATCCTAACCCATCCTGTCTGGGGTAAAAATACGAACAGTGTCGCCAACAAGGTTTTATTATCCCCCGTAATGAGGGAAGAAGTGCACACACATTTTAGAAGCACACCCTGAAGGCGAAAAAAAAAAAAAAAAAATGAAAAAAGGGACAAAAAAAAACAGCGCTAAGAAGAAGGAGGAAAAGAAGGTTCTCCTAAAGGAGGTAAATCTAAAAAAACTAACATTCAAGTGTACAAAAAAAAAAAAAAATAATAACATATAATGTGTAATTGCAGCCCGAATGGTACACACGGCGTTAAATGGGTATGCGCATTTTGTGACACCCCTTCTCCACCCCCTCATTGCAGTTGAAAAAGTTAAAGGAAGACCTGACTGCAGAAAATAAAATTGCCGATGAGATTAAGGAAAAAATTAAGAATATAGATGCAACGGTTTTTTTGGGCTACCACGACATAAAGGTTTGCATCGTGGGATTGTGCTGGAGGGGGTGCGATAGAAGAAAGCCCAGCATATCTCGGCCGTTGAAAAAGGAAAAATAGAGAAGCACAACTTTGCGGCTCGCTTTAGACATAGATTTTTTGGTTCCTATTCACCTTACGCATCCACCACATCACACTCTTCCTGCCAGATCCTAAAACTGGAGGAAAAAAAAAAAGAAATCGAGCTGGAAGAAAACAAGTCCCACAAAATCCTCTCCTCCAGAAAAATCGAAAACGTCATAAACAAATTTGTGCTCAAATGTTATGAGGCCTTTTTAGAAAATTTGGCTAAAAATGAAATCGAGCTTCACGGCTACACCCAAATTTCGGAGTAAGCGACAGGGGATGGACGGACGTCTGTGGCAGGCGAAAAAAGAAAAAGTCCTGCCAAGTGGATTTTACTCTAATGACGTTGCTTCTAGGAGAGGGACGAGCACATTCTTCCGTCGTGGCAGATGTACCTCCGCTCATACAAATAAGGGTCAAATATATCTACATGGTTGCCTCCCTTTTTTTCGCCCTTCCCCCCAATTTCTTGTATCCCCTTCAAAGGGAAGATAAAAAGAAGCAGCAGGAAAACAAGGACTACGAGAAACTAACCACCGTGACGAGCATCCAACATTTGAATAAACTAAACTCTATTGTTCTCTCACAAAACGAAATGATAGCGGAAATTAACAGGAGGTTTACCAGCAGCCTTAAAAAGGCCAAGGAAAACTGTTCCCGGAAGATTAATATAGTTAGTAGGCATGCCAAATGTGCTAAAGCGCGACGAACTTTTTTTACATGGAGATTCCCAACATAACAGATCACCCCCCTGTTCGAACCCCCGCGTTATCATTTTTTTCCTGCGCCCCTCAGGAAAGGGAAAAATTAGACAAGAAGAGGCAAAAAGTCATATTCAAATTGCAGTCCGAAAAGAACGAGGCCATCAAGTATGCCCAAAAAAGAAAAAGTTACTAACTGGAAATCAGTCTACGCTTGTTCGTATGTAAAGGGACAGTGTGTGTATTTTGGTACCTCTGCAAGAGTGAATAGCGCCCAGAGAAAGGCACAACGAACCGAAGTGCATCAATGCAAAGCGCAGGGCTCACCCCTTGTGAATGATAACCCAAAATTTGCACCCAGAAACATCCTCGCAGGGTACAGTGAAAAAATCCTCAACATGCAAAACTACTTTAAACTAATTCTGGACGACCAGCTAGGGATTATTCAAAAGTTGGAGGTACAATCGGTTACCACCACCCTTACGTTACAAAACAGATTTCTATCTGGAATGGCATATGCATGTCGTTGAAGAATCACTGTCTGTATTTCCCCCGCAACAAATGACGAACTTCTCCCTCCTTTCCTTCGTTGCTTCACCTATTAACAGAATGAAAAATTGAATAAGAGGAAAATCTTCCTCTCGAAAAAGAAGCACTTGGAAGAATTAAAGAAGGATATAGTAACGCACACAAGTAATGCACAAAGAAGAAAAATTGTTTTCTTTTTTTTATGTTTATGAGGTGGCACGCTTCATCGTTGTGAGCAGTGAGGCGCTTCGCTTGTGTGCTGACATATAAAGGGTGTCACCATGACGCCTCCCTCAGCAGCACTGCCAACTCATCCTTCTCAGAAAAATTAGAGCAACTAGACAAAGATGTGGGCATCCTTGAGAAGAACATTGTCGACTATGAAAAGCTCAAAATGGATCTAAAAAGAATCAAGGAAAAAAGAAAAAAACAGCAAAAGGTCCTAACGGAATTGAAGCTCGAGGCGGACATAAAAAAAATGCTCCTGGCAAAAATCTCCCAGGAATACGAAGGTGCATATGCGCGAAGTAGGATGAAGCTGTATGACTACCTGCAGAGGGTGTTGCTAGAGGTGAGATAAAGGGCTCCGTGCGTACCTGCGAACGTGTGTCTTTAAATATATGTATGCATATATGCATGTGTGTGTACGCCCCCTCCTTTCTGCAACTTCCATATCGGAAGAACTACTTCTTGGAGACGAAAATAAAACTGAAGAGCGAAGCCCTGGAAATAAGCAACCTCGAGGTTACTCTCTATATTTCGCTTAGAACAAAAAGGGGCACATTAACATCGTGCTACATTATTTGCTTTGTGTGGCCTGCTAAAGCATTCCCCTAGCATCACATCCTCACTTATACATGTGGAAACCACCCGTTATGTGTCCTCTTCCCTTGTGCAGCTTTCCAAGTGGAAGGAATCAGTGGACCCCGAACAGAATGAAATATTAAACAGAACGCTGAAGGAGAAATTCTGCAAATTTGAAAAGCTACGGAAGGACGTCGATGATTTGATAGTAACTGCTAAAGCGGGGCAAAAGGAATGCCGCAATTGGGGGCATTCTTAATTTGCAAAGATGGCATTTGCGAGTTGCCAATTAGTAGTTGCGGGTTTCCACTAGAGACACATCCACACGGCGGATACGCTTATTGGCCAATCTTTGCTCACCAATGCGCTTTTTTTCAACCCTCTTTTTTTTACCCCCTCTCAGGATACAAATGAAAGGAACAAAGAAAACTACGAAGCGATCATGCATCTTAACTATTTCTCAAATGAAGATCTCGACGTTTTGAAAAGAGAAAACGTGTTTTAAAGGAGGCAATTCGGGAAGAAGAGCCCAAGAGGGTGTAATTATCATGTTTGCAAAGCTGCTAACTGCTTATACACCAGAGGGGAAAACAAAGCAATGCAGAGAAAAACGACAACGACTTTTACATCAGTTCATTTGGAACAATGAATCAAAACATTTCCTTCAGCGTTGCCACATGAATATGTTCCACTTCTTTTTCCACCTCGATTTTATAATTCTTAGTTTTTTCTCATTTTGTAGACTCATAATGTGCTTGTTTTTTTTTTTTTTTTTTTTAACAAAAATGATCATCCTAAAATTGTACGCGGATAACTCTTTGTGTGCATTCATTTTGGCCACTTAGGGGAAAAAGGCATTTGCCATTGGGGGGTACTAATTCCACGTTTGGGTCACTTCGATTATGTACGTCACGCAAAATATGTAGGGTGAATTAACGCTTGTATTCAGCATTGCCCAGTGGAGCGGCGGCGGGGGGGAATTAAGCGCCTGGGAATTTTTGGAAAATTGGAAAATGGCGAGGCAGCAATTTCCGCAATCCGCTACTTCACGTGGTCTCAATTTCACCCGTCAAAGGGGAAGACCCGTATATGCTAAAAATACGTGCACATGAACGAATAGAGATACGCCTGAGTGACGAAAGAGCTCGGCACAGAGGTAGAATTCGGCGCGGACATCTCACCCAATCGTATCAAAAATGCGTGTTCACTATTTTGATGGAAATCCGACCGTCTCTACCCTGCATCATTTTTGTTCCTTCGCACAGAAAGGGAAAAATAACAGGAAAACATGGAACACCGCTGAAAAATGGCCGAAAGAAAGCGGGAAAAAAACGCAACAGGGAATAAAAAACAATGCGTACAGAAGAAAAGGAGCAGGAAGGTTTAAAATGATTTTCCAAAAATGACACAAACGATAGAAGTTTCCGTAATTTTTATCGTCTTTACTGGTGCATTCCTTCACACTTGATGTTAGTAGAAATAAAAAAAAAAAAAAAAAATGGAAATTTTTTTTTCCCCCCCGTTTATATGTTCTTTCCGTTTTTTTTTGTTTTTTCTGCTTTTTTGCCTTTTTCCATTTTTTTTTTTTTTTTCTTCCATTTAGTTCTCCTTTTTCTTCCCCCACGGGTTTTTCTTCCTTTTTTTTTTTTTTGTTTTTTTTCCCTTTTCCTGCCCCTCTCTTACATTTACTTCAAAAAGCTAAACAGTTGGAGCGGCACGATTGAAGGAAAAAGTGAGGGAGTGTTGAAAAATGCGTCCGAAAAAACGTTGAGCTGCTACTGCAAATGAATATATATATGCATATATGTACCACAGCGCTGAGCATGGAGGGCTGGACGCACACGGTTACAAATATCAACTGACAGAGAAATGCTGAAAGCAACAAGTAGCCACCAAAGCACATGCAATTAATTTCCGCCGACGCAGCTAGAACAGGGGAAGCCACGCATTTCACATATTTTTGCATACCTTCCATGTTTTGCGCGTTTTGTTATGCAGACTGCTTCCATTTGAAGTCACTCCTTTCCGCACACGTCATTTAGCGTCAGTCCATTTAGCCACACCTCGCTGCACTTGGACTTCCATCTTTTTGCGTCCTTTTTTTTTTTTTTTTTTTAAGTGCCCTTTCAAAGTAGCAATGTGAAATTCGTGCTTTCGTACATTTCTGCACACCATCGTACCGCCTACATTTTGATTTAGCACCTTGCGCCTTTTAAAATGCGCACAATTAGGATATAATTGGGGGCTGTACAAGTTTAGCTTCTGTTCCTCTACCTTTTTTCTGTCCTTTTCCTGTTCCTACCTTTTTTTGCTTGGCCACCTTGATTACTTCTTTGCCAGCCCATTTTGTCCTACCCCTCCGTTTCGCTATATCTACCCCGCGAGTTGTTTCCCCCACTTGTATATGAACTCGCGTGGGCCAGTCTTTTTCGTTTTCAACGCATCAATCGCTACTACTGCTTTTCCTCCCCTATGTGTTACACCCGGTTGTTAAGCAGCTGCACCAAACACACACCCCTCATAAGCGCATTCCGCGTTTATATTTATTCTCCCCCATCCTCGAACCTTCAACCGTCAACGTTTGCCCGCTTAACAATATGATAAAGATAAGTTAAAGAGGGGACACACAAATAAAATGATAGAAGGAAAATTGAACTCACGTCCTCCGTCAGATGGTAGTAAAAAACCTAGCTCGAAGTACAAAGCAGGAAAGGGACGTCAGAGCAGGAAGGAAAGCGAAGATAAAAATCTGGGGCAAAATGAGGACATACAAATTGCTATCGATTATAAAAATAACTTGAACACGGAATTCGTTGGCACGTTGAACTCCAAATTTATTGATGACAGAGATGGAGACAATAATCAAACGGACGCCTTTTCCTATAAAAGGGAAAGCATGATGAGGGCATCTCAGTCAACCCATTTCGGGATGCAAGATGATTTCACCTTAGAGGATATAGGTAATTATGTGGGGAGCGCCGAGGATCCTTCACCAATTATGCGTGTGTGTATATCTCTTTGTGCATCCACGGACATGTCACAGTGTACATCTCGATGCATACCTGCACGTACACCCTGCTTACACCCCTGGCAGACGACTCCTTCGAGGAACAGGAAAACAGCATCAACATAGTGGAGGTGAAGAGTTCCAGCGCGAAGAGAAAAATGCTGAAAACTTTGTATATCCGATTGATATACGCCCTGTTGTTCACAATATTTGGGGTACTCGTCCAGTGTTACTTTATCATACTAAGTGACACTTACTACAAGACGGGAGACGAGCCATTGAAGGATAGAGTCCACGAGCTGTACAAAGAAGTACCATCATTTATGAAAGCGGCATTTATAAATTCAAACATCCTATTTTTTCTGATCATTACTCTATTGAGATTTGGCCTATTTTCTCCCCTCCTGATTTCCATTAGTATGTTTATAAGACTACTGTTAATGCTCTCCTCCATCTACTGCGTAAGGTCAATTTTTATTTATGTCACGACAATCCCATGTCCAATACCTACCTGCCAGCCAGTGAGAAATAAAAATATACTCGAAAATTTATATACTACTTATCTGATAATAACTGCGCAAGTGTACGAATGTACGGATTTGATTATTTCTGGACATACTGCCTTTACCACCGTTTTAAAATTTTTTTGGATGTTTTATGAAAAGAAGATTTACATAAAGGCGGTGCTTTTCCTGTACTGCCTATTTATTTATGGCATGATTGTGATTTCCAGATTTCACTACACGGTGGACGTGCTAATGGGCTACGTCTTTGGGTCCACAGTTTTTCTCCTCTATCATACCCTGCTGGAAATTGCAGCCAAGCGGTACGCCAAACATGGGTCCTTCTCCATTAAGGTAAGGGAGAGCGGTGTGCCATGCACGATGAGCGATTCGTTACTGAAGCGAGCTTTATGCATTCATACCCCACGTGTGGATCGGCATGAAAATGATTTTCCCTACAAATTGGGCGGGCGCATCACCATGAACCACCGCCCAACTTGTGACGTGTAACCTTTTATTATGCATTGCGCTAAATGTGTAGAAATATGAGTCCACCTTTTAGCCTGTACAAACAACCGAGAGAGACAAAATTGGTTTGTGTACAAATTGAGCATGTACCACATGGAGAGTGCCCAGATTGTGCATATACATTTTCCCCATCCTTATGGGAATACCTACACCCCGTTTTTCATTTTTTTTTTTTTTTTTAATTCCCTCCCCTATTAGAATTCAAATTACGCAGCATCATTTGTCGAGCGCTGTGCAGTGTTCAACTACTTTATTAAGATAATAGGGTTCATGGAAGGATTGGAGCACAGGCTAAACATGGCCGCTTCGTATGACAAGGAATGGGTAAATAGTACAATCAGCGCAATGGATGGCGCTATGCAATCGTGAAAGTGTTTATGTGCATATATACAGATTTATAATTTATGTGTATAGCTTACCATCTGTGCGGACCTTGCCCCCCCCTACAGAGCTCCTTCTGCCCATGCAAGCCGGTGAATGCAAAAGGTCTCATAACAAAAAAGAGGACCGTGAACAACGAAGAGTATTACGATTTTACCGATCACTTTTACCATTCCTATGCCGGTAGCGGGTCCTTTGATCTATCAACCCTTAAGAACATCGTAAACAAAATAAAGTGCCTGTGTGGTATCAAGAAAAAGAATTAACTCGTGAATCTTTGCATATGCTCCTATACATATGCGCATGTTTGTGTGTGTGCGTCCCCCCTTCTTCGCGCACCAATTTTTTTGTCAATTTGCAAAACAAGCATAAAGAGTAATTAAGTTTTTTTTTTATTATTATTCCTTTTCATTGTACATACGTACACCCCAGCCAGAGCGGCACTCCGTAGTTTCCACCTAGTAGAGCATTTGATACATTATTAAATTAACATGTAGTATTTTTTATAATTTCATTTTTTCATTTTGTGTCTAATGTTTGACCCATCACACCACGGTGCGTATTTGTATGTATATGTGCCACTTCCATATGATATGCGCATTTGCATACATGTACCACCTCCTATGATGGATTTGACGTTTTTATGAATTCTTTTAAATTTGGCTCCCTTTAATTTTTATTTTAAAACTCTACCTTATGCGGTGTGAGGCATGCGTGTTTGATGGGAAATGTGCGCGCAAGTACGTATACACATGAAATCGAATTGTTAATTTTTTTTTTTTTTTTTTTCGTTACCCCTTTTGATCTAATTTTTTTTCGCCCACTTTATTATGAAGTATTGATCTGCGCATTTCTACACCATCACACAATTTTTTCGCGTGTCTTTTCCGCACCCCCTCTTATCATTTTTTGTTAAAATTGAAAACTTAAAAAATGGAAAAATTAAGCACGAAAAAGCCCTATGCGCGTAGTTACGCATTAATTTTTTTTTTTTTTTTTTTTTTTTTTTTCCTGGTTCGCATGAGCTAGCGTTGCGAAGTTGTAACACAAAAAAACGCAATTTCAAAACGGGAATAAAGTGGACGAGTGCATGTACACACGAGTGAGCATATTTACTTATGCGTACTTGTAGGTATTCGTGTGTCCTACACCCCGGCAAACATACATTTGTACATGGATACGTCATGCGTAAATCGAAAAGACATTTCTGAGGCTTTGCGAGACTGACCGCTTGAACATTGAAAATTTTTCGACTTGCTGTACAAAATTTTTGTTGTTTTTGTTGTACGGAAGACCACGCACATGCATGTGCAGGTGATTTTCCCAACCGTTTGGAAATGAACTTTTACGTTCTCTCTGTCCTTTTGTCCTTTTCTCAGTTTGCTTGTTTTTGTGTCCGCCTATCACGTGTGTCGTGTATAGCTGTGTAAAAGCGTACACATGTTCTGATGATAGCGCGCTTTCGCCATGTTGACTCGATTTTGTCATGCTCACGCAATTTTGTCACGAATACGCAGCCAAACAACAAAAATAAGGGAAAAAAAACTTCGCGAAGAACGCCCAACATACCAAAATGACGATCGAATTTAAGGAAAAAAATTATGAACAGTCCGGGAAAGAAAACGAAGACAGCAATAGCTACACAACGGGCGATAACTACAAAATAAATGTAGACATAAAAATGAGTAACTCCGCCTCATCAGACGGAACAAATCCAACTGATGGTGACATCCACAAGTTGACAAAGTGGAAACTATTCAAGGTGTTACTCCTAAGGTTAGCAATCTCGTTAATATTTTTAGTAATCTCCTTGATCATACAAGGATTTTTCATGATATATAGCGATTCATATTATAAGAGATACACCACACCGTTGAGCGATCGAATTCACAATTTGTTCGAAAATCCACCTGCATGGATATCTTACAATTTGTCCAACAATTTAATAGCGTTGCTGTCAATTACTTTCTTACAATTAATTTTGTTTAATAGTGTGTACTTGTCTATGGCCATTGTTTGTCGCTTCCTTTACATGCTGGGTTTTTTTTATTTATTAAGGGGTGTACTTATCTATGTCACTTCCCTTCCAGCCACATTGGAAACGTGTGTGCCTCTAGAAAGTGGCAACATTGCGTTTAATTTATTGCAGATAATTAAAATAAATATGAACTTAGTGTATGTATGTTCTGATTTGATTATATCTGGCCATTCCTTTTCGACGACCATATTTTTACTATTCGCCCTTTTCTACATGAACAATATTGTACTAAAGACGATAATAGCTTTCTTCTGTTGTTTCATTTATGCGTTTATAATTATTGGATTTATCCATTACACTTCCGATGTGTTGCTCGGATTTATTTTTGGCATTTTTATTTTCACCTTTTATCATTTAATGCTCGACATATCTGCGCAATATTACATTTTTAATAAATTATTTGAAATTAAAATTATTTCAAATAAAAAAAATGTGCAAGCCAAACCGTTTTTTTTAAGATGTTTTCTTACCAGAGTGTTTTTAAAAATAATTCCATTCCTGGAAGGATTAAATTACTCTATAGATTATGCGATAAGTAAAAATGCCGACTTGTCCACATTTTGTATTTGTGAGAAGGACTTTGCTATGGGTAGTATGCCCGCTACAGCATGTTCCTCGCAGGAGTCCTCAAAGTTGAATAAAATTTGTGTCAATTATTCGGATCATTTATTTCATTCCTATGCTGGGGATGGCACGATGAATTTTTTGCTATTCAAGTTTTTAAAGAGAATTAAAATGGACTAATCGTACAGGTGTGCATTTGCTATACGAGGAAGTTTTGCCACCCCGGAAGAAGAATGAGATGCCTCTCTGTCCTGTCCTTTTTTTTTATTTGTTTTTTTTTTTCTGGTGCACTCTGGAAATTTCGTAAAGTGTGTTATGCCCACTGTGTGCATATTGGAAAATTGGTATACCCGTTACATGCGCGCCACGCACGTGGGACTATCACATTTGCCCTTGTTTCCCCCTATTACTTGTCACCTTAACCTACCTCCTTTGCGATCCCCCTATTTGTGCATTATGCGTTCCTCTTTAAAAGAACGGGTACGGGCGAATTTCACTTTGTACGCTGAACGACAGAATTTTAAAAAATTTTGCAGCTTGGAAAAAAGCGGCACCCCTAAGAAGTTAACGTTTTAATTTTTTTTTTCAAGCATGAGCGAGGTATGTAGCCCGCGGATACGATTTGGCCACTCCAGATTCTTGGTAGCACCTTCGCAGCTCATCGCCTTGGCTCTACTACTGCTGGTGTGCTACTGTACTGGCGCACTGTTCCTCTCCCCTTCTTGCCGAAAGGGAAAATATTTTTCACCTGCGGGAACTTCTCCTTTCAAAATTTCACAGGAGTGCTGCGCACAGGCTCATAACATTGAAGGTCACAGAAGAAGGGGAAGAAAAGGAAGGCTTCCCTTAAGAATATTCGTTCCAAGACGTTGAAGGGGGAAAAGCTTTTCTAAAGAGGGATGCACCAATTCCTTTATGCGTACACCTTAGCGATGTCACTTCATTAAGTGCACGGGACTATTTGCTAATCTATCTACATGGGTTCGAAATAATCCATTTAAAGTCTTCCTAGTTATCCCCACTTCAGACAAAAGGATGAATCGGGGCACACCCTATGGATAAAATAAAAATCCAAAGGAAGGTATAGATATGACCCCACCCCTGTCGTCGCAAGTACACATCGAAATGAAACAAGCCTGTGGCATTGTTCCTGTCCCCTGGTCCTTATGTCTCTGTGTGCATCATCCGGATTACTCTCTAGCTACACGTATATATTGAAGTGTGCCTAGATTAACGCGCACGCTTTTTTGTGCGCCCGAGTAGCATGGCAGGGCGGCTTCACCAAGACGTTACATATGAAATTTTAAAATGCCAAATGAGTAGCTCATCGCACAAGGAAATATGTAACGGAGGGAGCGACTAGAACCATTTTTTTTTCTTTTTTCGTACGACGGGTGATATAATATCCTAATGGAGAGACCTGACGGCAGCGCAGAGAACTCTGAAAATGGACCTAACTGTGAAGAATCGTCCAACACCACCTTCTCGTTTGACATGCTCGACATAATCATCACGGGCGGCAACACTGGTCGGTTGAAGTCGCAAGAGAAGGGGAAGAAACATATGACAGAGAATACGACGGAGAAATGGTCCTTTTATCCGTCCGGAGAGCGCGTAGAAAATTCAGGAAGAACAGAACGAACAGAGCCAGGAAGCTCTCGCCGTAAGAAGTGTACCAAGAGTGATGAAGATGCAGTTAAGTTCACGGAGGGGCTTCATAATTTAGGGAAGAAGGAAAAAAAAAGAAAAACGGTCTACCGTGTAAACTCAGAGGAAGACATAAAAGACGGTTCGGAATTCTCCCTTCTAGATAAGTTGTTGCCTGTCGGGGGAACCCCTGGTTTGGCTTCATCTAAAGAGGAGATGCCAATTCTGGACGATCAGGTGAGCTGCCTAAGTAGTGACAATAGCAGCAGGGAGGAACATTACCACATGGATGGAAAAGGAGACAAGCATAGTGATACGAGTGATAGGCATGGAAAATATATGAACGAACAGGACGTGGATGCGCAGCTAGCCAGAATAGAATGGGCAGATGAAGAAGTCATCCTCGCAGGAAGCATCCATTGCACCAACTGCAAATACTACTTAAAAGAATTGACGAGCAGGAACTACATGGACTTCTCCTACATGGATCAGTACATCAGCGAGGGAGAGAGGAACCTACTTTTATTGAAAAATAAAAAAATTGAGGAATTGGAAAATAGGAACAGATCAATGAAACACAAAATAGGGAAGTTGGAGGAGGTGAACAATTTTCTGAACAGCAAACTGGACACACTCGCCAGTAGCATTGGAGATTTAAGAGACCACATTGACAAGCTAATGGAAGAGAATAAATTGTTGAAGGAGGTGAATAAACGGCTGCGCGTGGATCTGCAGAAGGGACAATCGTATAAGGAGGAAGTGGAAAGGGCGAACAAGAAAGACACGAATAGAAAAAATCCATCTTCTTCATCCCATGGAAGACGGGAACCCCTGGAAGAGAATTTTGAGAACTCAATCGATAATGAATTATTTAAGGAGCTTTGCTGAGCACGGAAGAGGAAGAAGTGTGTGCATTCGGCGAAATGGACGGCGCGTACGTATGTAAAATTACAATGTGCTTAAATTAGTTCGTCTTGTTGGTGCGCTTATAATGCATACTCACTTGGTACGGCGCAGAGGGGGAATCCCCCCCCTGGGAGATCCCCGGAAGGATGATTTGTCCCACCTATATGGTGCTCCATCCCCTTGGTATGTCCCTTCATCATAATGCAGTTTCCATTTCCTTTTTTTTTCGTATGAATAATTTTTTTTTTTTTTTTTTAATCCAAGCGGGACGGCCAAATGTGTGTCACTGAACTCTCAGTGACATGTTTGTTATCCACAGGGCATGCCTTACCCACCGTCACCATTTGGCGTATTCACACATCAGTCATGATATCTTCCTTTCCTTTTAGATATACGCAATTTCGATAACATTTTATTTTTATATTTATTTTATTTTTTTTTTTTTGTACGTAAAATGTTCATAGTGGAAGGTTGTACAAAAAGTTGCTGACATAAATTGCCAAATTGAAAAAAAAAAAAAGAAAGAAACGATAAGTGCGAGATACACACTGGTATGAGGCACAAATGGAGTTTCTCCATCAACATGGATAGGGGTACGTAGGACGGTGCGGAACACGTAACACAGGTCACTCAGCAAAAAAAAAGCATTACGCACAAAACATTGTACACACATTTGAGAGTGTCTGTTCAAATATTCTCACTTCACCAACCTCACGCCGTCATGTAGCACTCCACGTGATTCCTTTACGATGCATTCCGTTATGCTTTTTATTCTGTTTCACCTCCGATCAGTTCTACTGACCGAGCAAAAAATGGACAAAGTGAGAGTGGTTATAAAATGTGCAGCACTTATGTGTGCCCACGTGGATGCCCCCACCTCAGCGGAACAGACGAACGTTGTTCAATTGTGTGCAGGGGAAGCCCTTCCATTTGAGTGCCAACTGCTGATGCGATAACCTTTTGGCGCATAGAATGAAGCCCTCCTCAGCCGCGCTGCTTACATTGAAACTATCGGAGTAGGCTACCCTACCTCGAGAAAGTTGTCCAAAAAAAATTACCCCCACGCCCCCCTTTTCACTTTTGTTAATTTCCTTCTTTGCACCTACCTAGTAGTGCACCCATTTTGAAGAAAACGTACCTAGTCTTTATGTTTAATAATTTTTTTTTTTTTGGGGGGGCTCTTTTACTATATACTGTAATAAGGTGATAAAAGGACAAGATATATATATCTTCCTCTTTTTTTTTTTTTTTAACCCCTATAGTATAATAAAAATTTATTTGCAATCACTTTATATTCAATTCATTCTTCATGTTTTTGTATTACGTTTTATAAAGGAACAAACAACATCTTCTTCATATGATAAACGAACAACATCTTCAGATGAATGAACAACAATAACAACATTTTCTCAGATGAGGACTAACAAACAACAACAACATCTTCTTCTCAGATGATAAACGAACACAACAACAACAACAACAACAACAACAACAACAACAACAACAACAACAACAAACATCTTCTTCAGATGAACGATCATCTGGTAGATGGATGATCATCTGGTAGATGGATGATCATCTGGTAGATGGATGATCATCTGGTAAATGATAACGAACAAAGAACGAATAAAAAAAAAAAATAGAAAAAAAGAAAAAATAAAGGGAAAAATGCAAAGGAAGAGAAGAAAAAAAAAAAATTAAAAAAAAGAAAAAAAAAAGAAGGGGAAAAGAAGTAAAGAGGGAAATGTCACTTTGTTTCTTACACTATATAAACTGTCTGATTGTATATGTCCCTGTTGGAGTATATATTCATTCAATGTTACATTCCAAATGGATGTTATATTACGATGTGTTACATTCCAAATGGGTGTTACATTCCAAATGGGTGTTACATTCCAAATGGGTGTTACATTCCAAATGGGTGTTATATTCCAAATGGGTGTTACATTCCACATAGGATGTGTTGTTACATTTCCACAATGTGTGTTTTACATTCGAATCAATGTTTTACATGTACGATGTGTTACATTACATACGATGATAACTAATGTTCCTTTGTCTTTGTTGTCTTTGCTTTTGTTGTGGTTGCTGCCTTCTATTATTATTTGCTCCTGTTCTTGCTCCTCTTCTGCGTTGTCCACCATATATAGTAGAACCATCTGTCGAATCTGCTATTGTCGAAACTACAGTTGAGACGTTCGTTGCTGAACCGAATGTGGAGCCCATTGTGGAACCATCGTTCCCTGTGAATGTATCCCAGTTCCTTGTACCTGATCGTCCTTTCCTTCTGTTTATTCTATTACTGCTTCTACCGGAGGTGCTCCCTCCCCTTCCTCCTCCAAAGGAGTCACTTATCCAAGAGGGTAAGATATTATACTGAAAAAAGGAGATGGGAGGGTGGGAGGAAAGAAAAAGGAGAGGGGTTGAAATATGTATTACATATATATATATATATGTATATGTAAATATATAGTGCAGATAGTCTATTTTCCCTATATATTCATTGTTTACATATATATATAGAAGTATATATATTATTATTATTATTTATACATTTTCACTTTTAATTGTGATTGTAATATTACTTTATATAAAAAAAATGTTGTTAGTGGTAGTGCTGCTACTCCTAGGATGGAAGAAACAGCAGTGGCCATTACTGCTGTATTTGTTGTAGATGCAAAGTTCAGTTCTAATTGGACGTCCCTATGAACGTTAACATTATTTGAACCTACAGTTAGCGTTTCTATTTCGCCTTTTTTTAAAGTTAGTGGGTTCTGCTCATTGCTTACATCATAGGTATTTTTGAACCACGAACAATATGTAGTCGTTTTATTTTTGCCACCTTCGGTCCCTTTGACCCATTTGTCCTTACAATCAGCAAGTACAGCTTTAAATGCTTTAACAGCTTCGTCCAGGTGGTCGTAGTAGCCTTGGTCGCAGGAGTTGTTACCATCATTTTCTAATTTTTTCTTTATTCCTTTATAATCAAAGGTGAAATCAAATACTAATTTTCGATGAAGGAACAAGTTTTGGTTAAGATTTTTAGTGTCTTCGTACAAAAGTTGACAATTGTTCGGAACACCAAATTGTGGAAGTGCGTCATAAATGCATTGCATGGTTGTTAAAAATGTAGAACCATCCTTCACACTGTTCCCCTTCTCCCACACCTCCTTACCAAGCCAGTAATATAAAAAATGACAAAGGGATTTATTAAACAGTTTGTCCAATTCGATGTCCAACTCGGCCGATTCGGCGTCCGATTCTTCATCTTCGTCCGGTTCGCGGGGTCGCTCGAGGGACTTGGGCAGGGGGGGAACCCCCGTCGGCCCTATCCCTAATGCCCTGTTTGTTTGGGCCTGTTCTGCTTTCTTTTTTGAGGTCACATAACATAGACCCCCCAGAATCTTATGAACAGACGTCGTAATTTCAGTACATTTCTGCAGTTGGGCCTTAACTTGCACTGTTTTTTGGTCCCCATCAGCATCAATAAGTTTACAGTAAGCGTCTGCCGCGGCGGAGACGCCCCCCCCAACGGCGGTGTTCCCATCGACGTTCAGGTAGAAACGTTTTCTGGAATCTAAGAACTGCAGATCCCCTTTCTATAAACATAGGGAAGTATAAAATGTACATGTGTTTACAAATATGTTCATTTTTCTACTTTCACTACTTTTATTTTCATTTATATTAAGATATGTAAATAAATTTATTATTTCATTCCACATGTATGGAAATGCACTTTAAATGGAGGAGAAAAATGTACCTTCAGGTATGTTTCTCCTGGTGCGGTTTCTGACATTGTTTATGTATATTTTTGTATATAATATTAATTTATATGTTATAGAATGTTCATATAACTAGAAAAAAAAGAAAGTATGCATACCTTTGGCTGTTCTATCATTGTCAGTATATACCAAAATTTCTACTATATTCCATGCTCATTTCTTTCTATTTACATGTTAACATACACACACACACACATATGTATTAAATCAGCACATGCATATATAATTAAGGAAAAGAAGTGTAGGAACAAGTAGAGTAAGCAAATAAAGTAAAAAGAGGAAGTAAGCAATTTTTTTGCGTTTTCCTTATTTATTACATTACTATACTGTTCACGATTACTCAAAATGTTATACTCATATTTATCTTACTCCCCTATTGTACATATGAAGGAATGCAACTTCCTTCCTTTTTCCATATGTGATATAAGTATATTACAAGTAGATCATACAAATGGTATGTTATGATAGATGAGTTACCCGAGAACCCTTTTCTTAATTTCACATTATATATCACACCTTCATGTACACCAATCCTGCCGCTTCATTGATAATTACACTATAAATAGCCTTCCTACGAAGAAAGATGTGCACCATGTATTATTTACACTTCACCCATTTCTTTTCCTTAATGCATATTATATTTTACACAAAAATGTGCCCTTCCTTTATATTTTTACCGATGCATACCATTCCAAGGGTTTAAGAAGTTCAACATGTTTTGGAGCGGTTAAAGAAGTTAAAACATTGAAGAAACTTCTACAGATTCAGGGCTTAGCGATTAGGGTTTAAATTTTAGCTTTCAGGGTTCAGGGATTATGCATTATGGTCTATGTTTTAGGGTTTGGGGATTAAAGTTCAGGCTTTAGGGTTTAGGGTTTAGGGTTCAGGGTTGTGTATTTAGGGTTCAGTGTTTAGGGATTAGGGTTTATAATTGAAAATTCCGTATTTAGGTTTCAGGGTTTAGGTTTCAAGGTTTAGGATTTATGGTTTAGGGTTCAGGGTTTAGGGTTTCAGGGTTCAGGGTTTATGATTCAGGGTTTTGGGTTTAGGTTTCAGGGTTTAGGCTTTGGGGTTCAGGGTTTAGGGTGAAGTGTTGAGGATGAATAATTTTAGGGTTTAAGGTTCAGGGTTGAGGGTTTAGGTTTTAGGGTTCAGGATTTAGGGTTCAGGGATTAGACCTTAGTGTTGAGGGGTTTGGGTTCAAGGTTTAGGTTTCTTGTTCAGTGTTGAGGTTTTACGGTTTGATGTTTATGATTTAGGGTTTAGGTTTCAGGTTTTATGGTTTCACTTTTTCGTGCTAATGATCTAGGGTTGATAGTTTTGGTTTTGAGTTTTCAATGTTTCTGGTTCACGTTTTCATGCTTCAGCGTTTGTGACTTCAGTGTTTGGTGTTCAGGGTTTAGGTTTGATTGGTTGAGGTATTATGGTTTAGGATTTAGAATGCATGGTTGGAGGCTTTATGGTTTAGAATTAAGGTGTTGAGGTTTTAGTGTTCTGGGTTTAGGATTCAGAGTTTAGGATTCAGTGTTTAAGGTTCAGGGTTTAGGTTTCAGGATTTAGGCCTTAGGTTTTAGTATTAAGGGTTAAGGATTTAGCTCTCAGGTTTTAGGTTTCTGGGTTTAGGGTTCCAGATGCAATGTTTAGATTTTAGGGTTTAAGGTTTAGGTTTGTGAGTTTGAGGGTTTACGAGTTCAGGTTTTAGGGGTTCCGGGTTTAGGATTCATGGTTTTTGGGTCTACGGTTCAAGACTCAAGCTTTTAAGTTCTAGGGGTCAGGGATTGTAGGAGGATCAGTGGGGGCAAGGAAAGTGCGCTCTAAGCCGGAGTAAGGAGATGGAGCTTTAAGGAAGGGAGGATAGGATGTCTAGGAAAAGGGGTCTATGAAAGGAAAAGGAGGGTATAAGGAGTGAAAGGGAGGGTCTAAGGAAGGGGTCGAAGGAAGGAAAGTTGTGTTAGGTGGGTTGTTAGGGTGGTTGGTGGTAGGTGGGTTGTTAGGAGGAAGGTGGTAGGTGGGTTGTTAGGTGGTAGGTTGGTAGGTGCGTTGTTAGGTGGTGGTTGGTGAAAGGTTATTAAGGGTGTTAGAATGAGGAGTTAGGGGTTTTAGAATGAAAGGGTTAAGGGCGTAAGAATAATGCTATTCTAGGTTATTTGAACAGCAATATGGCGTGCTACTTTAGCCGGCCCATTATGGGAAATGCACCCGAAGGGTGTATAAAAAAAAAGAAAAAAAAAAAAAAAAGAAGGAAATGAAAAAAGAAGAAAAAGAAAGAAAAGAAATTAAATAAAGAAAAGTAATGAAAAGAAGGGGGGATAGAAAGGATGAAAAGAATAAAGGAAGATAAGGAAGGAAGAAAAAGGCACAGGTACTCGTTGAAGTATAACATGAACTTAAAAAAGTGAAAGGAGTAGCTTCCATTGTGTAAGGTACACGTCACACACATATAAATAAAAATATGCAGGTTGTACATATTAGGATGGAAAGAAGAAGAATTAATCGTATGTAAAAAAAGATGAACTTGAATGTGCACTAAAAGGGAAAGGGGAACTTATATAATATACACACCTCATGTTTCAACGAGTTCATTTGTAATGTAATCATCAAAAAAGGAATAAAAGTAAAAGGAGAAATTATAATTATGGCGTGATCATGAATGGAAGGGGATGGAGAAAAGGGTGTACACTAGTGCAATGCATTATCGTTAACTTGAATAATTATGATTTATATATTATTGGGAGGAAAAAAAAAAAAAAAGCATAAAAGTGAAAGTTTGGTTTGTGTACATGTGTTGTTGCTATTTATAATGATTATGAAACGAGCGAAAATACAAACGTCACCCCTTTTTATTTCGATAAATGTGTGAGCACACACAGACACATATATATATAAAGGAATAATTTCTAACGTAAATTCACATTACATATAAATATGAAGAATATATATATACATACATACCTAAAACAAAAATGGTAACGCAGAAATTTTTGATAATACAACAATTCATTTCCACTATTAAAAAGAAACGTATATAAAGTAGTATATGCATATAATATTCCACCTACCATGTTATAGGGGAAATGTATGTATAGGTATGGATATATGTACACATATATGTATTCTATTGATTGTATATATTTTTTTTTTTTTTTGTAGGATGCATGCTTGAATGCATTACCTTCAAATCAGGCATATCGGGATTTCGATGTTAAAGAGGAACTGTACACCAGTGATCCTAATCCCGCTTTACGCGCAAATGATGTACTGGAGGCATTGAAGCCATACTCAGAGAACTATAATTGTGCAAAGAAGATTGGCTACGCTTGGTATCATGTAGTAGAGAAGAAAGGAGGGCAAAAAGTGCTCGATGATAAGTATTGCGGTGCATTATATTTTTGGATTGGCGAAAAGGTCTTTAATGAATTAGGAAAAAGGCATTATAGTCAATTTCAGGATGTTATGAAAAAAGTTTATACAGCATTAAAGTCGTCATGTTCTAATATAACATATAATAGCCTATACACTGGAACCAGTGAAACCATTTTCAAGCAGAGAAAAACTGTCTTTGACTACTGGAACAACTATCAAACTATAGAAAATTACTTACCGGGTGAGAAGGGCGCTTGTGGGGGGAAATATGCCAAGTATTTGGAGGGAGTTATTAATGACTATAATACTGTAAATAGTTATTGCGCTAGTCGTACGACAGAACAGTACTGCACACTAATTGATGATGTACTCAATGAAGACAATCGTCCAGAAAAGCTGAAGAGGGAATGTGTATCTAAACATAAGGAACACTTTACATCCTTGACAGACGTGGCAGAAGAAGTGGCAGTTAGTTTATATATGTTCAAAGTTCAACTGTTCAAAATAGACATTCCAATAGTGCACGCATATAATGCTCTATACATATATGTATATGATATGTATATATATATATGGACATAGTTCTATATATATATATATATATATATATATATATATGTAAGGGGGCACATAGGATTGTGTCCACATATATATTCTATATATTTTCTCCTTTAATTACACATTTTGTAGGGTGGTGATCCAGATTCAAAGATGTTACCCTCAGATGCAGTATATACTTTATTCGACGCACCTCTAGGGTGTAGTGTACTTTATGAAGGACAAAACAAGCACCATGAGGAGCAAAGTATAAAAAAGAAAATGGAAAAAATATTGAGGGATTACACGGAAATTCCTGATAGTTTTGCCAATGAAATTCTACAGAACTACTGTTACGCAAGTTGGATGAAGAAAAAAAATAAGTCGCAGGATCCTCCCGATAATACACCCTGTTATTTCTTGTTCTTTTGGATATGTACTCAAATAAAGGACAAATTGAAGAGAGGAGGAACTTTTACGCATGCCATGAAGGCAATTTATAATGCACTGCAGACATTCCCTTCGGGGCATATAAGCAAAAAAAGGGAATGTACTAATATATACCCTGAAATTATGGAATCTCTCTTCGAAACGTTTAAACAATTTTTTGATTATGAATATAACATTAAAGCTCTACAGAGTAAACCGAACTGTAGTTCGTATTTGAAGAATATGAAATTTACCCAACTACGCACGAGTGCTGAGTCACGGTATCCAGGGTTATGTAATGTTTGTGAGAATGGTACGAGTGATAATATTGAATATTGTATAGCATTTAGGAAGGAGCACTTGAATGGAGGGGCGTGGAAGCCGTGGGGCTCACTGGAGTTAACATGCCCAGAGAAACCAGCTCCAGCAAAACCTGGGGGCATGATGGGTTCTTCCGGCCCAGGTAGTACAGGACATCAGTCTCCCGGTTCTTCTGGTCCCGGAAGTACTGGAACATGCAAACCAGGTTCTTCCGCTCCATGTGTAGATTCTCCACGCGGCCGTGACGGCGTCAGCGGTGGAGAAGGAAAGGGTGGTAGCGACAGTGGTGGTAGTCACAGGAAGGAGGGTGAAAAAGATGATGGTTCTGCTAGCAGCATCTCCCCTGGTGCCGTGTCTGGTGGTGCATTGGCCACAGTAGCACTACCTGCCGTTATTTTCTTTTTATATAAAGTACAATTAACACTATGATAAAAGTATAAAAATAATAGTGCAATTTTACTAATATTTTTTATTAAAATACATAAAAACACATAAATAAACTGTACACTACATATATATATATATATATATATATATATATATGTTTATATATGTACATGTAATGCATATTCCTATCCTTCCTTTCTTTTCTTTTTTTTTTTTTTCCTTTATTCAGTATAATCTTTTACCTTCTGGGATAAAAAACATCTTCTTTGGAAGCAACAATAAAAGAAGAAAAAGGTCCGTTCGACAAGACCTAAACAACTTCTCAGACGACAATTCTTCTACCGAATATTCCACAGAACATTCAATAGCAGGAGATCATTATACCGTATTTTCTGCTCCATATACTACAACAACATCATCCAGGAGGGGGACAAATAATAATAGGAAGAGAAGAGCTAATATAAAATATCATCCTACATAATATTCCCTATCCGTCCACCTTAGGAATTATAATGACCGGGCACAGTTTATATACAGTGTGCAATGTGCTATTACATTACGTATGCAAATGTGCTATTATGTTAACTGTGGGATGTAAACGTAAAAATATTATAATTTGTAATTTATTTCTCACAAATTTACACTTTCCTTACATTTCCCTTTATATTTCCTTATATTTTTCTTGCATACTTCTGCATAAATATCATGCAATGTCCCCAAAAAAATATGTGTACGAAAAAAAATTAAATTGAGTTCATAATATTTTAAGAAAAAGAAATAAATATAAAGAAAAAAATACATCCGTCTACCCCTCTAAAAATTAAAAAAAAAAAAAAAAAGAAATGGGAAGAGTACACACAATAAGGGTAGTACACAAAAAAAGAGGGGGGGGCAAAGTAACACCTTGTATGCATATACTGCATAGTATAACAAAGTTTAACATTATTTTTACCTAGCAGCAGAACATTAAGGGACAGTGTGGTAAAGAATTTTTTACCCCCCAAAAGAAGAAAAATTGCGCCAACTGTCCTTTTTTTACATAATAGTTTAGGGAAGGTGCAAAATAATTGTGTGCAACATCCTCAACCATCAATGAAATGGTCGAGTAATATAATATAATGCATAGATGCACATGTATATGAAGAAATTTTCAATTTCTTCTCCCCTTTTTATTTCATTTTTGTGACAAGTTTGTTCCTATTTTTATGCTTTAATTATGTACAGAAAGCATTGCACGCGCATGTAGAATGCATAATCATTGCTTTAAAAAATTAAGGAGTGTGCATAATATTAGGAATAATAGCAATTTGGAAGGTATTCGTTTGTAATCATTGTGGAACCAGCAGAAAGTTCTCACATATGTATTCTGAATTTTTGAATATACGAATATATAGGAGCAGCACAACCTGTTAACATAAATTCAACTTATATGTACCGGAATGTGTGCATGAACAATGACAGGGAAGATGCTGAAGGTAAGCTACTTTTGTCCAGGGTGTATTTGTAAATAACATTTGCAGAATATTTTGTGTACGGTACAATAAGTAAAAACGAAAAATACATGGAAGCATATATTCTCTTATTCATTTCTACAGAGGAAAGATCTGGAAAAAGTGTTACTCTCGAAATCGGATTATTATGATATATTTAATAGATCACAGAAACACTGTCCCGATGGGGACCCCCAGCGGGCATGGTTAGCTTTGAATGGAAAATTAAGGGAATATAGGAAGAACAGAGACTATACGGAAGAAATATTCGAAGCCTACTGTTACGCATCTAAAATGAGGGAAAGCAGTCCACCCAATAATATACCATGTTATTTTTTTTATTTTTGGCTAGGAGATTTATTATTGAACAAATTAACTATCACCAATTTCCCAGATGCTATGAATAAAATTTACGAAATACTAAAGAAAATTTCTATTGAACTTCAGTGTGAAAATGTAGGCACTGATAAAATTGAAAAGGACAATTTCAAGCGAAGGAAAGAAGCATATGAATACGTAAAAAACTACAGTAAAATGAAGGAAAAAGTAAGTAATAGTAACATTCTATGTGATGGAGAATGTTACCAGTTCCTGAAAAGTAGTTACTCAGCTTATAGTGATGTATATGATGGATGTGCAGGAAAAACTGATAGTGATGCATATTGTACTATAATCAGGAAGGGGAATGAACAACATAGTCAGCAAAAACTACAAGAACTGGAATGTACTGCAGCACCTGAAGCAAGTACCGCATCTCCCAGTATTGCAGCTGTTTCCTCTGCCATCGCACTAGTCGGACTTCCCACAGCCCTATTTTTCTTATATAAGGTGACAATTATAAATTATACATTTAAAAATATGTGAATAATAGTGCCATTTTTACTAGCATTTTATTCCATATTTTCTTGTCTATGTAAAAAAAATAAATGCTAAAGTCAAATGAATGCAAAGAATGAATGTAAAAAAAATGAGCTGTATTAAACATATATATATACATATATACTTACATATATGTGTTTATATATATACATACCCCATATATATGTAATACATATTTCGACCCCGTCCTTCTTTTCATTGCTCCTTTCTTCTTTTTTTTTTTCTTTCCAATCTTAGTATACCTCCTTATTTTCTGGAATACGTAACACCCTTTCCTCCGATGGAAACAGCACTAGAAGCAGCATCAACAGAAGCAGAAGAAAGGGAAGATCAACCATCAGACAAGAAATGGACACGTTAACAGACACCTCAACATTATATACGACAGATACTTCTACAACAGGTTCTATTGACGAATCTACCATATATAATGTTGAACAACGGCGACGACGACCATCCACCCACGTACCATCAACAGGAAGGATAGAAGGAACAAATAATAGGGGGAAGCAACAGCATCAGTACCGGCAGCAAAGGCAACAGCAACCAAGGCAACAAAGGAAACAGAGATCACAAGGGCAAAGAAACATAGGTTATGATCGAATGTAATGTTCTTCCTTGCCCTAATTATACGGAGTATGTAATGTAATTCCAAATTATAAGTAGTATGTAGTGTACCCTCCCATAAATTATACTTGGATTATAATGTCCCCCATGGGGGGAGCATAAGTAACCACGAATTTTATATACAGTGTGTAAGAGGGAAAGAAGCAAAATAACATTTTTCCTTTTCCCCCCCTTTTTTTTTTTTGTTTTGCGTATTAAATTGTTTACATGTTCATGTGTAATAAATATAAGTGGAAAAGGAAAAAAAAAACAAAAATAAAAAGAGAAAAAAAAATTGTCCAAAAAAATTATCATAGAAAATTGTCACAGAAAATTGCGAAAAAAAATGTCAAAAAAATGAACCAAAAAAATTGTCAAAAAAAATTCCCTAATATAAATTGTCACACAGAAAAAATTGCACAAAAAAGAAAAAGAATGCCCTAACATAAATTTTGTCACAGAGAAAAAATTGCACAAAAAAAAAAAAATGCCCTAATATAAATTTGTCACACAGAAAAAATTAGCCAAAACAAAAGAAAAATTTGATTAATAAATTTGTCAAAAGAAAATTGTCAAAGAAAATTGCGAAAAGAAGTTGTGAAAAAATAATTCCTTAATATAAATTTGTTACACAGAAAAAATTAGCCAAAAAAAAAAAAAATTGTCCAAAATGAAAAATGTACCGTAATATAAATTTGTCACACAGAAAAAAATGCCCCAATAAATGTGTCAATAAAAGAGTTGTCCAAAAATAAAGAATGCCCTAATATAAATTTTGTCACAAAGAAATAATTGAAAAAAGAAGGAAGGGGGGATGCGGTGACTGCTCCAGTAGTGTATGAATGGGTGACCACAATAGTTATCAAAAATAGGGGAAGAAAAAAAGGGAGTTCCAAATAAATATATGTACATGAATATTTTTTTATGTAGAATATAAAAGAAAGCACGAAAGGGAAAAAAGGACCAATAGGAAAAATATATAGCACATAAATCCCTTGGCAATAGTTATATAGTAGAAAAATTACGACCGGCGTTAAATTGTTACTATATGCTCATAGAATCGTCGAATTAGGTAGAGTTGTTTTAGGGAAAATGTTAGGAAAATTTAAAAAAAAAAGGAAGCAAACATTACAAACTTTTGAAGTAATTGACACAAAAAAGGAAGAAAGGTTTCTAAAAAGGGTGAAAAAAAGAAAATTAACAACATACTGAAGAGAGTTCAAAAAAAAAAAAAAAAAAAGGAATAATATAAAGGTGGATAATGCAAAGAAAAGAGGAAAAGAGGGGAAAAAATGCATACCCTAAGAGGAGAAAAAATTTATTTCCTATCATAAGTTATAGGACAATTTTATAATTTGTACTCAGACCTTTCCTCTTTCACGTTTTATTGTACCCTACACGGAGGGTGTCGCCGTCTCCATCGCTCCCCGTAGAACCTGTTCCCTCTGATGAGCGCTTCACTCTTCTTTTATTTTCTTCCTTTGCGTTCTTTTTGTCCGACTCTTCAGATTCAGATTGCTGCTGCACCTCTTCTGGTGATGGTGGTTGTCCCGTTCCTTCGCACACTATTTTGCATGGCATTCCTCCAGGTCCTACGATACGTATATTCTCGTTTGTGTTGCATATAGCCTGTCTTGCCCTTCCTCTTCTTCTTCTTCGACAACATAAACACCACTAAAATGAAAAAAGGGGCGTAGGTAGGTATATATATATGCTTTACATATATATGCATATGTATATAATATATTCCACATTCCATGACATATATATATGTGGAATGTGAAATGTTAAAATATAAAATATGTTTTTTTGTTTTCATATTGTACCTCTCTAAGAAGAAATTGGATGATACCACATATCATGGAAAGAAGAAAGAGGAGAACAGGGATGGCCACTTCGTCACCACAGTGCTTTTTCAGGTCATCACTAATTCCTCCACATATTGTACACAAGAAGCATTTATACTTTGTCCAAAGGGGACCTAGGAAATTATTTCCGCCGCTGCTCGTTGTGCCAGAGCTCCCACTACAGCTACAGGCGGTGGACTCAGTGTTCGCCACTACAACAGTACATTGTACCATAAGAAGTAGATATATTATTCCTCTAGTAAAAATCATTATGACTTTACTAGATGATTAAATTAATGAGCATTTAGAAAGAAGTTAAATGTTAATTTCTTTCGGCAGAATTTTACATAATTCTCGCTGGGGTCCATTTTAGGTTGCGGTCCGATTTTTCTGACTTTGGATGTTGAACCCATTTCATTGGGGAATTTTTTATATAGTATTCTTGAGAAAATTTCCTTAGCACATTCTTTAAAAAGGTTTGGGACTAATTTTTTAAATAACTTTTTAATCGGTTCCTTAAGGAAAATTTTTAATACAGCCCTTAAAAATTTTTTAAGAACCGTTCTTGAAGGAGCTCGCTTAAAAAACTGTTCAATCTACTTTTTTTTGAGGGGAAATTTTATTATTTTTTTTTTTTTTTTGAAAAAATGTTCCCTTAAAGAATTTTTTTCAAAGAAAACTTTTCAATCTATTTTTTTTTTGCAATTTTTTTGGAGAATTTTTTTTGGGAAGGAAATTTTTTCTAATAATTCCCCTAGGGAAATTTCCCCTAAAGCACCTACACCCATAGGTTTCATTTAACCTATTTTTATTAAGGGAATTTTGTGCATAATTTTTTTTTGAAGAATTTTTTCTAATTCCTCATTTCTGGGGAGGGGCACGCGGAACCTTTTTGAGGAATTCTTCAGAATCTATTCTCCAGAGAATTTTCCTTAAAGCACTTGCTCTAAAAGATTCCTTTTTTAATCTATTTTTTTAAACTATTTTTTTAGAGGAATTTTTTTCGGGAAAATTTTTTTAACCAATTTTTTTAAGGAATTTTTTAGAAGATTTTTTTTTAAAGAATTTTCGCGGAATCTTTTTTTGTGAAGAAAAATTTCCCTAGGAAATTTCTCTGGGAGCACATAGAATTTCTTAAAAAATTTGTTCGGAGAAATTTTTTGGGGGAATTTTTTTCGGTGAATTCTTTAGGGAGAATTTTTTTGGAGGATTTTCGTTCAAATCTATATTTTTGGGGGGAAATTGTTTTTTGGGAGGAGAATTTTTTTGGGGAGAATTTTTTTTTTTTTGCGAGGACAATTTTTAATCCATATCTTTAAAGTTCTGTCTTTTTGGAAAATTCTTTTTAGAGGAATTTTCTAATTCACCTTTTTGGGTGCATTTTATTTGGGGAGGACATTTTTCTTGGAGGAATTTTTTTTGGAGAGGAATTTTTTAATCTACTTTTTGGGGATACCTTTTTTTGAGGAATTTTTTTTTGTAGGACATTTTTTTGTAGGAAGAATCTTTCTTAGAGGACATTTTTTTGGAGAAAGAATTTTTTTAAACCTACTTTTTTAAAATTATTTTTTTGGGGAGAATGTTTTTTCTTTGGGGAAAATTTTCCGCAATATTTTTTGGAAGATCTTCACTGAGGAAGTTTCCCTAAGCACATGAAATTTTTTTAGAAAATTTTCTTTCGAGGAGAATTTTTTTTAGTCAATTTTTTGGGAAGAGTTTTTTTTGGGGGAATTTTTCCTGAACCTACTTTTTTGGGGAGAATTTTTCTAAAGAAATTTTTTGTGAGGAAGTTCTACTCTAATCTTCACTTTTAGGAGCACGCGGAATTTTTCTATTCTATTCCCTAGTGAATTTTTTTGAGTTATTTTTTCTGGTGAATTTTTATGGGGAAGACCTTTTTTTGGAGCATGGAGAATTTGAACAATTGTTCTAATTATTTGGAATTATTTTTTGGCATTTTCAACGAAAGAGGAGTGGGTGCCCCAAGATCATCATGGGGGATCGTTCTTATGCATGCCAGTGAGGTTTGCAATAATTATTGCAGTGAACATTCGGAAGGAGCACATTATTATGTGCTGTAGAACCTAATTTTAAATTATAGCACGACGTTGCAACGTTATACCTATGAATTCTTTCTTCCCATTTTTACAGTTGTACCTCCATGTCCTGGTATGATACTTGTGATTAGGGCATATCCCACTGCTCTTAAATTCATTGTATCCAATCCTTCCATTAAATGTTGTATGTGCATACGCAGAAGAGCCATACACTATATTCAGCTCATTGCGATCTATATGTAGATTCCACATATATATTTTATATATGTCGTTCATCTTATGACGTTTTTCCCTGTACTCCTATTATATATATATGTTAAAATTGAGACACATTCTCCCCCTCACCATGTGCAAATTTCTGGGGGGACGTTCCCCCCTTTTACCATATTATCATATTGGAATAGGGGAATAATCCATTCCCCGCCCATTACACACATATATGTGAGTGTGTGTGTGTTTATAATTCCATATTATAGGAAAAAAAGGACGATTAATGCGATAGGAACAGAATATAGTAATTGGCGAGCAAACGTATTAATAAAAGGGAGCAAAGGTAATTCAAAAAATGAGGAATGGGGAGGGCATTTATGCACCTTCCTTTTACTGAATTTAGGTGATCCTACACTAAATGTAGCATTTTTTCTCTTCTTCTGTTCTTCTTTAAATATGTCCATTAGTGATGATTGATAGTCATCATAGTCGTTATTTCGCTCCTTAAGGAGACTTTCCACACTGCCAGAATTTGTAGATAAGTCATCATCATCAGCATAGTCAGAATAGTCATCACTTCGCTCCTCAAAGAAACTATCCATGCAGGAATTGCTGTCCATGGAAGAGCAACTGCTGCTGCTACTGTTGTTTGTTGATAGGGAAGTAACACTTTCCATGGAACTGCTATCCACGGAACTGCTCTCCATGGAGCAAGTGCTGTGCAGGGAGGAATTGCTGTCCAAAGAGCGGTCTATTGCATCGCAATGGCGACGGTTCTTCCAAAAGGGGTGATAGGAAGCACCATCTTTATCCATTTGGGGGCGTCCATTGTTACCATTGTTACCAATTCTTGCTGCATGGAGTCGGTGAAATAATTTTTTATCGTTCTGATCAAAGGGGCCGCGTATTCTTTCCTTCGGTAAAGGGACGACGTCGTCATCGTTGTTGTTCTGGTGTGTTTGTTGTGTTGTTTCTACATAAGTTTGTTCATATCCCATTAAGTATCTACTAATGCGCACACTAGGGGTGCCATTTGGGTTGGTTGCCCCCTTCCGTGGTGTGTTTAATGCAGGTACCTAACATGTTGAATAAAGAAAAGGGAAGATAGGGAAGGAAGAAAGGTGAATTTCCTTTTTGCACCACGTGAAATTATATTATGCACATATTTTTACACACATTACGAACAATTTTCCCCCCTCCAAAAAAAAGGAGATAATAGGAAATGGACGAATAAGTTTTAAAAAGTGCCTAAACTTAACTTCTTCCCCCTTACCTCATTCGAGTAATCGGTGCCAAATAACACAAGGACACAAAGAAATAGTATAGTAAGCGAAATTCTACAGTTTGCCTGTTGTTGTGCGACCATCATGGAAAACATACAGCGTTAACAGATATTCTATAATGCTAGAATTTGTAGTACACGTTGTTTTTATTAATATTGAGGAAAATTTTCCTAATTAGGAATGCTTCTAATGGTTAATGTTCTGAATAGGGGAAACTTCAGGGTAGTATGTACCTCTGACAGTATCTACTTTTAGTAGTATGCTTCTTTGGCGGTGCGCATTTTTCCATATTAAATGTTTATTCTCCTTAAATATTCCTTCTATTTAAATATGAAGAGATCTATGGATGTATATTTCGTCATGCACGAACATCCGTGTTTACGAACATTCTTATGTATAGAACACAAGCATTGCGTTCCATGTGTACATAGAACATCACATTACACCATGTGTTCATAGAACACATTACCAAGTACATTACACGTCATGTGTATACAGAACACAGGCATTACACCATGTGTTCATAGAACACATACCTTTTCCCTTATGTACCATGTTCACAAACTTTCTATATTTTTAAAAACTTTTACAACATACATTACTATACAAAATAAAAGGAAGAATACCTTATAGAAAGGAAGGAATGTGTTTGTTATTAGTATATTATGAACATAGCAATTATTAAATTAGAGAAACAGATAGAATTAGTATACAGGAAAAAAGGGTGATCGTGACCTGGTGCTGTATGCTATTTCTATTATGTCACGTGTGGAAGAATAATTTTAAATCCACCCAAAAATAATAAGTATATTAGTGCAAGAAGGGTGTGCTCGCGGGCGAACCCCATTATGCAGCTCCCCCCACACTGACGATGTTATGTACTGTTCATCGGGAGGTATATATATTTTTTACTACTTAGGAGGACGAACGATTATTATCTTTTCTATTTTAATGTGTTCCTTCATAAAGAGTGAGCAGGAAAAACCGCCATAAAATTTTGAAGCTTTGTGCGGTTCTAAATTTTCATTTTACCCCTCTTTTTCTGAACCCCCCCCTCTTATTGCGTTAGCAAAAATAGAAGGGCTAGTTGGAAGAGTGAGTACAGGTGAAGTGCGAGTAGTACGGGGAGGGGGATTCCCCGTGGTTCTCTGCTCTATATGGAATAATTAATAATGAGAACTTCTTCCGCGTGATGAAAAAAATAAGAAGCAGAATTAAATAGGGAATTTGTGCCGTGCAAGGTAGATTATGCAAAGTTGGGGGGATGATTTCCCTGTATAATTCTTGAAATGGTAAAAATTTTCCTCGCAGTTAATTCCTATCGGTTCCCTTTAGGTGTGATTCTAATAATTTCCTTCTTTTGCAATATTATTCAGGTAGCCTTAATAAATAGTTCATTTAAAATTCATCTCTGTACATAAAGTACGGGGGGGTCACCTTAGGAAAAAAGCGAAAAGTGGCAATATATCAGCTTTCTCCCCCCTACCGCTAAATATGGTCAAAGGGGTACATTTGAACAATTTCCCATAGTGGGGGGGACGAGGGGGAATTAAATTCATGTGCTGCGGTGTGTAGGATAAGGTACTGTGGTCCATTGGAAAATGTTCATATAAGTAGGAACAGCAGCGCAAATGTGTATGTAGGAACAGAAGTAACACATATGTATGTAGAAGGTTGTAGTGGGGAAACGTCACCTCCCTCTTCCCCCCATATACCTCCCTTTTTTAGGAGGTGGTAGTGGGAACATCTTTCCCCCCTCCCTTTTAGGAGCTCGTAATGGAAACCTGCTCCCTCCTTTTTTGGGTATTTTTAGTGGGGGAAACATCACCCCTTCCCCCTTCTTCCTTCCCCTTTCTTCCACTTCTAATAGCCTTCCTTCCTTAGACACTCCTTCTTTAGAACTATTCCTTCCTCCTCCTTAGACCATCTCTTTCTTCCTCCTTCTTAGATTGTCCTTTCCTTCATCCTCCTTAAACCTCCTTCCACCAACCAGCCCTAACAACCCACCCAACAATCTTCCTTCCACCTACCACCCCAAACAACCATCCTTCCACCATACCACCACCCTAAAAACCTTCCCCTCCACCCCATAACAACCTCATTTAGACCTCCTTTCCTCCTTCCTTAGACCCTTTTCCTTCCTTTTAAATTTATACATTACACCATGCATAAATTCTGATGCTCCCATGTAATTCACCATTAGTAGGGGAACTATGAATATTTCTATAATTTACTTTAACCTTATGAACCCATACATATTCTGAATGCACAGAAAATTAAGTAAATCTATATATTACCCCGATAAATATATGTTATGAAAAATTGAAAGGTATATTCCCCCCTAATTTTCAGCTTCCCTTGTTACCAGGAAGGTATGGCTTATATAATATTTGACTATACAATGTTGCGGGTATATGGGCAATATACTATTCCATGAATCCATAAATTGCAGAATGATGTATATTCTATATGGGTATTCTAATAACTCAGGGTTGTTACACCCTACTACCGGACGAACAAAAATATGAGACAAGACTGTTCGTATAAGGAACATAAAGGGACTCCTTATTACATATCAACATGCACTTCCTTCATTTTTTCTATTTCTAACAATCACAAAGAAAGAAGTTCAAACTACCTTAAGGGAATCCATTGAGCACAATGATTAACATTAGTGTTCCATAAGTAGTTGTACATACTCAAAGACATTATGAGGGAACCAATTTATTCTTTACCTGCTGTATACCTTAAATTGATTCATAATTGAAGTTGTAAGAAAGAATGCACTTGCACGTATGCCATCTCACATTATATCTTCAATTCCCCCGTCCATCCCCAGCATTTATACTTGGAACGTGTTATATACTCCCTCAGTTATTCTGTAAGAAGCAAGTTCCGCGCATCCTATGGCACATGTGGCAATATATGTTTCCCATAGTCCTGCTTTCAGAGCAATACATACTTCAGAATGTGGCTGCTGAATTATCATTACTGCACACAACATATGTTACTTACCATTAAAATGTGAAATATCATATAAGAGGATAGTTATATTTAACTGTACACTTATTATACACATGATGTCTAACGCCTTAACTATTAAGAGTGCAAAGGTGTAAGAGGTGGAATGTATGGTTCCATTCATATAGAAACAATGTTTCTACAGTATTCCCTTATACAGGTTTAATTCAACTTTATTTTAGGACTTTTCTTGACTGATCTCCTTTTTTTTCTCTTTTCCCATGGGGCACATACATACATACAATTGGTTTCTCCTGTACTCTGTAGTTCCTTTAAAATTGTGAAATCTTCATTTCCCTATTATTCAGTTCTAATTATGGTATCAAAGTGTAGGAAGAGGTGCAGGTGTCCCCCACTACATTGCGTGCCTATTTTTTCCCTTTTTTAATAGTGTAGATATTTCACCTCCTCAATGTGAATGGTTCTATTAGGAAAAGTGTGCACCGCTTTAGTATAACGCGCACATGGTACTCTTAAATATAGTATATAATTTATATAGTTCCTTTTATTTTTCTATTTCTGTATTTTTGCTTCCCAGCAAAATATGATGCAGATAATGTGCAGAAGAATTATTGCTATTTTATTTAGCAACGATCCCTTAATTAGAGTAAATTTTTTATTGAAAAAAATATTACGGAAGCAAGCCCCCGCAAAATAGCTCATTGCCTGATTAATATATTCCCTACATTTAATTTTTTTTAAGTATAAATTCATGGTGCATACACAAAAAAATTGTGTAACGTGTTTCATAAATATAATCTATACATTTTATGCACATTGAATTGTACTCCTATATAAATACAACTGTGCCTCTGTTGTTCAATGTGTCACACGAAAATTTATCCATTACAGTTTTATCAATTTTATTAAATAATAAAATAAAGCTCCAACCCTTAAACCTTGAATTCTTATCTATTTATATTGTGCCATAGAAGAAAATATAGCACTATAGGTGAAAAGGAAAAAGTGAAAATAATTTCTTCCCCACATTAATAAAATGCGGATGCTATGTATTATTCCTATAAATATACACTTTTCTGTATATAGGTTGCGCACGGTTTCCCCTTCATGGGAAACATTTTTGGAGTAATTGTAATCGGGACAATTTTGCGTAACTGTTTTCTCTTTTCTTAAATATTTATATATTATATCATAAATTATTGAACGTTTAGTTGTGCTGTACATTTCATTTAACACCTGTAAGTGTCATATTGTTAGAACCATGTGTGTACTAGTAGAGTGCTATTATCTTTTCGATGTCTATTTTTCTGAATGAATTAAGTGCTCAATAGGAAGCATTAGTGTGCATATCTACAAATGTTAATTCAAATTATGAGGGTAGAAACCTATTTATTAGGTATGACCGTTATTATTTTATTAAGGATAACCTAGATGTGCATCTAATTTAAAGGGAGATGATGTTTAATGTGGACTTTGATAATACGACACAGGTGGAAGCAGATGTGGATGCAATATCGGAAAATACTATCAAGGTATGTTATATTACATATTTCCTTCATAGACCTTAATATACTCTTAACCTACATAAGAATTCTACATATCGCAGGATGGAACAGCATGTTTAGTTTGTGGAGTGTGTATTTAGATAATAATGTGTATACCTCATTTTCCCGTAATATGTAGAGCGAACGTATTATATTTAAGCATTTACCTTCATATTTATTTGAAGAAAAATTGAAGGAACATTCATCAACCAATGAATATATTACGTACTTTAATAGAGTAAATGATTTGAAAAGTGAATATTCATGGCTCACGGATATATTCAACAAACTAAGTAGGAACATATCGTTGATGCAGAATAGTTATGTACAGGGGGACGATTTCAATAAGAAGCGTTGTTATGATTTAAATTACTGGCTATATAATGAAGTATATAAAAATTTGAATGCGTCAGAGCAGAATACTAAACATTGGGGAGATATTGTGCGGAGGGTGCAGGAAGTATGGAGGAATATTGTGGACAAGGAGTTCTATACTGATGAACACAGGTGTTATCCAGATGACCAGCTACTGCTTCACATGGGTTATTTACAAGAAATTAAGGATATTTTCGATTTCTTTGAAGATTACAATCAAATAAAAAAGGAGATCATTGCTAATACGAGTAAGGCATGCCGAAAATATGTGGACTACTTAAAACAAAGAATTCCACTATACTATACTTGGAAGGATTCATGCGCAATGGACGCGTCCACCTGCAAAAGGTACATCGACAATTATAGCAAGTATCGTCCATTAAATGTTATAAACAGCTTGAACAAATATAGCCTCATGTGGTCATATTTCTTTAATGATTGTTATAAGGAGGTTTATAATTTATTTGTGGAGGCAACGAAACAACCGAAACGAAATGATAGTATATATAAGAAAAAAATAGACATGCTCGAAGAATCCAATACTAAGAGTAATTTGCCTTTAATTCCTTTGGCAGAAAAATTACGTGTAAATGAATTGTCTGTTGCGCATGATCATAATGATTATGGGTTCCGCGAACAGTGGCCTGTATACAAAGATAGGGCCTACAGAATATTAAGACCTATGCTAGGTACAGTGGGAGTGTTCCTAATTTTATATACTCTTTATAAGGTAAAAATTATAAATTGGGCTTTATAGTAGAATATTTCACATTCGTAACTATAATGCATCATGGATTAATTTTATTACACAGGTAATAATAATATTCGTTACGTAACATTCTATGCTAACTCCTGTTTTTAGTTTATGTCACTGGGGAGAATACTCAGGCACAGACGCGCAAAACGGAAAAAAAGAAGAATTGGACCGGCTGTTAACTATGATGATATTATGCTATTATATCAAACTAATGAATCTTTAACGAGCAGTTCCAGGGATAACAGTTCCAATAATAGCAGTTCCAGTAATAGCCGGTACAGCTTATCTTACGCTTCCTCAGTAATTTAATAGTTATAGTAGGGAAGGAGTAACGAAGAATTACAGGTTGAGCGTTCCACAAATTATTAAATATGATTTATATATGTCTGTCCTTTTGACTATACCCAAAACAAATACAATGGTAGGATCTCTGTTAAAGTGGCGTGTTACGTGTACATAATAATCCGTTTATGTTATGAAAGCGGAGGATTTAAAAAAGTGTAGTATGCCCTTTATACATTTATACATGGGTAATTGTTTTAAGTATAGAATGAGCGTTTCCGTGGTAAACACTAACCTGAAAAATGGACCACACATATTTTGATATAAGTTAAAATTTTTAAAACAGCTGAGTATGTTCTTTATTTTTTGTTTCCTCCTTTTTTATTTTTTTTTCGTTCTATATTATGCAATTAGTACATATTCATGCACATATTCCTGGATAAGGTAGCATACACTTTTCGATGCATACTTTTATGTTATTGTTGAGTGCTCCGAAGAATTTTTTTGTTCTTTTAAAAAACAAATCAAGGTTACGACAATGTCCCGTTATTATTTTTATTATAACTATGATATACTAAGTTCTTTATAGTACATACAACAGACATAATAAGTAAAGCCTGAATCCTGAACTTCAAACCCTAAACTTTATCGTCCAAATTCTAAAGCTGCCTAATTGGAAGCAAATGTTCGCCAGGAAAAAAAAAAAAAAAAAAAAAAAAATGAACAATTCTGTAGGGCCACATAAAAATGTGTTTACATTTTTATCTAGCAATCTCACCTGCAAAGGAGAAATTCCTCACCTTTCACGAACCTTGCTAATTTTTTAACCGAACTTTTTTCTTTTTGACCATTGGAAAAAAGAAAAAAGAAAGCAATAAGTGACGGTAGCCGCGAACGCAGATTTTTTTTTTCCTTTTTTTATTTTGTATATTTTTATATTATTTAAGTAGATGGTCCCTGTTAAACTTACGAATGTAGCTGAATATTCCTTTCCTCTAAATAAGCAATTATTAAATGACTTGAGAAAAGTACATTAGGAATGGCTATAATGCGCAAAAAATTTTTATTTTATAGATAGGTTCGTATAGCACATACAATGCGTACGTCCTCATAAATACGGAGCTCCGCTTATTTGTGCGAATGAATTATATAACATTTTTGAAGAACAATAATTTATATGATTCAACAATTATAATTTGTATTATTATGAAGCGCACACGCGATACTTATAACATCTTCTCTAATTTTCAGATTTCTTCGTATGGCAGAAATATTAATATACGTAATTATGCATCGTTCATTAAGATTACAGTTCCCTAAGCAAAAGGTTCAGGATTTAGGATTCAGGGGCTTAAGTTTCATGTCTTACGGTTCAGGTTTTAGGATATACGGTTGAGCGTTAAGGGTTTAGGGGTTCACAGTTCAGGGTTTGAGATTCAGGATTTAGGGTTCACGGTTCATGGGTTTAGGGCTTAGTGTTCAGGTTTCACGGTCTTACGGTTCAGGTTTTAGGGTTCAGGGTTCATGTATTAGTATTGGGGATTTAGGGTTTTAGGGTTTACGGTTTAGGTTTAGGGTTCAGGGTTTAGGGTTTAGGGTTTAGGTTTTAGAGTTGAGGATTTAGGGTTCAATGTTTAGTGTTGTGTGTGTAGTTTTGAGGGTTCATCATTCAGGTTTCAAGGTTTAGGGTTCAATGTTTAGGATTCAGCGTTTAGGGTTTATTGTTTATTGTTTAGGGTTCAGAGTTCTGGGTTCAGGGTTTAGGGTTCTGTGTTCAGGGTTCAGGGTTCAGGGTTCAGGGTTCAGGGTTTAGGGTTCAGAGTTTTGGGTTTAGCTTATCAGGGTTTAGGGTTTAGGTTATCAGGGGTTTGGGTTCAAGATTAAGTGTTTAGGGTTTTAGAATGTTAGAGCTCATGATTTACCGCTCACGGTTGTGGGAGGACTGCTAACAGTGATCAGCTACAGGTTATTGTTTCGCAATTGAAGAGCCGTGAACCCAAAACCTTGAATCCTAATCCATAAACCCTAAAACCTAAGGCCTAAACCCTGAACCCTAAAACCTAAAACTTATGCTCTAGAACATAAAACCTAAATCCTAAACTCTAAACATTGGAACCTGAAAACAGGACCCTAAACCCTGCACCCTAAACTTTAAAACCTAAACCCTAAACCCTGAACCCTAAACGCTTAAAGCTAAACCCTGAAGGCCTAATCCTTAAAGCCCTGCACCCTGAAGCCTGAAGCCCTGAAGCCCTGAAGCCCTGAACCTAAACAGCCAACACTAAAACATGAACCCCGAACACTAAAACATGAACCCTGAACACTAAGACATGAATCCAGAACACTAAAACATGAATTCTGAACACTAAAACCTAAACCCTAAACCCTAAAATCTAAACCCTAAACCCTAAACTCTGAACCCTTCACACTAAGCCCTAAATGCTGAACACTAAACCCTATGCTCTAAACACTAAACCCTAAACCCTAAACTCTTAACCCTTCACACTAAGCCCTAAATGCTGAACACTAAACCCTATGCTCTAAACACTAAACCCTAAACCCTGATCGCTGAAAACATGAACCCTAAAACATGAACTTTTAAGCCTGAACCTTTTAACCCTAGAGCTTGAATACCAAGGCCTAAAGCCTAAACCCTGAAACCTAAGCGCTGAAGCGTGAAATCCGAATGTGTGAAACCTGATAGCCTGAATCCCGAAACTGTGAAACCTGAATCCGTGAGCCCTCGAACCGTGAACCCTAAACCCGAAGCCGTGAAAGCATGAAAAACTCAGAGCCCGAAACTCTGAAACTGTGAACCTGAAAACCTGAAAACCTGAA
Source organism: Plasmodium coatneyi (assembly GCF_001680005.1). NCBI lineage: Eukaryota > Apicomplexa > Aconoidasida > Haemosporida > Plasmodiidae > Plasmodium > Plasmodium coatneyi. Next base: position 1,202,220 of record NC_033566.1, on the reverse strand, counting down.
ACCCATAATGTTGACCCTTAAACCAGGAAAACACGTTGTCTTGTAGTGGAGGAATATTTTTTTCTTATATTAACCACACCTTAATTTAGGAACTTTAGTGTAATACATAAGGGAGAAAATAAAGAAATAGAAGAATAAATATAAAGGAATATAAATATGTATAAACCGATCTGGAATAGAACCGAGAGGGGAGGATGACGTAGCTTGGTATACCTTCTCTATGTGTAAGTTCCTTGTAGTTGTTCTGTCGATAGTGGAAAAAGGAGAGGGGGAGGGAGGGTGAAGGTATTATTACGAAGTAATCATAAATGGAAGGAGTAGTGTAATGGAAAATGCTACTGTGGGTATGCGTATATTTCTTTATTTAATGTTTATATAACTCCCTGTACTGTACTTTCCTTCGTTCTCCTTATGAGCGTGCGGTCCATTTATCTATTATGAATAGATATGTGCGCATGTAGCAGGGATGGAAGGAGGAAGAATGTTTTGTGCAGATGAAGTATACTACACTATGTTTGCTAGAAAATTTCAATAATCCTTTTAAATATCAAGGGAGAAGATATTAATAGGGAATATTAAAATATTTCCTCAGAAGAAAGAAATTTAACACCTATATGAATATAATAGAGAGGGGGTGTTTCAGAAACAACATAACGTTACGAATAATCACCTTAGAGGGGAACATATCGAATAATACTATAGTAAATGCATAGGGGATGTGTGGAAATTTTTAATTTTTCCCCTTTATTCTGTTATTTTAACATATTTATTTGTACCTCTACTTTAATTACATACATACGATAATTTAATGCATGTATGTAATTTATTATCATTGTTCTGAGAATTGTGCAATGTGTATTATTATTATTGTGAAGTAGGGAGAACTTCTTTGTTAGATACTTCCTTCTGCTAAAATCCTTATTGGGAGGGGAGCAAAAATATTCTGCACCTATTTATTCTTTACGAACCTATATGAACAACATCTCTAAATTTAATTTCGTTATATGCAAAAGCATATAAGGAAAATGGCAAAACCAACACAGGGAACATCATTCATACCGGTTACTTTCTCTGTTTAAAGTGTACATACATAAGTATTAAGCGAATAATATTGTATGTACACTATTCGAATAATGCATTTGCATAAATATTGAATGAGTAATAATTTGCTCACCTCATATAATAAAAGTAAAAAAATAAAAATAAAAGTTTATAAGAATGAAATAATATATGTAGAAAACATATATGTATATATATGTATGTGTACGATTTCTATGCCCAACCATCACGTCTGTAGGCAGGAAACTGGGAACTGAGAGATTCATGGACACGTTTCTACCTGCACGTCGATGGAGTCGTCGGTGGGGGGGGCGCCACCACAACGGCTAGCGCCAGCTGTCAAAGTTTTGATCCGGAGAAAACGCTAAAGGAGAAGGCAAAAACCACATTAAATTCATGTACTCAAATTGCAAGTGAAGTCGACAAAATTGTAGATGCCCTCTGTTATGTCTCTTACAAGAAGAAGACGGAAGCAACACAAGCATCAGCAACCGACACGCAGGCATTAGGGCAAGTGCCTGGGCTTCCGGAGCGACCCCGCGGACCGGACGAAGATGAAGGGGCGGACGAATCGGACGAAGAAATGGACAAACTGTTCAATAAATTCCTTTGTCATTTTCTCTACTACTGGTTAGGAAATCAGGTGTGGAGTAAGGTGACAGATAGTACTATTTTTTTAAACGTTATGAAAAAAATTTATGAGGCACTTTCACAATTCGATGTTGAGGACAATTGTGCACTTCCATACACAGACACTAACAACCCATCTACCATCAACAAGGAATTGTTCAATCACCGCAAAACGGTGTTTGATTTCACCTTCGACTACGAAGGTATAAAGAAAAAATTAGCCTCGGTTGACAACTCCTGTGATAGTGGTTATTACCAACACCTACAATCAGCTAAAGAAGCATTTGATGCTGTACGTAAAGACTGCAAAAACAAAAATGACCTATATTGTAGAGAATTCAATGACAAATATGATATAAGGAATAATCAGAACCCACTGACCTTAACAAAGGGCGCAGAATATAAAGAACAGCAAACACTTGGACAGGAAGTTAAAGTTTATAAAGACGTTAAGTTACAATTGAATTTTGCACCAACCACAAAAGCAGCACTTCCCGCTGCTTTGTCCTCTACAATTCCATTAATTGGACTACCATTCATCACCTATCTTTTGTATAAAGTAATTACAATTATAATTACAATAACAACAGTTATAATTACAACAATTATAATTACCATTACAATTAAAATTATAATTACACTTATAATTATAATTGTAATTACCTCATTCCTCACTTAAAAGTATATAAATAATAACATATTCATTACTTACTATTTTTTTTTTTTGTTTGTGTGTTCTCTATTTAAGAAAGTATGTATATACATGCATACATACATACACACACATACATTAATTGAACTGTGCTGTGTATGTTATATATATGTGGGGAATACATATAACACATATTCTCACCCTTCACCATTGCTCTTTGTTTTCCCTATTCTTTTTTTCTGTACAGTACACTTCATTATTCAAAGGGATAAAAAGCTCCTTTGGAGGCAGGAGCATTGCAGGAAGGAACAGAAAGAAAACATTCGGCAAACGCAACTTCGATACTCGAACAGACAATGCCTCAACAATAGCTTCTACAACAGAGTATTTTTCTACAACTGCAGATTCGACAGACAATTCTACCATCTATAATGAACCACTCAGAAGAAGGGCAAATAATAATGATAGAATGGGGAAACAAAAACGAAGGCAAGAACAACGATCACAACAAAGACAACAAAGGCAACAACCACAGAGGCAACAGAGAAGAAATAATATTGGTTATCATGCAACGTAATGTCTCCTACCTGCAAAATTATAAATAGTATAGAACATATATTATGAATTGTACATTGTGCATGCAATGTAATGTCCTACCCTTCCCCTTCCCTTCAAATTATAAATAGTGTATGTAATGTGTTCCACTCAAACTATCGTAATTTCAAAAATTTTGAATGTATTACCATAAAGGAATTATGAAATGCATAAAAAAGAAATTTCATGCATGTGCGTACAATTTGAATGAATGTCCTTCCCTTCAAATTATAAGTAGCATATACTGATATAAGGAAAATTACCATAGAAACTGTGCAATGCTTAAAAAAAAAATTTTTATAAATGTGCAAATGAATAATATTTAATATTAAATGGAATCAGGAAGGAGAGCAGTGGAAGTAGTAGTAGGAGCGAAGGAAATATGTGAAAGGGAGATCACAAAAAATACTAGGACTTAAGAGGGAAGCAGCAACAGAACGAATTAGGTACGGGGAGTGTCAAACGCAAAGGAAACGATCCATGCTCTAATGTCCGAGCACTATCGGAGCAGCAACTCCATCAAAATTCCTACCGAAAAAATCGTTTAGCTGTCAAATTGTGGATGCTAATCCCTTGGCATATTGGTGGTCTGTTGTTTGAGGAATGTGTGTGAAATGGAAGAGAAAACATGTGTGCGTGATAAAAAGATTTATTTGGATGGACTATTACAAAACACTTTGTCATAATCATTGCAGGTGTCAGTGTGACAAACAGTGAGAACAGAAATTATCATATAAAGCACTATATTTAATAATTTTCTTCCTTACGATTGCGTTCTTCCCTCTTTTTTTTTTTTTTTTGTGTTGTATGAAAGTGTTTACATGTTCAATGTGTAATCAATATTAGTGGAAGTGAAAAAAATATATTTTTTTCACTTCATTTTGATTTGTTTGGATAATTTTTTTTATTGACGATCCAATGTTAAATTTTTTTTTGTTGCAGATTTTTAACTCCATAATTCTTTTTTCCTTTTTTTTTTTTTTAAATACTCAAATATTTTTCCAAAAATGTCAGGACCTTTTTCCTCATCCGCGTTAGGAGTATTCTCTCCTTTTGTGGTTCATTTAAACACACAAATGTAAGAAAAAAAAAAAAAAAAAAGAGAGGCGCGAAAAATGCGGAAAATTATCTGAACAGGTCATACAAAAATTTTTCCTTTTTTTTTTTTTTTTCCTCTTTTTTGTTGTTCCTTTTGCTTTATGCGTGTCTAGCCACAAAAGAAGTGGGCAACAAAAAATGACTTAAAAAAAGCACAAACAGGTCATTTAATTTTTTTGCGACTATGTGTGTAAACAGGTTGATACGTATGTAAGAACGCTCTACGCGTGCGCCGCGCTAGTTCGCGGGACCCCCCTAAAAAAAAGGAAAAGAAGCGCCAATCGCGAGAAAAATAATTTGGAGTTTGCCAGTTGGCATCCCCCCCATAAATGGCACACATATATATTAAGAAAATTCCTTGTAGTAGTCCCCCGTTTCTACCTTAATCGGTAACGTAAAATTGAATTCTTCAAAAATTGAATTTAATTTGTTGGACGAATTATAGTACCTATCTTTTGGCCCACAGGAGTAGGAATCCCACGTCTGGCCATTATTAGATAGCTGCAGATAATGTATATATGTCTGCACAGAAATATGATCATGCATGTAATCGTAAAGCAGAACCAACCTATCGCACGCATTTGTGTAGTGAATTAAATTGTAGAAGGCCTTTTCTAGGATGGGGCTGAAGAGTCGAATGATCGAAGCCGTGGCTCTTCTGGTGCTTTCAAATAACAATTCATCGTGCACTTGCAAAACTAATTTGGTTGCTCCTAGGAATGGCTTGTTTTCCTCCAGGAGGTTTGCACTCACGTTGTTCATTTCTAACAGGCGTTCGTCCTGCGGCCAGCGGTAGGTGGGGTGTACGTTGTGCTCTCTATGTGGTCCATGTACACCGTCGAAATCGCTGAAGCCATGGCGCCCACGCCCATGTTCCATGATGCGGAAGCAAGACAGCAGGGCGAACTTCATGACGTCCGCCGCGCACCCCTGAATCGGCGTGTTCATACTTATGCGATACTTGTTTTTTACGGTGGGTTCAATTACCCTCTTGCGCCCGATTAACGTGTATACTCTATTCATATGCTTGAGCAAAATTTTCTGCATTTCCATAAATTTGTACACGTTGGGGAAAACCTGAAAGAAATTCGAAATTAAGTTACTTGCCATTCCTTCGCTTATCAGGAGGCTCTTAGCCAATCCATTTTCAGTCTGCCCGTATAGAATCCCATAGATGACCGTTTTGGTCATTCTCCTCAGCTCGCTCGTCACTTGTGTTGTGTTAAATAGTACCTTCGCCGTCTCAACGAAGACGTCGCCGCTCTGCAGCATCTTCAGTAACTGCACGTCGAAGCTGAGGTACGCCATGACGAACAATTCCATCTGCTTGTAGTCGAAGGTGATGAGGTTTTCGCCATCGGGGGGGGCACCTTCGTGGGGGGACATTTCACAGGTTAACATTTCTCCGGGTGGATCTCCTGCCGTCATCAGCTTGTCCTTTTCTATGTCGGTGCTGCCCACCTCGCCGCTGTCGACACCCCCCCTCTTGAGTGATACCGCGCAGCGGAACCTCGAGTGGATGTTCTGCAAGTTGGGGTGCTCGCAAGAGAGCCGACCTGTAGACGCCCCTATCTGATTGAAGTTACAGTGAATCTTATTTGTCTCCTTCTGTATAAACTTGGGTAAATTTTCTATATAATTCTGAAAGAGCTTCTTGGACTCCCTGTACAGTTTCACATTGCTGATAATTTTTTTTATTTTTTCCTTTTCCTTTTCTGTAATAAGTTCATTTCGTTCAATTTCGTCCACAATTAATTTGAGCGTTTTGTTGTTCGTTTGCAGACTTTTGCTTCTTCTCATTTCGTTAATGGTGTTGTTAAATTGGGGGAATGGCTTCGTTTCCTCCGATTTAGAAATAACCAAAGACGGCTCTGTCACAGAACCGGAGTAGTTACCATTCGTAATGGTGTTTTTTAGTAAGTTACTCTTCTCTAACTTGGCTCCTCTCCTCATCGTATCTTCTTTGTTCGTGCCTCCGTAAGATTGCAACTGTGAACCTGTTGCGTCCACCCCTCTGTTTTCCTTCTCACGCTCAAATGTCCCTTCCGTCTGGTAAAACTCATCATATATGTGACTTAACGGTTCACCACCCTTGTTCCTTCCAACCGTATAATCATAATTTACACTTTCTGCATGAGGCACTGCGTCTCCAGTCTTCGTGACTACCTCCACGTTAGGGCTCACAGTAAGATCGAGCAAGTGTCCATATATGAGGGATGCAACCTGCTTGGATGAATTCAAATTGATGTTACACTGACAGAGGTGTTCTATCTCTTCCTTATACACTAAGGGGTTACTACAACTTTGGTGAATTTCCTCAATTTTCTTCCGGTTTAAAAAAATGCCTCTCCTTTCAATTTCGCTAATACAGAGGATGAGTGGCTGCTCAATTTTGACGTAAATATTTAACAAGTTTAAATTCTTTGCAAATATGTCCATCAAAAAATGGAAGAGTACCATCATGCAGCAATTTCTCGATACACAGTAGCTGATCATATCTTCCTCCGTTATTTCGTACAGACTCCTTTTATTTCCGAAGGACAATTTTTTAATGCTCCTTTGGTCGCTCACTTGTACGCGAGTGAAGCTGAAATGGTTCTGTCTCACCCTGCTGGTTTGTTGTGCTGCACTGGGGAGGGTGGAAGTGGCACCATCATGAGAGTCACCCTCCGAAATGCCACGGTTATCCTTCCCCTTCTTTTGTCCAGCGCTGACTCCCTTTTTCTTCCTTTCTTGCTTTATTTTCATCTTCTGGTACTTGCCCCACCCGAAAATACCATATTTCCCAGAAATGATGTCCGAAAATTCGGGTGGCATAATGGCAAAGTGACATTTCCTCGTGGACTCAACAGTGGGTAGCTCCAAAACGGACGTACTGTTTAGCATCGACAGTATATTTCCCCCAGACAGCGTTGCATATGCACTAAACACATTTTGAAGCTTCTCCCCCCTCTGGACTAGCTGCAATAGGGAACTCAAAATATAGACATCGAAGACGCTGGCGATGTTTGGCATTTCCAATTTGACGTTATTAAATATGTGAATTAGAGTTTTATAGTCGTATACGACGAAGAGAAAAGGATGGGGGTGGTGGTCACCATTGGGTTCAGATTTCGCCATGGGGTCAACTGTCTCTGTAAAATCCCCCCTCATACATCGACTTAGTATTTCCCTGTCCGCCTCGTTACCTTTCAGTTCAAGCAAGTTAAGAGAGAAGAAGTAGTTCCTTTCGCCTCCTGCCTCCGCTTCATCACTTTGATCGGTTCGATCCTGCACTTGTACCCCCAGTTCAGAAACATCCGCCTTAGTTATAACGCTTTCTACTCTGTTGTACGCATCGCCGATATTTCTACCAATAACGTAGTGTACATCGTAACTATCCGAATTGTCATTTTTTTTTTTTTTCTTGGTGGACTTATTTTTGGCACTATTTGGATCTTCCCCTTTGTTGTCTTCTTCTAAACTGTGAGTTCCTTCCTCATCAATACTTTCACCTCCATTTGGTGAGCTTCCCCCTTCTGCATTGTAAACAGAGTGATCTGCCCCTTCGGGAAGATACTTGTGGAGGTCCCTATCAGATATGTGTGCCCCCTTTCGATAAATACTTTTTAGGAGGGTGTCAAAATTGAATTCTTCAAATTGTTGCAATGTGTCTATCTGAGCTATGTCACTACCGGGTATCACCACGTGGATGACCAAATAGGTGGGTAGGGAAAAACATTTCGACTTATATTTGTCTTCGGTAATTTCTGGGAACCAGCTTATGTATATCTTGACTAGCTCTTTCCACCTTGTTAAAATGTTCTTGTATTGATAGTGATCTGCTCCGATGTGGTAGGTGTGCCCCTTGTGACTGTTAACTGCACTGTAATGGCTATTTTCGCTTTGCCTTCGTTTCGACAAAGTGCTGAGCAGAGCATGCAGCGAACTCGCTTCGTCCGAATTGCTTCTTTTTCTGCTGACCAAATTCGCCAAGTGCGCGTAATTTATAGTGTGAAAAAATCTGACGTTGCTCCTGCATATGTACGAGCCATTGTGGACGTTCCTGTGTATTCCCAAATGTCTGTGACTTCGTTTTAAAAAGGAGAACAATTTCATTTTTTCATTTTATCGTCCATTTGTCCTTATATGTGTATGCATACGCATCGACAGAGCTAGGGGCGAAATGGCACGCGCACGAATGGGCAATTTCTTTTCCTCTCATTTTTTCCTTTCCTCCTTCGTTGTGACAATTTATTCATTTTCAACGAATCATCTCATTTTTTTCTCTTTTCCAAAGGGGAATGTTCCGCTCCTGTTCATCTGTTCCATTCAGCTTGCAATGCAACAATGTTACCACTCCTTGGGGGGTGGGGTTCCTTGCGCTGGTCACACATGAGTATTAATCCGTTCGTCAGCGAATGGCTAGCAGGGTGTGAAAAAAAAAAAAAGAAAAAAAAAAAGAACACATAAATATTTACATACATAAGTGTAGCGTATATATCTTGCATTCTTACGGACGTGATAACATTTTTTTCTAAATTGTTGCACACGCCATGGAATGAAGCTCGCGCTGATGGGTCGGAAAAGTCCTAATTCGTTATTTACAGCAGCCACGCAGACTGCCATCGCGGTTTCCCCTTTGCTCATTCAGGAAATTCATTTTTTTAAAACGCCCCGTTCTGTTTGCCTTTCTGTGTCGAAGTTGTTCGTGCCGTCTGGCGCGAAAACGATCTTTCACCCTTTCTCAACACTAAAATGTCGAGCCACTTAAATTGTATTCACATTTGTACATTTTGTATCGGAAAAAGGAGGTACTAAAAATGGGTATACTGTCACGTGTCCATTTTGAGAGGGGTAGCCTAATTACCTAACATGATCTAACTTCTTCTTCTGTGTTGCTCTGTGTGTACTTTTATTATTTTTTTTTCCCCCACCCTTGGACCTTCCCCCACACCTTTGCAATCACCGATGTGGTCGTAAAAACAAGTCATTCCTAACAACGCGGTAGCATACATTCATCGGTTGGTTCAAAATTGGGGCAGTTTTTTTTTTTTAATTAGGTTGGGTAGGTGCACATTAATTACAAGCAAAATGGAACGCCACCTGCGTGACAACTGAGCGTCACACGTGTGCCAATCGTAAGTCAAATAAGACGCCACACTTGGGCGCGCCGTGCGGTACGCGAAAGTGGATATTTAAAAAAAAAAAAAAAAAATCGGTTGCCACAAATTCTGCACAGTTAAATACACAAAAATGACTCAAAAAAAATTACAAATTGGGAAGCAAAATAACCTAGGAAAGTATTCCAAAAAGGAAAAAAATTTTTCACGTCAAAATCGCGGAAGATTAACGGAAAAACGCATAATGTGAGTGCCCCTGTGGGGGGAAAGCAAAAACGGGGGTGCACTGTTGTGTGCCGCAGCCACGATTACGACAGTATATCGATCGCAGGAATGCGCTTATACCAAGTTCGTCATTGTACCAATTCTGCCGCTACAACTCCACATTCTTCTGCGGGAAGTAAAAGAGCGAAATAAAGTCCCGGAACATGGAGGAGAAGAATCCCCTACCACTGTTGTTGCTGCTCTCGTCTCCCTTCTCATCATACTGAACGGTCTTCTGAATATCGTCGGCCAAAACGTTGTTTATCGTTTCCGTCGTGTTGTAGTACTCATTGTCCAGGAAGTCATCTAATTTGTCCCCTGATCCGGATAGGTGTTCTTTAAACTCGATATATTTCTGTACAACTTTTCTGGGGTTCTTAGACAACCTATCCAATAGGTAAAATTTTTTGGACAAAGAAAAAATAGAGGAGCTTGGAGAGTTGCTACTATCACTGTAATGATTTGTTCCGTATTTACTATCATAATATTCATTGTCGTAATAATCATGGTCACTCTTTCCCTTAGCATGTTCATTACCCTCTGCACTTGAAGCTCCTCCATGACCCCCTTGGTGTGCCTTATTCAGGTGATTCATTCTTGCATAGTATTCCGCTTCACCAATGGACTCAGCCAAATCGTAATCCAATTCTTCATCCACATCAGCATTTTCTTCCCTATGTTCTCTGTGTCTTTTCCTTCCGCAATTATACCCATGTATAGATTTGAAGCATTTTGCATCGTGAAATGGACTGTTCTGTAATAGTTCATCCTTTTTCTTAATAAAATTACTTTCCCCTTTTATGATATTGTAATAGTTCTCCTCTTCCGTATTGTTCTTTTCCTCGCTACTGCTGCTTCCACTTAAAATGTTAACCTTTATGTCCTTCAGGTTGAAGTGTTTATTGTTGAACTCGATTTCCAAATCGTCAATGTCGGTAAAGATTTTGTTTCCCTTGTTTGGACCTCCAGATTTATAACTATTATTTATTTTTAATAATTTTTCGTTGAACAATGGAAATAAATTCTTAATGTCATCCATGTCCTTTTCGTTCAGGGTGTTCTTCATAATATCCTGCAGGGAATATAGCTTTTCCATTTTTTCCTCCTTTCGTTTTTGAAGGTAGTATTGGCAGCACTTGATGCCATTGTCGCTCCTAGGCTTAAATATGTAGCATCTATAACACAGGGGTTTTCTGAACACGCTGATGTATCGACATGGTTCCTCATTTTGGTTCTCCGTGTAACTGCCCCCCACCGAACTTACTTCAAATAAATTTAAAATCAACAAAATGGACAATATCGTAACAAGAGTCATGCTTTTTTCATTTATAATTTTGTGCAAATATGGGGGGGAAAGGTAAAAAAAAGGAAAAGAAAAGACAGCTCCTGCAACTGTAGCACGATGTACTAATTACGCGCTCTGCAAGTACGGTCAAGAGTAAAACAAAACGTCCTGTTTATGTTTACGTACACATCTGTCGGTGAGATTACCGCTGTGCATGCTTTCTGTCAAAAGTCATGACAATGTAATTGCGTGCTGGAATAATATTATGGAGGACTGTGGTATGTGGCCCGTACAGCTTTCTTCTTCGCTTAACGCCTAACTTAATTATACGCGCGGTCATAGTTCCACCCTTTCGTGGAAAAGTACGGTGGGGCAATTTCACCTCAGCATGGCTGGTCGGCCGTACCAAACGATTTACCTTCGCACGTATACGTACATGTATATGCGTACTTACTCATGTACGCACTTTTATATGTACGTACTTATGTATATGACTCTTGTGGCCAACTTTGCCTTGCGTTTATGTTAAACGTAAAATTGGAGAGGGCCGGATGCGTTCAAAACAGGCGTTTTTATTCACGATGAACTGAGTGTTGCGAAAAATGCAACCTTTCAGCGGAAAAAAAATTGCCAACAAATTCACATAAACGCGAAAATATTTCTACATCCATTTATATATTTATTTACGTGTTATATGTTCATCCTATATGTATGTTTTTCTTTTTACATTTCTTCTACGCATCTACGCCTACGCAGTGACAGCACCCCGCGAAACGCGACATTGTGACATCTGGTTCTATCAATTTTAGGCGCAGGTTTGGAGAAGCGAAAAAAAAAAAAAAAAAAAAAAAAGAAATTTCGTGAAATTATGAAGAGAGAAAAAAAAAACTAAATGGTATGAACATTGTGCATAATTTTTTTTTTTTTCTCTGGGTGGCCGAGGAAAATTGCATTTTTACTGGATTGTTCATAAGAAAGCAAAATGGGCTGAACGAATTGTGGCCCATTTGTTAGCAGCCAAAATGTGTACGCGCCCGCACGTATGGAGAAATGTTGGATGGAGAAAATTGGGCAGCTGTGTTGTGTACACTTGCGATGAGCGCACTTCTGGATGGAAGTTGTTGTAGAGGGGGCATGCCCTGAAGGACAGAAAAAAATATACACGTGTAAGTGCACGCTTTTTCTTATGTGTACCTGCAGATCGAAAAGTGGAGAGCCACACCCTTGGGGAAGCGAATAAACGAGAGAACCTTCGATCAATGTTCACCCATTTGCTGCCACAAAATGAAAGCAGTAAGGGGGAATATTGTTCCTGTGGACGAAGCCAACTACAGCGCTGTGTCATCCCCGTGGCATGTGCATAGCAAGCACGCACAGTAGGTTTTGTTTTGTATACACGGGAAAAATAGTTAACATGAGTGGGGCATATTTTCGTGAGCAAAAAAAGGAAAAAATATGTAGGCGGGTGGTCACACAGATGTATTAGGCGCCCCTATATTTATGCGTCCAAGTCGTGTGCACATATGTGTGTACATTTCGGAAGTGCCCCCCTCTTCCATCTATCAATCGAAGCAGCACCTCGTGGGGTACGACCTCAACCTTGCGTAACATCGAACGGGGATGCGTTAATTTGCCCAAATGAGGTTGCCCAAAGTGAAATTTCTAGCAGCCGGGGGCGCCAGGCTCTCACCGCCGTATGTCAGCCATTCCTCTCCGAGAACCTACCAGCATTATGCGGAGGAAGGCCTCAACCTTAACAGGAAAGTCGACCAACTGATGAGGGGCAACGACCTCCGAGCAACTGTAATTTGTAAAAACTTCATCAGACATGACATCTCGAATGGGAACAAAATTAAACAAACGGTTTTACGTGAAGATGGAGAACACACATATAGCAGCAAAATAGGCATAGCGGAAGAAGCTACAAAAAGGAGTTCCCCCTTTTTCCTCAACGACAAATTACTTTACAACCACATTGTCCTTAAATTGATGAATAAAGAAAAAAAAATGAAAACCATATCGAGTGATTTCTTTTACCATTTGAACAAATTTCACATAAACCGTGTAAATAACTATTTTGGACAGAGCCGCTTAATATTTACCAAGACCTCTAAAATATTTTTCGCTGTGGTGGCTAGCTTTTCTGTTCTTTTAACCTTCTTCCTAGTAGCCTCCTCAAATTATTTGGAATATAATATAATTTTGAAGTACCACATAAAATTCCATTCTCTGCTTTTTTCTTTTTTCTCCGCTTACTATTTGGGTTTACAAGTAGGTAGTTACTATTTTACCAACAATCTTCACTACCTGTATACCTTCCTCTTTTTAGTAGCCTCAGTTATTTCCATGGGTATGGCTGACTATGCCATATGGGCCTCCTACTATTTCTTAAGCTTAAATTACATGGCCTTCATAGTTATTAATTACTGTAATGTGCGTTTGGGGATGTTCCCTAGTTGCTTATTTCAGAATGTCAATCGCATTTTTTTCTTTTCCCTTTTGTCAAATTACTTGGCTGTCAACAAGGGGAAATATATCGAACAGAATATACACCGTTTACGTGATGAGGAAGTTGACGCAGGGCGCTTTAGACTTTTCAAGGTGCTCCCGTATTTTCTGTGACATGGACACGTGTGCAATCTCTGCGCGGAGTTGGGCAGTCAACCGTTCATCTATTTTTATGTCAGCCATTTTTTACGTTAGTGTACCTGTGCATACGGCACACTTCTCCATATGTACCCTCATCAACACAATGTTATTTTTTTTTTTTTTATTTTCACTCCTCATGAGAAAGAAAAATGCAAACTGTTCACCAACCCCCCTTTTACATTTTACAATTTCCGTTTGTGGGTGGACGTATATATGCCCCATATCGTGGAGTGCTTGGTTACTCCTTAGCCAGAAGGCACCATTAAACAAAATCGAACTGCGTCGACAATATTTTCTAATCCATCAGAAGTTGCAGTACAGTACCCTGCTAAGTAGCATCGCAGGTGGGCAATTTTGCTAGCTACGCATACGCTGTATATGCGATAAAATATACAACACAATGGTACCATTTCAAGAAGGATGATCACAGGAACACCCAATTATCATGAATCGGTTACACGGGTTTCATTTTGCATCATGTAAAAATTGGCATAAATGGACCTGTACGAATTATTCTTTTTTAGAAAAAAAGGAAATGTTAATTTGCTAAGTTGAGGTAAAGCACGTGCACCGTGCGCCAAAAAAAACATGGCCCCTCATTCTGTGCAGAGCGGTTTGGCACGCCCCGTGTACATACTGCGCATGCGTTAGGCACTTCCTACGCATACATCTTGCATGCTTCGCGTGCATGTACTTTTTTTGCACAAAAAAATTCGTAGAGGTAAATCACCTACCGGTGCTCAGAAGCAAAATGACGGGCAAATGGGAAAATACGTACCTGTACATTCGCAAAAATGCGTACGCGTACTTATACATGCAGATGCTACGGAAAATGCCTATGCTCACATATAAAGCACGTGATTCTTTTCCCCGTTGGGCCTAAGCTGACGAACCAAACTGAAAAGGAAAAAAAAGCGCGACGGTGACGTTTCCTCACAATGCGTATCCAACGGCAAAGAAAGCGAAGGCGATAAAGTTCACCCAAAAGAGCACGGCAAATAAGATAGATGTAGCAGATGCAAATATTTTTTTTGTACCGTACAGTCCCCCCACTGCTAAGTAGATAAGAAGGAGGGCTGCGCTCTAACGTCCGCCCTATATAATTCCCCTTACCTTGCGTCCACGACTTTGCAAACGCTGTTTACGCGTATGTGCGTACCTGTAAATGGCACCCATATTATATATTATTACATTTTTGCGTGCATGCATTACGTAGCACAATAAACATTTTGGAAGGGAAGAAAAACACCTACCATATATCGGCATGCACAGCAATACGTAATATATTGTGTGGAACTTTTAATTAAGCGCAGCTCACTATTTTGGTCCTACATGAAGTAATGATTGTACCAAGTGGCAAAACATATATACTGACATATATTTTACCTTCCCCCACCTTAGGAGAGGAAAATTAGTTTAACCCAATTAGCGGAAATATATAAGCCATAACGTTATGTGTGGACACAACGACGCGAGGGAAATATTATTCCTGGGGTGGTTTAGAACACATGCATGCTCGTTTCCCCCCATCGGAAAATGCAGTTTGATGAGCTTTGTCGGTTGCTGTAGCAGATCCGTTTAGGCGCCCCTCCTCTGAACAGCATAGAACACCTTCCCTGTGTGGTACATCCATAATGCGCAGTTCATACATGCACGTAATGCTTACCTTAGGTTCTGGATAATTTCCTTTGCGAGCTTTCGCCTACCCCTGCCTTATACATCCCCCACACATGCAAAGATAAAACTTTTTTTGTTTTCATGATTTATCTTTTCGTTTTTTATACGTACGGGCACGTATATGCCGTTCGCCTGCATGTACATACGCTTTTAAGTAATATGCTCATACGTACGGCCTGCATGTACGTGAAAGCTGCACATTTTGCAGAAGGAAAAACTGTGCGGCTTCTTATTTTTTTTGCCACGTGCGCTATACACCCATCGTAATGTGCATCTTCACATGTACCTATATGTGGACATGCACATATATATATATGCATCCACGTACCTATGCACGCTTATGTACACGTTTATGCGCTTTTTTTGGGGGGGACCAACATCAGTAGGCGCTGTTCCTATCTCGGCCGCTGCGCTTTCGAATGACGCATGGCACGTATGCCGATCGTTGCTTCTGAAGTTTCCCCCTTCGCCCATTTTATTTTTTGTTCATTTTGTATTTATTTATATATTTTATTTTTTATTTAATTTTTTAATTTACCCGCCAATCGCTCGCCGTTAGCAAGGGTTTCGTCCTAACCTGCGTGGTTAAACGTCACGTCTGTTTATTGTATGCACACATGTAGATAAGTGTGTGGACGAGCTTCTCTGCGCATGCTGCTATTATGCAGTGTTCCCCATACACGTACGTAACCTTTTTGCGTGATTCACCAATCATTTTAGCCATCCAACCATCTAACCATGTGAACGCGCGGCTGCTTCCCCCTCCACCTCGGAAGAGTCGCCCCTTTTTTGCGTTACATTTATCTGCCCATTTGTACTATGCAATTTGCTCAGTGAATTCAAGCACGCTCATCTTCATTTCAACCCCTCTGCACGAATTCGTTCGAGTGTTTGCCTTTGTTTTTATGTTTATATGTGTTTTACCTTGTGGACCTTTTTCAAACTCTTTTTAGTCCTCCACATTCACTTTTCAGTGAACTTTAGCTTTTTGTAGCTAAACTGTGGGAGTTTTTTTTCCCCCTTTTTTGGCCCACTTTTGATTTTTAACGTGGCGCTTATTCTCTACCCCCCCCCCGGTTGAGACCCCTTTTTTTACGTATTTTTTATTAGTTCACCCTTTTTGTCGTCCCACCCCAACGTGGACGCAGAGCTGTGCATATAGACCGCTCAGATATATCGATTATACCGCCTGGATAAACCACCTAGACAGATCGCCTGCGAAGCCGCCCCAATGCATACCGTCTACGAAAGCGAAAACCTGCTGGAGTGCAGCAACTTCATCCTGCGGAGCAAAGAATCGATTGAGGATTTTTTGCAGCTAACTGACATAAAAGAAGAAAATGAAGACACCTACCTGAATTACAACATAGAATGTGCTTTGAGTAAAAGTCTGGAGGAGGAAGGAGGAGGAAGAGGAGGAAGAGGAGGAATGGGTAGGAAAGACACCTCCTTCCGAGGTAGGAGAGAAATAATAAATAACGAATCGGGCATGGAAGGAGAATTAAACAAAAAGTACAAGTACGGAGTGTCAGATCCAATTTCGCTTAATTACCCCACGGAGGAAGATTTAAAAAAAGGAAATGACGTGGTAGAGTTGTTAAAAAGCTACAATCTGTACGAAACGGAACATGCATTAAAGAAGAGGGAAAGGGTACTAGGAATGATTAACAAATTATTCCACGAATTTGTTGTGGAAATATCAATAAGTCAAGGGATAAATGAAGAAGACGCAAAACATATACACGGGAATTTGTACACATTTGGTTCCTACCGATTAGGAGTTATAACCCCTAATAGTGACATCGATTGTATTTTTTTAGCACCTCAAAATATAACGAGGGAAATATTTTTTAATGAATTTTACTTAAAATTACAACAGGATAAAAATGTGCGCAAGTTGCAGGCTCTTCCGGAGACTTACACTCCCATAATTCAATTCATGTATGATGATGTGGACATCGACTTGCTGTTAGCAACCTTGCCATACAGAACATTAAAAGATTGTTATTACTCACTAGACAATGATTTTATTTTAAAAAATCTAGACGAAGTGACGGTAAGGTCGCTCAACGGTATAAGAGTAGCTGACTTGATATTAGCCTCCGTGCCAAACAAGGACCATTTTAGAAACACCCTACGGTACATCAAACTATGGGCAAAAAGCAGAGGAATTTACAGCAACATTTTAGGCTTCCTTGGAGGAATTTCATGGGCATTACTGACAGCCAAAATTTGCCAGCTTTATCCTAATTATAATGTTAGCCAATTGATATGTAAATTTTTTAGGGTCTATTCTATATGGAATTGGAAGTACCCTGTCCTTATACAAAACATAAACAAGTACAATCATGTAGATGGGTTGAGAAACTTCTCTGTATGGGATCCCGAAAAAAACATCAAAGATAAGTTACACGTCATGCCGATCATTACTCCTGCCTTCCCTTGTATGAACTCAACCCACAATGTGACTTACTGTACGAGGAGCATCCTCATAGATGAGTTTAAAAGGGCTCACTACATCATCAACTATATGGAAATGAATCCAGGTGCAAATGTCACCTTTGTTATGAATCAAGCCAACGGGGTCGTCACTCCGGTCAGCGCTCCTAGCAGTAGTACCACTACTAACACAAGCAGCAGCATATGGACCAACATACTGCAGCCACTTGATTTATTCGCAACGTACAAACACTTCCTGCACATCCAGATAATGGCCACCAACGAACTTATATACAATTCCTGGAAGGGATGGATTGAAAGCAAAATCAGACTGCTATTCAAAAAATTGGAAACCATTAACGAACTCAGAATAAGACCCCATCCCAAGTTCTACGTTTACCAGAAGGACAAGTTTTACTACTGCTCCTCCTTCTTCATAGCACTTGTGTTTTTTTTAAAAAATGTCTACGACAATACATTCAATTTGTCCTACGCCATCCGCGATTTTATCGACATAGTTCTTAATTGGCCCCAAAAAAGCAAGTACCCCAATTCGTACAAAATTAATATAAGTTACCAGAAGAAGTCGCAAGTTTTGGAGTTCCTGGCCAGCGTCACGTCGGGCGGAGACGGCCAGCAGGGGAAGGAACTCGGTGGGGACGAGAAGCCGGCAGATGAGAATGGGTCACCCGAAGGGGACGAAGCGATCATCAGTGCGTAGGCACATCTGACGTGAGTCACTCCCTATGTGACCACTTCGCTGATTCACGCAGCGTCACAATGGGGGGGAAGCGCCCTCCCTTTATTTCTTTTTTTTTTTTCCTTTTTTGCCCAAGCGCAAAACCATGGGCTTAAACCGGCATCCGCACTGCAGGCACATGTGTGTCCCTGCGGATGGTCAAATTGGAAGTTCAAATGTTACCGCCTCTTTGTAGTAGCGGTAGGGGGCCATTGGTTTGCCCCCCTTGTAGTAATAGTTAGTGTGTCATTCGTGTGTTGGTTCATTATACCGCGTCATTTTCACTTATCAAATTTACGCCGTGAATGAGCGTAGCATGAATCAACACACGATTGACACGCGAATTTTTAAAAATTTCCATAGGTTTATGCCATTTTTTTTTTTTTTTTTTTTGCGTCGATGCGCGTATATAAACCTCGCTGCCCATTTTATGGCTCCAAAAGGGTTAGCTCAGTGGCAGTAAAAGTTGGTGAACTGGTTGAGGAACATCCTCTATTTTTCATTTATACCAAAAAAAAAGTGCAAACATGGACAAATGCGCAAAGCAGGTGATAGCAATGCTTGGCGATAATTGTGTCCACATGCTGTACAAGGTTGTAAAAAAAAAAAACACGCAGAACGCAGTTTGCTCTAACCTCTTTTGGAGGACAACACATCCCTTGCGCAGCTCTTCTTACCATCTGGCGTGGTTACCTGGGGTAACGATCAATGGCGGGCTACCCCTTCTGTGTAGGTTGCTCATCTACCTTTGCCACGATTGTCATTACTTAGCCCGGTTGTCCTGGCTAGAAAGTTTGTAGTGGTTAAAGTAGGACTGACGTACAGCCTCGGGGCTCTTCTGCAGAAGCGGGTACATATACTCCGTCTGTAGGAGTAGGTTCGGAACAAACTCGTACTTTTCCATTATATGGTATAGGGAAAAGTTCGTAAATTTTTTCAGTCTCTCTTCCTTCTTCTCCGGTAGCAATGGCATGGATTTCTTTGTACTCAGTCTTTTAAACCACTTGCACATGTTTCCGTAGTCCTTTATGTTTACCTTCCCCATTTTGGTTTTCGGTTTTCTTCGCTTGCGTGACGTGGCAGATGGAAAACGGCCCTTCCTCGTGTAAGCTGCTCCTTGATAGGGAACCTATGCACCTATGCGCGTATGTGCGTACGCATTTATATGTTTGAGGATGCTCCTTTGTATAGGCGCCTGTGCATTGTGCTTTTCGGGATGACTTCCCAACTTGTAACTTTGTCAGAGCGTTGTTTTCGTGCGGAAGGGTAAGCTTCCTAATTTGGCTTAACAAAAAAAAGAAAAATAGTAATTATGGTAAAATTCACATAAATGGGATGCTTATGGTCACTTCGAAACGCAGAAGTAGGAACGGTAATGTACATATTTGCAAATATGCATTCACGTGGAGTGTTTTTTTTTTTTTTCCCTCCAAGGGGAGGCGGGCATACTATCCCGTTGCGCCAAGCGGGGCCGTCCGTATGCGCACCATTTTTATACGCGACCAGCCAACACAGAAGCATCACATAGAACGCAGTAAGAAAAAAAGAACTGCGCAAATCAATTCGCTCCGATGATGATCTGCCGAGGGTAACACAAAGGGGTAGTTGTCACGAATGGTTTAACTCACCAATAGGAAGGAATAAGAAAAAGAAAAGAAAAAAAGAAAATTAAAAAGCGGAAGGTTATATGCTTAAACCTTCACACCTCAACCAGAACAGAGTTAGGGGGACATAGCAAAATCGCGCAGTTCCCATTCTGCCATTATCTCAAAAGTGCCTTTTTTCTCGTTTTCCCAAATATGATTTAAGCCTCCCTAATTTTAAGCAAAACGTCGTGATAGCATCTGTTCATAGCAGCGTAAAGGCAATATGTACGAAATGCCTATAGGAATGTGATTATGCCGCCCCCCCAGTTGGAAGGTATGCAAAAAAGTAGCTACGTAAAAACATAGGAAGTCTGTTATCACAAAATAGGGAAAAGAGACGTTCACTCGTTTGTATACCCTAACACTTTTTTTTTTTGAATAAACCCATTGGAGAGATGCAAAATGCGTGGCATAAACTCAACAGGGCTATGCAAAACATTCAAAATGTGATTCTCACAGAGGATGATTCATTATTTGTGTCTGAAAAAGGCACAAACGTGAATGGAAGCAATTCGAGTAAGGATGAGGATGGTCTGACAAAGGGAGTATTGCAACATGGTGTTTCTAGTGGGAAGAACCTTTTGTCTCAAACCGTGCGCATTGTGCGCAGTGTGAGCAGTTCGCCAGTTAAAGATATCGTTACCACTAGCACCCCAGGTGGCAGCCTTGAGGGTTCCCCCAACTTAGTGGACACGAAAAACGTCTTGTACGAAGAAATAGTGAATAGCATAACTTTGTTTAACAACCTGATGAGGAACGAAAAGGTGCAGCTGCTAATTAATGAGCACCAAATTGATTACTACACATCTGATAAACAGAAAGACGATTTTCTTTTATTGAATTATGTGTACATAAGTAAATACATGATTCTCATTTTAACAAAATTTTTAAACATAAACCTTATGGAGAAAATGGAGATGATTCAAATGAGCAAGGAAGAATACGAGCATAGCGTAACGCACCTCTTTCATAACATCCTAAAATTGGGAAACTTTGCCCAATTCAGTGGAAGTAGTGACCCTCTTTCTGTAAACCATAATTACAACCTAAATTGGCAAGGAAGTGTCAATAGTAGTGTTCTTCATCGGAAGGAAGGAGAAAAGGAAGAACCTGCTCACCTTAGTTATGAAGGCGCAGAACAGGTGGTGGACGCCCTTCACACTGTAACAAATGGGATGGACACTTCTGCTCCGGGGAGAGATGAAACGCCTCACTCCTCCCATCATAACGCAGAGGGAATTTTGGAAAACGTGAATGAACAGACCACCCATCATCACCAAGTGCACAATCACGAAGGTTTGGTTTACAATCCAAATTATGACCATAACAGTCCACATTTGAACACACGGGAAGAGGGCAGCACAAACGTTTACCAGTACAATACCAAGAGTGACAATTTTAACCCTCGAATGGATAATGAAAACGGGAAAAGTAAAAGCACAGAAGGGGTGGTCGGCATAGGATATGGAAGCGAAGCAATCATGCACTGCCCAAGCGATGTCGACAACAATGTGCACAACTCCCCAGATAAGTGCAAAAGTAGTGTTTGTCAAAGTGGCGAAATGTCCACACATTTTACAAATAACCATTTAGCGTATAGCAAATCTGCGGATGTAAGTGAAAGGGATTTATTTACTGCAGAGTTACACAGAAGGAGAGAATTCTTTCCCAAAAAAAGTTCCCTCATCGAATGCAGAGAGGAAGATTTCTGCATAAGCGAAGCGAAGGTCGATTTGAAAAATATCATCAAATCGATGAAGGAGGAAAATAATGTCAAAATAGACCTTCTAAATGATAAGATAAAATATCTGGAGGCAGAAATTATTAAAAGTAAGGAACGCCTCTTCATGTTCCAAGAGTTGGAAGAAGATGTGGAAAAATACAAAAGAGAAATAAATAACAAAAATAAAATTATAGAAGAGATGATTCGCGAAAAGGTCCTTCTGCAAAATGATATCAGCTTAATCCGCTCGGAACTGGAGCACAGCAGCAAGTTTAATGAAGATAGGAAGAAGAATACTAAATACTGCCAAGAAAATCACGTAGACAAACAAATCATTATAGAAATGATAAAGAATAGTTGTGACTCTCTAAAAGCCAGCAATATTAAAAATCAAGTGTTCCTCATTTTGTGTGATATTCTGGGCATTAAAAATATCATACAGGACGTTGCCATTCAGGAGAAAACTATATCAGATCAGTTCTTGGAGTTCCTTGATGAGGAGACCAAGGATCCCTAACGCGGTGTGCACTTGTGTACATGATTTAAGGGTGCACACGCCCTCGCTATTACATCTTCCAGTTGCCCACCCCCGAATGGGCAAAGGGAAAAAGGGAATGCATTATTACGTAGTACTTGGCGCAGCTTTGCCTGATTTTTTAATTTTTTCGTATCACACATATGTATATTTTCTTTTGCTCTGATTTGCAATGTTCATTTGTCACTCCCCCAATTTTGCCCAACTTTTGTTCCATTCTCGCAGTTACGAAGTAATGTCTTTGTGAAACGCAACTTTTTCCATTTCTCCCCCACCGATATATTTTTTTTTTGCCGTCCTATGCATATGCTTTCTTTTTTTAAATTTTTTATCAACGAACAATTTGATATCAACCCTGCACTTTTTCCCTTATTTATTTCGTTTCTTTTCCGTTTGTGCTATGTTTCCGTTTGTTGCTGTATTTTTCTGTATGCTGATATTTTTAACATTTCGCAGAAAAATGCAGCTATAACTTTTAACTCACTTTTTTGTAATTTTTAAGTTTCCAGCAGCAGGGGTAGAGACTTCCCCTTGTGTTTCCTACGACTCAGTCTTGCGCGATAGTGTCCTATTTTTTCAGTTCACGCATTTAGACAAAAATGTGACTGTCCTTTTTCTACTTTCCCTGTGTGCTTTCTCCACCATGACATAATTTGGTGCTTTCCTGAAACATTTTAAGCTCTTCGCAAGGGTTTATGTAGACAAAGATGAGAGATACCAAAAAAATGGAGAAAAGAAACGTTATGAACGTTCATACAAAAAAACGGCCTTATAAATAAACTCTTCGGTATAGCGAACAAGAGCATAGTAAATCTATGCATGTTTAAGCATAAATTGGACATTTCACCCAATATAAAAGAAAGGAACATGAGGGAAAGCCACATTTCACACATTCGCCTTGTCTCTACTCAAGGGAACACGATTTATCACTTAATTTGATATGCAACTCTTCTCAATCTGTTATCTTGTTAATTCATTAGTTTGTTGACTTTTTAATTTTTTAATTTTTTTTTTTTTTTTTTTTTTTTTTTGAAATAGCTAGTCCGTTTAGCGAGTTGCAAAAAAAAAAAAAAAAAAAAACTTTTGGAGGCGCTCAAAGCGCTTCACCCTTTGCAGGCAACACCCCCCAGAACAAGTCTCAAAAAATTGAAACCCTCATTTCGCGCATAAGACATGCTCGAATTGAATCATCCACTGTTGCAAAAGTGGCGAAATCTCCAGAATGCTTACCATGAGGATAATATTTTTCTCTCTTTTTCGTTTCCATTTGCCTTTTCCTTTCTTTGCCCTTTTTTGTTCCCTCCTTTTTGAGTAATTCTCCGCAAAACGCAAAAGTGCGTATTTATTTGCCAGTGATGTGGAAATAGACAATTTCAAGCGATAATTAATTTCGTCAAAATAGGAGAAATACAGGTTGTGCCGCACACGTAAGGCAAAAAATTAAAACCTCTATATGCAACCTTTTCAGGAGACACCTTCTACTGAATCTCTGAAAGAACATCACTCGTTAATTAATTTCGAAAACACATTTTTCACGAACAAATGGAAAAATTAAAAAGCAGTGGAGATTATCTGCCGAATATGGAAAATGACCTGGAAAGTGCCTTGGGGGACAGAACGAATGATGATAAAACAGGGGTGTTAAAGGAGCCATTAAATGAACCATTGGCGGAGGCAACGTTTACACGTAATGGAATAAAAAGAGCACCCTCGTCTAAATCCTATTTAGCAGAAAACCACAGCAGCAGTGAAGAACAGAAGCCATTTCGAAGCGGTGAGAAGGACGCACGTTTGCGACGTGGAAGCTACCTGCAGGATAAGGTGGACATGAAAGACGGAGCTGTCCTTTCAAGTAAAAACACAAGTGTGACAAATAGCATAGTTTCGGCGGATTCTTGTATAGAAGAAGATTCTTTTGAGAAATTTTTTCAAATAAGTAGAGAAGCGAAACAGGAACTATCCGAACATGTAAATAAATTATTAAGCCATGCGAATGAGTCGGACCGGTTCGAGACACCCAGGAAAAAAAATAATACCGAAACAGACAAAAGCTACGATGAGATGAACAAAAAAAGGAACAACACCAAATGGTCAAAAAAAAAAAGCAGAAAAAAAAAAACAGTCACTTATGATCAAAATGATGTGTATGAAAATTTCACAAAATTGAAAACATTATACGATGAGGCAAATGAAGCAACTTCCTATTTTATGACAAACGTATTAAATAAAAATATAAACATTGAAAAGAATATCCTGAAGTATGATGATATGTTGTCTAAACATAGTGAGAACTTCCTTAAAGGGTTTGAGCTTTTCGATCAAGAGGAGGAGTCCATGGATGAGGCAGAAACAGGTTGGCAACCTTGGGAGGGTCAAACATGGTCACCATAATGGGAGAAAGGCCTCCCAAATGGATGTCCCTCATAATTATTTATTTCGCCATTTCGTGCGTAATTGCTATGCTTACATATCATACACGAAGCTGCGTCTGGACATGTGTTTCCCTTCTTTTCCTCTCTCCCCTCGCAGGGATCAGTCTTGTGGATAACATATGTGAGTACTTCACCTACGTGATGTTCTTAACGTTAAACAGGTGACGAGTTCTGCGATCAGTGCGTTCATACGTCGAAAGGAGTGTATGTCAGCAGGGGCCTAAACAAACCAGCAGTCCCTCCTTTTAGCGTTTAAAGATCGCCCCGTGGAAGTACCTTCCCCCCCCTGCACCATTCAAACTTTTTTCGCATGATATGATTCCTTTTTTTGTATAGTTAATTGTTGTCTCTGATAAGGTTCCTCCGCGCAAAGGACGACGTCCGGGGGGGGGGGGGCAATTTCGATGATTCATTTTTCTATTTACAGTGTTTCTATGCACTAAACTTTTTTTTTCCAAATTTTTACCTTTTTTTCGCGTGTACTGCATGTGTCCGTTTTGTACCATTTGGCATTTCATTTTGTCCTAACTCCACCCATCTGGGGGGTTCCATTCCTGCGCGCGTTTCCCCGTTCATCCCCATTTTTCAGAAAAACGCCTAAACTGCTGCATAGATGCATCTTAACTATACGATTAACATATGTGCAGGCAGACGGGCGACGGGATTGATAATTCTTTTGCAATATAAAATTTCAGGTTGACATAAAAATAAAAGTTTTTAAATGCTTTAAAAAGTGTTCTTAATTAAAATGGGCGGATGCGTAACTATGGCGAATCCCCATGGTTGTGTCAAAAATGGAGTGTTTTTTTTTTTTTTTTTTTTTAATTTGAGAGATGCAAGGTGGTTAATTAAAAATGGAAAAAGTTCAACCACCGATGTACACGAAAACAACTGTCTACGTATTTGCCGCGGTTGCGGGAGGGGAGGATTATTCAAAGGGTAGACGTGGAAGTGTAGCAAAAATGGCACATCGGCTACGATGTTGTCTGATAACTCGACCACCGCGCTAATTAGCACTGTCGTCCCTCTTCTGACCGATGCAGTTCGGCGCGTCACAAGTATGACTTCATAATGAGCATCTTCCCGTTGAACAAATTGTACAAATTGAGAACATGCTGCTTGCACGAGGCGGCAATTTCGCTGGCCAACTCGAGCTCGAACTTTTTCAAAACATCGGATGCTTTCACTGGCTTGTAGTTGTCTAGCACCTCGGAAAGAGAAAGCAAGTTTTTATTCACATCGCACAACAGTGCAACCTTCCTCATGAGGTAACTTTTGATAAGCAAGTTATTTTCACTGCAGATTTTTTTCCTTCCATGGTTGTAAATAGACTGAATAATTAAGGTCATGATTGTTACGTTGTGAACAAGATAGTTGTACTGCTTAAACAAACAGGACATGTTTATAATCTGATATGAGTCGTCCTTTTCTAAAATTTGCTTGAAGACGTTTAATTCGTTGGACACGTTGAGGTAAATAATGTTGTCCAAAAATTGCAGCTTGTCGGTGAACTCCTTCACGTTACTATCTCCAGCAAGGATTCTTATGTACATATTTAAATTTAGTAATAGACTTTTATAATGCAGGGCGGCGTTCTTGCTATATATGTCATTATGGTAGGCGGCCTGCATAATTTCGTACTTTTTGAAAACATCTTGTCCATATTTCTTTTTGAAGACGGGGTCGATTGGGATGTAATTTTTCCCCGTTGTTTTTTTATCATTACGGGTGAGGGATTCCACTGATGAGGTAACTTGGTTTGGAACTGCCTTCTCATTATTCTTCACAGAGTCGTTTTCCCTCTTGAGGTGGGACATGTCTACCCCCGCGGTGAAATCATCCAGTTCCTTTTGCGTATAAAGAAGGTCCTCATTGGATAGGCCCTCCGTTAACTGATAGTAGGAGACAATATAGGTGAGATAAAGAAAGGCACATTTAGCCTTACTAATCATTTTCGTCTTCCTGGCTTCATCCGTTACGGCGAAGTAATTAAACGATTTATGAAACAAATACATGACTGTATTCAGAATAACTGCATTTAGATAGAGCGTTTGAATGGGGTAGTTGAACAGCTCGGTTAGGCAAATGTTGAAAGGGGAAGATAAGGAATTCTCATTAAATTGGAACTTGGCCTTGTTCGATTTGAAGGTATATTTATTGCGGTAGTTGTAGTTATCCTTGTCGAAGCTTACATAAATGTTGTTGCTTATGAAGAAGTTAATTTCGTGGTCGCTGATGCTGTAGCTGGCATGCTCTTTGATCTTGTCAAAGGGCACTCCGTTGATACTGTCGGTACATTCCTGTGAAACGTTTTTATCACTATAGCGAAGGACATCCCCCATGTTTTTACAACCAAGTATGTTTTCATGGCTAGTTATATAAACGCTGCCCTTTAAGTTGTAAAAGTTGGACAGCAATATCATGGGGTACACTGTCTTTATATCCTTCAGCAGATTGACACTATTCGCTTCGGTTGTATTTAATATTTTGATGTCCTTTAGAAATTGAAACTCTTCCAGGGGGTTCAAATTTTCGTACAGAATGTGGTTGTAGAAAAAGGTGTCATATGCTTTGTAAAGGGTGAACCGAAAAGAGGGGACGTTATATTTTATTAGAATCGTCTGGTTATCTATGGTGAGGAAGTTAAACTTGTCTAGCATCAACTTGGAGTAGTTGCCCTTAAAGTCCTGCTCCTCCAGAAGGATGTCTTCATTCAGTCGTTTTAGCATACTGAAGAATTCGTTGCTTATGGGGAAGTTGCTACACCCATCATTGGAAGTCTCCACCTTAGCACCTGCGATCTCTCCGTTGGCCGACTTCCTCTCCTCAGTTCCTTTCTCACTTTTGCCCCTCCCCGTGGAAATCTCCTTCATGGGGGAAAACTTCGTGCAGTACTCATTATGAATGGCGTAGTCCTTTCTCACACTTCCAAACATGCCGAAGTGAAACCCCCCCCTGGGTGCCTCCAGCTGCTTCTTAAAAATGTATAACAATTTAATAAAATAAAAAATGATATTCGAGGAATTCAAAAAATATGCATTCACAATTTCGTTCACCTTAAATACTGAATTATTTTGAAAGCACTTGGAGATGGAGTTCTTCAAATTTCCCTGCTGTACATTATAATAGTTCAAAATATTTTTTAGCAAATTCTCGGCATATTTAAAGTAGGAATAGCTATACGTGTGTATGAATAATATTGGTGAGTACGTAATCAGCTGGATGTTCTTTATATTTAGCTTATCAACTAGGGTTGAAAAATTGGTGAAATTTCCAATCACGTTGTTGAGGTAGATCATCAAGACAAGCACATTTATGTAGTCGTTGTTTAGAATGGGTTTCACCTTCTTCTCTTCATTCTCCTTCTCCGTCATGCGAATTCGATAATTGTATGAGTACTTCAGTACACTCAGCGCAGCAATGTAATACGTCCTGTTGGTTAACTGGATGTCCCTTTCGTTCTTCTCTCCATCGTTCATTTCAAAAATGGTGGTGCATATATTTTGCACATTCGGGATGTGGTACGCTTCTGGGTTGTTCTTTTGTGAACTTCCTCCATTCGTCGGATTGGAACCTTCTTCACCATCTATTACTGCACACTGGTAGGAGCCAATGGGGCCCACAAATTCATCGACGCTTTTGCACCCTCCGAGGTTTAGTTCGTCACATCTGCTGTTGATCATATTGTGCATGTGCGTCACAGCCTCGTCAAAGCCGCTTTTCTGCTCAGGCTGACAGAGGTTGTACTTGTCTAAGTATAACGCCATTTCGACGAGCAGCACAACGAAGTTATCATCCCGGAGTTTTAGGTCCATATTATTAGTCACTTGAATGAACATGGAAAAAACTCGGTTAAAGGATTCGTGCACATCCTTTTTATACAACACATAGAGGACCTTTTCAAAGTTGTAAATATGTTTGTAGAACAATAAAATATTTTTTTGTATTTCTTTCTTCGATTCATTTCGAGGGAAGTTTCCCATCGATAGGACCTTCATTTCGGTGCTAATTCCTACGTATAGTTTTTTCAAAATTATTTTCACGAACACGATGAGGATAGCTATCATGTCGTCCTTCAAAAGACTGAGGTGATTTTTAATTGAGTAAAACATGTTATAATTTTTGCTTTCTTTTAACATAAAGGAGAGTAGCATGTACAAGTACACCTTTACATCGTGTTCCTTGTAGATCTTCATAACATCATTTTTGTAGTCCTCTATTAGGCTCTCCAATTTGTTCATTATGCTTTCGAAGGGGCTGTGGCATTCCCGCTTACCCTTCCTTTTTCTACCCCCTTTATGATTGTTACTTCCTGCATCACTATTGTCACTTGCAAAATCGTTGGGGCCACTTTCCCCATCTGCGCCGCTACCTTCCATCTCGTTCTGTCCAGTTACAACCCCATTCTCCGTGCTGATACTCATCTGGTCCATCGAAAGAACCAAATTCATCACGTCTTTGTAGTAGGCATGGGAACCCCCCGATCCATTCTCCCCCTCCTCTTCAATGCAGTTCCAGAAGGTATGAATATTCTCAGGAAACGCCTTAACCTTCTGAACACATATATGTATGAAACATTTTTGAAAAAACTCCAAGTACATCAAATCGTTTTTGTACAGGTTAAAAATATTCTCGACCTCCACATCTGGGTTATGTTTGTTTAGCAGATAAATGATGAGGTCAATGTAGAGGATGTAGTAGTCGCTGTTTTCTGGGAGCTCCTTTATCAGTTCTGTTAAAACGCCAATGCAACTGTCCAGTTTATTGAAAATAAATTGTATGTACAATTTGTACACCTGGTATTGTAATGGGTTGAGAAAAAAATTGTTGCTCTTGGCGTATTCCAATATTTTGATGCACTCTTCATAATTTCTCAATTTTATGTTAATAAAAAAAAATACTAAAAAAAAGGAAAAGTTTTCTGTAACTTTATTGTTACCGTAACATTTATAATTTTTTAAAAAGTTGAGTGCCAAATTGTAGACTAGTGTGTTGTTGCTCGAGTTGTTCATGTAGACGAGGTAGCTGTTGTACAGAAGATACTTAGAATCATTTGTCTGTTTATACAATTTTAAGGACAAATTACTTCCTTTTTTGAAAAAACTCGTATTTAGGCAGTAATCAAAAAGGTTCCTTATGATCATCTCCACGTCTACTTTTTCCTTTTGCGCGTTCCTCACGTTGCTGCTAGCATTGATGTGATCGCTCTTGCTTACAATGGCGCTCCCAACGTTATCGATGCTGCCATTGGTTATGCTCAGGCCCTTCTTGCCCGATTCTGCCTTCTTTATTTTCTCCTCATACAAATGGATTAACTTTCCACCCTCATTCAAATTCGTGTATATGGTTCTTAATATGTAGAACACATTTTCATCCGAATCATCCACTTCTAGTGTCTCCAATATTTGTTTACACTCGTCTATCTCATTCACGTGCGAATGGAGAAGGCACTTCAACAGAAGGTAAAGCTTCTCATTCTTCTTTGCCTTCAGCCCCGCTGCTATTACCTTTTCACATTTCTTGAACGACTTTTCATCGATCAGGTTCAGCACCTCCAGTATTTTGGAATTCATCTTGCAGTGATCGGGGGTAGACGCGGCAACTATGGTCGTAGAATCTGGGGGTGGTTGTGCCACAAAATGGGAACGAAGACTTCTCCAATGAATAAACTTTAAATTGGATTCAAAAATTATTCAAGTAAACAATTAGGCGGGTGAATCCAAACGCATATGACGGTGCAGGAATATCACATGCATAGGAAACACTTCTGCGTGACGTGGCGGCGGTGTGGACGGCTAAAAAGTCATATGTTTGCGTCGTTCATTACGTGTTTGAAAAAGAAAAGAAGCAACCGTGTTTATGTAAATACATTGCGCTAGATAAGTTGCCCAGTTTTCCCTTTTAAATTGATGAGGAGGGACTAGCGCGTGAGATGCGGACGGAGGAAGAGTACGCGGTTCGCGTGGGAGGGCAAAATTGCGCGCTGGGACGAACGAACAAGAA
The DNA here is from genome assembly GCF_001680005.1 of Plasmodium coatneyi. Classification (NCBI taxonomy): domain Eukaryota; phylum Apicomplexa; class Aconoidasida; order Haemosporida; family Plasmodiidae; genus Plasmodium; species Plasmodium coatneyi. The sequence continues at coordinate 1,171,693 of NC_033566.1, read as the reverse complement.
AAGGGGGAAGAAGAAAAATGGAAGATGTGACAAGGAAGAACCCACAGGAAGGAGGTAAAAAAAAACTATACAGCTAAACAGAACAAAAATTGTAAAAAAATAAAGTACTCAGGTACGCGCAGAGAAATGGCATTAAGCGACGCGACAAAAAAATGTAGAAAAAAATTAAATTAAAAAAAAACAATGAATTAGTTAATTAGTCAATTGGTCAATTGATAAACTCGTGAACTCTTCATTTGGTCATTCTGTCATTCAGTCATTCGATCACTTGGTCATTTGCTTAAATCGTCAGCTCGCCAATCACTACGTAGAAATATAAATTCAAAATATACTCGAGGAACCAATCTCGGTGGGCGTTCTAGCAATTGGGGGCAAGCGAATAAATGCAATTGCAAAAGGGCACTTCACAATTTAGGGAAAAAAAAAAAAAAAAAAAAAATTCAGCACAGGATAGTGGTTTTGTACGCGGCCGCTCCTGTTATTAAAAAAAAAAAAAAAAGAGTTAAACAGCTTAATCACGTACATCCCGTGCTTTACATACATTTTTCCAGTGGCAAAACGACGAAATTTTTTTCTTCGTTGATATAGCAGTGCAGTTATATGCACCTACGTTATCTACAGCAAAAATAATGCACATGCACCAGGAAGAGAGAAAAAAAGTGGTTGCAAAAATGTCGTGGCAGGAATTATAAGTTGGAAAAAAAGGAATGCACAATGCTCACATGTACATGTATGTACACACCAGCATATAGGGCAACATGCCCGTCGCGCAACACAGCACCTCTTAACAATCCTTTACAGAATGTGTGCAGGGAAAAGAACAAACAGACAAAAGAAAATAGCAAAATGATGCAACCGTTTTTTTTTTTCCTTCTGAATAGGGTAAATGCCTTAACCGCAACCCACAGCCCCCACAGTCGGGTATTTGGCAAGGCTATGCTGCATACGTGATGTGCGCACTTGGCGTGTGCCCTTCCCATATGTACACCCATACACCCCACCCCTGCGTGGAAATTGGAATTTTTTTTTTCGTTTTACCAATTTAATTCCCCCAAGATGGGAGCCATAGAAACGTTTTCCAGTTAATGCTAGGCACCTCCACCGCGATAGTGAATTTTTTTTTTTGAAATTATGCAATATGCGCGAGTAACATACATTTGGAAGGTCTCCACTTAAGTTCATTTTTGAAGGAAGGATAACCCACGAATGACGAAAGAAAAAAAAAACAATGGAAGTGAAAAACAAAGCGAGGTCATTTCTCGGGGTTATTCTGACCGACCCCTCATTGAAAAGGTTCCTCATTTTTATCCTAGTCTCAGGAATAATCTGGTGATGCACATTTTGCATGTCATTTCTTCAAGCAACTAACGACGTGTTGTCGTTTCTTAAACCACACGTGTGTTTATATATGCACACATAACATTGCGCATGTGTAGGAGTAGCTCCCTACAGTATACCCCTGCACACACATCACCGGTGTTCATTGTACCTTGTTTCTGTCTCCCCCCGATATGCAGGTGTTTACCCCTCTATAAAGTGCTGATCTATGTTTTTCAAAAAAAGCACTCCAACTTGTCTTCAATTGATGACAAAATTTACGAATACTTTACAAACATCTCAGTCATTGTTACTTACTACTACTTTTTGTGTGTGACGAACATTGGTGGTACTTCCAAAGGGGTGATGAAAAATGCCCATTTGTTAAGAGGAAAATGCGTTATTGTGACGGGTAAGTGGTTACCATTAAGTGGATCGCTTTACTAACCCATAGTCCTTACACCATTGTTATCGTGTCTGGGTTGGCAAAAGAGAGCGTCTCCTTTGCGCGGTGTGCACTTTTTTTTTGATAATTTTGTTGCTGCCAATTTTTTTTTTTTTTTTTTGCAGGAGGGTATAAAGGAATCGGGCTAGCCACCGTGACCGAATTTGTGAAGTTCGGGTGCGAAGTCGTTTTGGCCTGCCGATCGGTAGAACACATGGAATTTGTGAAGACGGACTTGTTGACCAGATATCCCCAGTAAGAAAATTAGCGGCACATAAATCGCTTTACCTGAACATCTGCGCATGCGTACCCATTGGCACACGCAACTCCCCCCCACACGCAGCGCCAAGATCCACTGTGTGCAACTTGACTTGTCAAGTTACAAAAGCGTAGAAAGCTGTGCCAATCAGATACTCAGCAAATTCCCCAAAATAGATATACTAGTCAACAATGCGGGTAATGTTATTATTATCATTTTTTTTTTTTCCGAATCATCTGTTGCTTTCAGCAATTGTTGGCTGCATTCCCCACGTGGTTGGAAAGCACCCACCCTATATATCATCACTGTCTTAGTATAACCCCCATTAAATTCCATTATATATAATCCCAGGAATTGTGAGTAAAAAGCTTGAGTACGTAAATGGGCTGGAAAGGACCTTCTTCATTAACTACCTGGGCCACTTCTACTTAACCAAATTGCTTCATAAGCGAATCGTAGCATCGGACACGCTGGTTGTAAATCTCAGTAGCATAGCGCACAGTATGTTAAAAGAATCGGTAAGCAATATATCCTTTTTGACACAATTAGGAATGAAAAAAGAAAAAAACACGCAAATGAAAAAGTGCCCCCCCATTCGGGAAAAGTACCCACTGCTCGGCACACCCATTCACCCCACTGCAGGATGTGAAGTACGATTTTATATGCGAAAAAAGCTCCACGAGGAATACCAACTCTAATTTGCTGTACCGACGGGAGTACAACTTTTCCAAGCTCTGCATGCTTTACTACACGCAGCAGTTGCAGAGGAGGTAAGGAGCAGTCAACTGTGCGCTGTGAAATGTCTGTGTTGTAACAGGAACGGACAAAGTGTCCCCCCCAGATAAGTACACACAAGCATATATATATATATACATATATTTTTATGTATATTCGTGCGTATGCCCATTTTTCCCACCTCGCTTGCCCCCCAGATTTGAGAACGAAAAAACCAAGGCGTGCACCGTATCCATTAACCCAGGACTGGTGCGCACTGATCTGTTCCGGAACGAAGAATGTTGGTTCAGGGCATTGGCCAAAAATTTAATTTTCTCTAAATCCCCCCTGCAAGGCGCCCAGACCATTTTGTAAGTTTTCGTTGCACGTGGAGGGGACCCCTTGTGCGAGCGTTTTCATCTGTTTCCCCGCAATGGGGGCATAGTAAGGCATATGCGGTAGAGGGGGTTCACGTGTATATATATGCATGCAACCTGTGTTAATCCTATTTATTTACCTTCTTTCCCATTCACCCGTTCACGCCTGCAGATATGTGTGCCTTCTAGATCGAGAGAAGCTGGCCAAGGGTTCGTACTACTCCGACTGCAAAGTGGACTATGTCAGGAGCTATGCGCTGGACCTGCAGAAGTCCGAGGTAGACCCCTAAATTACGCTTGCAATTTATGCTCATATTTGGTTGCCACGAAAGCAGTTGATTTGTTAAATCGTCGGTGACGCAAAATAGTTGGAAAAATTAAAAACATAAGCGTGATGGTTAGGGGTTGCTAGCACCCCCCAACAAGGAATGCGATCTAACGTGCGAAGGTGGACGTTCACCTTTGCCACGTATACATTCGCGTGTGCATGCACACTGCTCTTATGCTTAGACTGTACATATATTAAAACGCCTTCATCGTGCACGCCCCGCGCAGGAACTGTGGAGCTTCTCAGAAAAAATGCTCTCAAATAGGTGAGGATAAAGCACGCCAAGGAATCAACACAAACTTTGACCACATTATTACGTCATTTGTCGTACCTCCTGTGGAAACGATTGAAGATGCTCTTTCTCACTTCACAAAATGTGCAGCAAAATAATTTGTGCAATAATTGATTATAAAATCGTAATAAAACTGGATGGTTTCTCTGGAGTTTTCCAAAATGCTCCCTTCGTCAATAGTCGCAGTATTCGCATTAAAGAGGATGTAAAAATTTTCATGTGGATTAAATTTGTCGGCGTCATTTCCACAGGGCAGTTTATCAAATGATGTCTTTTTTGTAAAATTCCAAAAGGAATGTTTATCAAAAATATTATTGTAAATATTATCGTCTACGTTTTGTGTTCGTAACAGGAAGTCTTCATAGTGCACAAATTTAATTACATACACAAGTTGGTCATCCACATTTGCTGTTCGCAAAATTGGGATGTACTTTATGAGTACTCTTTTGAACAGACCTTCTGCGGTCTCCCCTTTTTTCTTCTCAACGAACAAATTAAAGTTGTTGTTTTCCAGTTGGTTTATTATTATTTTCTTATTTTGTTCGTTTCTATCTAGGATTATGATGTCTGTGGAATCTTCTCCTCCCTTCTCCTCAGCGTCATGGAGGGAGCTTCCCCCTGATAGTAGCCGCCCCAACTCCTCATAATTCTGAACACACCTGTACCACTTCTCATCAAAGTCGTAGAAGCAAAAAGGGATTAGCAAAAGAGACAGGTGCACATTAATCACATTGCAGATATGGTCATAAATAAATGGCGTGTACTCATATATGTAAATATTTATAAAAATCTGCCAGCGGTCATTCTTATATATGTTAAAACTATTCACTTTATCTTCAAAAATATAATCGTATAAATTATTTATCACATTGTTTAGGTATAGGTTATTTAGCTCATCGCTGTAGGATATCTTTATGTTAATCCCTTTCTGCTTTTTTACCGTTTTATCCGTCGCGTGTTTATTGAGTGTGTCATTACTCTGCTCAACAATTTCGTCTTCTTCCACATTATTTTCTTCATAGTTTATGGTAAGATTGAGCTGTGAGATTAATATATTTTTCTCGCACACGTAGTATATGTTAGTCTGCAAGTTGTCCTCTTCCCGTGTGATATTTAGTTTTATTTTTTTCATTTTTTCCTCCACGGGTGTTTCGCGGATGTCGCACGTTTGCAGGTGGGGTAAAGGTGGAGGATAGACACGCGCTTCTGTTAGGTGAGCCCCTTACGCCTTTTGCTACTCTTCCCAGTAACTGTGCAGCGAGAGAAACAATCGCATAACGTGTGAGTTATACATATTTATGAAACCCTCCCCCCCTTACACAATGTGTGCTTCACAAATGTGCGCTCTTTTCTCCCCCGCCCTAGACATCCACAATTGGGTGTTTCACAAAATAGGCATGAAACTGTGGAAAAAATGGAAATACCCCCAATTCATGCAACAGAAAAAAAAAGTATCTCCCCCTGGAGGGACCACTATATGTACCTTCTCACGGTATAAACAAACAAATGGCTAACTTCGCAACAACGTGAAGATAGAACTTTTCATTCTGCATGAAAAAAAGATGGTATAGCAATTAGCCTACAAAAAAAAAGGAACTTCCACTTTTTTGACAATTGTCGGAACTGCTGTCGCCGGGTTGTGGATTCTCCTTCTCACTTGGGGGCGGTTAAAATTTTCTTCACTTCGCTGAAAGTTTCCCTCAGCTGTTTTTTTTAAAGTTAACAGGGGGACGCGAGAAAATATATATATATATATATATATATATAAGAAAACGAATCACACAAGAGTTTTGCCTCACAAACACAAGGCAACTATCCCCCTACTACGTGGCAGTCTCCTTAGGTGTGAACGCCTTTTACATTTTTTTTTTCTTTTGCGTTGTTTCGTATGATAGTGCCCCCATTCCCTGTTATGCTGTAAAATAAAAAATAAAAAAAAAAAAAAAAACGGAAGGAACTCCCCATATATGATTCTCCTGCACAAATTGGTTACGTCACAACTGATGGGCATATTTTATTTATAAATGCATTACCAAAAAGGAATAAATAAATAAACAAAGGAGGCATAATCGCGAGGGCTATTTTTTAAAAAAAAATTTACAACAAGTTTGAAACTAGTGTTACATTTAACGTGCATACATACATGAAGTAAGTGTGGGGTGACTAAGAAGGCACGCTGCTAAAAACGCAGGTGGGAATTCTCCTTTTGCGATAGCGCAGTGGGGTAGCTCCCTAGGCAAGTGCCACATGAGAAGGAAAAAACGCTCCACGCTGCGTACTGTATTATGTTAAACAAAAAGTACCTCGTAAGAGCATCATTTTGTAATTTTCCCAAACAACAGAGCAGTGTTGTGTCCACCAAATCCTAAATTGGTATTTAACGAAATGTCTATATTTTCCTTCGAGTGTAAGCTCTTATTCGGTGTATAATTCAAATCGCACTCATCATCCTTGTTTTCGTAATTAATGGTGGGAGGAATAATATTTGTTTGCATTGCTTTCAAACAAACGATGGATTCAATGGCGCCCGCAGCTCCTATGCAATGACCAGTCATACTTTTAGTAGAAGAAATATGCAACTTATACGCGTGATCTTTAAACACAGTTTTTAATACTTTCGTTTCAATTTTGTCATTCAAGTTGGTAGAAGTTCCGTGTGCATTTACGTACTTAACATCGGATATGTTTATATTTGCATTTTTTATAGCCTTGTTGATAGAATTGCACAATCCCCGTCCACTTGGCTCTGGGGATGTAATATGAAACGCATCACTTTCGGAAGAATATGCTAAAATTTCTCCATATATTTTGGCATTCCTCCTAAGTGCATGTTCATACGATTCTAGAATTAAAATCCCGGCCCCTTCTCCCATGACGAAACCGCTTCTTTTCAAGTCAAACGGTCTACACCCTTTTTTGGGGTTATCATTATATCCACTACATAACGCTCTTAATGCATTAAATCCGGCAAAACTTATAGGAGTAATACTTGCTTCCGTTCCTCCACAAATCATCACATCGTATTCTCTATACTTAATATATCGGTATGCTTCCCCAATTGTGTTACCAGAGGTTGCACAGGCACTTAGCATACCAAGTGAAATTCCTCTTAAATTATGTTCGATGGATACAATCCCTGCTGATGTATTGGCTATCATTGCTGGGATTAAATAAGGACTTATTCTTTTATGTCCCTTTTCGTAAAATGTTTTCATTTCCTTTTCTAGAAATAGCAAACCACCGATCCCGCTTCCGATGATCGTCCCTACTTTGTTCGGGTCAATTTTCTGTAAGTCAATTTTTGCGTCATCTACGGCTAATCTTGTTCCAGCCACAGCATAGTGTGTGTAATCATCGTACCGATTAGCATCTTTTTTGTTTGTGTAATAATCAGAGGGGTTGAAAATTTTCTTATCAATTTCGCTGCCTATGCCGCAGTTCATGCCTGTTACGTCAAACTTGGTAATTTTGTCAATCGAGTTATACCCGGAGATGAGATTCTCCCAAAATTTCTCTAGCCCAATTCCAACCCCATTCACGACGCCAAGTCCGGTGCACACAACTCTCGATGTCTGTAGGGGTGGGGGTGCGCCCAACAAACGCAAAAAAAAAAAAAAAAAAAAATACATATATGTAATATATATATTATATGTATATATAGTATATAATATACATAGAAATATACATATATATTTTTTTCTTACTTCACAGTGCTTTTTCAACTCGTTCGCGTTGTAGCTGTTGTACAGCTTTACATTTCTGAAAGTGCCTGTTTCAGGTCTTTGCGCATTGTTCTTGATAAATCCGTACCTCTTGCTATACACCTGTTGGCATTATTATAATTTAAGGAATAATAACGAATGTCTTTTGCGAAAAAAAAAAAAAAAAAAAAACGGAGGAATAGAGCTGGAGGATTTGCGAGCAACGGTACAACTAGGTGGTGCCACCACTATGTTAAAGGGGAATATACACATGTGTATTCATATATACACAAGTACTTGCGCATTTGTGTAGCAAATAAGACGTTCTAATGTGCTACGTTGTGAGTTATTTCTCCCCATCAATTGTGCTCGGAAGTGTAACAACATAACCGCATTACAGATTAACAACTTTACAACCGCGCAAATTATTACACCTGGCATGAGTATGCGTGGAAATGAGACGCAGAGCGGTGCGGACTTCTCCTTACACGCAAGAGTGCGAACTTGTTTCCGTACATAGCGCCAACATCCAAATAATTTGCGTGTGCAGGGGTATGCAATTATGCAAGTACTCTCACAGATGAATTCATAATATGCTCGATTGGGTCTACATTAAAATTTTTTTTTCTTTTTTTGAAAAAAGTCAAATATAGATTAAAGCTAAGCATATGTATACATGCGCAGCGCTGCCCTTTTGAAAACGTGTTTACGATTCGTTGTGGATTTTAAAATTACTTGTAAAGTTAGAAAGTGGAAGAGAAGGGCTTTTGTGTAAATTCTCATTTTTCCCGAAAAACGTTGTACAACGTGGAAGTGTTCTTTGGAAGGAGATCTATTTAATTTTCCTTATTCTGTATGATCGGTTTGACAGGTTTTATTGGTTCGATAGATTTGATAGGTTTTCAGTTTAATGGTTCATTTCGCTTAATCCGTTTCCTTTTCCTTCCTTTGCTTAATTAAAAATGATGGTGTGAAGTACACTGGAAAATGTGACATAAAAATGTAAACGCGGTTCACATGTAAATTAAACACACACATGACATGTCCCTTCCTTTTGCTATCTGAATTTGGTTACCTTTTTTTTTGCCCAAGCCTTTTACAAAAAAAAAAAAAATTCGACAAAATTTCCTTCCCCATTTGTGCCTATACATATGTAAATATGCGTACGTAAACATTTGTGCAATCGTCCCGTTCTGCGCAACGCATACAACTTTACACTGTCCCTACATTTTGCGCGCCCCCCAATAACCATGCACTTTGGGCAATTTGCACAAACGTCATTACGACATGTGGCAGGCGCTCAACCAGATCGTGCATTGTTTTTTTATGTCCACTCTGGTACATTGTAAGTGGAAAAAATATCATACAAAATTGTTACCCTTTTTCGCATGTTATTAAGCCATTTATTGCTTCCTTTTGTTTTTTCCTTTTTGGTAATCATCCTTAACGGATGTCATTTTTTTCCATTCTGAAAAATAAGATATTGAAGGCAAAAGTGGGGCAATATGACTGGGAAGTGAAAAAATGGCCCAAATGAAGAAGGAAAAACGCAAAATGAAAACGAGGAAGAGGGAAAAAAAAAAAAAGACCTTTTCAATATAGAAGCAAAATCGCGTGCTTGCCTTAAAAAAATTTACAACATTTTTACGGCAACCAATTTATCGGCATTTATGTGGAGTACGTTGCTTTTTCGCGTACTCTTTTTTTTTTTTAAATTCACCCGCTTTTCACTCTGTCGATCACTTCGTCTGCTCATCACGCCCATTTTGCTCATTCCCGTTCATCTTTGAACTTTTCTTGGTGACCATTTTGAATAGCAAATTGACCAAATGGACCCCCTTGCTCAAATTAGACAACTTAAAAGTTGTACATGTTTCGTTGTAGTTTAAAATTTATGCATGGTTTAAATTTTACGTTAACGAGTGTTCGTATTGTCTTGCGTTTGCGGAAAGAAACGTGTACCTTTTTTCCCTTTTTTTTTTACGTGCGTATAATTATATAAGTTTTTTTTTTTTTTTTTTTTTTCAACATTTTTCCACAGGACAAACTGTTTGTTATGTCATGTTACGGGAACTACAATTCAATTTTTACATGTATACACCCCCGCGTGAAATTAATAAAAAATGAAGAATTGTCATTTCCATTTGGGCCGAACAACGTGCCTCATTGTTTATACATTTGTCTGTGTGTGTACACTGGGAACATGCCTGCGCAAGCATTAAATGTTCACATATACATGCATAAGCGCAAATAATTCACGTAAAGCTTAAAGTTAAAAAAAAAAAAAAAAAAGGCAAACATATTTGTGCCTTTTATACGCCTCCACAACAATAACATAGTGAGATTCATTTATCTCAAACCTCCAAAATAAAAAAAAAAAAATGCAGAGTACGCAAAAATAGGTACTCGTAATGATGATACACACAATAGAGGACTTGTCAATTTCATTTAAGAAGGAATAGCACAAATAGCAATAGACATGTCAGTAGTGGCATCTCAGTAGGGGCCAATGCCGAGTTAAGGATATCACCCTGGCAACGGAAAAAAATGTGTCAACCGTCCTGGACATTTGCCGTCTGATGTATGACGCATGACAAGATAGTCATCATTGTCACATTTGCATATGCCTCAAATTGTAAAAAATAATACGTTGTAATAGTGAAAAAAAAAAAAAAAAAAAAAAATCCTGCATTTTGTTTTACAAACCGAAGTTTTACTTAACGTAAGTGCGTATGTACAATTTATGAACTCCTTTTATGTATATATATGTATATATTTTTTTTTTCCCTTTTTGAATACATTTTAATGTATATATAATGAAGCACACTCTCTTATTATATATATGGTGTAACCCAAATTTCCATACATTTTCTCAAAAAGGAAAAAAAAAAAAAAATGTAAAAAACACTTGTTCCCAGCAGATTTGTCAATTTTCAGCGGAAATTTGTAAGCAACGCAGGAACGAAGAGGAAACGACTAGTTCCTGGCAAATGACCTGTTGTGAATTGCGCGTAAAAGTGTAAAAACCTTGCGAATCGAAAAGGTTCACAAGAAATTCGCAAACGCCTCACAAAACGATCGCCAAACAGTTGAGCGAAGAAAACCGAAAAGGGAACAAGAGGACACACGCGGGTAGCCAAAACAAAGTACCGCGTGAAGACGCAGTGGACAGAACGCACACATGTTAGGCAATCCGCCCAGCCGACCCCCCACCAGGTAACCCTCCAACAGCTAACCCGCCCACCATGGATCTGTCACGGGGGAAAGTCATAATCGAAAAAGATATCAACGAACACACCATAGACGAAAACGTATTTTTCTTCGAGCCAAAGAAGGAAGACGTGTACGACGAAAACACAAACCTGAGGTACATCTTCCACAACACATTTATAAGCACAGATGAAGAAATTGCAATAAGTGAATTCAAAAAGTATTGTAAAAATAAATCGTTAAAAATAAATAAAGCATTTTTCGAAAATGAATGTTTGCGTTACCTGTACTCAGCGCAATTTGATTTTGCAAAAGCGTTAGACTTGATCAAGAGCAACTATGAATTCAGACTGTCCAACATTTTACCCATAAAAGAAAAAGACGTCATAAATTACATTAACAAAGGAGTGATATACTGGCATGGAAGAGATAAAAAATGTAGACCCATTCTGATAATAAATTTATTGAATGTCGAATCGTTAGATGTAGAAAGATTAACAAATTTGTTTTTTTTCTGTTTTGAATTCTTTTTAAAATATTTATGTATACCTGGGAAGATAGAGAATTATATATCCCTTGTTGACTGCTCTGGGATCTCTTTATCTAAATTTCCCATGTCTACATTTATGAAGTTGTTGGAAATTATGAATTCAAAATATCGATGCAGATTATTTCGGATGTACATAATTGATGCTCCGAAAATTTTCAAAACTTTTGGGAAGTCGTTTTTAAATTTCGCTCCATCCTACATGACGAAGAAGCTAAAAATTTTGGACACCAATTATGCGTCTTATTTGAGGGAGGAAATTTTCGAAACCCAACTGGAGAGGAGGTACGGGGGAGTGCGGGAGATACGGGATAACGTCTTTTACCCTTTCGCCTTTTACCCCAACTGTTGTTGCGCTGGGGGAGCATCTGAATCGGCGTTGCAGGTAGTAGAGGTTGACTCTGCCAGGGATGGCGTAAAGAATCCCCCCGTCGGATGTGCTTTCCTACAAATGAGCGACAAAGCGCGAGACTTCCTAATGTCAGGCTATTCAATGCACCTCAAATTGGTGGACCGAACACACAAGGAATCGATGAGAAATCATTATGCCCACCCTGCGCCGGGAGAGGGCCACAGCAGGAGTAGAGTTAAATGGAGCAGCAGCAACAATAGCACTATGAAACACCTGGTCAGTCATGGCAATAACAGCACCACTAGTAGGAGGAAAAAAAAAAAAAAAAATTTATCCCAAAAGGATCAGTTATTAGAAAACTGTTTCATCGATGCGGTGATAAATGAAGTGTATCAAATCGAAAGTAACCACATTTTAAAAAACAATAAATTTGTGAATGCAAAAGGTAGCTATGTCGTTAGTGTAGGGAGCACCCACTATTGGCTCTTCAAACTGAAGCACCTATTTCTGCCCGAGATAACCATCAATTATTTAACCAGCAGATTTCCCTTCATTGTAAATTACCTCATCGTGAAGTCTAATTTTAAGTCTATGCAGCATTATGCGAAGTATATAGAGAGTTGTGCCTGTTTGGAGGGAGATGATTCTGTTCAGGGTAAACATGGTAGTGGAAGACATGATCGAGATGGAAGAGGAACCAGCAGTGGTCATCCGTATGACGGCAAACTTTTCCTTTCCCTTAGCTCAACTGCCAATACGGCTGTCAGTACGAATGCAAATGCGCCTGCAAATAGCTTTGCACATTTTACGAATGACCCGGAGGAGCAAAAATTTCACACATTAAATAGTGTAAAGTCGGTGAATAGACATGTGGACATAACTCACGTGAAGGAAGGAAAAAACAGAGTGACTGCTCCCCACGCGCAAAACTCAAGGAGGAGTAGGAAAAAGGGAGAAGGGGGCACGACGCAGAATGGAGTTACCGAGTTCGGTGCGTACAGAGGAAGTTCTGGCTGCGGTGTTGGAGGCAGTAAGGGAGATGACTGCACGAAGAGGACGGGAGGAACCAATCAGATCCCCTCCAAAGATGCGAAGAAAAACTTTTACGCCAATTCGGAAGCCATCTTTGAAGATAATAATGGCAATAAATCCGCTAAGGATAAGAGTGACCACCTGCAAAATAAGCAGTCCAGTACGTCCAGGCGAAAGTGGAAGGAAAAAAATCAAAAGTGCTACAAAATTAAGGCAACGAATAATTTGTTCAAAGATGAATTGGTAAATAATACTCAGAAGATCGAGTGTGTAGAGAAGACCTTATTGAATAGAATGGTGGGGGTGGGAGATTTTTCCCCATGTTATGATTTCAACGTTGGTACGGATTATTCGGGCAAGGCAACAGCTAGTGCACAACCTGAGTGTGAGAACAGCGCCATGAGCATAACACACGCTACCTGTGCAGCCACCTCGACCAAAACGGCTAACTCGATCAAAACGATGAACTCTATGAACACTTTAAAAACGCTCAACTCGATGAACAGCGTAAACACCGAAAATAAATTACACAAAAAGTCATCCGCAAATAGCATGAAGTCAGTTATACCCCAGAGGCTAGACTACGCCAGTTCGAAAATCCACAGGCAGTCTACCACCGTGAATACATCCTACAGTACCAAGCAGTCCAAAGATTCCTTTAGTAAATTAGAAACAGGGGAACATTTAGAGCAAGCACCACGAAATGATCCTCCAGGGGATGCGCCACGTAGGAGTAACGCCAATCCGGTCAGAAAAAAGCATTCATCACCAACCGCTGACGTAACGCACATTTCAAACGATGGACCGCTAACTGAGGAAAAGAACCCAAATTTCAACTTCCCTGAAGCAGAATCGGATTGTACTAAACAGACAAAGGGTAATGCGTCCGAGAGGAGTAAGCGAAGGCTCAACAAAATTAAAATTATTGGCTTGCAGTTTTTTAACAAAACGAGTTCCAAAATGTAGGATTAACTGCACGTATGCATGTCCCCGCAGTAGGTAGTGTAAGCAGAAAGGAGGTAGGGGACCGAAGAGGAGTAAGCCAGTTCCCCAAGTGAGGAGCACATTGGGGATGAAGCGGCATGCTGGAAGCCTAACAGCACAATCCTTGTTTTTGTAAATTTTGAACGCGTTAATAATTTCACAGGAGAAATATTCGTCATTTTTTTTTTTTTTTTTTGTTTTGTTATTCCGCTTTGTGCGTTTGCTCTGTTTGGTGCTTTTTTATTTTTTCTTTTTTTTTGTCGTTCAGGAAGCTACACACCCTGCGCTGTACAACTACCTCTGATTAGATACCCTCCCTGTTGCATGTCTCTTTAAATTTTACCAACCGCGTAAATGTTGTCCAATTTGTTAGATAATTAAAGCGTTTCTTTTATTCCTTTTCGCTTGATATTTGAAATACATCTTTTTTTTTTTTTTTTTTAGTTCACTTAACATGTTTGTTACATCCCTTCGTGGGTTACACTACAATGTTTTTTGTTTTTCTCCTCTTCATTGCAACACCCTCCGTGCAGTTTCACCTCGTCATTGTTTTACCCATCCGGTGATGATATCACCTTGTTGTTTTTGTAGCGCGTTGCTCCTCAGGAGTTTTCCCAATTTGTAATTCGTTTCTGCCCATTTTTATTTTTTTTTTTTTGCATCCGAAATTTTATGAAGACAGTTATCGGAAGGCCGTTAAAGTGGCCCTGTTGAGTTTAAAACTTCCAGATCCCCTTTTGCGACACGCATGGGTACACCTGTTCATCTTTACCCAATGGCGGTCTTCGGTGAAAAGGTGGAAGGACGTGTAAAAAGTGTTAACATGACACTACCCCTTCCTCTCAGCATAGCCCAGTGTATAGATGGATGAATCTGGAAGAGAGCTCTTGCAGGCACGGGGAAAGAGCAAAAATGTAGACACAACTGATTCTGCATGTGTGTATGGCTATCTTATGGCCATGCCATTTTGTTTTTCCGTTCCTTTTCTTTATATGGAAAATTCTTAAAATGCGTTACGAGATTTTGTGAGGTTCGGTTCATTTAGGGGGAGAAAGTCATGGTACTTCATTTCAGCTGCTTTAATAAGGGCACGTTTTTGAAAAAAAAAAAAAAAAAAAAAAGGAATGCGCGATGTGCGCTAAGGTATGGGTAAAAAAAAAAAAATAATAATAAAATCAGCCTTTGCGGGTTATTCGTTCAAGGGGTTAGGTCTCTTCTCCGTGTTTTCCCCTTTTTTTTTTTCCGTTTAATCTCCATTTTTTCTGCATTTTTCTTCGCATTTCCCCCTCTTTGTCGCAATCCTTTTTGAGCTAATCCTGCCAGGAAGACTCGCAATTTCGGGGAGGAGCAAGTTCGCAGATGTCTTATGCTTGCTTATTGGCTCTCCTTGCGTGCTCACCTTTTTTTTTTTTTTTTTTATTTCATTTCATATTGTTCCCTGTTTGACATTTCCCCCCTTTTTTTGGGGGGATGCTTCTCTATTGAGGCCCTTCCCCCCTGTTGTCTTCTGATACAGATAACTCCACCAGTTCTATAGGAAGACTAAATGTGGATGGCCTGAACCCCCTTTATGTAAAATAAAAAATGGAACCCGATGTCGATCCTGCAGGCGACGATTACCCTGGGGAAGTACCCGATGAAGATTCTCGTCCGTGTGACCCCCCCGACAGTGAAACAAAAGGCGAGTGTGTAAATTCTTCTTCCTTGGATGGAGGAACTGGGGAGAAGAAAAAAGGAAAAACCTCCAAGGGGAGTAAAAAGGGAAATGGCATGAAGACCTCAAAAGGTGGGAAGAAAAAAAGGCGGGAAAAAGAAGCGAAAAATGAGGAACTTCCCTCAGGGGGGCCTTCGCCCTCCGCTTCGAGTGACGAACATGAATCGAATGACAGCGCCGATGCAGAAGAGGTGATCAGCTTCCTCTCCAAGGTAGGCACAAACATAACCCACCTATGCAAAAATGATGAGCAAGTTAGTAACAAAAAAAAGGAGAGTGCACATCTGAAGAGGGAACTCAAAAGGGTTTTAAAGTTCGTTAAGACATATGAACAAAAACATAGACAGAATGAGGAACACATAAAAGACCTAAAGGAGAAGATAGAAATGTACGCCATTAAAAATAAAGAAATTACAAAGTGCTACGAAGAAGGAAAGAAGAATATCCAAATTTTACAGGGAGAGTCGGATAAACTTCACAACCTATTTGACAGCAACCAGAAGAAGGAAGACAAGTGGAATGCCGAGAGGGAAAACTACTTGGAAGAGATAGAGTCGCTTAAAACTCATATAGAAGAGTTAGAAATTAAGGTGGAAAAAAAGAACAACGAAATTGAAGGGATGAAGAGGGAAAACGAACACATCCTGTTAAAAGTTGACAACCTAGAAAAGAACAGTAAAGAATTAAAAAATGAAAATATGGAAATGCGTGAAAATCTCAACGGGATGAAAAAAGAAAATATGAAGAAGAACATCACCATAGATAATTTGAAGAAAGAATTGGAAGAGAAAAAAAAGTTAGACGAGGAGTACAACAAGGACAAATTGCTGATCGAGAAAAACACAGAAATTTTAATAGAGGAGAGAAATTACATCAATGAAGAGTTAATAAAAACACAGAAGTTATTGGAAAATCAAATTAACAAAAATAGAGACCTACAAAATAGTAAGACTAACCTCCTCGAAAAGGTCGAGTTGCTAGAAAAAAAACAAAAAGATCAATTAAAAAAAAATGCCGACTTGGAAAAAAAGCTAGACGATTTGAACAAAAAAAATAAACTCCTCCTGAATGAAGCGAAAATGAAGGAAAGCGAAATTGCCAACAATATGTCAGTCATTAACGCCCTCACAAGTGGCAACTCCAAGATGAAGGTAAAATTAGACCAGGAATGCTTCAAAATAAAACAAATGCAGAAGGAAAACAAAGCGCTAACTATTAATGTTAAGTCACTCACCTATGAAATACAGAACTTACTCAAACTGACCGAAGAGATCAGATCGAAATATGAAAACCAGAAAAAGGAAATTAATGACCTCATTGTAGAGAAGGAACAAACCAAAAAACTCATTGAAAAAATAGACGAAGGTATTAAAAAAAGTACAGAATCCGCTAAGAAGGAAAAAATGTTCAACATAAATCTTGAGAAAGACATTAAAAAAAGCACAGAAGAAAAAAACAAACTGAATGAAGAAATACAATCCCTTGCTAAACAGAAAGAAAAACTACTACAAGAATTATCAAACACGAGTAGTAAAGTCATAAACAGCACCAACGAGCTGTTAAATAAAGACAGCAAAATTGGGACCTACCTTAAAATTATCAATTCCTTGAAAAACGATCTAGCTAAGGAGAAGGCCCTCTATGAAAATATTAAAAGCGAAAAAATTAATACCAATAAAAGTCTTACCGAAATTAAGGAGAAACTGTCCACCCTGGAAGAAAGACACAAAACACAGAACAACGAACTCGAGCTAATAAAAAATGAAAAAAAAAATCTAGAAGCAAAAATGGGAGAGTCCATGGAGGATAAAAAGAACGCATTAAGTCAATGTGAAAAGTTAAAGGAACAAATGGAAAAATTGAAAAGTCATCAGGAAGATAGCAAAACGAGGCAACTACACGATAAAAAAACAATAGACCAACTAGACTTTGAAATTAATGACCTAAATAGCAAACTAAAAAACTATGAAAAATGTGTTAACCAAAACAAGAAGGAAAAAGATCTTCTAAACAACGAAGTGAAAGAAAAAAATGAACACATAGCAACACTCAAGGAAAAGCTCAAGCTGCTGCAAATATCACATGATAAACTAGATGTAGATAGCAAGAACCATCTACAAGAAATTAAGAACTTGAATAAAAAAGTTGCCAATTTGAAATGCTCCTCGGAACTTTCCAATGTGTCGAAGGAACAGCTAAACAGTACAAAGCTACAAATTAACTCTCTCAAAAAGGAACTAATCAATGAGCAAAATAAAGTCAAAACGTTATCCGAAGAGTTGGAAAAACCAATAAACATCCACAGGTGGAGAAATATCGAAGGGAATGATCCCACTGCCTTCGACTTGATACAGAAACTTAGATGTGTACAGAAAAAGTTAATAGAAAAAACGGAGGAATCCATGAAGAAAAATAGCATAATACAGTTGAAAACCAAGGAATGCGAGCAGCTGCAACAACAGCTGGGCAATCTTTCCAAACAACCAGACGTGCAGGACGTCACTCAAATTCGCAAGAAGCTCCGTGAGAAGGAGACACTCATCAAGTCGCTCACGGCGGAGATTTCCATGTATCAGGAGGAGACCGAGAAGAAATCTAAGCGGTGAGGTTAAGTGGATACGCATGCCAAGATTGCTACTTCAGGATGGAACTAACACCGAACCCTTTGGAGGGCTTCCCCCCTTTGTCATGAGATGCCCACTCGGGGGGGAAGCATGTCTCAGCACGTGTACGCACGTACGTAGGTACATATACGTATGTGAGGTCATATGGTGCACCCCCTGGGGTGGCTAATTTTTAATATTTTTCTTTTCTTCCGTTTGGTTAAACTTATCCTAACTGTTTTTCCCCAAGAGGAAGTACACCCTGTCCTTTTAAATGTGTAAAAAAGATACGATTGCCTGCTATATGGTTTAATCAGCCAATTCCACTGGCAGAAGAGAGCCGAAATGGCGGCATGGACCACAGACTGGGTGCGAAATGGTATCCTGCACACAGGTTATAAATGGAGTACCCCCTTTCCAATAGACAGCTCAAAGGGTGGGGGTACTTCCATTTGGTGAAATTGGGGAAAGAAAAATAATGCAAATACAAAAAAAAAAAAAAAATTATCATGCTTCCCCAAAAGACAAACACGAACAGATACACAAGTGTATACACACGCAGCTTACTCGAAGTAACTCCTCAAATAGGCCGGCGTACCACTACCTGGATACTGCTTTAGCAAAACAAACAGGGAGGGAGAAAATAAAATATTATTTTTTTTCAAGTAATGTAGGTTCTTTTTACTGGACTCGCTATACAAATGCTCATTCATATTTTTTGTATTGTTCCACTTTTCTACGTATAGGGTTTCCACAAGGTGGTCATTTTCTTTTGTATAAATGTGATAATCGTTGAAACCCTTTTTTAACTCGAGTGAATCGAAACAGTACTTAAGTTCTGGAAGGATGTTTTTTAGGAAATCGTCTTTGCTGCAAATAAATTTGTTTATTAGCATTCCGTTTGATAAGCTGAGGTTACTTGATAGGCAGGTTACCAGGTCTCTTAACACCCACCCGCTCAGCGCCCCGCTAAGGCCGTACAAAATGTGCTTCTGCATGGTTGCGGGAGGGGGGAAGTGGAGAGGCCGTCCTCTCTGTGTTTCTATGAAGGGGGGATAAACGCGGAATGATGTGGAGTAGCTTACCTTGTGTGGAAAGACGGAACGTTCCCATCGACACATCGTGAACATCAACCACACAGAAATGTTCACCCTAAAAGTTGCGCTAGTAAGGGTCGCCACGTGGAAATATATAATTTCCCCATATGGCCCAGAACCGAATAATGCAAATAAAAGGAGTTGCGTGTGCGGAGAGCGCGCCAAGGGAGGGGGCACTTACCCGTATGGACAATCCAGGTTCTATTTGCTTCTATTCTTTCTAGGGTAGATTTCTAGCGTGGCTTTCCGCGGTTGATTTGTGCCGACGATTCGTGTGATCAAATTGTGCTGTCGATTTTTACGCTCTCCTGCGATCCAGCTGCTTCTGCTACTGCTACTTCGAGAAGAAATAGGCTCCCTATTCGCTCGGTTTAAAAAAAAAAGCGTGGCAACACCTTTACTGTGCGAGCCAGGAGAAAATTCACATTTTAAGCGCACGTACCCATTTTGCGAAGCGACATTTTTTTTTTTTTGTTTTTTTTTACCCGCCAGTTAAGGCGCCACGCTCAGTGCACAAAATGACGTGCAACTGCGTATGCATTCAGATGTGATGGGAGTTCCACAAATATCGACCAAATGGACGAAAGAAAAAAAAAGGAGGCACTGTACGGATGATAAATGAAGCAAGTGAAAAAATTACATACACCGAGGTGGACGTTTTTCGAGAAAGTGGAAAGCAGAATTTAAAAAAAAAATAAAATAAAACAATAAAACAGTAAAATATATTTTTTAAAACTTAATTAAAGAACCTTAGGAAGCACAACTCAGGCGAAATCCCTCAACAATAACAATTCAAAAGAAGTACCTCCAATCAAAATTCGCCGGACGCGAGAAGTGCAGAATAGAAAAAACGACAGCATCTGGCGGGCACGCCGAGTAACAGACATCCAATCGGTAAACCGCATAACCACTCAACCGGCTAACGGAGGGCAGAGCTTCTATGAGAACGCTGGCGGCCAGGTACCACGTGCTGGCAAGAAACATCTTCGAAAAGAACTCTACCCGAAGGAGGAAAGTGGAACCGAAGGGACTGAAAAGGTTCCTGTTTACGTCATTCATCTTCTTCTCATCGCCATCCATGGAAAAAGTCATAGGGACGCATTCGGGACGTTTCCATACGGACGAAATATTAGCCACGGTGATGCTAAAGTTTTTACCAGAATATAAGGATGCGAAGATTATTAGAACCCGTGATCAGGAGAAACTGAACCAGTGTGACGTGGTGGTAGATGTAGGAGGAGTATACGACCATGAGAAAAAAAGATATGATCACCACCAGAAGGAATTTAATGGAACGTTGGATGACCAGCATGACATAAGACTAAGCAGTGCTGGACTAATTTACAAACATTATGCGAAAGATGTTTTTCGAAAAGGGTTTGGCATAACGGATGAAGAAAAGGTGAACACACTTTATGACAAAATATACACCGCCTTTATTGAATCCGTTGACGCCTTGGACAATGGAATAAACCAACACGAAGGTGTTGCCAAGTATCAAATAAATACAACCCTACAACATCGAGTGAATCGGTTCAATCCTAATTTCCTCGAAAATGAAGCAAATGAAGATGAACGTTTTATGGAAGCTGCAAAAATTGTTAAAGAAGAATTTGTGAACTTTGTAAATTACTATTCTAAAGTTTGGTACGCAGCTAAAAGTATCACCTTAGAAGCAATAAAGGACAGATACAATTTTCACCCATCTGGGAGAGTTATTTTCCTGAAAAGGCATTGCCCCTACTACGATCATGTGTACGACATAGAAGAAGAACTAAACTTAAAGGACGAAATTTTGTTCTGTATCTACAATGACAGATACCAGGAATGCAGATGTGGAACAATTTCCAAGAAGAATGAAGCCTTCACCATTAGACTGCCATTTCCAAAAAGCTTTAGGGGTCTCCAGGGTGAGCAACTGGAAAAAGTTTCCAACATACCGGGACTTTCCTTCGTCCACTATTCTGGATTCACTAGTGGAGGGAAAAATGTGGACTGCCTGTTGAAGTTGGTGGAAGCAACGTTGAAGGAAAACAACATTTCCTTCTAAGTTTGCCTCGTCCACCATTGGGGTTCCCTACTTAGTATATAAAAAAAGGGGACACCTCATTATTTTGTCATGCGCATAAACTGACTGTATACTATCTATATCGTCTTAGACGCGTTAAATGGGTGCATCTATAGCTACGGCGATGCCCTCCGGAGTAGCTACTCTTCTTTTTGCCTCCACCGAACCTCTTGTTTGTGTATAAAATTGAACGCCCCACGTTAACCCTCCCTATCCCCCCTGCAAGAGGTGCCCCTTCTTGCGACACGCTCAAACGACCTGTGAGTGTCCAGCAGCATTTTTTTTTGGTGTACTATATCATGTTGTGTGTAACTTTGCGGTGTGTGATAAAGCCGCGCGTTAACTTCACCATGCATGATTATGTCCTGTTCAATTTTGTCCTTTTTCGCCTTTTTTTTTTTTTCCGCAAAATAAAACCATCCTGAGAATATTTCACACGTTGCACGCACACAACAAGCAGAATTAACTGTTGTACATTTAGGCTTTAAAAAAAAAAGGGGAAAAAATATAACCACAAATGGTTTTATAGCAACCAAAAGGGACAAGGCTTTGAGAAGAGGCATGCGTAGATTACTCCTTTCCTTCCCCGTAATGCTTATGCGTAGGGCAACCCCATAGCCGCAAGCACAATTTGTCTATGGCTAGCGTGAGGAGGAGCATTCGAGCATTTCCCCTCGCAGTCGAGGATGTCTACGCGTATTCGAAATGTCTTAGCAAATCGAAAAGACCAAACGGTGAGCGATCGACGGATTCTACAACCTTTTGACACTTGCAAAAGTGGAGGGAAAGGTACATCTTCAGCTGTGCGTTCCAAACGAAGCTTGCAATTTGTGACGGACTAAATAAACGGAAGAAAATGGGGGAAGCGATTCAGATTGGTTCTTCACCACCTACAAGCGGTGATGAAAAGACTGCCTCCCCATTTGGCTGCAATTCGTTTTCTCACGCGTGGCGCTGTAACGTAGGTAGTTTAAAAAAAGAACTTATCCAATCGGTTGAAGGCAGCCAACCTGCTAACATCCACAGCATGGTTATCACGCTTTATGTTTAAAGTTAGTCCCATGTTGGTTTGCACAAATGTATACACACACGACGCCTTGCTTCGGAGTGTTTCCCCCCCTCAAAAAAAAAAAAAAAAGCACAAAATGTACTGGTAAGAAAAGCCTACAATTAAAATTCCTTCGTCGTTACATACCTCATGTGAGCTTTAAAAATAAACGTACCAATCATTTTAAGAGAATTTGAAAAACTTTTTTTGTAAATCAAATTGAAACGTCTCACCCCAGATTAGAAACAAGTTACGAATAACCAACCCTACCTCCGCCTAATAGAACAAAATTAAACCCCACGGAGTATAACCCAATTCAAGCCTCTTTTAGATTATTTCAAAAGGTGAAGAAGCATAATTCCTATTTTGCCCCTCCCCGCCGGGAAAAAAAAAAGGAAATTCCCCAACAGGTATGTGGAACGCCTTACATCACGTTATTTTTTCGACTGCTATATTGCATGTTTACATATGCACACTGTTGCCGCCGTGAACGGACATACATTCTTCCCATTTTTAAAACAGTCCACACCTCCTCTTCACCCTTTTCATGCATCTCTGCTCGTAGAATGTGCGCGAATACTTTAACCGAACACGCCAAATGAGTTTCTTAAAACTGTTTTCAGCATAGGATGAAAATATACCCATTTGATATGAACCCTTTTCGCATTCCCCGCATGGTTACATATATATTGCCCTTAACGCAGAACGATCACCCGACCCCATGGATAGCAGCCATCACATCTTCCTCAGCCCGAATGTAAAAAAAAAAAAAAAAAAAAAAAAAAAAAAGATTCACATAATACTGATTAAGGAACAATTTATCTATATTAATTTTTGAAATTTTGTAGAGCCTCTATTTTATGGGAACATAAGCATACACATTTTTTTTTTCTTTATCTTGTCCTCTCTACCCCTATTTGCGCGCAACGCTGCTGCAACGAATACATATATAGCGCGTGCGTACCTCCGTATATTTTTTATTTTTTGCACTGCGACGTAAGGAGAAGGGGCCCCCCTTCAACCCCCCCCTTGTTTTTGTAACGCGTATTTCAACTTCTATATGAGTAGGCCAAAAATTCGCTACGCCGCATTGGGATTGCATAAATTTTACTTGTGCGCCATTTTTTTGAAGTAGAGTCCACCTTTCCGTGTCGACACTTCTTTTCTCTTGGCTTATTCTCTGCAGACGTGCACCGAAACCAAGGGAATATACGCACATGTAAAAGTAGTTAGATATAATAATATGCATACATACATATATATATTGTGATAAGTTTGTGTTTGGTGGAACCCCACTTTGGAAGTTTTACCAGCATCACATACATATTGCTATTTACATGTGCACGCGTCTCCACCATCTGGAGAGTGAAGGAAGGGAAGAAAACTTCACTCCCTCGAAATAATTAAGCATATTTTTACCGACCCACACGGCTGTACATATATGGGTATAATAAAAAGAAGTACGTATCTACATATATTCATTTATGCCTTAAAATAGCCTACGTTTGGGAACCCCCCGGAAGGTGCACATAAAACCATATTCGCAGTTACCCGTTTGGTGCACTTTCTTTACTTAATTTGCAAGCTCGTTAGATACGCCTTTGCAGCTAACCGCGGTGCGAAGCGATTAGATAAATGTATATATATGCATATACATTTATATATATAATATATATGTATGTAAAGATATATATATATATATATGCGTATGCATACGAAGAGTGTGCCCCCGTTTTTTTTTGTAAGCTTTTTACGTACCGCTCTCTTCGTCGGGTACGCTGTTTTTGAGTACCATCCTGTGATGCAGATGAGCATCTTACTTCGTGGCTATAACGTGGTTATGTTCCTAAATGTGCCTCATTTATTTATTTATTATTATTTTTTTTAATTCACAAGGAATGGTTCCCAGGAACACAATAGGCTATTTCGCCCCTTCTATAAAGGAGAAAAAAAAATAACTTTTTTTTTTTTTAACTCCCCCCTTTTAAGCATACTTAACCGAATTGTAGTTGAATCTGTCGAAAATATTTGCATTGTAAGTAATAATATACAGCCGAAAAGGAAGCAAAAAATTTTGTCACGTTGCGAAATAGTGTTCTTTTTAACTCGCATAACAGCTATATATGTACATGTAGAAAAAAAACAATTCCTGTGTTTCTACCTCCTACATTCCACCACAGAAAAGTAGTATCTGTCGAGGATCCGCGAATTAACCCCCGAATAACCGCCTAAGCGCTTCAACTGCGAGAATAACTCCCCCCGCCCCTCTATGCCCCTTAGCTTAACAAAATGAATTCTTTCAAATTTAAAAATTCTACCGCCGGTGCAAGTTTGCAGAGCGCGGCCAACATAACCTTGAGGCAAATCTTGGAGCCCAGCACTGTGGATTTACGCTCCAAAAAAACGCACATTGTTTGTACTTTGGGTCCAGCGTGCAAGTCCGTCGAAACGCTCGTGCAGTTGATAGACGCAGGTTGGTTCTGCCCCCTGGGGGAAGCACCCTTCACACATGCATGGTGTGGCGCGGGTAGCGTTCCTTCCGTTCATTCTTTATTGAAGTTTCTCATTCCGTGTACCACCTTATCGTACTCTGTTATTTCCCCCCCCGCAGGAATGAACATTTGCCGATTCAATTTCTCCCATGGATCACATGAAGATCACAAGGAAATATTTAACAACGTTTTGAAGGCCCAGGAACTGAGGCCAAACGCCTTATTGGGAATGCTGTTAGATACCAAGGGTCCCGAAATTCGAACGGGTCTTCTAAAAAACAAAGAAGCGCATTTAAAGGAAGGAAGTAAGCTCAAGTTAGTTACAGATTATGACTTCCTAGGAGACGAAACTTGTATTGCTTGTTCTTATAAAAAGTTGCCACAGAGTGTAAAAAAAGGAAACATCATTCTAATTGCCGATGGGTCCGTAAGCTGTAAAGTGTTAGAAACGCACGATGACCATGTGATAACAGAAGTGCTAAATTCAGCTACCATTGGAGAAAAGAAAAATATGAATTTGCCAAATGTTAAGGTCGATTTACCAGTCATAGGAGAAAAAGACAAAAATGACATTCTCAACTTTGCCATCCCCATGGGTTGTAATTTCATAGCAGCTTCGTTTATTCAGTCTGCAGAGGACGTCAGGATGATTAGGAATTTACTAGGTCCTAGAGGAAGGCATATTAAAATTATCCCCAAGATAGAAAATATTGAGGGCATAATTAACTTTGATAAAATTTTAGCTGAGTCTGATGGAATTATGATTGCTAGGGGGGACTTAGGAATGGAAATTTCCCCGGAGAAGGTTTTCCTGGCCCAGAAGCTGATGATTTCGAAGTAAGTCCATTTTATATGCGCAGCGGTATGCGTCTCATTGGGGGAGGGCGCCCCGTTGTGGAAATAGCAGTGTCCCCACTTATCTAATAACGAACCTGTGAAGCATATCATATGACCCACCTTGCACATCTCATTACCCATACACATTGCTACCCATTTGCCCCACGAGAAAAGGATAAAATAAAATCACCAATTCATTTTATCCCCTCCAAGTGGGGCATAAAATGAGTGAATAGACGACTCCGAACGTTTTGTTCGAGTCCCTTATTATTCAGTCTTATAAGTCAGCCGATTGGTTATATTTGGAGCGTCCCTCGCTTCATTTATTTTTAAAACCATTTGGTGTTATATTAAGATTACAATGAAACGTGTGTATTTACCTTATCCATCGTCGTAATACATGAAGGGGGGCTTCTTTCTATATATGTGTCCAACTCATTGGCGTGTCCTCCCCTTTTTGTAAATCACATACAAATGGCACTTTGCTCCATTTGTACTTCGTTTTACCACCAATTGTGTGATACGCCTCCACGATGTATCCCTTTCGTCATGTCCTGCGTGAATCCTTTACTACCCCCCTTTTCAGGTGCAACTTGCAAGGAAAGCCAATCATAACCGCCACCCAGATGTTAGAATCCATGACGAAGAACCCAAGACCAACAAGAGCCGAAGTGACAGATGTAGCCAACGCTGTGTTAGACGGAACCGATTGTGTCATGCTTTCCGGAGAAACAGCCGGTGGAAAGTTCCCAGTCGAAGCTGTTACTATTATGTCCAAAATTTGCTTAGAAGCCGAAGCATGCATTGATTATAAATTGCTATACCAATCATTGGTCGGTGCAATACAGACCCCGATAAGTGTACAAGAAGCTGTGGCTAGATCAGCTGTAGAAACAGCAGAATCTATCGGTGCAGTTTTAATTGTAGCTTTAACCGAGACAGGATATACTGCTAGATTGATAGCCAAGTACAAGCCAAGCTGCACTATCCTAGCTCTAAGTGCTTCTGACTCTACCGTTAGGTGCCTGAATGTACACAGAGGAATCACGTGCATTAAAGTAGGATCTTTCCAAGGAACTGACAACGTCCTCAGAAATGCTATAGAAATTGCCAAAGAGAGGAACCTAGTCAAAGTGGGAGACAGTGCCATATGCATTCACGGTATTAAAGAAGAAGTCGCCGGAGCTACCAACTTGATGAAAGTGGTCCAAGTGGATTAAATAAAATGTGCTAGCGAAGAGTGCACCAAGCTTATATAAAGAAATCGGCACGAACACCTGCGTTGAAAAACCGCCCCTATGTAACGAAGCGGTGGAAAGAATGAGCGGTTAATAATGGAGATGCTTTTATGTGATGATCTATTGTACGCCTTTTTTACGTAACTATTTTTATTATGTGTCCCGCTTTGTAAAAAAAAAAAAAAAAAAAAAAAAAAAAAAGAATTTTTCAGACAACAAATAACCTGTTGTTGAATGAATGGCCGTTTTAATAATTGTGCATACAACACACGAACTGTGTCAGTAAAAGTGTCGGGTTAAAATTATCCAGTGGGTCGATTGATTGGAAAAGCTTAAATTAAGGCATTAAAAGGAATGTGGTGGAATTTGCCCCTGGCTAAGTACTTTTTCATTTTTTGCGTAATCGGTGCGGAGCAAGAACGTTGTGGTGGTTCAAAGATGGACGGAACTGTTTCTCCAAATTTAGCATTCACATGAGGAGCAATGCTTTGTGAAAATCGGGATAGTTCTATTTAGCGTGCTGCCACAATTGGTAAGTTCTGTGAGTAAATTTTGTTAAGCCCCTTAAGGAGGCACACCAGTAACGTCACATGTCACCTTTTTTAATCATCCATATTTTTACATAAAAAGGATTGCACAGCGGCGGGGTTATTCACTCATTCTTTTCGAATACGCGCCTTTGTTCCCAACATGTTATCGATGTTCTAAAAGGCGAATGTCCTTCTTCCTACATTTTTGAAGAAGATCCATTTGATTGCCCTTCAAGGAAGTGTAAGAAAATGCCCGACCTGTTCATAAAAATTTGACGTTCTACATGGCATTCACGAGAAAAAAAAGAAAAAAAAAAAAAAAAAAAAAAAAAGAAACAATGAAAGGAAAGAAAAAAAGGGCACTTCTTAAAACAGCTAAATGGTCACAAAAGTGTAAAGGTGCTAAAATAGCGTACAAAGGAAGCGAATACCATTTTTAAGAAAACGCTTTAACAATGTGGCAGAAAATATAAAAAAACACACCGATGCGGGTCATTTGGCTCATGGGAAATTGTTCATCCAGTTACACGTACAGCAATGTACATTCACCCAATTAGTCAACGCTAATGTGTTCCTTGGGGCCAACAAATAGGCCACTGTTTTGACTTTCAAGTGTACAATCAGTTTGTGACTCCTTTACGGCGCATAAACTCGCACCAAGGGCATTGTGTACGCGTGTGCAGGGAAATCACAGGAAACAATTAAACCGGGCAGTTCCTACATGTTTGGAAAAAACACAAAAGGTATGTAATTTATTTTTTCGATTGACATAGACACAATTATGAACTAAAACTGAGATAAGAAAAAGAAAAAAAGGGAAATGTTAATTATTCTCTTCTGGAAAGACAAGATGATACGGAGAATTGCGGAAAGAGGGATTTTTAAAAAAAAT
This sequence comes from Plasmodium coatneyi, assembly GCF_001680005.1. Taxonomy (NCBI): domain Eukaryota; phylum Apicomplexa; class Aconoidasida; order Haemosporida; family Plasmodiidae; genus Plasmodium; species Plasmodium coatneyi. The sequence continues at coordinate 1,143,616 of NC_033566.1, read as the reverse complement.
GCACACCGGAGTTACTTCCATTTGGGTAAACACAGTGGGGGGTTCCTTCTTAGTGACAAAAAGTATGTACGCTACGAGGGTGGCTTGAATCAGGGGAGTAACCATTTAGGCATTGATCCTACTGAGGGAGGCAACAATGTTAGCGATAGCGACAACGCCAGCATACCGCCCGGGGAGGAGAACAAAATATTCGTACACCAAAAGTACAAAGTGCAAATGGCCCTGTGCATAGACAGATTTCCCCTGACCTTTGAGCAACAAGAGTTTGAAAAAGATTTCCAAAATTTCAAAGACAAATGGCTTCAAAAAACGAACAACAATTTGAATATCAACGAGGAATTTTTACACATGAAATATAATTTGAGTTCCTTTCACGATCGGAAGAAGGGAAATGACCTTGAGGGAACCAATTTAGAGGATGAAATGGGACACGAAAAAGGAAAAAAAGATAAAGGTGTGGATCATGTGCCAGGTGAAGAAGCGACGTCTGCAGAAAATGACGACCTCGAAAATTTGTTTGCTATAGAAGGTATACAAAACATTTTAAGCGCAAAAGAAAAAAAAAAAAAAAAAAAAAAAAGATGGAGATGAAAATGAGGAAAAAAAAAAAAAGTTCGATGATGATCATGAAAGCGAATATAACTACAGAAGTGTTACGAGGAAACCAAATAATTTTTTATACTTAGTGGTGAAATATAAAAAAACAGATAAGTGGATGTTCCCATTGATGGATTTTAAAAAAAAATTAACAATCAGACAAAATTTACAACACTTATGCACGGAACATTTGAAATGTGCAATGCCATTTTTTATTGGCAACTGCCCTTGTACGTTTGAAAAAAGAAAATATAAAGTTCCTCTTTCGTTTAACGAAATTATCGGGAGAAAAATCTTCTACTACAGAGCGCATTACCTCAACCACGACGTCCACTTGGATCTGTCCAACAATGAGCATATAAATGACTTTGCGTGGTTGTCTCGCTCCGAGCTGAAGGACTTCCTCTCCAGCAGTAAATACCAAGTCATAAAGGATGCCATTCCCTTGACGTGAGGAAAAACGGACAGGGGAAAAAAATCACCCTTATGTGTATTTGCTTACGCATGTACTTATGTATGTGCCCCTTTTCGCTCCCTTTTTTTGTGCATAATAGGGCGATTCTCACCCCTTTGTGCTAGTTTCCCATATCGAAATTGACCCGTTCCATTTCCTTTTTAATTTGATCCTTCACCGAATAAACATCAGCACGAGTAGCACTCGACTCGATCTGCGAGGCAGCATCATCTGGTTTGTTTTCGTCCCCCCCATTTTCATCATATAACTTTTGAAAGTACTTCCTTGACCATTCGTATATATTTTTTTTAATTACATGCTCATCTTCAGAGGACTGGGCTGGATTATGAAGAATCATATTTTTCGCGTAAGCCACCAGGATACTATTCAGCTTTTCCGAAATTGTTATTTCTTCCGATAGGTCAGCCGAGTCGGTTTGGCAGTCCACCTCTCGTTCCATGTGGTAAAGCAACGAAGCGGTGATATGTAGAGGCGTCAAAGCGGCAGGATGGACCCACCCTCAGCATGTATATCACACGGATGTGCCGGAAAAATGGGCCTTTGCATAATTAGGCCCGCTCTCTTTCCACGTGGGGGCACATAAAAAGGCTACACAAGTATATATACACACTTTGCTAAGTCCATATGTCTGCTAGGCTAATTTAGAGGGCGCACATTTATGCTGCCCCTTTGTTTTGTGAATTTTCTTCTTGAAAACCCCAATTACGAAACACATTCTTTCGTTTTGCATAATATGCACAAATCCCTTTCTGCAACTTTTTATTTCTCCTTATCGATGCGCAGTTCAACAGAAATAATTTAAGCGAACCCTTTCACTTTCTTGTTGTCCCTTACACGGGAACATATATGATGTAAAATAGAGACAAGGAGGGAGAACGTCGGATTTGCGTCCCGCTTTGCTTTTCGCGAATAGGAAAAAGTCACGCAAAAGACATTTAAAAGAGTCCCATTACACTCCTCATGATACCATTTCGCCATTTCTCCTTTTACCGCGGGGGATTAAGAAAAAAATATATTAAAGTTAGCGCTAAATTTGGTCCTTCTTTGCTAAAATGGAGAAACATGCTATTCGGCTTTTTCCTTTTTTTTCCCCCTTAAATGATAAGTTATGATAAAAATTGCGAGAAGCTTATACTCCCTTCGCGTTCAGATGTATACTATTCACACTTTATAGTTTTTCCCATTTGGGAGAGGAACCCTACACCATGTCACATAGCGCAGATATACACAATAATCCAAATCATCCGAAATAAGACCACGTTTCGAGGAAGCAAACTCATCGTAATTAACAGGAAAGGCAACAACCTATCGACATTGTCACATATTATTATTTTGACCATGTCTTGTATAAAGGGAGGAAGAAAAAAAGGTGGACCTTGCGTTGTGTTTTCATGGGAAAAGCAGACAGATGGCAATTACAAAGCAGGGAATAATTTATGATGAGTGGTTATATAACTGTGTCACGTCAACGCCACATGGGCCACACATATACACTACACTAGCACATAATTGTGTACACGTTGCTGCATTTTTTTTTTTTATCTCAATAAATAGGTTATCCGCATGTAAGCGTTCGGTTTGCTGGACTTTTCCTTTCGGCATTTACGCGGCATGAATTTCACTCACACCAAATTAGTGATTGGCAGTGACTCAAGTTTGCATTTTTTCCGTTCAGCTTCTTTTCACTGCATGGCGGCGTTGTCATTTTTTCACGGAGAACCCCTCCACCAAAATATGTTACACTCCAATGGAGTATAAATCCAGCGTTTGCCGTTTTCAAAAAATTAAAATGCAAAATTCACGATGGCTAAAAAAGGAGAGAAGACTTTTTCCCCCAACGCGAGAAACTCATTCGTGTGTCTGTCAACCATGTGTACGTTGTCCCATGTTGTAAAATAAAATATTCATAAATCATGCGCATAAGCGATATATTTACGTATAAATGCCTGTGGTATACCTTTGAGTACACATTTGTACTGACCAAGAGGTCAAATCTTTCCAATTATGGGAAAATTAAAATTAAGTAAAAACCCCAATTGGCATGGTACGTGAATATGTACTTCATTTATGCGAAGCGAAGTCATCAATTTTGTTCATTCACGAATGACGGAATTTTCCATTTTTTAATGTGTTCCAAATTATGCTTTAAAAAATTACTGCTAAGGTGGGAAAAACGTAATTGCAACAAAGTGGGGCAAAAATATTGCTGTTTTACCTGGGAAGGGAAATATTGCCGAACGTTTTTTTAGGTGCCTCTTTTTTTTCCTTTCCTTTGCGATGTTTTCCGTTTCGCCACTTAACCGCTTGACCATTTTGCCGCGTTTTCCTTTTTTCCCGTGCGCGAAAGCAGTTCACGTACGAACAATTAACTTGGGCGGGACATTACCCATACATGGATTTAAATTAAAGCAATTTTGCGTGTGCGGGAATTTGTAAAACGTGAATTTCGAGTTCGCGCGCTTTGCGCATAAATTCCCAACACGTATAAAATGTAAATATATATATGCATCATTATTGTGTACTCAATCCATACGTAAATGCGCGCACGTACATAATATATGTGCTGTACTGTACGGTACCCTACCGTACCGTACGCGCGTTAATACGCCCAATACACGCGCGAGTTTCCACGCCCTCCCAGGGGGCACAGTACCGATGGGCAATTCCTAAAACGAAATATGCAAAACGTGCACGTGCGATATGCGAGCCAGTACGGGCAGCGCCATGGGGATTTATCGCCCTGTACCCGTTGCATATATACCGCTATTTTATGGTAGGCAACAAAATAATACATTACATATGTAATATATATTATAGCCCATTCCGACAGGCCGCATAAATGACTCAATTGTGCTAAACCCACAGGAACATATACAAGGAGGTACATCCCCATAGTACTACACGTATACTGCGCCGTGCATATATGTGAGTGGATTATTTATACTATACGCATGGGCCGTTTACATGCATGGATTATTGTACGCGCGGCACCTTTTCATAATAACGCGCTTGTACATATGTGCTTTAACATACTCGCATAGGTTAATATCCAATGCGCGCGATTGCATGGCTACATATGTGCCACATTTTACATGCACAATAATAACAGTTTCCAAGCTTTTTGCATGTTCCCCAACAAGTGCTTAAAAAAAAGAAACGCTTAAACGGAAAAGTTGTCAAACTGTGCCTTTGCTTACATGCCAACTGCCATATGCCAACATGGCAATATGCGTATATCATGTAGCTCCTACAAACTCGACCAAATTTTGACGTGCTTTGTTCGACGCTAAAAAAAAAAAAAAAAAAAAAAAATAGTAAAATAAATATATGCGAAAAAGTAAAAGAAGCTTGTACATAATAAATGTTTAAAAAAAAAAAAAAAAAAAGTTATCCAAAATTCACGCTGTTGTTTTAGCCCAATTTAAGAAAAAAATTGATTATTTGAATTGGAACAAAATTGCTACATGTTTGTGAGTAATAAAAGAGGCAAATATATAGGAGGCAAATTTTTTTTTCCTTCTTTTTTGCAAACTTGGCGATTTTTAAGAATTAATTTTCCTTTTTGACTTTTTTCCTGTACATGTGCGGAAGTACTTTATATGCAAAAGTGTATGCACATTGATACGCATATGTACAAAGGTACGCATGTACGTGTGCACGTTTGCATAATTTGAAGTATTTCCCATAAACGCACGCATACGAGGACAGGCACCCAGCGCTGCGACCGGAATTCGAGGTCCAGGCACGTCCCGATCAGGGGAAACCACCAAAACCATGCATACTCGTAAATGAAACAGTTGCACCATTTGGAAAAGCGACCACATCGGTATATTCTCTGTCCTTAGGATCTTTGGGAATTTGTGCAGTTTCTGCCTTTTTTGCAAATTGTGCACATCTTAGACGGGAAGATCAGGCTAACAAAGTGGACAAGCCGCGAGAGTATAACCATAGGAAGCGCGGGAAGTGTGCCCCTCTTCGTGAGACACCTTCGAAGAAAACCTGTCACATAGGACATACCTTAAACGGGCATCGTGACATTCGCACTGTTATACTCACACCGTAACGCCGCAACAGAACCAACACACGAAAAGAAACACCCATCCGAATATGAAACGAAGGAATATCCCCCGAAGCACAAACCAAAGAGGCACGACAAAGAGCGCACAAAATAATAGGAGGAGCATTTTGTTGCGCAGGAGGAGAGAAGCCGAAGAGCAGAAGGAAGAAAAAAAGTAATCCCCCCAATAGCAGTCTTATACAACACGTAGTGTATATATCATGAAGAGCGTTGAAAATGACGATGACTCAGCCTTGCAAGGAAATGAAGTAAAGGAAGAAGTTGTAAATCAGTACATCCTAAATAAACTGAACTTAATTTTTAACAACAATATTAAGTCCATATCACATGAGGATAAAAACAATGAAGAAGAAAGTGAAAGAGAAAAGTACAGGAGAGAAGACACCACCTCGAACAATGACATTAGCAGCACGAAAGTAGGAACGGAGAAAAATGGTCCACTAAGCAAAAAAAATAGCTCAGTAAATATCATCGAAAGGAATAACACCAATGTTGTGGATGTGTGTAGTAAGAATAACCATGATAAAGGGGGTAGCAATACAACACCAGGGGGGGAAAAAAGCATTTTGAGTGTCTCCAATACGCACAGTAACAACGTGAGCGAAAAGAACAATTTGAACATTGTTGACATAAGGGACATGCACGTTTTGGAAAATAACTCCTTAAGTAATTCACTGGAGAAAGACATTTTAATGCATAATGGTGGCCAGGCGAAGAGGGAAAATACCCTCGAAAAAGCCAACACCATAAGTATTAACGACCTGTTTAAGCTAAACTCAGAGGCATATCTTAACATTGACAGCTCGCTGAAGAAAGGAAATCTCAGCGAAATTCTAACAAACGAAAATAACCTTAACTTGTACAGTCAATTAAACAATGCAAGCAGTCTCATCAGCAACAGTATCGTAAAAAAGAACGAACGATGGAAGAGATACATTAAATGCATTGAACCGTTTTTAGATGTCCATACGATTATCAATTTAAGTCAAACGTGTAAATTCTTTTACAAAAGGAAATATAAAGTATGGCATAATAGGTTAATATTTAACAGCTATCTAGGGTATAACCCTAGGGTGCTCTACGAGTATGTTTTTCCCAGAATATACAAGCACATTCACAGATCGGTTAGGAGAAGACTTTGTCTAGATTTCACCATGTGTACTTTAATAAAAGACATAACCGTAGCTAATGTGCTGAACCAAATTTACAATTTCGATTCGTTAAATACGAAGCATTTATTTATATATAATTTACAAGAAATTTATTTTGACTTTTGTCATCACCTGACGGATAAGACTTTGGAAGTTTTGGCGCAGACCAGGTTGCCCTCCTTGAAAACGCTAAGTATAAAATGTGTTCGTAACAAATATTTAACCTGTGCCCCCTTAACAGTTATGTTGAGGAAAAATAGATGGCCAGTGTTTACCAACTTTATTTGTTCCTTTTCCAATGCATGGCTAGAACCCATTTTTATAATGGCCAATTTTATTATCAACCGAGCCAACAATCAGAACCATCTGATTTATCACAAGTTGAAGAACTTACGTAAGACGTTAGAGACGATGAAAAATTTTGACAACTCCATCGTTTCTTCTTCTGCTCATGAAGATTGCAACCGCAGAATTATTAACGAAAGTAGCAGTTACAATTTTATGAGTTTGCAAACCTGTGTGGATGGCAGTAGCAGCATGGATAGGTCAAACGTTGCAGAGGAGGTCTGCACGCATGCGAACAACCATGCGGCGTGCAGTGGTGTATGTACTGCCGGGTCCCCAAACGAGTGCATCAACACCTCTAGCAACAATGTGTACAGCCGCAGTCGTGACCAGGACCGCAGCCGAAATGTTGGTAGTAAGAAAAAACTGAAGTCTGTGCTGAATAGCGAAACAGAGTGCAGTATCAGCCAATCCGAAACGAATAACAACTTTAGCATTTTTAACAATTTTTTCTATAATACTATTAAGCACTTTGGCTATTCTTCGAAGATGCAGAATGGCCTTCCCCACCCGGATTATAGCACCTATGCGAAGAGTTCCCCGCAGAGCCGAAAAGACGATCTGCAGGTTCCGGCGGCTAGTTCGAAGCCACAAGGCAGCGTAGTTAGCAGTGGTATCGGAATGAGTAGCAGCTACGGTGGACACACGCACGGCAAGTACGGGGGGAAGAACTCGACCACCGCAGATCCCAACCAAAGTGGAAGCAACACCCCCCAACCGCATGAAGGGCACGACCAGGAGCACCACGAACGGGCACATCATCATCATGCACATCATGAACAGTCCCACCATAATTACCCCCACCATGATCGTCTACACCATAGCCGCACGAAGCATTTTGGCGCACACGAGAAGAAGGATATATTTGATGAGTTCCTCTCGGGTGAATATTCCGCAGCGTGCAGTAACGAGAAGAGCAGCCCCGTGTACGAACCGGAAAATAGCACCTGCACGATGAAGCACGAATGTAAAGGAACGGACGGCAAGTGCCTGAAGAGGGAAGAAGAGGATGACAGTTACAACATCGAAGAGAGGGGACACGTGGGAGAGGCTCATCAGAACGGTCACAAGAATGGAGGTAGGATCTGTTGCGAGGGAAGGCAGACTAATGAAAATAGCAAGAGGAAGAACGACGAGAAGGGGTTTTCCGAAAATGTGGAGGAAGAAATAAAAATAAGAAAAGTAAGAGAAGGGGAGGAGAATCGGAATGAGAAAAGGATTGACAATGAGAGGAGAAGCGGGGACCCCCAGGTGAATAACCCAAGTGATAGAAAAGAGGACAAAAGAAGTCACAAAAGGTACGAGGATGGTGAAGAAACTGATGAGCAATTGCACGAAAGTAATAGTGTAAGCCATGCCGAGGAGAAGCACGCATCAAAGGATGCACATGATGCAGAAAAAAAAAACCATAAGAAGAAAAAATTGGAAAAGAAAAATTTCTATGAAAGTAAAAAAAGTAACCAAAATGGAAGTAATAAAAAGTCCAAAGTGTTAACAGCAGAAAATATTTTCTGCATGAATATTCTACACAACAATGTTAACACGTTTGATGAGGAGGAAGAGGACAGTGACGAAGATGACGCTGAAAATGAGGAAGAGAAAAATTTGAACAAATGCCGATGTAATGGAAAGAGCTGTATATACACCACAGAAGAAATAAATTTCAAATGTAAATGTGAAGATTGCCCTTTTTCCAAGGGGTATAAAAATTTAATATCCGTGGATGACCCATATATTCAGTCACATTTTGTACAACCCAATTTGGATATCTTGGGCTCATGGGGAAGTAAATGCTTCCTCGAAAGTATAGGACTGGATATTTACGTCAAAGGGTACAGTGTAGCGTTGAAAAATGAAAATATAAAAATATGTGTAAAGTTAAGTAAAAAGATACAAGAAGAATTGTACGATCTGAGTAAGAGTGAGAAATATAAAAACAATAATTTGGTATACCTGCTCAGAGATAAGGGAAGTGAACTACTATCCAACACTCCGTTAACCATCGAAACGGATGAAAACAGAGGAATTGACATTTGGACGCTGCCTATATCGCTCGCCATTAGTAAAAGAAATAGATACCTCTTCTACTTGGTTCTAAAAGGAGGGGCCAAAATTGACATTTGGGATTATTTAGGGAAATCCCCCTTGTACATCGCGTGCGAAAATGAATCCAAGGAGTTCGTTGAAGTCTTGCTAGAAGAGAGGAGGAAGCGGAAGAAGAAAAATAATATCATCCAGTATAGCTATAAGAACTCTGCTACGATGGACCGTGAAGGATCCCTTGCGGAGGCTGCCAATAGTAGTATCGAAGCATGGGTGAACGACCGAGGTCAGGGTGCATCTCCCCCAGCCAGTATGGAAATGGAGAAAAATGCCCCCAAGGAGGGAAATTCACCAGAGGAAGGCGCCACCGAAAAGGGGAACTCCCTTGACAGGGCAAACAACGTTGATAAGGGAAACTCACTCGAAAATCAAACCTCAAACGATGCGGATTTAACTTCGTGGGAAGGAACAAAAAAAAATAACGACAATTGTAACACGATTTGTGTGAGTCCCTACGGAAACACATGTGACAGTTATTATGTGACCTTCCCCATAGACATAGAAAATGGATACATCCCTCTGAACATCGCCATTAAGAAGAAAAATTTCTCTATCGTAAATTCGCTAGTAAAAAATGGAGAAAATTTGAATATCATTTGTCCCTTCGTGAGGGATTATAAGTCCCCCCTATACCTTGCCTGCGAGAATAACATAAGTGAAATTATACAGCTACTACTAGAAAATAAAGCCAACCCAAACTGGTGCTACCATAACAAATTCACCCCCATTTTGCTTGCCTACAATTTGAACAAAGCTTGGGTGAATCATTTTATTGATGCCGGGGCAGGAGAAAAACCTTGTGACAGACACATTTTAACTGAAGTCCTGTCGTGCGCAATTTTTAAAAATGACCTATCAACTGTGCAGTTGTTGTTGAAAAAGTACCCACAGCTGCTACAGAAGGAACATAATTTATGGTCCCTACCATTTATCCAGGCGTCCAAATTGGAGAGAGTAAACATATTAAAATATTTGCACACACTGAAGAAGGAAATTATTAACCAGCTGGATTCAAATAGTGTGTTGTCTCCAATTCATGCTGCCGCGGAGGAGGGGAATTTAGAAATTTTAAAATTTCTACTTGAAAATAATGTAAATATAAACCTAACAAATAAGTACCACCAAAATGCTTTGCATATCGCTTGTTTGGAAAATCAGGAAAAGGTTGTCCAACTTTTGCTAACAAATAACATAGACGTGAACTGTAAGGACAACATAAATGGGGAGTGCCCCCTAATGATATGCATCCGAACAAGGAATGAAATTCTAGCACATCATATTCTTAACGAAGGGAAAAATATTAATTACAACCTTACCAATATTCACGGAGAAACTTCCCTCATATATTCCATCTTTTACGGCCTCTACGATATTGCGGATGTTCTAATGACCAGAGGAGCGGACGTCTCTGTCAGGGACATCAATGGAGACAAATCGTACAACGTCGCATGTGAGAGGGTGCTATCCCACAGGACTTGCAAAAAAGTACTGAAGAAATTTCTCAAACTGTACAGGTCACAAAATAAAAACTTCCTTCCCAAGAAAAATAAAATTAACAAAAAAAATAAATTCTACCAGTCGTACCAAAGCATCAACCAGAGCTTCCTCAGCATCTTCCGTATCAAAAAGGAGAAAAAGAAGAAAAAGCCCCAGTCGCCGTATGGCGCTGAAAATGATGAGGGCGTCCTTCCCTAGTTTGGCAGGAGGGAGCAGTTAAAAGCTGGATACGATGCAGGATGCGCGGAGCACGCCGTTCTTGTTCTGCCGGGAGGGTTGTCAGCGTGGTGCAGTCATCAAAAACCAAATTAAAATGGAAAATTTTGTCACGAAGACTGCCAAAACGGAGGAAACATTTTGTTTATGTAAAAGCCATTTCCTCCAAGAAAAGCGCTCACCCCCCATACGGCACGCATACATACGTGTTTGCATATGTGTAACGGTATGTGTATTGCTATTTGCAAAGGGCAAGGTAGGAACACACATGTGCATGCATGTCTGCGCTTCTTGCAATATTTTTTAATTAAAATATTTCACCTTTTTAAGGCACAGCAGTTGTGCATGTTTATGTGTATGTTTATGTATATGTTTAGGTTATATGCGTGTGAGCTTTTTTTTTTTTTTGTATGTACAGCCCACATATGTATATATGCCCGTATATACGCGGGTGTGTATAAGTTGCGCAGGTGTGTAGCTAGCGAGTATAGTGAGCATCATGACGAGACAGAAATGCTGCAATTATGTTATTAAATTTGTGTTTTTTTTATAGTTTGTAAAGTAATTATTTTTGCCGCCATTTTGCTAGCACTCGTGTCTTCATTAATTTTGAGACCACCTCATTATCACCAAATTATTGTTGACTTTTCATTGTCACAATATTGCTGCCTTTCTGTTTATTATATTTTTTTTTTTTTTTTTTTTTTTTTTTTTCTGTCTCTTCAAATTCGTCCATTTGGAGGGTTCGCCACTTTATGTGAAACCACATAACAGGAAGCGATTCCGAAATGATTAGTAAAAAAATGTGAAATGAAAATTCTAATTTTGCGAGGATTATTGCTACGTAGAAGTAGAGCTAATAAGAATTGGGACGACCTCCGGCAGGGGGATGTTTTATTTGGGCGGCGCTACATGTGGTCATTGGAATGGAGGGTACACAGACTGATAGTCCTACGTGACATATGAGCTTTACATTACTGGGCTAGCAACCTACCAAAAAGGGGAAGCACCGAACGGGTGTTATACGTGCCTCATCAGATATCACATAAGCACACGCATATTCCTGTGCAGGCGCCGTTACTTGTTGAGGAACTCCTTGTAATCAATTTGGTCCGCCTCGTTGCACAGCTCCCTAGCAGTGTTCCAAAAAAAAAATGTATATATAAACATATTTATATAGTTAAACTAAGCTAACGAACCTTTCATTGCGTCAAAATGGAGAGTCCACTTCACCGCGCCTTACGCACCTGATAATTGTATCCATTTCTGCATTGGACATTCTTGACCCAACAGTGGTGAAGAGTGACTTAAACTGATCCTTGGAAATTTTGCCTGTTTTCTTTTTTTCACGATAAAAGAAAAGTAAAAATGGCATATGTTATAACTACACGTGTGTTGAAATTGTTACTGTGAAAATATGCGCATGATTAGGCAACAAAGGAAGGCGCACTGCATCTTTCGTTTTTTATTCCCTCCCTTTTTTTTACAATATTTAAAATTGTTTAGAATCTCCAAACAGTATTGCAAACATGGGAATAATTAAGCATAAAGTTGAGCAGCATTTACATTAACATCGTAATGGTTAAATACGTCGACTAATCCATCCGTGGAGACACTAGACAACTTCACTTTTTCGCAAAACTTTTTTATATTTGACAGGGAACATATTCCTACGAGGGGTGGGTAAAATGTAGTAATGGAGAATGGGATGTGTAAGGGGCAGCTACTATAAATTCCTTTTTTGTCAATCATTTGCAAAATATATTTAGAGGTGATCACAACTTGTGTGCTCTTTTCCCAACCGTTGGTGGCGTGCATAAATTCGTCTATGTCTTCCTTTGAAGGGACATAACCCTAAAGGGGAAAATGGACTCAGGTTGAGGAAAGCTTGTCGGGAGTTGCACTAATTTGAAGAGTTCGCTATTGGCGGCGTTACGCTCGAAAATATCTCTTCAAACGGATGGAGTCAGTCCGCTGCATCCTTTTTGAAGACTTACCAACTTGTACACAATCTGCAGGGCGTTCTCTATATTTACATTTTTTGATCCATCCTATACAGGGGGGGATAGTTTTCCAAAAAATGGGCAACAGTTTAATCACGTCGAGGCAAAAAAAAAAAGCATACCGTGAGGGTGCATTGAAAAAAAGTGCACTACAAATGTAGACTAAATGCGTTCACTACAAACGTATGAAACTCTGACACTATTCCACATGCAGTGCTGCTATCATTGCGGGTGTGTTTCCTTTTGAAAACCCATGGGGGATGGGAACAATAAGCATGTTTCTTTTTTTTTACAGATAATTTATTAAAAAGGGAAGTTAGCTCAACTTCGTGCGCCAGTTCCTGAGTTGCGTTAGAAATGGGGAAAAAGAAAACAAAAAAATGAGGGACACGCCGTCACAATAGACACGTGAGAGGAACCAAGGAAATATAAATAAATTCGCACATTGCACCACACAGTTAAACATAAGATACGCGCTTCCTACGCATGACTAGCATGCGCGTGCGAACCCTCTGTGGGAGTATTAAAAGGTACCTCCATTGTGTCAACCTTCCTCTCGTGTAATGTGCGATGTTTGCGTGGGAAAATTTCCCTCCTCTGGGTAACCACTACAAGACACCACTCAAAGCATAATAACTGACCAATTCAGTTTCTAAAAGGAAATTTTCACACCTTTTCTACTGTGAAGCAACACCGAGGGTGTATCCCCAACGACAAAAGTGTGTTTCCGCTTTCTTATTAGAACATCCGCATACACTTAACGTATGCAATATATTTACATTGCGTTTTCGCAGGAACGTTTTTGGAAAAGGGGTGGGTAAAGACCCAAGAGGTTTACGAAAAGTTTGTATCGATCTAATTAACAAAAAAAAAAAAAAAAAAAGGAAACTCACCGTGCAGGCATACACACAATATGTGCGCACGGATGCAGGTGTAACTATGCACATATGCAGTAAAACTTGTGCACGTGTTTACACTTATACGCTAAACTAAAGGCAAAAACAATTACTCTTATGGGGTAGAAATAATTAAAAGTTGCAGTTATGCTTATATAAGCTAAATATTAAAATCAAACATAAAAGGGGGATGAATAAATAAATGCATGAGCATATGCGTGTTCATATATAAATATGGGTGAACCATTTAATAAAAAAAAAGCAAAAATATGAAAGCACCATCTCCTCAAAAATTTTGCAACCCATAAAATGGTACACTGAATGTGCGCTGTTTGCATCTGCGCGTTATACAGAAATGGAAAGAGGTGAAAGAGGCGCAACTCTTCATATAAGAGGCACAAAATAGATATATATGTCTCGAATGTGCCTATCGAGGGGGTAGTAATGACACGGGGGAATCATGTGGGTACATACACGAAATATACACATTTGTGAAAAATGAATTAAAATGGAGTGCTTGGGGTCGAAAAAAAGAAGAAAATTTGCAAAGGGGCATTTTGCGTGAAAATCTTTTTTTTTCCAACTTGGTCCACACATAGAATTAATTTGGCTAAAAAGACTTCAAAAAAAAAAATGGTACACATGGGGTGTGTGTGCCATGGACCTATATAGGTGCGCTGCGACTTCAGGGGAATCCTCCCGCCCATGCACATGTGCAGACACCCTAGGAAGAGTAGAACAAAATATAGAGGGACAGAAAGAAACCCAGGAAAAAGAAAAAGGAAGATGCAGCTTCCGCTTGATACGTTTCTGCCTGGGTTCTATTGTCACCACCACCGCTTTCATAAAAGTAGGGCTCTTCCGTCATGTTGGTGTAGGACATTCCAAAGGAAAAAGGGTTCACCCAAACGCCAAAGGAAGCCCTTAACCCTAAATTGTTAGAATAGCCATTATTTCTCCTAACACTTTCTTTCCTTTTGGGAGTGGGTCTAGGTTCTTCCGTATTCGAATATTTATGTTCTGTGCTATTTTTTCCCCTTCCGTATAGGGGTATTACATTTTCCCTTGAAACTTCAGCTTTGCAGACAGGGCAATCATTATTTTTTTTAATCCAAGCGGAGAGACATAACCAGCAGAACAGGTGGCCGCATTTCGTTACCACCGGGTCTCTCACGTCATCAAAACAAATGTTACATTCGAATGTACTTCTTCCATCATTTTCCGACGTTGTATTTTTCTTGGCATTTGTTTCCGTTTTGTTTTTTTCCTCCGAGGTGTTATTATCATTACTCTGTTCTACATTTTTGTTTTCTTCATTGATGGTGCTTTTTTCATCCAGTTTGTTTTTTTCTTCCTCATTTGTGCGTTGTTCATTTTTTTCCTCAGCTTTTCCATCTGCATTCTCTTTATATATATCATCTTCAAATCGGAGTTTTTTGTATTTTTCCTTTACCTCACTACCCTTTATCATAACGTCGTTGTTGTGGTGTGTTTCCCCGTCTTTTGCCTCATCGGTGTTAGGCCGCTCTTCTCTGGTTACCTGTTCCATGGGGGCATATTCTCCTAATGTGTTTTTACGGTTCACTACGTTGTTATAATTCCTCCCTACAGTAACGTCATGGGAGTTGTATGTACTCTGCCAATCGGTTGATAGTATCCTCCTTTGGAGGTTCGTTTCTTTATTGACTTTTTCGCAGCTGCTTATTCGCACTACGTGTGTAGAGGCGCTATTTGCAGATGCGTCCCCTCCGTTAGCTGATAATGAACAGCCAACTAGGGAGTGATTTTCCCCTTTTTCGGGGTTCACAATTTTTATCTCCTCTCTTTCTACCGCTTTGGAATTGTTACCCTCATCGTTGTCAATATCATTATGCTGTGTGTTACTTTTTAAGAATGACAAATCTTCCCTTTCCTTAAAATGGCCCATGTTATAGGAGCTTATTTCGCTCTCTTTAGCATTGTCTGGGGTATTCTTCTGAGGCGTTAGTTGGCTCTCCATTTCATCCCCCCCTGCGCAATCGCCATTTTTATCGCTTAAACCTATGGACGATATTGGTGAAGCGTTTTCTTCGTTTTCATCATTTATTGCGTCATTCGGGTGGGCACTCTCCGAACGCACATCGGCCAAGCTTTCTCTTTCTCCCTTGGCAATTAATTTACTTTTTATGTCACAGAGCACCGGTTTTGCAGGCTGAATGTTGTTGTCCTTCCCCTTGAGGAATTCCTCATTGACGTCATAATCGTATATTACATCGTACAGCGAATCATATTCGTTTTCTTTCTCATTCATTTTTGGGCTTTCGTTTAATCATTTTTAAAAAAACAACGTGGCTTTTTTTTTCTTTTTTTCTCTACCTTTTGAAAGGAGTTATGTATACATATTATATATGTATGTACATTCTTCCTCGTTAATTAGCTCGTTTAAATGCGGAATGTTTTATTTTTTTTCTTCTTTTCTCCCTTCCTCTGGTCTAATTCAGTTAAGCAGTGCGCTTTTATTACGGAAAAAAATGAGTTACGCGGAAAACACTTCTTCGCGCTTTTGTATACTTTTCCATTATGGTATACGTGAGTGGATCCTCACAATGCAGAATTGACTGCTTTTAAACTCAAAAGGGTAAAATGATTATTTTACAAAAAAAACAAAAGCGGTAAAAAGAGGCTAACATGTATATAATTGTACACGTCTCCGTATTGAATTTGAATACATTTTTCCTTTCATACATAAATGAAAGTAATGCATATTATATAATATGTCCCTCGCGGATGTCAAAGCAGAACGCATTACACGAGGGGAAGCGAAAATTTTGACTCTTTTCCTTGAACTTGTAAAAAATGATAAAAATGCTGCTTTAAATACATACAATATTTCTTTTTTTTTTTTTTTTTTTTTTTCCTTCTTAAATCTCAACGCGCATTTAAAACAGAATATAATAAAACATGAATGTAATATCTTTGCATTCCCCATCAAAAAAAAAAAAAAAAAAAAATTGTATGTATTATGTAAAGAGCGAGTTTGACACAATAATAATTTCCTTGCACCTTTTTTAAGACAGTTTCCGTAAAACAATAAACAATTTCTTGATTAATTTATATATAGACTTAAATAATACAAACATAAAAGTTATAAAAATGCGTGAAAAGTGTTCTTTTCTGGAAAAAAAAAAACAGCAAACTTTTGAAAAACATCCTTTTTTTTAGCGGCGTAATTATTGGGTGGGCCGCCATATATGAACAGCTCGGTTATTCCAAAGTAATGTAGAAAAGAATTTGAAACCCGTTACACCTTTCAAGTGGAGATCCTGTTAATTTGTTATTTAAAAAGTGAGAACATTTCCCAAATGAGTTTATTTCGAATTATAAGGCGGAACGCGGGAAACTTATATGTATCATCATGTATACACTACACATCCGATTGGGGTGTCAGTAAACCACACGATAGAAGAAAAACATTTTCACATTAAAGAAACGAATTACATTGACATATTAACGTTTTGAGAACTGCGCTCCAGTGTTTTTTTTCCCTACCAATTCGCAGCATAATGCGTGCCTTATTTGCATATATACGTTTAATGGGTCCCTGGGGGCGGACAAATATGTTGGACACATTAGTCCTTTTATATTATCCATCGGTTATACGCACATCTGCTTAATATTTCATACGAATTAAAATAACAGAAAAAAGCTCCCCCAGAATTTCTTCATTTTGAACGTAGACATGTTGTTTTCTGCCAACGATTAGACATAATAACTTTTTTCCGCAGATTAAAGTTTCTTCTTTGGGAAAATTGCTTTTGTTTATACAAATGATGAATGTACGATTGTGTTTCAAAATTTATGTTAAATGTGGGAATGGTAAGGGGCAAAAAGCATGCACATATAAATCATATATAGATATATATGTACACACGCACAAATAACGCTAATCAGTGTATTTTCTACGAAAGTACATTATTGTACAAAAAAAAAAGAGGTGATATTTTTCAAATAAACAAAAACAAAAAAAAAATATACATTCAAAACTTTTTGGACCTTTGCAACTTTTCAATAACGGCAGAAAAGGCTGCAAAACTGGCACACCCTCCAACCATGGAGGGTATCCCTTTTTTGTACGAAATAGTAGCTCCTGTTAAGCAGCCAGAATATAACGTATTCGTTATGTCATTTGCTGCTCTAATTTTTTGTAAGGAATTTTCATAAAAAGAGAATAAAAATCCTATTTTTGCAAAATTGAGACAGGAGCTTTTTATTGATTGTTTAAACAAATGAAACTGTTCCTTCATCTGTTCCTTGTAACTTAAATTGTAATCTATATTGGTTGGTTGCATACTAAAAAAAAAGGCGCCAATTAAAACACCCACAAATCCTCCACCAATGCCCATTCCGATACATTTGGGGAGAATTCCCTCATTTAAGTATGTGTTAACTTTTAAAAATATTTTCTCCTGATCAGTTAATTCTTCTCCCTTTTTAAAAATTTTAAAATTTATATATTTGTCATTCAGCAGAATGTTATTGTTGCGTCTGTTTTGGTAATTGCTACCATTGTCGTTGTTATTTAAATTCATTTTGCGCTATAAGGAAATTTCACGGTGAGCTTCGGCAACGAACGAGTTTACATACCTTGTAAGATAGTTTCGCTCGATCTGTACTGTATTCCTTTTGCTTAATTTGGGGCGTTCTTTTCTGGCGCATTGGGGGATATATAAGTGCTTGCTACTTTTGTTTCTATATAAATTATATATTAAATTTTGCCACTTCCTGTGGATTCGAACTCTATGCATATTTTACATTTTTCGGAAATTACAAAAAGGTGTTTTTTATAACGAGGAGGAGAAAGTTCTCATTTTTAAACAAGAAACAAAAAAACAAAATAACAAAAAAATGAAATTTTTTTTTTTCGAGTTTGAAAAAAAAAAAAAAAAAAACAGTGCATTTGCCATATCTACATTTTTCTTATGTGAATGAACAACTCGCTCCCCGCTCATAATCCATATGGTGGTTTTTTAAAAGAACAACGTTTTTCTAGATTCCTTTAGCAACGGTTTACGGTTTAAATTTTTTTACAAGAGATATTTAACCGTTATGTGGACCATTTGAATGTTTGGAAAAATGAGCATACACACGTTTTATCATTTGACGCGTATTTTTTTTTTTTTTTCCACGTTCACACGGGGATTTTATTAAAACAACTTTTCCTTTGCGTAAAAGTTAGCCTTTGTTCAAAATATCCTCCATTTAAAAAGGGTACGTTTAAAGGTGTTACTTAACAGTTTTTTCCAATCGAGGGATGCACATGGGCAGAATATGTACACGCACAAGTGTATGTATATATATATGCACATGTACACTTTCATGGTAACACTTCCTGCGCGCGTTTAGAATAAGACACATTCATGGCATGCAGGTGAGGGTGCGCGCTTTTCTATCCATATACCATATCATCAGCAGCAAAGTGGTATGTTACATTAAAACGTCACAGAGGGGTGAAGTAAAAAACCGCTGGCAAGGTTAAGGGCTGCATCTCTGCTTAATAACATTTCGACAATTTTAAGGGCAAATTCGGCAGCAGATCCTGGGCCAACAGAGGTTATACAGTTCTTCGACACGCACACTCTTCCCTTGCCGATATGCTTGAAGTCGCTTTCGAACGATGGGTATGCTACTGCTTCAACGTCATCAATTAGGGAATGGCGATGTAGGACAGTTTCGGGTGCTGCACATATGGCCGCATAAAATCTGTTACTACTTTTCTGTTCCTTCAGCATTTTAATAACGGTTGGACAATTCGATATTGCGTTCGATCCTTTCATGCCTCCTGGAATGACGATTACGTCGAAGGTGTTATCCTTTACCTTGTCAATTAGCGTGTCCGCAATGACAACATTCTTCGACTGCAGGCACACCTTTTCTGTTTCTTCCACGGACGCTGTTGTCACGCTGATGTCTTTCGTAAAAGGAGGAAATACATATATGTAATTGCATATATATATATACATACATGTATACGGATGCGAAAAATGTACCCTTGCCATATACACATATGGCACACCACACATAACATTGTGTTTGCCCTTCTATGTGTAGCACTTTCACTTCAGTTTTTAAACAGAGAAAAAAAATAATTCGTCAGTTTTGCAACGCGTAATAAGCATAAATGCCGCTGCGAGCTTACACATGTGGAACTTTTTCCTTACTTGCTCTCCTTAGCACATCAACCGTTGTAATATATTCCACATCTTCGGATCCTGATGCCTATGGAGCGAACAGTCGTCAAAAAGAAAAAAAGAATGACGTGAGTCATGATGAACTAAGAGGGGACGAATTCGCCAGGGCTATCATCCCAAATGTGCACGAAGGGTCATACTAATAATGTAGGTACGCACACAGGAGTTCAATCAGCCAACTTTTGTCAACACAGAGCGAAATGACAATCCCTTACCACTACAACTAAGGCTGTTTTTTTTCCGCTCATGGTGAATTTATACGATATAAGGGGGTACAGGGCTTTGCTTGGCAAAATGTACGTAAAGGGGGGCAACTTATAAGTATACTAATAAATTCAAGAGGGCAGTTGTTCCGCGTAGGAATTACAAAATGGCAGTTTCTATTTGTATCAAAAAGGGATGTTGCGCTTTCTTATATGTATTATTTAAAAAATGCCATCTTTTTTTTTTTTTTTTTTTTTCTTTGCACGTTCATGTGACTTCCTATATGCAATGCGAAAAAGTAACCTTCAGGGAGCGTAAGGCATAGCACCCTTGAATTGAAGGGGCATACCATATCCATATGCCCATTTTGTATACATGCGCATGTGCAAAAGAATTCTTGGGTGGTGGATTCACCTATGAGGATATAAGAAACCCTCCTTCATAGGAGGGTATAACCCAGAAGAAAAATGTATGCAAAAAAACACGGAACAAAAAATAAAAACAGTTGCATTTGTGGGGAAATACTGCAGAAAAAATAAGAACATAGAGAACGATACAAGTTCCGTTAAAGGACACATTTTGATATTTTGTTTCCTTTTTCTATAGTTTGCTTAAAAAAAGTGTCCTATATGTTAATCTTAAAGTTTGTTCCTTATGTAGAGTGACACACAAGTGAACGCCACACACGGGGGCATAACATTTTTTTTTTCATTTCCTGTCAATGAATTCTAACAAAATATGGCATTATTTTGAGCCATACTTTGGCACACTTGTACACATTGGCTCAGCGCAAATTGACGTAGAGCTATTTTCCCCTGTCATATGCCCCGTGTAACATCGGAAGTTTACAAAATGGACGCTATACAGGGTGGGACCTTTCAGTAGACCCCCTTTCAAATGTGCTCAAAATATTCCATAGAGGAGGAATAATTCCTACCAGGGCGTAAAAATGGGTGATTAAAAATATTTTGGAAAATAGTGCATAAAATAATTTACACACACAAGCCGCACACATGCGCATGGCATGAATAAATGAACGTAAGTTAAGGAAGAGAAGAAAGCCATAAATGTGTGAGAAAAATCCCCGATAATGAAAAAGCAGCTGACGAATTATCCCACTGGAAAAAAAAGGGCCACATAGATAGGCATGTATATGTATGTATATATATATGCACGCATATCTATGTAGTTGATTTTACGCTAGCCTGCACGCCTGCAGACGCGAACTTAAGCCCTGTGAAAGGGGAGAAATTCTGCCAATTTTAAGAAAAAACGAACATATTGGAAGAAAGCTATTTCCAGAAAGAAGAATATATCTAATGAAAGACATCTCCACAAGATGAACAACGACGAAATAAGTTGCGCAGAGGAGGACGTGAAAAACAAAAAGGACAACAAGGTCCTTTACATGCACCAGGTCTTAGAAAGCCAATTCGATAAACAAATAAAAGAGGAACAAAATATCTATGAAAGAAATGCCGATTTAAGAAAGTACGAAGATTATATTTCCCAAAAGAAAAAAAGGGCTTTCACCCTGGGGGCCATTGATGGAATAGGTGGTATTAGCTTCCTAAATGCCCCTATGATGAATCCAGAAAATGCAAAGATTGACCCACCCATTTTGCAGCTACCGTCGGCAACCAACTTGATAAAAAATGTGCACGTAAAAGTCCATTTTGACAAGAATATTGACAGGTCGTACAAGTATAGGACCCAAAATAGCAACAGGGACATTATCAGGAATATGAAGCCGATGTATTCCCTGCCCGAGAAGGTGATGACCTATTATATGCACGAGGGGGGCCATTGGCGGGCCGAACAGAAGGGGGAGCGCGTTAAGGAGGGTGTTGTGGAGGATGTAAAGGAAGAGAATAAACTAGATGACCCGCAGATGGACAATATTCCGGACGACTGTCCTAATAGCAACGCAGACACGGAAACAGACACCCCCTGTGAAGACACACAAATGGCGTGCTACCCTAATGACACGTCCGACATAGCATTTCGCGGAGAGGGCTACCAAGTAAGAAGCTGTCACGTGTCGTCAGCACCCGCTGAGGACAAAGACGCGATGTGGCCAAGGGAAACGCAAATGATGCCCGCAAAAGCACCCTTAAAAGCACCCTCAACGAAACTGGTGAAAAAAAACGAAGAGCTCAAAAATATCGCCAGTACTGCAATCACATCTGCGGAAAATAAGACCCCCCCAGATGACACAAACAGCACGAAAGTAGACAAAAATTTGGAAAATGAAGACCAATTGAACTTTTTTAAACTAAATCAAATAATGTCACCGACATTAACGAATGCCCTTAAAATGTTGGCGGACGACGCTTTCATTTAGGTGCAATTATTGCTCCGAAAATTTCTCCTTTCCCTTCTATGGGTGTTAAGGACGGTTCGGTTAGAACCCCCCTTTTTTTTACAACTTATTTATCATTGTGCCTTACCATTTGCTTGTGCTCGATTAGCTCAACTTGGTATCTTATTTTTTTTTTTTTTTGTAATTTTTTCACCCCCGAAAAATGTAGTAACAATATTGGTAACTTCAATCCAGGTGCGCTTACTGCACATTTTGAGGAGTGCCATATTAACATATAATATAAAATGTACACCTGTGGTAGTAATAATGCTTGGGGAATAATGACACAACTGATGCTGTGAGGAGTGCACGAAATTACGACACAGCGCAGTGAGTTTCCTCAGATGCGGTTAGCACTTTTGGAAACAGAACGGATCGTAAAGTAGGAGAGATACATTCAGTTTCCCCTCACAGTTAAACGGTTTTAATAATTTTAAGCCGCTCCCCCTCCTTATGTGAAGATGTGCGCCTTGCAATGTGTGCGGGAAATAGGGGGTGGAATGCTCTTCTAACTACAGGGTATAATACATTGGCTAATTTGCGGGCGCAAAGCGTATAGGAGTAAAAATGTATAGACATATATGCGCATTGCTCCCCCACTCATTTGCATCATTTCAACGTACCAAGCAGAAACGAATAAAAAGTAACGCAGATAAGGTATAACCATTATTGCGGTTGTTCTGAGTTTGCCTTTGTAACAATGTAGAATGGACTTGAAAGAAATATAATAATGTCATCATTCTTTTCTTAGGAGAGTCATACAATCACTTTTCTTTTCAACTTTTAGTCAACACCAAAGGTGATGCTAGAACGCCTTTCACATCTCTCCCCAGTAAACAAGTTGGCCTCTCCCTACAAAATGGCCCCCAATTTGTCGTAAAGTCAGAGGGGCGAAATTACTACATATAAAACAACTTAGATTTTTCCCTCATCTTTCCACATATCGTCGTTCTTAAATTATTCTCAGGAAAGGAATGGATTTTTCAGGGTAATTCTTTTATTTGGGGAGAAAGAACAGTTTACTCGCATTTTTCGCTTTTTATTTTTTCGAAAGAACCGTTCTTTTTTCACGATTCTAACACCAAGGTGAATTGATCAACAGTTATGCAAATGCGAAAGTGGGTAATTCATTTGATACTACCATATGGGCATGCTAGTATATATATTGCTTTCTTGTGAAAACTGTGCGGTATATGTAGATCAGGCAAATAGTGCTGCTCGACCTATGCGTATTGCGGAACATAGTTTACGAACACTGCATTTTATATGCAGCATGTCGGAATGGGACGAGTACCCTTGCACGATCATCCGAAATGAATGCAAAATGCTGCGCCTCTTTTTACCCCTTAGCTCCGGATGGTATATAATTCCCATTCGGCACTCTATATTACATGCACGGAGTTATATACATATGATATATATTATTATATGCAATGCATGCCATATGCCGCTGCCCCTTCAAGCAATTTCTTCTCTCCACTATTTAATATCATCCCTTAGGTAGGGCGCAAATGCATATATGTAATGTTTAAAAAATATATATCTTGTGGTAGCTCCTTTTACGCAAGCAAGGCCTTCCTTTTTTTCACCTTACGTTGCGGTTACTGCTTTATTTCCACGGTTTAGGGTAACGTATATACATAATAATACTGCAAAATGCGCATTAGAGCAAGCATATTTTTTACATATACATGTAACATACGTATAAAATGCATATGCTTTTATGCGTTTATTTCCTAGAGGAACATATTTTTTCACAACTTATGAATGCAAAAGTGGATTGAGTTCCATAAAGAAAAAATTAAAGGAGCGAACGAATTGAACAAATAAAAACATTTTACAAATCTAGCCGCCTACCAAGCACATTTGGCCATTTTAGCAATTTTACCCATTTGCCAATTTAACATACGGAACATATCCCAAACATATAAAGTATATATACGTACTCAGTATGCCGAGCGTTCCATTTAGCAAATTAAATGAATTAAAATTGTGTGAGTTTTTTCCCTAGCTGGCAGATAAAACGCGTAATTTCGTTTTATTTTAGCAAATGTTTTTAATTTAGGGAAACGCCAGCCTCACTTTTTTTTTGCCCCCTTTAAATGCGCCAAAGTACTCATATATATATACGTATACATATGCGTAGTAATACGTCGTACAGGATGCATACGTATGAGCTGTACGTGTAGCACCACGCATACCAATACGCATACGCAGCGCAGATAACAAGTGAGAACTTTCACCCCTTCCTTCTGTTTGAGCGCCAAGTCAGCGAATAGCAACTTCCCTACCTGCATATACAACACGCGCACATATGCACCTATGCACATATGATAATGGCACTCGTCATGTATGCATCGTATGGATTATGAACGATGTATGGGTAAACCCCTGCTTTCTTACATGTACACCTATACTCATGTGATAAGTGCGCACGCAGGCTATGCAAATATATTATGACATTTTATATAACATTGTATATGTGCTTAATACGCTTATATACTTTCTTCCCCGCCACGCATATAATTTTACATTTTCACATTTTAGTGTTGATTTTTCATCCATATAATCCATATATTGGAAGCGCCTCCTTTCTTCCATTATTGAAATTAATTTCATTACATAATTATGTATATGCAGTATATTATATTTGCTACATGTACATATATCACATCCGTCCCCCCCAAATGGTGCGTATGTTTCTTATTTAATTTTTTTTTTATTTAAAATTTTTTTTTTTTTTTTCACAATTTCAAGTTTTAATTAAAATTTTCATAATCTTATAGAAATTATATGAAGGAATTTTCATTTGTACACGCCAATATATATACATGTACGTGTTACATATATTTTCATATGTAGCATTTATATGCATAGCCCATACATGTAAATAGTGTTTTACGCTTGGCTTTTCCCCCGCACGGCAGCGAAGTAGTTTATGTGTCATTCCTTTTATGTGGTCCACACGCGTATGCCCGAGCCAGTGACGAGCAACGAACATATACATGTGCGTGTCGTGTATCCCCCCACAAGCGCATCCTGCACGCGAAGCGTAGAAATGCATTCCGTACGTAAATGCATGTGACAGGTTCCTCGGCTTGCTCTGTGCTATGCTTCTTTCATTCCGCGCTGCAAATTGTGCGCCGTATATTTTGCGACTTGCATTTTATACCCTCTGTTTCGTGCCTCATATATTTTTCCCCTGTTTTGTGCCTCATATATTTTTCCCCTGTTTTGTGCCTCATATATTTTTCCCCTGTTTTGTGCCTCATATATTTTTCCCCTGTTTTGTGCCTCATATATTTTTCCCCCTGTTTTGTGCCCTCCATTTGTCCCATTCATTTTTCGTTTTTCATTTTTTGTTTTTTATTTTTCGTTTCTTATTTTTCGTTTCTTATTTTTCGTTTTTTATTTATCGATTTTTATTTATCGATTTTCCCCTTGTGTCCATTGCGTTTCACATTTTTTTAGATTTACTTTTGAAATTTGTATTCCCCCCCTTGCGTATGTTTGCCCCAAAACATAAATTAAAAGCGCTGCCATCCATTTATAGGCATACATATGTGTACCCATTTATGTTATGCCCAAATTCATGCCTGGAAATGTACATGCGTGTGCTTACATGAGTATATGCCTATATGTATATGCCCACATGTGTGCTCCTACATATATATACACACCTGTAATTAGATTGTTAATTTAATTTAATTAATTTTCCCAAGTGTATGTCCGTGTGCATGCTTCTGTTTTTTTTAAATATTGTGAAAATTTACAAGTTTTTCGTCTTTGCGTTTTTACATTTTTACCTCTTTGCTTCTTTACATTTTTACGTGCCTACTTCTCAACATTTCATACGTGTGTTCTCTGTTATGACCCCATTTGTTAAAAAAAAAAAAATACGCTTACGTGTAAAAGTGCATGTATAAGTGTGTACATACCATGCGTAAATATATGTAAAAGCATATACGTACAACGTCGTGAATATATTATCCTCTACCCAACAACCCCCCCACACTGCAACTCCATCTCTAACCAACCTACATGTGAATGCAAGAAAATGCATAACAGCTGTTTGGATAATAACAACTCGTACATGGAATGGAAGCCAAACGAGAAGATATACAAAACCATAATACAGGCGCTGGATTCCTCATGCAACAGTTCGAACAACAGTGTCCAAATTGAGGTGACCAAAGTTTTGAAAGACCTAAACGAAAATGTACCAGATGCAGCTCTCTACCAACTGCAGATCTTCTTGAACAAACAGGAGAAAAATGACGTAAGGCAAGTAGCAGGGTTGTTGCTAAAAAATTATATAAACTCAAAAAATAAATTTTTAAATAACGAAATTTTAAAAATAATAAAAAATGAAATTTTCAAGCTGGTGGAAGATGAAGTTAAAGAAATAAGGAGTACTGCAGGTTCTGTAATAACCACCATATTGACAAAATACGAAGGGATAGATAAATGGCCAGAATCATTATACAACTTATTGCTACTGATTGAAAGGGGGAATAATGATGTAGTGGATGGAGCCTTCCGTGCTATAATAATCATAATTGAGGACGAATTAATGAATAGAAAAAATGCAGATTCTTTTTTCTTCCAATTTTGTAAAACCCAATTGTTACAAAAGTTATTTGCATATTGTGCGCCACAGGAAAAGAGTATAAAAAAAAAGTATGCCGCCGAATGTTTAGATTTGTTTATAACAGCATCTTGCTTCACAACTAATGGAGTGTTCAATGATTATTTCCCGCAGTTATGGGAATGCCTAGGATTTCTAGCCTCCGAGGAGGACACGCAAATTTTAAAAATAGTAGTAACCTGCATGACCGTCATCACGGACACAAGGTACTCTTCCATATTTAACAACCTAGATGCGATCATACAATTTATGGTAAACGCCACAAATTCATGTGATAGGAAGGTTCAGTTAGAGGCGCTAGAATTCTGGCCCGTCTTTATAAAAGATAGAAGCTACATTGCCTACTCCAACTACAATAATAACAGCAAGACAAATGACATGAACAAAGTAGACAACAACTACATAGATGAAAATGTGTACAAGAATATAAACGAGTTACGAAATGAAGCGTTAAAAATATTAAAAAATTATTTGCCATATCTGTGTAAAATATTGGTGGACAACACGGTGTATACTAAATGGGATTATCTAACCATGGATGAGTCCCACTTCCAGAATGATAATGCTAATGTGCCGGACTTGATCCAGGACATCTCCCCAGAGATGTACAACAATAGTAGTAAAAATAACGACATGAACGCGCAACAAGTGCAGGAAGAAATGAAAATGAACAAAATGAATAACACCGACAGTCATACACACATGGGGAATAGTAACTCCCCCAATGGAAATATGAACAGTAACAATTTAAATAGCATGGGAAGGAGCAACGCGGGAATGATGCAACCGCAGGATCAAGCAAATAATGGCGACCATATGGATGACTATACCGATGATGAGGATGAAAAAAATGACGAAATGACGGCCAGAACGTGGGGTAACGATTGGACCGTAAGGAAAGGAGCTGCTTTATGTCTCGATTATCTATCCAATGTGTACAATGACGAAATATTGGAGTTTATCCTACCACACATAGAAGAGAAACTAATGAGTGACAAATGGAACATAAGGGAAAGTGCAGTACTAACCCTAGGCGCGATAGCGAAAGGGTGCATGTATAGCTTATCCCCATTTATACCCAAAGTGTTAGAATATTTAATAAAATTGTTAAACGATGAGAAGCCCCTAGCGAGAAGCATCTCCTGTTGGTGCGTAACTAGATTCTCATCATGGATATGTCACCCAGACAATTGCGATAAATGGTTTGAACCAGTTTTGTTAAATCTGTTAAAAAGAATTCTTGATACAAACAAAAGGGTACAAGAAGCAGCTTGCTCTTCCTTTGCCAATTTAGAAGAAGACGCGTTGGATTTACTTAACAACTATCTGCACGAAATTGTCCACACGATTCAGCAAGCCTTTCAAATATATCAAGCGAAGAATTATTTCATCCTCTTCGATGTCGTAGGCACATTAATAGACAGTGTGAATATTGTTAAAGAGAATAATGACTTGGCCCACGAAATTGTTAATTCGATTTTATCCAAGTGGAACACCATACGTATAAGTAGCCCATATATTATAGCCCTAATGGAGTGCATGTCCTGCATTACTAGTGCCTATGGAAAGGATTTTTTAAAATATGCAAAAAATGTTATAAGGACGTGTATCAAATTTCTGGTTCTACTGTACATAGATTTAGAAGAAGAGATAAAATATTACTACAGTAAAAAGGCAGGCAATACAAATTCATACATGGTTAATAGGAACAACATTTCCATGACTGCAAGTGAGTTGCTAGCTTACTACAAAATTAGTAATGACGATTATTTTAACACGCTTAAAGATATCGACTCCATTTCTCCTTCCAAGAAAAAAGACCTTATTGAATGCAGCTTTGATTTATTGTCCAGAATTTTAAGTGTTATTAATTCGAATATTATGAACATTATAAGCGAAAATGAGTTTAA
The DNA here is from genome assembly GCF_001680005.1 of Plasmodium coatneyi. Lineage (NCBI taxonomy): Eukaryota > Apicomplexa > Aconoidasida > Haemosporida > Plasmodiidae > Plasmodium > Plasmodium coatneyi. The sequence continues at coordinate 1,114,904 of NC_033566.1, read as the reverse complement.
TTTTATCCCCCTTGTGCATAAATATTGCCTAAAGTTTGAAAATATCAAATTTGATGGGGTGCTAAATAACAAGCTAATGATGAACCAGGGCTTCAACAAGATGGTCTTCTCCCCGGAAGGAGGAAACCCCTCTTCATCGTCAACCACGTCGATCGTTAAAAATGGAAGAATAGTAATTGGGAAGGAGGAACAAAATGACGAGCGCACAGAATTGGCAAAACATTTTTTAAATTTTGGCATACTACAATCAAATTTTGCCCTCATAGGAGATATTTCGAGATTTTGCGCCCAATATTTAATACCCTACTTGAATGACATTATCCCCTTTCTCATTGCACACATTGCACATCCGTCTACGCCCGTGTCGAATAATGCCAGCTGGGCCATTGGAGAAATTAGCATACACATTAACCCGCAATACATGGAGGTGTACGTGGATGAAATAATTAAACAGCTTATTTACATTTGCCAGAATTCAAAGTATCACGGCTGCTTGCTACAAAATATATGCATAACCCTAGGAAGGTTATCCTCCACCTATCCCAAGAAAATCATTTTCTATTTCCCCCAGTTTTTAAAAACGTGGTTAAAAATTATGTCACATGGGACACAGGAAAATGAAAAAATTAATTCACTCAAAGCTATTTTGGAAACGCTCTACCTCAATCTAGACATCGCTGCGGAAAACTTACAGGATATTACTTACATCATACTTAAGTACAAGTACGTATCCCAAGATGTCAACAATTTTTTTCACCAGTTTTTGGCCACCATGAAACAGAAGTACCCCACTCAGTGGAAGGGAATTTACAGCTCCACCAGCGACTCCCTGTCCTCCCCCATCCCCAGTGACATGTTGAGCGATTTGAGCGCACGCTTTAATTTATAGCCCCCTGCTTGCACATGTGCAGATATGTATACATTATTGCACATATGTATGCAAGGTTTGACGCGTTGCATCGCAGCTGTGGTGAACACCGGCACCTTCCTGTATTACAACCATATGAACTTCATATGTACACAAACAACACGTTGTGTGCACATATATCTGCCCAGTAAAACTTCATACACACGTACATGCGCTGCTATTTTTAACTCGTTTGAAAAACCGACCTATTTCACCAGAAAAGCATAAGAATGTATACCTACTAGTGCATTCCATTTTCATGTGTGCGTCTAGATCCCTGTTGTATAGAAGTGGTGTAATATGCTACACTGAGCGGAGAGATAATGTGAACCTCCTGCGAGTGGCAAGTGTGCACGTACATATACACATACATGTATATACGCATATGTAACCTTGCATGCAAGTGCCCATGCCTACCAACGCACACCCTTCGGTGGAACACGCAACAACCCTGTGGTTTTTCCCTCCTTGCCAGTGTTATGCATATGCGCGCACCTTGGGCTTTCCGGCGCATTATCATGTGTACACATGACTTCCTGGCTGAGCGTACCTGCATACCTCAAAATACACGCACGGTCGCACGCGCGTTTCACTTATGAACCAATTTTGTAAGAATTGCATTTCCCCATTTTTATGACTACTCGTTGGTGTATGCATGTTTCTGTGCACATTTATTTTTACATATTTGTGCTTAAGCATTTATGCTCATACATTCATTTATATACATCCGTGCATATACACATTTTTTTTTTTTTTTTTTTTTTTTTAATATTTACATGTACTGACACAATTTTACGTGTAAAAGAAGCGTTTAAATGTTAAGAGGGTACCTGTGCCAAATAGCCATAATATGATGGCGCCAATTTTTTAAAAAGGGGAAAATATAATATATGTTTTATGTGGAAATGTGGAAGTTATTTCCAAAGGTGTATGCGTGCTTATGTTTGTGTACATATATGTGATTTTTAAATAAACCATATTTTAATTAAACCTTTTTTTTTTCTTTTCTTTTTTAATGTCTTAGTATTTATTTTAAACATATGATATAATATATTTAATATTAGATGCTCATTTTAAATTAGAAAAAAATTAGTGGTCGAAACAAAGAAGTGAAGGTGACCCGTTCTTGTGTAGTTTGTTACCGAACAAAATTTGCTCAGGAAAAATGTCCCCCCAAAAAAGAAGAGCGCTCTGTAAAAAGGTCTAAAACGGATAAGATTAAAAATAAAGAAGCAACCAAATGGTGTATTCGCGGTGAGAGCGTGACGCATTGTAAGCCATAAAGATCGTTGATCCATTTCAAAATAGACAATTTTGCGAAAAAAAATAGAAAAGGCGTTATTCTAATTTGGCCTGTGTCATATATCATTTGCGCTGGGATAAGTGGAGCATTGCTTAAAGGTGGAATGTGTCTCAACATTTGACAAGGTATATTTTTTACTCCATTGGCAATGTTCCACTGTTTATTGCTTTGTTTGTTGCTTCTACGTGCACCCATCGCAACCGCGTTGGAAATTCATATGATAGCCTTCTGACTGTGTGTGCTTCCGTATGGTGAGCATTTCCACGCCCCTAATCGGTTAAAGCACCTTATTAGCAGTTCTCACGCATTCGGTCCATCCGTTCAATTCATTCGTTAAATGTGAAGAAGGTGGGGTGGTTACTAACATGTCTTTCTCATCAAACAGCAAAAGGAGGTATGTGTTACTTTTGTACACGTGAAAAAAAGAGCAAAGTCGACAAATTATAAAACCAACGTGGACACCAGACTGGCGGGGAATAGTCCTGAGGGTAAAGGTTCCCACAGTGAAAATGCATACAGAATGGTGTTCATTAACCGATGCGTGTAAATTTTGGACAAAAATTTTCACTTACATATTTTTTATTCCCTTTTTTCCCGTAAGTTAGGGGTGGGGGAAAAATAAAAAGTACTTCAAAAAAAGAAGAAAAAAGAAAGAAAAAATTCCTTTTCCTTTAAGCATACACAATTTGGAATGGGTATAAAAATACCAAAAATTGCGAAAAGAGGTTAATAAAGAAATAATCGTTTACCCGCTTCGTCCCGGCCCATTCCAGTTTTGCACTGCAAAGGGGGGAGGGCAACCCATTTAGTAGGGTTTATTCGTCATCATGGTGCGGTGGTGTACTATTATACAGGTGTTGTATACCACATAGGTCTTTTTTTCCTTACATTTTTTAAAATAGACGAAATGAACTTACAAATAATATATAAATGACTGTTCAATAGCATTATCACCACCAACTTTTCTTTCCCTTGTGTGTTGAGCCTATATTTTTATACCCCCAATGGGGAGATATTCCCCCGTAAGGCGCCACTTCCTCTGCTGGATTTGCGCACGTTTTGGACAAACCGAATGTTTTGAAAATTGTGCGAAGTGGAAATGATTGAATGTTTTATAGGGCCGCCCCCTCCCCCCTCCATCATCCCTCCTTTGGGGTGTGTTCCTTTCGATGTGCTCATAATATATAGTACATACTATTACATGCTAATGCATGCTAATACATGCTAATACATACTAGTGTATATGCCAAGGCGCAACTTGCGCAGAAGCCTTTTTATAAATCGTTCCAAATGGCGAATACCACTCCTGTGCGATTGGTACATACACAAATGCACAATTTTAACCATCTGCTTTTCCTACTGTATATTTGCTCACAGGAAGAACAAAAGGGTTCGAATATATAGTAACCCGTGCCGCCTTTGCAAAACATTGAGAAAAGTAAAAGCAGCGCGTGCCGGAGAATTATCAAAAATTAGAGTAGACGCTCAAAGTGGTGGGGATAACATACGGCGCTCCCCCTACCTTCAGCGGGTTATTACATGGCCACCGCAATTTTTTTTTATTTTTTTATTTTTCCCCATTGTACGACTTTTTCCTCTACATTGAGTTAACGCGTGGTTATGATGAATTCCCCTTTTGTGCGCATCCTGCAGAAGGGGCAGGGGGGGAGGGGGGAATTGATACAGTTAGGGAAGAACAAACGTACCTTTTTTTTGTGTGTGTATGCGCCACCATAATTGGTTTTCCCGTTCTTCTATATGTACATTTTGCATGATGGACATTTTTTGTTGCATTTTGTGCATATATGGAAATATGTATTCCACATGGTAAATATTGCAAGTATTTTTGGAAATCCATTTATGTCATGTAGTGGGAAGCGGAAATCATAACGCATAAATAACGCGTAAAAATTGCACTTCACATTTTTGCACAAATTTTTTACGTGCAACATTCACACTTTTTTCCATGTATCAATAAGTGTGCCTTATTTTGAGATAACCGTGTCATTGCATTAAATTTTTTTTTTTTTTCATTCCTTTACATAAGGAAGTGTGCGTATAAATGTGAGTATAAATGTGAATATGGGATCCTGATATGCACGTATATATTTAGTGATATCTGCTCAGCGGGCAAGGCCTGTCGATCTTGATGTGAACACTCAACGGTTCGATTCCTCGGAAACGGATCTTGGGGAGTTGGGAGTTCATAGATAGAAAGGAAACACGCCAAACCCGACCCACTGGCACTCCCTTCGGGGAAAGGTTCACACCACCATCACTTATTTATATATATATATATGTTATATGTATATAATTATATATACGTATATATATGTGTATATATGGGTATATATATATGGGTATATATATATGTATATGTATATATATATGTGTATGTACGTATATATATCTGCCTTTACACTTTTTTTTTTTTTTTCAAAACAGAAGAAGAGGAAGGATGGAGCGCACATGATGATGTTGTCGCAATAAAAATAAGCATAAAATGTTAAGAGAAACAATCATATATATGAATTTTTTTTTTCAGTTTGTGTAGTAGTATATTATATTTTTTCCGCAAAATTTGGGAGGTGAATATATATATATATATATATTTTTTTTTTTTTTTTTCTTCTCATTTATTTTCTTTTTTTTCTTCCTTTGACCTCCATCTTTCCTTCTTAGGTATTCCTTCCCCTTCCCTCCTTAAACGCTAAACCTTAAAAACTAACCCCTAAATGCTAAATCCCCTACTCTGAAACTGGAACCTTACACCCCTAAATGCGAAATCCTACACTCCTTTTTTTTTTAAGTTTTTCTTTTCATTTCCATTTGTATATTTTTCTCTTTCTTTTTTTTAAAGGTCAAAAAAATTTTAATTTACCATCAGCTGGCGCAAGTATGTACAATTGTACATTAATTATTTCCGTATTTTTTTTTTTTTTTTTTTTAAACTTATATTATTTTATTTTTTTTACTTGCCCCATTATATATATATTAGTGCACCCCATGTTTATATATATATACACTCTTTTGATAGGAGTAATAATTTTGCAGTCGGCAATAGCTCGGTGGTGATGCACTGATACTTCAAAGTGGGTCGATGAAGGTTCGATACCCAACAATTCTCTCGAATTCGGAGATCGCACGGAGAGGGAGGGGTCTGTGTTCTAATTCCTGAACTTCGGCGGGGCTCCTGTCCTACCCCTTCGCGGAAGGCCGACTGTGCTTTTTTTTGTTCCCTTTTTTTTTTTTTTTTTAATTTATTTTTTTATTTTTATTTTTTTCCTCTTTTTCTTTTTTTTATACACCCTTCGGGTGTACTTCCCCCCCAAGAGGGAACATACTTCCTTCGCCCCCCCTTTCCTTCCTTCCTTCCACCCCTAACACCCAAATGTGCACCCCCCTACACACCTTCCTCCCTCCCTTCCATTTTTTAATTTTTTCCTTTTATATTTTTTTCTCCCTAAAGGAAGTGACATTCCTTTTTTCACCTCTAACACACCTCCCTAGGTGCACCTTCGTGCACACATACACTAAGCGCACTTCCTTCCCTCCAAACAAAGAACCTTACTTCTACCCCTAAAACCTGCACCCCTCTACACACTTTCTTCCCTTCCTTGAATTTTTTTTTTTCTTTCTTCCTAAAGGAAATAACCTTCTTTCCTTCCACCTACCACCCCTAACAACCTACCTACCATCCTTAACAACCTACCTACCACCCTTAACAACCTACCTACCACCCTTAACAACCTACCTACCACCCTTAACAACCTACCTACCATCCTTAACAACCTACCACCTAACAACCCACCTACCAACCTACCACCTAACAACATCATTCTACCACCCTTAACAACCTACCTACCACCTACCACCTAACAACATCATTCTACCACCCCTAACAACAACTTTCCCTTCCATCTACCACCACCCCGAACAATCTTCCTTCCACCTACCACCACCTTAACAAGAACCCTAACAACTTTCCTTCCACCTCTAGGATCCCTTCCCCTCATTCATTAGACCCCCCCTTGTATTTCTCTTCCCTCTGATCCTAAACACTGAATCCTAAACCCTAAAATGTGAGACCCTGAAGCGTAAGCTCTGAATTACCTTAACTATTCAAAATATTCGTCCAAAAACTTTTAATCTTTAAAACCTTTAAATAATGTAAGAATAGAATAATTATTATAGCCATGAGGTCCTTTAAATCGCATAATTCTTTTAATGGCCTTCCTTCATCTGTTTGAACTGCCTTGAACTCTTCTTGATTTCTTAGTAATATAAAATAGGGAGGAAAAGTAAAAAGATGTATGCATTAATATCTGAAGAATTATATGTATTTGGAAGAGAACATATTAGGTAACCTAGTGTGTGTAACATATATGAGGGTGATATTTTGGTGAATTTATCCGAAGAAAAAAAAAATATAGATGAAATTATTATTACTAATGTATAGTGAATATGAGAAGTGGTGTATATTTACAGAGAAGTATTATGGGAAGATATAAACATTTCTTGCATAAATAATTCATACTATTCTCTTTTTCTTGCATATATAGTTAGTCGTGCTCTACAGGGGCTGAGCTACCTTAATGAATAGTAAGAATTATGTACACATTAGGCAGGAGGAAGGAAGGGGGATCTGGCAATGCATTATATAATATGTTAACACGTAGTGTTTGTAATAATTTCTTCCTGAATAAGGGTACAACATAAATTAAAAGTACACGCTCAACCTTTCACTAAAGGAGGGCAGGAGAAAAGGAGGAGAAAAAAATAATTACACTCCCTCCCCCTATATGATCGTGCACATTTTTACATGAACATAATAATTCTGCAAAAAGTACATAAACGAAGTAAAGAATAATAATAATAATATCATGCTTAAAATCAATGTAACACCCCCTATTGAACAAAACAGGGAATGACCACTATATATATGTGTGGGAACAACACATATTTTAGGAATAAATTCCATTACATATACAGGAGCACAGGCACATGAAAATACACACGATTACATAAATAATGTCAGAGTCGAGGGGACAACAATATCTCAAGGTATATTCTCCTTCCCTCCTTTGTTTAAATAGTGCATACATGCATAAATATATGTCTGTACGCATGCATAATAATTTATGCTTACATTGCAGTTAAAATAAAAAAAAATAAAAGTGTATAAGAAATGAAATAACACATATGTGTAAAACATACATATATGTATGTATACATACATATATATATATATATAATCATATATATATAGATGTATATATGTACTTATATATATACCGATATATGTATATGAACATATTTGTAAACACATGTACACTTTCTATGCTTCCCTATGTTTGTAGGAAGCAAATTGGCAGACGCGAGATTCAAGAAAAAGGTTCTATATGCACGTCGATGGGGACGCCGATGCGGGCATTCCCGCCACGGAAAGCGCCAACTGTAAAAGTTTTAATACGGGGGAAACGCTAAAAGGGAATGCAAAGTCCAAATTAGAATCATGTAATGAAATTACAAGTATTGCTGATAAAATCGCAGATGGCCTTTGTTATGTCTCTTACAAGAAGAAGACGGAAGCACAAGCATCAGCAATCGGCACGCAGCCATTGGGTCCATACCCTGGTCCGCCTCCCAGGCCCGGCGGACCAGGCGGACCAGACCAATCGAACGAACTGGACGAATACGAGGAACGGATGAAAAGTGCACTTTGCCACTTTCTATATTACTGGCTTGGAAGTACAGTATGGGAAAAGGTACAAAATGGTACCTCATTTTTAAAAGCCATGAAATGTATATATAAAGCATTGGAACAATTTGGTGTTGCAAATAATTGTGAACTTCTATACGACGACACTAACAACCCACCTACCATCACCAAGGACCTCTTTGGTTATCGAAAAACGGTGTTTGATTTCTCCTTCGACTACGACGGTATAAAGAAAAAACTAACCCAGTTTAGCAACTCCTGTGACCAAGGTTATTACAACCATCTACAATCAGCTCAAACAGCATTTGGTGCAGTGCTGAAGGATTGTGAGGGCAAAGGGACCGAAGGAGGCAAAAATAAAAACAGCACATATTGTGCATGGTTCAGGGACACCTTTGATGTAAGTAGTGGTCAGAACCCCTTAACTTTAAAAAATGCGTCAACACATACACCAGATGGTGTTACAGTGTATAAAGACGTCCAATTAGAATTAAAATATGCCCCTACTGAAGCAAATACAACAGCAGTCGCCGCTATGTCGTCCATATTTGCCGCACTCGGACTACCAGCGGCTGCTTTCTTCTTTTATAAAGTACATAATTATAATTACCACTACGTATACATATATACATATATATATAAGTATATGATATATATATGTGCCGTATATATATATGTATACATATAGTTAGCATATATATACATGTATATATATATGTATATATATATTTCTAACCTTCCCTTCCTTTTTCTTCCCTTTTCTTTCAGTACAAACTCCTACCTTCTGGCATACAAAACTTCTTTGGTGGAAGCAGGAACAAGGCTTCCAGAAGAGTAAAAAGATCAACAGGGCCTACTTTTAGTACTTTGATAGACGAAGATTCTACATATGCTTCAACAGACTTCTCGACAGATTATTCAACAACAACAGATTCTTCCACCATATATGACATACAATCTACCAGAACAAGAAGAACAGAAAACAGTCCGCAACAACAACGGCAACAGAGACAAAGGAAAGGACAACAAGGAAGGCAACAAAGGCAGCAGCGACCGGATGAGTCAAGGCAACAACAACAACAAAGAAATAATATAGCGTACCATCGTATGTAATATGTTCCTTCCTTAAACCCTTCTTTCTTTCCTTTTCTTTTTCTTCCTTCTTTCCTTTCTTTCTTTCCTACTTATTCCTTCTTATTCCTTCTTATTCCTTCCTTCTCCTTAGACCCCTTCTTTTCCTTTCCCCCCTTAAAAATGCCTTGTATAACGTGGTTCTTTTATGAATAATCACATACAACATTATGCGCGCCACACATCATAATTATTATACAACACACATATAAGTGCTGTATACACGGGCATAAATGAAAAGTAATTTTTTGTAAATGGTGTAATCCTAGTTCATTGTACCTAAAGAAATAATCATAATATAAATAATCAAAAATAGATAATCATAATAAAAAAAAAAAAAAAAAAAGGGAGGACTTCATTTATATTTCCCCTCACTTTATGTATTATACATATATATATATATGTGTACATATTCCAGAAGAAGGGAGAAGGAACTAGGAAGAATAAGTACTCTCCCTACATACAAACTATAAAGGATATATATATGTTAAAAAAAATTTTTTTGAATTTAAACAAAATTTTTTTTTTTAAAGTAACCAAAAAGCTGGAAACAATAGTACATAGATGTTAAAATTTCTACCTCCGGAAAAATTTTGCACTCTTTTGAACAAAATAATTAGGGCAGCTGAATAATATTATAATGTTACAAATAATCACGTATAATGGATTAGTGTAGTACATGGATATAGGAACAATATGAAAAAGTTTAATACTTCCTTTTCTGAATACATGAGGAACAATTTTAATAGAACTCTGCTATATACACACAGAAGGATATATGTACACATACATAAAAAATGACACCTGGGGAAGAAAAGAAACTGACGGTTCGTTACATAACCCTTCCTTCCTTTTGCTTATTCAACAATGGATATATGAGCATATGTTATATACACATATATATAATAGTACCCTCTTCCTTTGTGTGTGATATGTGGTGTGTAATGTAATAGAATAGGATAATGAAAATGTAAAAGCGCAAGGAAATACACATTAACAACATTCCATTTTGTACACAATGTACATACATTCCACTTTCTCCTGCTCAATTCCATTTTTGCAGGTGGCAAATTTGGCAAAATTACCCTCAAGAGAAAAATATGCTCAATTGAACTTAGGGTTAAGTTCTTATAGCACATCCTGTCCTTGGTTGAAAGGGAAGGATACTGAAGTAAAAAGTATATTGAAGGACCGTCCGGGTGATCAGAATTATGCTAGAAAGGTTATGGAGGCGTACTGTTATGCATCTATATACGGAGGAAGTTCACCCCACAGTGGTATATGTCTATATTTCTATTTCTGGCTAGGAGATTTATTAATTAACAAATTAGATGTCGGTGAATCATTCCTGGATACTATGAACAAAGTCTATGCAGAACTCAAGGGAACTTTCCCTATGGGGAAGTGTGCCCTTATATACGAGGATATTAAAAGTGATATTTTTCCCCAAGTAAAAATACATTTCGATTACAAACAAGACTATGATACTATAGTAGGACAAGTAGGATCAGGGGAACTTTCCTGTGAAAAAGTATATAACCAGCATTTACAGAAAATTAAGGATGCATGTAAGGCTGTGACTGAAGATTGCGAGAAGGTGAACGGGCAACGTAAGGGTGGTCAATATTGTAACGAGTTCAATGCAGGGAAGGACGAAGATGGAGATTACTGTAACAAAGACAAAATACAAATACTAACATGTATAGAAGTACAATCTAAACCACAAGTGGAGGAACCTGCAGCACATCAAGGACATCTTGCATCTAGACAGGGAAGTAGGGGTGCTGGTGATACCCCCACCTCTACTGGTACAGTGGTTTCTTCTATACTTGGCACCACAGTGGGACTACCAACACTTACCTATCTTCTATATAAAGTAATATTACATACAATTACAACAATTATAATTACCACGATGTACATATATATGTGTATATGTATATATAAGTAAGTATATATATATAATTATATATATGTGTTATATATGCTAAATATAGTAGATATTTCCACCCCCTTCCTTCCATCCACCCTTCTTCCTTCTCATTTCCATTCCTTCATTCAGTATAACCTTCTACCTGATTGGTTACGTAGTCATTTTAAAGGAAGGGGCCGAGGCAGAGGAAAAAGATCCGCCATCAGACACAACTTCGACACATTAACAAATAACACTTCCACCGAGTTGTCAACAATAGGTTCCACAATTGGTGACTCCACAACAGATTATTCCACAGCATCAGGATTTGATGTACAGTCTACAAGAGCAGGAAGAACAGCAGGAGGAAGAACAAATACTACACGAAGTCATCAGCGGAAGAATGTAGCTTATCAACGTATTTAATAATGTATGTAATGTTCCACCACCGTCTTCCTACTCCATTCAAATTATAATTATTATGTGTGTGTGGAATGTGGAACACATTGAAAGGGAATGTTCCCTTCCCTTCCCTTCCCATTTAGGAAGGTAATGTTGTTCATTTCCCTCAGGAAAGTAATCTTCCCTTTTCTTTCCATCTGGAAGGAATGTTGTTCCATTTCCTTCCTTCTGAAGGAGGAATTGTTCCCTTGCTTCCTCCTTAGAACCTTACTTTTTTCCTTTCCTTCATTCCCTTTTAACCCTTCAGTATTCCCCACTAACTTCCTGGTTTGGTAACCATTCTTCTGGAAATGTAGCAGGAGGAAGGAGCAGCAGAAATAACAATAATAAAAGTAGAAGCAGTGGAAGAAGATCCACCATCCGACATGAATTGAACACGTCCTTCTCAGGCGACGACAATGAAGACGATTCTTTTACATTATATTCAAGATCAAACTTAACAGCAACATCAACTAATTCGTCAGAATATTCTATTCCATATACATTATCATCATCATCTACAAGATGATAAGCATCATCTACCAGATGATCATCATCCACTAGATGAATGAGCATTTAGGTGCTCAAACATTTAGGTGGATGGTTTTTAACTAGATGAATGAACAACAACAATAACATCTTCTTCCAGATGAAAGAACAACATCTAAGATGAACAACAACATCATCTTCTCAGATGATAACGAACAAAGAAGGAATAAAAAAAAATATGGAAAAAAAAAAAAGGGAAGGAAAGAGAAGAAAAAAGTGTATTTTTCCTTTTTTCTCTTTTTTTTCTACTTATATTAAGTACATGGTAAAGTGAACACTTTCGTGAAATAAGGAAAATAAAAAATAATAAAAAAAACTACAAAATAATAACAAAGAATAAAAAAAAAAGAATAAAAATGAAGAGAATACATTCATATATGTAAAAAAATGTAATCTATACATTGAAAGAAGGGAAGGAAAGAAGAAAAAAGTAGAAAAAAAATAAGGGGAAAAGGGGAACATAAAATAAATAGTGCATATGTGCTAAAAATTTTCCGTCAAAAAAAGAAAAAAAAAAAAAAAGCGGGAATGTTTCGTTCTTCTATATATACAATAATTATATAAAGTAAATAATAATGACAAAATGTTCCAACGAACAATCATGCACAATATATAATAGCGTGTAATAGATGATGCATAACCCATATGGGAAGAAAATTTCCATTTTCTTTCTCCTTTTTTTGAAACTTATATTAAATACATGGTAACATAAATATTTTAATCAAAAAGGAAGGAGATTAAGAATTTAAAAAAAAAAAAACAAAAAAAAAAAACAAAAATTATTATAATATAAAATAAATAGTATACGCTATGTATTCATCTATAACATAACAAATCTTCAAAAATATATATATTTATATATATACATATCTATATATATATGTAGATATATATATATATATATATGCAAAACTCACAAAAAAAGTGTACTCTAAAATTAATAAAAAAAAAAATGTTTGGGGAAAAAACTACCTTCCTACATAGACATATTACATAAACGCATACACCAGATATATACAACAAAAATGTACACATATGAACATATTTTTAACAATTTCTTTAACATGTATTTATAAAATTTAATATAAAATTCAAATTCAAATTATACATATATATACATAACAACAGCTGAATAGAGTGTATACACATAAGGAACGGACCATTTTTAACATAAATTTATTATATATCAAAAAAATATGCAGGAACAATGGTGGATCTGGATGACAGGCTGGCGGTTATTTCCTGTGTCTGCATGAATAAAATAATGTGCTCGTATGGAATGAACTAATATGCGTGTATACACATGTAATATTATTTTTTATGGTGTAATAAGTTGGAGCAGGGGTAGGTAGAAGTATATAAGCATATATATATTTCGCTATTTACATTCATAGGACAAAATTTTAAGTAAGGTACCTTCAACAGGAGCTTATAAGAAGATCGAAGAACTCTGGAAAAATTCTAAGGGTCGTATATGTTACAATGCAGGAATAGAACAATCATTGAGGGACCATGCTGAAATGCAAGATGATGTAGATGGGGTTAATGGAATTTTAAGGGCCCTGTGCTACATACAACAGAAGGACGCACCGGATCCGCCCATTGAAACGCACTGTTATTTTTTTTATTACTGGTTGGGGGACAAATTAAAAAGCAGTTTTGACGATGATCCTTCATTTCAGAAGTTTATGGGTACTATCGGCAGGGAGTTGAATAAATTGCCTACTGGTGAGAAGCAGTGTGAAATTGTGCACAGCAGCATGGACAGGGATAATTTCACATTTGAAAAAGAAGTATATGAGTTCCATAGAGACTATCATACGATATAAACGGAGTTAGGGAATGGTGGGATCCCTTGTAGTGATACATTGGAGCAATATCTGGAGGGAGCTGCAGCAGCATATGGGATTATGAATGGGCATTGTCAAAAACCTAATGATGGTAACGAAGCATATTGTGAAAATTTTAACAAAGACTATAAACCGCAAAATTTGGAGCAGCTATTAAGTTCGAATTGCAAATCAGCGGAGAAACTTAAACTTGCACTAGGTGGAAAAGCTCTAATTACAATTTCCACAAAGGAATCTGGGGAAGTCTCAGTATCTACAGGCATCACCGCCCCTGTCGCTATTTCTTCTACATTAACATTGCTAGGATTACCATTGGCTGCCTACTTCCTATACAAGGTACAACTATAATTACCATTATAGTGGAAAGTATGAACAATATGTATAATGCATATTCTTATATATAACAGCACATATAGAACATACTTTTTACTGTTCGCACATAATACATATGACTCTACTTTCCATTCTTCTCCCCTATATTAGTACACATCCTTATTTTCTGGGATAAAAAACTTCTTTGGTGGAAGAAACAACAATAACAGCGGTGGAAGTAGCAGAAGAGAAAGGAGATTCACTGGACATCATCACTATGACACATTAACAGATTCTTCTACAGAATATGGAACACATTATTCCACAACGACAGAATCAACAGCGGACGTGTCAACCATATATAATGAAAGACCACCCATAAGAGGAAGAATAAAAAATGCCCCTGAACGAAGGCAGGGAAGGGCGAATATAAAATATCACCCCACATAATGCCCCTTACAGAGGAAATAAATAGAATCTATTGATTCTCATATCATAAGTAGCACATGTAGAACATTGAATGTAATGTTTTTCCCTTCCCTTCCTAGCTGTTCTATTAATAACTGTGTGGTCTCCATTATTCCATGTGTTCATTCATTTTTTCATGTGGGCACCATTATTCCACATATATATATGTATACATTCATTTTTATTAAAAGTTCAGGGTTCAATATATAACTATTCGAATATATATATATATACATGTATTACATGTACCTACATACATATATATATATGTGTTCTTCCATTCATTATATGGAATATTCATTATTCAAGTTTCTATGTGTAAATGTTCGCACATATATATATATATATTTCCTGTATTCTTGTTCACATATATATATATATATATATATTTATAATTCTTTTATCAATGTTAGAAATTATATATGTCCTTTTTTGGTGTATATATATAGATAGATAAAAAAGGGGACGTAAGGGGAAAAATAAAATATTTTAAAAAGAGTGAAAAAAAAAATAAAAACAGAAAGGAAAGATATATAAATATGTAAAATATAATCTGTGTTGGAAGAAAAAGAGGGTGCAAGGTTAGCTGAAATAGTATACAATGCACATATACATATATATATATATATATATTCTATATGGATGCGTTTTCCTTCTTAATATAATTATTCATCCAAAAAAAAAAAAAAAAAGAATACGCACGAAGTTATAAAAAGTATAATATAAGCTCAAGGGGGAACTAAAACTCATGTAATATAATGCATATATTCTGTATGTGAAAATTTATTTAGAATTTAGATGTAAAAAAAGGAAGAGAGCTCCGATCATATGATACACCTTCTGTATAAATAAAATTCTACATACTAACTCAAAAGAAAGAATAAAAGGAAGAAAGTGTTACTATTATTTATTAATCATAAAGAGGAAAATATTTATACTATAGGAAATGCTTGTATAGGCATACACATATTAATTCATACACCTAATTCAATGCAGTCCTTTCTATTATATTTTCTTTCCATTCATTTTATAAATGCATGCTCACTATTTGGAGTATGAATTAATATACACAATTATAATGTAAAAAAAAAAAAATAGTCTCTGCATGTTGAACTATATACCATATTTGTTAACAATTCCTTAATAATCCTTCAAAACAGCAGTAAAAAATAAATCAATTTTACGTACTGAAATTTTCCTTAAGAAAAAAATAGCACTCCTCTATATACATAATAGTTTAGGCGTATAAATAATAACACAGTACTCTGTTTAGTCACATACAATCCAATAATATAGTGTGTAAAGAGGGAATGTGCAGAAAGAGTTCCATTCTTTTTCTCTATTTTGTTATTCCACTAGGTTTATTCCTACTTTTGCCCTATTTATGCGTAAAAGTTTAATATAATACATAATAAGTTATCACTACTGGAAAATAAAATAATGAGTATTGTGTAGGGGGAGGGGAAATTTGGTATATACCTGTTTATTATAGTCATTGTGGAAGAAGTGAATTCCTTAAATATATGTTCTGTATAAATAAGTAGAACCCAATTTAACATAAATTTCCCATGTACACAAGAATGTACAGGAACAATGGAGGAAGATCCGGAAAAAATACTGATGGTTCGTTCTTATGTGCTCGAGCAGGATACCTTAATATGTGTATAGTATTTTATACTTAATATAAAGGAGATGTACAAATGCTCCAACCCCCACTAATTATATTTATAGGCGCAATGATTTAAGGATTTACCTTCAAAGGTAAAGTACTACAATAAGTTCGATGACCCTACTACATGTAGATGTCTCGATGACGATCAAATAAGGAAACAGTTGAAGCAAAATACTGAAATTGAGGACTGCGAGGAAATAATTGTAACTGCCGCATGTTGCTTATCTTCAATGAATGGCAACTATTTACCTAGTGATAAGAAGTGTGATGTTCTATATTATTGCATATGGGATGTAGTATCAGAGCAATGTGCAGGGAGTCCGTTTCAGAGTACTATGGAAATAATTCATACTGCACTAAAAACATGGCCTGTTACGAGTGAATGCGGAAATACATACAATACTACCATTAACGAAGACCTATTCAAACAGAGAAAAGCAGTATTTGATTATTATCATGACTTTAATGAATTACAAACATTGTTCCAGAGGAAGGAGCCTACATGTATTACTCCTTATGAAAAGTACCTACAGAACATTACTGAAGCTTGCAATAAAGTAAGGTCAGATTGCTCAGGAGGGGAGCATCAAAGTGATCAATTTTGTACCTGGTTCAAAAACGAAAATGAGAAAAATGCTGGTGGTAATGACTACTGTGCTCAGGACAAACTATCACAACTGAAATGTGGAGCAGGTACTTCCCCCGTGTCTGAAGCAAAGAGCATAACCTCCCCTCAGACCACGGTTGCCACTAGAACCACCACTGCTATATCTGCCGCACTCCCAATAATAGGATTACCCACAATCCTATTCTTTTTATATAAAGTATAATTACAACAATTATTCCCCCCACGATTAAAATATACATATATATATACATATAGGGTCTTATATATATAGAGTCACATATATGTATATATATGGCTCTATTTTCCTTTCTTTTCTTTCCTTTCAGTATAATCTTTTACCTTCCTGGATAAGTGACTCATTTAGAAAGAATAACACAGGAGGATGGAACAGAGCAAGAAGATCAACCGCCCAACAGCAATTCGATACATTCACAGAAGCTTCTGCAAATGATTCAACGTTCGACTCATCGGAAACAAGTTCCATGTTTGATTCTTCTACAGTACGTTCTATTCCATATACCACTACACGACCACCCACCAGAGGAAGAAAGGGAACAAATAATGGTAGAAGGGGCAAAAATATCCGTTACCAACGTATGTAACACTATTGAATAAACATGTTCTCTCCACCCGTCTAACATGGTCGTATGAGTATATAATGTTCTCCTATTTTATTTTATTTTTTTTTTTTTTAAAAGAAGAATGCAGTGTCCTCTCTTCACAGAGAGAGTGATGTGTGTATTATCCACACATTAAAAAATGAGAAAAAATTATAGATTATAGAAGGAATAAATTTTTATACGTATGTAGGAGTATAAGTATATTATATGCAACACTAAATGAATGAAAAAGAATAAAATGTCGTTCTATTCCTGTTGCTGTTGCTGCTACTGTTGTTATTATTGTGGATATTCGGGTGTATGCACATTATTGTACTGTTTGGTCTGTGCGCACATTATTATAATGTGCGAAGATCAAACATATAACATCTACAACAATAAACTATGTTTCTTGGTCACTCTGTTATTTTAATTATTTGCTCTTTTCTTTAAAAAGAAAAAGAAAGAAGGGGAGTACTGACCTTTTCGCAAAAAAGTATTTTAAGAAAAAAATTTGTAACAAAAAAAAATATTTAATGAACATATTTTGGATCTTCAATGAACAATATTGCAAACAAAGTAGGAATGGAATTAAAAAGAATTTGCCCAACAAATGAGTTTAAGTGTAAAAAAGAATTTACCAAAAAATCGGAATAAAGTTGAAAATTTTTTTTCTTTTTTCCTGGCTTATATTGATTATATAGTAAAGTGAACACTGTAGTCAAAAGAAAAAGTATAAAATAAGAAATAAAAGGTAAAATATTAAAAAAGAAGGAAAAAGGAGCGGTAGATAAATTAATGTGCAAATATATAATCTATATTAGAAAAGGGAGGGGGTAACTCAAATAATGTAATATACACATTTAATGTAAATGAATTATTTATAATATCTTCATTAAGAAGGAAAAAAAAAGAAGGAGCAATGAGTAAAATAGTATTACTGAACAATCATAAAAACAAAGAAAAAAGCGAAGAGGGGAAGATTATATATATATTTATTATTATTATATAGATATATAAAATATAACACCCACACATAAATAACGTATATATGGAATTCATATAAAATAAACCATAATAAACCCACATGTAGATAGATAAAATAACCCACATAAAACAACATATATAACACCCACATATATAAAAATAACATCCACAACTAACCCACATATAGATAGATAAAAATAACACCCACCCACCTAACACATATAGATATAAAAAAATAACACCACACATATAGACAAAATAACACCCACAACATATAGATAGATAAAAATAACACCCCACCCACCACACATATAGATATATAAAAATAACACCCCACCCACCACACATATAGATATATAAAAATAACTTAATTATATATAGAAATGTGCATATACAAATAAAACAAAGAAAAAGGGAAGAAAGAAAATGGATGATAAGTTACCCTCAGAACAAATATACAGTGAATTCAAAGATGGAGCAACATGTACTTTACAAATGAATGGAAACACTCATAAGCAGTATCTGAAATATCAGTTGGAGGAGCATTAGGAATGTACGGACAGCTTAAACAGTTTGCCGAAAGTATAGGGGGAAACTGGTGTTATGTATATAAAGTGGGCCAGAAGGAAGAATCATTACATAGTGAGCGTTGCACTTTCCTGTACTATTGGTTAGGTGATAAAATAAAAGGGAAAAAGCTTCAGCACCATAACTTTCCGGACATTATGAAGGCAATTTATAATCAACTTCCGAGTACCACTTGTAAAAATGAATTCAATAAATTGCACGATGGTATGGGTGAAACCGTTTTTGAGAAAAGGAAAATATTGTATGACTATGAATATGACTATGGGGCTCTGCATGGACAGCGGGAGGGTGCCTCATGTTCTTGGAAAACAAAAATGGGAGGGAAGTGGACGGAAGCTAAAAATGCATATGACAAATTAATTGAATTGTGTGAAGATGACGGAGGTTCATATTGTGCTGAATTTAAAAAAGGCGCTAATGGAAAGCCGAAATATAAGCAACCAACACCATTAGATTGTACTACACTGTCTAAAGGAGACGTCGAAGACCTCTCCTCAGAAGAAGATCCTCCTCGAGAAGAAGATGTTTCTGGAACTGTGGAAAGAGGACCTCTAGCTCGTGCTCACTCAGAGAATGCACTGCAAAACCAACTTACTCAGCATTCACATACATCATTACCCACCACCACCACATCAGTCGACACAATCATTCCTGTTGTCTCCTCGGCAATGGCTGCCACAGCAATTGGCATACCATTCATTTCTTTCCTTCTATATAAGGTAATAATAATAGCAACTGTAAATAATATATATAACAATATAATTGATGAGTAATATTTTCTATATGAGTCAAAAAATATAAAATAAATTGTATTATATATACGTACAATACACGTTGCTATCCCCTCCCTCCTTCCTTCCACCCCACCTCCTCCTTCGTAGTATAATCTTTTACCTTCTTGGATAAGTGACTCCTTTAGAAACAATAAAACAGGAGGAAGGAACAAAGGAAAAAGGAAGGGAAGATCAACCTTTCGACATCGCGTTGATGTGTTCACAGAAGGCAGCTCAACATATGGTTCAACAACAACAGACAATTCATCAAAAATAGGAGACTTGTCCACAACAACACATGGATCTACCATATATCATGGTGGGCAACATGGTCGAAGGAGAAATAATGCAGCACAATATCAAAGGACGAATGAAAAAAGAAATAATATAGCTTATCAAAGTATGTAACGAACATAACACACATTTCTGTGTGTGGAAGGTGTAAACAACACAACACAACGCACACATATTTGTGTTGGAATGTGTAATGTAACACAACATACAAACATTGCTGTGTGGAATGTAGCGCACCGTATGTAACACATTGAATGTGATGTGCCATTGAATGTAATGTGCCATTGAATGAATGTTCCTTGCTTCTTGCTGTTGGAGGAAGGAAAGAACGAACAGTGCAATTTGTAAGGTGAGGACGGGAAAAGCGACATAGCATTTTTTCTCACTTTTTCCTTCATTCTTTTTTGTCCCATTTTTCGTTTCTCTTCCTTTTTTTTTTTTTTTGCTTTTCTTTCTGCAACTTATATTGACTTTACACACAAAAAAAACTTAAATATACTGTCATGCAATACAAGGAAGAGAAAAAAAGAAAATATTAAAACATAAAAAAGGGAGGAATAAGAACAAAAATTGAGGTAAACATTCATATATATATATATATATATATATATATATATCACATGTACTCTGTATTGCACCTAATGTAGAGCGGAGAAATTAACTCAAATATTACATATTATATATATATACATATATTCCACATGTAAGTGATTTATGTATATAATGTACTCATCAAAATGAAAAAGAAAAGAGGAGGGAAAAAATTAATTAATAATATGTGTGCTCAAAATTTCTACTAACAGAGAAAAAAATTACTTTCCATTTTGAACAATAATTTGAGGAAGGAATAAATAATCATATAATATTACGAATAATCAGTTACAATTCAATAATATATGTATAAAGAATGCATATACGCAAGGAATTTTAATTATCGTTCTGTTACCCTCCCCCTTTCCATTGTTCTGTTATTTCTGCATTTAATATATATACATAATAATAATGTGATTCATGTATGTAATAAATTATCACTGTTTCAATATTAAGAAATATACAATATTAAAAAATGCACAATATGAAATGGAAGGAAGAAGAAAGGAATAAAAGCTTAATATGTGCTTCCTTTTTTTATAATCATTATAAGGAACAAAGGAAAAATGTTCAGCGGCATAAAAATATTCCCACATGCATATATCTATATATTCCTTATAAATGAACAGGAAGCACGTTCCAAAATAAGTTCATTATATATAAAGCAGCATATGTACACATATAAACCATGTCATCACAAGTAAGGGAAAGAAGAAAAATTTTTTAAATTGTCCCTCTTATGTCCGTTTAAAATATTCCATGTATATATAATGTACTCCCGAATGCCCCGTATAATAGGAAAAAGTCAAAGGGGAAAACATAAAAATGTACACATATACACATATATTACACGCATTCCACTCCTTCCATTGCCAATTCTATTTATGACTTCAGCTTCAGAAGGAATTACCCTCATGGAAGGAGTTTTATGATAAGTTCGAAAACGGTACTGAGTATACATGTAATTCTAATGGTGAACTAACAGATTTGGAGAAACAGTTAAAAACTGCTTTAAATGAATACCCCACAATTTCTCCTTTAACGGGAAAGATTGTAAAAGCTTATTGTTACACGAGTAAGAAGGAAGAAGAATTTGCGCAGGGGGAGAAGGCACAATATAAAAATTCACCATGTAAATTCTTTTATCATTGGATAGGGCAACAAGTCTTTAGTAGTATAGTGAAATATAGTGTGCTCGGCGCCTTAAGCATAATTAACGATAAATTAAGGAGCATTGCAAATGGGCATGAGTGTAATTTTAATTACAAAGATATTGATAAGGACCCTCTCGATGGGGGAAATGAACTTTTTGAGAATAGGAAGAAAGTGTTTGACCATTACTATGATTATAATTATATAGAGCAAGAATTACGCAAGGATGAACTCAAATGTGTGGAAAGAAAGAGCGAATACGAAGTAGACATTACTGATGCATGTGCTTCTGTAGGTGACTATTGCAGCGGAGAAGGTAAGGATGATCAGTATTGCACCGACTATGAGGACAAGTATAAACAGTACTGTAGTAAGGAGAAACTGGAAGAGCTGAAATGTGAATCAAATGCTCTAGTAGTAAGTGTGCAAGTTCAGGATACCCATGGTTCTGCTGAGGAGCAGGGATTTCAGGACATTCAAGCGGCACCTGCACCAACCTCCTCTGAAGGTAGTAATACTGCGGCTCCTATCATATCCTCTATAATCCCAATAGTTGGACTTCCTACCATCCTATTTTTTTTATATAAAGTAAGTACATACAATTATCAATTATAATGACAATTGCAGAAAAAAAAAAAATATATATAATGTAGCTTATAAGTATTACTTCCACGAGCACTATATAAGCAATAGACTATGTTGTACACTATATGCATTTATATATGTAGCCTATATATATATATATATATAACCCATATACATATGTATGTATATATATACATACGCGTATATATATAATGCATGTCTATACCACCCTTCCCCTTACACTCCTTTTTTTATTCATTAGTATAACCTTCTACCTGATTGGCTCTATAACAAATTTAGAGGAGAAGGAAGAAGCAGGGAAAGGAGATCAGCCGGACCCAACATTGACGAAGACACACTCACAGAAGACAATTCAACAATAAGTTCCACACTTAGTTCAACAATAGATGATAGAACAGATGCTTCTACTGTATACAGCAGACCACCACGACGACCACCACCATCACCCAGAAGAGGAACAAATAATAGAGGACGGCAAAGAACCAATATAGCTTATCATCCCTAGGTGAAAAAAAAGGTTACCCTTCCTTCCCTTCCCCCGTTGATTCCTTACGTCTTCCCTATGTTGGTGTTCGTGTTTGTATTTGTGGTTCCCCTTCAATAGACAATGTTTGATATTGTTTTATTGTTCCTTTAATGGACAAATTTTGTATTGTTTGTTGTTCCTCTAATGAACAAATTTTGTATTGTTTGTTGTTCTTTTCAATACACAATGTTTGCTATTGTTTGTGGTTCTCCTTTAAGGAACAAATTTTGTATTGTTTGTTGTTATTCCTTTAATGAACAAATTTTTGTATTGTTGTCTATTTAGTGCACAATGTTTGCTATTGTTCTCTATTTATTGCACAATTTTCTATTGTTGTCAATTTAGTGCACAGTTTTGTAGGTTGATGTTTTTTTCAATACAACGAATCCATGTTTTTGAACGATAGAACCATATCAGTATTCCAAAATAAATTAACCCTATGATTGCAGAAATGGTGAGGATGCCCACGAGTAGCATAATTTGACCTAAGTGATACTGACTACCATTACCCATAATGAAAAACATGCCAATTGGGTACACATAAGATACAAGTAATGGATAGAAAATTGAATTGACTAATATAAGAATTAACCAGGATTTAGTACTCATTTTACCACATGCCAGCTTCTTACAACATCTGAACTTACTAAAGGGTGTTTTTAATGCGCACCCTGCTTTTCTGTTCTGTGTTTTATTTTTTGCTCTGTTCTCTTCGCTTGCTTCCTTATTTAATTGCATTTTAGAATGTACTTTTTTACAAATATTACCAAACATGTTGCTTCCGGAGGAAGGTGTACTACCACTTTCAGGAAATTCATTTTGTTGCTGCGTTTGCTCTTCCACATTAGTGCCACCCATTAAGGATCGACTAATCCGCACAGCGGAAGTGCTATTTTGGTTAGTTGGACCGTTTGCCCCGCTCCATGGTGTACCCAATTCAGTTACCTAACATGGGAAGGAAGTAATAAAATACGTTCATAATTTTCATAGCACACATATAAGTATTACCACCCCCCCAAAAAAAAAAGAAGTTTTCACGCCTTCCACCCATCATCAAAATGAAAAAAAGATTTTAATCATAATGAATGTGTTAAATTTTATATATAAGTGTCATAATTAATATTATACATGATGCTTCGTATGTTTCCGGAGGCATACAAGGAACAAACTGAATGTAAAAATTTTCACGAGGAACATCATTTCTATTTTATTTATTTATTTTATTTTTTTCTTTTTTATTGTAAAAAAAAAGGTGTTTAAAATGAAAAAAAAATTTTCTTTTATTTATATTAATAGATTGTATGATGATTATTTTATTCTTCTTTCTTTTATAGAAAATGCTAATTCAGTCGTACGCCTGCGCGATTCACTTATTTTTTCTTCCTGAGTGTGTACATATATATATTTTAAATTAGAAAGAATTTACTATTAGAATGCATAATAATATATAACAAGTGTCGGAGGACGAAATAATGAATAAATAGTTCATTTTTTTTAATTGCACATATAATTATAGATGTTATGTTGCACATATAATTATATATATGTTATATTGTTGTTTCCACACCAAAAAAAAAATTATTAAGTTAAAATTGGTTCATATTTTTTTAAAAAAATAACCCACACTTCCCTATTATACCATACATCTAACAGTGTAATGCAAGGAGGAGGGAATTATGCTCAAATTCGCAGATAAGAATTCTATGTGCATGCACTTAAAAAAAAATTTCTTTTTTGTGTATTTTTTTCGTGTTATTGTTGTTCTTTTATAAATGTTCAGATAAAAAGGGCGGAAAAAAAATAAAACAGTTAGAGATGAAACTGTTAGGAAAGAAACAGTTCGAATGAAAGGGATGATATTATTTTTTTTTTTTATGCGTTAAAGGGGTGGAATGTTTTTATTATTTCCTTCCTCCTCCTTAGAACCCTCCTTCCTTCCCTTCCTTAGATCCCTTCCTTTCCTTCCTTCCTCCTTAGACCTCACTCCTTTCCTTCCTCCTTAGATCTCATTCCTTTCCTTCCTCCTTCCATAGATTCCCTTTCCTCCCTAAACCCCTTCATTCCATTCCTCCTCCTTAGACCTTCCCTTCCACCTACCACCCTAACATCCCTTCCTTCCAATTACCACCCCTAACAACCCACCTACCACCCTACCACCTAACAACCCACCTAATAACCCACCTAATAACCCACCTAACAACCCACCAACCACCCACCTAACAACCCACCAACCACCCACCTAACAACCCACCAACCACCCACCTAACAACCCATCTACCACCTAACAACCCATCTACCACCCACCATCCTAACAACCCACTCCTTCCTTCCACCAACCACTATCCTAGCAACCTTCCTTCCAACTATTCAGTTTTTTCAGATTTGTTCTCGGTGAGTAGAACAAATTGCTCTTCAGCAGATGGCTTGCATTTTAATAATTTATTAGACAAATTTTTCCCTTCTTTGGAAAACCAAAATTTCCAAAGGACGAAAATGATTACTAACCCAAGGATTAAATAAACTATGAGGTCGACTGCAAATAATCCATTGATTTCTGACGCCCCTGGAATAACAGTAATAAAGGAGTTCAAAATACTTGGAATCCATAAATAAAGGAAAGGTATACTTATTACGACAGGCAACCATTCGTGTGTTTTCACCTCCCCACGAAATAATCTACAAATCAGTCGATCTCGCCAACTTTTTTTCTTTCCTTTCTTTGCACAACTTTGTACATTTTTTGGTGGTGTATTTGGTGTATTTGGTGTATTTGGTGTATTTGGTGTATTTGGATTTGGCTGTTTGTTCGGTCCTGTGGAGTCATTACCACCACCCTCCTTGAGTAGTGTTTTTACACCTCCACCAAAGATGGTACTTTTTTCCTTCTCCTGATGGGGTGCCACACCTGAACTTCCTTTCTTTGATGATGATGTGCTTATAGCACTCACCTAAAAAAAAAGAAAAAGGAGTTACGAAGGTGTGAGTTCAAAATTTGCATAACACCCATATAAGTATTATTATACAAAATGGAAGAAGGGGGTGCAAGGGGGGAAAGGGAAAACCTTCCCTTCCACCCCTAACAAACCTCCTTCTACCACCCCCTCCCTTAGCAAAAATGAGTAAAATGTTCATTCATAATCATAATGAATGTATGTGTGTGCGTCGTGTCAATTTTCTAAAAAAAAAAAATGTAACAACAGCAGCTACAGCTGTTCCTATGAACACCTTACGTAGTGGTGGTCGTCATGTTGTGCCCAGAAGCAGAGTATGGCGACGCTGAGGAGTAGTGAATGTTTTGTGAAAGGTATGGGTGCCATTTTGCTGTTTTTGCTCCTCTTTTTTTTTGTTTTTTCTGTTCTTTTTTCTTTTTTTGTTCTTTTCTTCTTTAAAATCAAGAGTATATTTTAAAAGTGGCGATGTTTTTTTTTTTCCTTTTTCTTCTATTTTTTGAGTGTGTGTACAAATATATTTTTAAGATGAAGTAAGTAATTAAAATGTACATAATACTAATTAATGCAAAAGTTATGATAATAATTTGAATCAAGAGCAACATGGTTTTTAGTTCTATTCTATACAATTTATGAGGATAACATCCTTAATGATCATATTCCCTTTTATGAGAAAAAAAAAAAAAGAGAATGTGACACCCCCACCCCCACACTCTCCGGTAGTATTCCACACTTCTTTTGACGGTGTAATAGAAGTATTTTATACCTCTTTAAAAAAATAAAGTTAATTATGTTTGTGCATGTGTTTGCGCTCAAAAGTTTTCGTGCTCAAATTTTTTATTGTTTTAATGTTCAGATATAATGGGTGAATAGAAACAGCTAGAAAAAAAAAAATGAGTCAGATTTTTTGCACGTTTTTAGGAAGGAGTATGTTAGTTTCTTCTTCTTTTTTTAGGAAATGTAAAGTGCACATCGTAGAAGCTTTTTTGCTTCCTTTTTTTGTTTTCTTTTCTTCCTTTTTTTTTTTATTAACTATACATTCATTTAAAAAGAAAGAATGAGAAGTGGAATTTATCTAGTGTACGGAACGGAATATTCTGAAGGATCCTCCTCCGTTAAGTCAGGTTCTGAATCTACTGTTGTTGCGTTGTATGCTGAGGAAGAATCATCTTCATTTTCCATATTTAACTTGCGTACTAATGATCTTTTTATTCTTCTACTTTTATTGTTGCTCCTTCCTCCCCCTCCACCTCCAAAAGTGTTACGTAAGTCGGAGAATATAGAAGTATACTGAGAAAAAAGAAGAAAGAGAAAGGAGTTAAAATATGTGTACAGAATATATATATATATATATATATGTACAATTACTGCTCACATTTTAAACATTCATTTTTTTTTACACATTCCATTTTTTTTTTTTTTTTACATTTATTATATGCACTCTTTTTTTACATAGACAGCAAATATTAATAGGTGTTATTATACATATTTCTTCTGATAAGTGTACTTACTTTATATAGATAGAAAGCAAGTGCTGGTAATCCTATTGCTGCTGCACCACCAACAGCGGAAGGAATGATGGGGATGTCAGTTTCCCCCCCTGATGCTGGTAATTGTGGAGGTTGAGGTTGCTGCTGTTGGTGTTGTTGTTGTTGTTGTTGCTGTTGCAGCTGCTGCTGCTGGAGCTGCGCCCCGTGCTGCCCACTCTGCTGTTGTTGTGGTGGTGGAGGAGGAGGTTGTTGTCCTGGACCTGGTCCTGGACCTGGTCCTTGACCAGGTCCCTGGCCTGAATAATAAATAAGGTTCAAGGAGGGAGAGGGGGTGTAAAAAGTAACTGCTTGAGGGGTGCGGGAGTTAAGGAGTAATTTCATTTAAGAGAAGGGTGGGGAGTAAAGGCAGTAACTTCACTTAATGTAGCGCTCCCCTCTGATGCAGTTACTTTATTTATGATATAGTTTCTTCACTCTATACATACTTACCTGCTACAAATCCTGAAGATGCACTCAGTTCAATCTCACTACCCAAGGTATCTTCAATTATTGCCTGGAATGATGATGTTGGTCTTGCTGGTTTGTGGGGTGCAGTGCACTTCAGTTCTTTCGGTTCCTTAAATTCCCCCCTCCCCCTTTCCTTCTCTTTTTCCTCTTTAAATTTGTCACAATATGTATCATTGGCAGTTCTTGGGCAATTTTCACTTAATGTTCTATATATTTCTTGGGCGTTTTGCAAGGGCTTCTTGTATTCTGGACTGATGCAATATGTAGCAAGCTCATCGCTGTCGCTGCTTTCCATTCTTCTATAGTCATAATAATAGTCGAACAACGCTTTAGCCTGGTCGAATCTGTTTTTGATAATTTTAGGATATAAATTATCGCACTTACATCCGGACATGGAACCCCTCAGCGCGTTATAAACATTCCCCATAAACATTGAGATAGAGCCTCCTAATTTATCTCCTAACCAGTAGTAAAAAAAATAACATCGGTCATCATCGGACAAAGGATCATCCGACTTCCATCCCCCGTTACATGCATAACAGTAATTCTGTGCAATTTTACTGGTTAAATGTTGAACCACCGGGTATGACCATGATGATTTTTCCACCTCCTGCTGCAGTTTATTACGTTTCTGCAGTGCTGTCCCAGATTTACAACCTTTTATTCCCCTATCGAATTCATTGTATATTTCTTTTGAAGGTATTTTAAATGGAGCTTGACCCTGCTAAAAGTATAATTGACAAAGAGAATGGAACATGTGTAAAAAATGGGTGTTTTCTATATGTGTACATTCCTTCCATATTATTATTTACTACACTATGCACAAATTATTATATATACATCATATATATAAGTGTCCATGTTGGGAGAAGGAAGGAAGAAAGGAAGGAAGGGGTGAACAGCAAGCCCTTCAGTGTTGTTTCTTACCCCTGGACTCATTGTTTATGTATACATTCCTTTGTACATAGAACAAAATTTCTATTAAGGTCTCCTCCCTTATTTATTCATGAAGGGAATATAAATAAATATGTTAACAATTTTTCACTTTATATATTCCAAGTGGGGCTCACCATTTGGAAGGTATGTATATATATATCAAAATTTTTTCACTACTCTTCCCTCCTTCCTTTCTTAATAAACATGTGTAATCCTTTTAACTTTCTTTCAAAGGAATACGATAATATACACTATATATACACATACACATACACATATATATGTTATATATATATATATATATATATATATATAATAATATGATTTCCACTTTTAATAAGAATGTTAATATGTGTATTATATGAATTTATGATCAATTATGTTATTATTAAAAGAAGGACTTGTTATTAAAATATTGTTAACATATATATATAGTGCAGTTCATATATGTAAGGAGTACCTATTCCTGCTAAATGTGCACACTTATATGAATATGTGATAAGGAAGGCATATACACAGGGAATATATGAACAATATATAATGTACCAAAAGTTAAATTAATTATATCTAGAAAAAAGGAAGCACCTATGTGTGCTCGTAGTAGTATTTTATAGTACACCCTCTTCCAACTATAGTCGCTAATAATAACTCCCTTTATTCTTCATTTTCCAATTCTTCCTCTTTCTTCTCATAGGTACACTACGAATTATTCCTTCATACACAAAAATATACATTATGTACTATTTGAACTACATCACTCTCTCTTTTTAATACACATTATACTTTACATATTCGTGTACTAACCTTTTTCTTCCTCTATGATAAATACATTACATAACTAAGTCCCCTATACCAAGAATATGTATTATGTTACTAGAGATCCTTCCTCTCTTTTTTTCAGTATACACAATACTTTCCACGTATTAATGCGCCCTCTTTTCGTCCTTTAACATAAATCAACGTTTTCAGGGAAAAATTTATTCCCTTTAATTTATATATATTCTAGTTTAGCGTTCAGGGTTTAGGATTTTATGGCTAAGGGTTTAGGTCTCAGAGTTTAGGGATCAGGGTTTATTTTTTATGGTTCAGGGCTTTGGGTTCAGGGTTTAGGGTTTAGGTTTAAGTTAAAGGAAAGTGATCCATGTAGGATATTCTGAGGAGAAAGGGGGGTATAAGGAATGAAGGGGTTTAGGGAGGAAAGGGAGTCTATGGAAGGAGGAAGGAAGGGAAGGAGGGTCTAAGGAGGAAAAAGGAAAGGTCTCTAAGGAGGAAGCAGGGAAGGAAAGGATGGTCTAAGGAGGAAGGAAAGGAAGGAAGGTTGTGTTATGGTCGTGGTAGGTGGGTTGTTAGGGGTGGTGGTTGGTGGAAAGGAAGGTTGTTAGGGTGGTGCTTGGTGGAAAGGAAGGTTGTTAGGGTGGTGCTTGGTGGAAAGGAAGGTTGTTAGGGTGGTGGTTGGTGGAAAGGAAGGTTGTTAGGGTGGTGGTAGATGGAAAGGAAGGTTGTTAGGGTGGTGGTAGGTGGAAAGGAAGGTTGTTAGAGTTGTTGGTTGGTGGGTTGTTAGGTGGTAGATGGGTTGTTAGGTGATGGGGTGGTAGGTGGGTTGTTAGGGTGATGGTAGTTGGAAGGAAGGTTGTTAGATGGAAGGAAGGTTGTTAGGAGATGGAAGGTTTGAGGAGTGTATATTAGTTATACTGTTATTAATTTAGTCCTTTTTTTTTTATTTGGTACTATTATTACTTACTTTATATAATAAGAACGGGGCACCTATGCTTGCTAAAGTGCCAATGATGGAAGAGATGGAAGACGTGGTGGTAGTGGAACGAACAGTTTCGTTTGCTTCACGCTGGTTCTCTGCTGTTAGTTTTGATATTTTTTTGGAATGTGCGTCATTTGCTTCTTTTTCTATTTGTAGTTTAGTGTCTGAGTCACATTGTAATTTTAGCAGTTTCGCCAGAAAGTCTTTCTTATTTTGTTCTGTCCAAAATGAGGTACAATAATAATCACTATTGTTTTTCGTACAATGTGCACACACAGCTTCATATGCTGCCTTAATTTCCTTGAGGTAAGTGCTATATTTTTCATTACATTCGGCTCTATAATTCCGTGTACGACTATATATGATGTCATAGTTATAGAGCAATTCATATATGATTTTCATTGCATTGAAAGTGTCCCAAGGGATGTTGTCAGGGCAAAAAAGTGTACATTGTTTTTCCTTATACGCATCTTGTATTAATTGACAAATAAAACTTAGGGCGCTCTCGAACTGTTGCTTTATAGCGACACCCTCATATAATATGTCCCCCAACCAATGATAAAAGAAATAACAGGGGGTATCATTAGTGGGTAGTGATTGCTGCTTTTTCATTTTAGGTGCGTAACACCAGACGTTCTTCAGCATGTCATCATAACCTGTGAAATTAGTATATGTATTCGAGAAGTTCCCTATATCTTCAGGAAAATTACCATTATCATGCTCACAAAGATTCCCGGGTTTGTTGAGTTTACTGTATGCTGTTATTGACGGTAACCAATGTAAAGGGTCTTGCTCCTACAGAAATGTAAGTAGTGAAAATAAGTATGTTATAAGAAGATAGGTATGTTTCCCTATATATTTTTACTGTATGATGGAAGAAATGTTATGCATGTGTGCATTCAATTCATGTCAGTGGTAACCCCACTTTGTGGGAAGTGACATATTCACCGTGTATATAATCACCGTAGAAATGTCCGTTGGCTTTCTTAACTCCAGTTTGCACACATAAATATGACGATGCCTAGTCCATTTTTTTAAAAGGCCGCTTAACTGGGACAGAGCATTTCACACAAAATGGTACTATTATAATTCATATGAAATTTCCCAAGGAAAAATAAAAAAGACGTAGAATCAATCTACTCACACTTTTTAGTCTTTATAAAATCGACAAATGTGAAATTTGTTCAAAAAAAAGATAATCAGATCATGCATGCAGCACTTAAAAAGGAGAGGGTAAAATCGTTGCGAAAAAGTAACAGTATGATTATAACCCATCTGTTTTGCTGCCTCCTTGGCGATGTTACAATATCTCTCAGCGTAGAGACAAATTGGTAGGCTCCCGTGCGGGAACACTGCTCGCGGAGGTTGTGCATGGTTTGAGATGTACACACATCCATACATGCATAGGAACGCACCGCTCATCGGGTGAGAGCAAACAAATTAAACAATGGTACTGTACTGTGCTATACAATACCACGTAGAAGTATCCGCGGGGTCTTTACTCAACCTTGTAAATACGCCCTCGAATACGTGTCACAGCAGCCTGCGTACAGGTTACAACCTTTTTGAGCTGCTCCGAATGTACCGCGTATATATGTACATACAGAGGATAACGTGATAAGAGCTCTTTCCCCAGATGAGAAAAAAAAAAAAAAAAAAAAAAAATCATACGCAAAATACTCCAGGCGATATGAACCGTATGTTACGTCCCTGACAAGAACTTCAACTTGGACTCCCTAAACTTGTTAACAATAATGTCGATAACTTCATAATTCGCAACGGTGGTAATATCGCCAAAATCGTTTATCTCGTTTGCTATACATCTTAGTATTCTCCTAATGATTTTTCCACTTCTTGTTTTAGGCAAATCAGGCACTATACAAATGAGATCCGGGGTGGCGATGGGACCTATGGCTCGTCTAACGTTTAATTTTAATTCTTCTATAATTTTTTCATCTGTTAAGGTCACATGCATGGTGTCGACTTCTGCCACCTTGGAAGTCGATGGTAAATGGTTATTCGGATTTTTTGTATTTCCATTGCGATCAACGCATTGGTTAGGTGTTTCTCTCGCTTGTAACCCCTCCAGCTCTCCCCATTTTTTAGACACACACACCTTTTTAACAACGAAGCAGAGAATACCTTCCCCCTTCACGACATGACGGAACGAAACAACGGCTGCCTCCGCAATGCATGAGTGTTGCACCAAGGCATGCTCAATTTCTGCAGCTCCTAAACGATGACCAGACACATTTAAAGTATCATCAATTCTACCGGAAATCCAGTAGTATCCATCTTCGTCTCTGTACGCACCATCTCCCGTAAAATAATAATTGGGACAGGAAGAAAAATATGTTTTTACTAACCTGCTATGATTCCCATACACAGTTCTGAGCATGCCTGGCCATGGACTCTTGATACATAATAATCCACAAACATTAGGACCATTCAAAGGTTCCAACGTTTTAGAATCTAGAATTTCTAATTGGACACCAAAAAATGGAAGAGTAGCACACCCAGGTTTCATTTTAAATAAATTGGGTATCGGAGCAATGACAATTCCTCCCGTTTCTGTTTGCCAATAGGTATCCACAATTACACATTTTTTTTTCCCAACAATGTTGTAATACCATCTCCATGTTTCTGGGTTTATTGGTTCACCTACACTCCCTAAAATTCGACATGACGACAGGTCATATTTTTCAACGTATGAATCCCCATGTTTCATTAACGCTCTAAGTGCTGTAGGTGCGGTGTAGAACTGTGTGACTTTATGCGTTTCTATTAAACTCCAATATCTACCACAATCTGGGTACGTCGGAATGGAAGAAAACAAGATGGTGGTTATTCCGTTCAGTAGGGGACCATATAAAACATACGTATGGCCAGTTACCCACCCAATGTCTGCAACGCATCCAAAAATATCATCTGATTTTACATCAAATATATACTTACAGGTTGCGTAGGCATATAGCAAATACCCTGCTGTTGTATGCGCTACACCTTTGGGTTTCCCAGTCGAACCGGAGGTGTACAATAAACATAGGAAGTCTTCACTGTCTACATATTCTATTGGACAATAGGCTCTCATGTTTTTTATTAACGCGGAACCGTCAACATCTCGACCTTCTTTTAACGTGCATATATTCTCGTCAAAATTGCTCTTCTGGTAATCACTACTGCGGTAACTTTTCGAATCAAATGTTATACTCTCCTTTGATGCTTCCACGAAGGATTTACCCGTCACGGAGTTGATATAATCACATGACTTCTTCCCCAAGGAGTGGCTGCTCCCGTCTCCCATGTTGTTAGTGGGCTGCTCTCCCTCGCGATTGCATTTGTTGTGCCCATTGGCAATTTGGTTACTATTGTCTGTTTTATCAGAAGTGGGGTTCTTCGTTAGGCTGCTATTTTTGCAGATTTTTTTATGGAGGGTGTGTATCCCTTTGGCTTTAGTGCCATCGCTATTGGTGCTCTCCCCAAGGGGGGCATTGCAGTGGTTGCCGGTCTCCATCCCGTTACAGAGGGGGTGGCCACCATGGTTATCATGATTATCATAATTATTGCGACTATCGTAATTATTGTGATTACCGTGATTGGTGCAATCACCCTCCCCCCGTGGGCACGCATAAAGGGAGGCACTGTCACAATGGTTGTTGTTCATCTGTTCGTGCTCATTTTTGTTGATTCCATTTTGCTTGCTATTTATCACGTGGGTTGTACCCTGTGCCAAAAAATTATCAGCACCTTTCAAATCGACGCTGGTAGAGTGGTATAACTTACTTTGCGATGTGCTTTCCAGGTATGCTCTATTCGCGTCACTTATCTTCGTTTTGTTTTTAAAAACGATACAGACTTTGATGGCGTCACCACACATTCCCATAGCCGCATCCGCAATTTGCTTGAGCTTAGTTAACTTTCCTCCCCTCATGCCAAAATCGCTTGTAATTAATATACTAGATTTGGAGTCCAATATGCGGTCACACAAACTGCCCGCTGAATACCCAGCAAAGACGACGTTGTGAATTGCACCTATTCTAGCACATGCTAGCATGGTATACACAATTTCTGGGATCATGGGTAAATAAATGGTGACCACATCTTGCTTCTTCACTCCATGCATTTTTAACAAATTAGCAATTTTGCATGTCCTTTCTAACAATTTTTGATAACTTATTTTTTTAAAATCATTTGGTGTATCTTTTTCCCATATTATTGCAGTCTTGTTTGGATGTTTTTCCACCCATCTATCTACACAATTATCACATGCATTAATTTTGCCATTAACAAACCAGTTAATGTTCCCTTTTTTAAAATTTCCACTGTATACTTTGGTGAATAATTTAGACCACCTTACACTACTCTTTGCTATGTTTCCCCAGAATAACTCTGGGTTGTTAATACTTTCTTCGTACATCTCTTTATATGTGCTTACATCTTTTATGTTTGCATTTGTGCCCGTCTTATTATCATTTTGGCTGTAAAATTCGTTTACTGGGAAAGAGTTTTTGCTGAGGAAAATATTTTGATCTATATCGATAACGTTCAATTGTCCTGAATCCATTTTGATCATGTTTCCATTGCTTTGTTGCTTATTCATTATTCTTCACGGGGGATGCTTTTTCTTTTTTTTAACCCGTTAAAGGTTTGCAACATACACATGTGCTTTATTTGCATACGTGCGCATACCGCGCTTGACTGTTACGGTTATATTCTACACGCATAACCCCTTCACATGTGCAAGGGGGTATATACTCATATTGTGGGGGTATGCAGGCTACATGCGCTTACCTAAGCAAGCAGGCATATTATTAGTGGGTATATCCCCCCCTCTCAACATCCTTTTTTTTTTTTTTTTTTTTTTCCGCTTTAAACTGCATGAAGCATAAAAATTTCAATGAAAAAAAATTACAAAATGGTGAATTGTACAAACAATTAAATTTAAAATATGAAATGGGTAAATGGGAAAATTTTTTAATCTGAAAATTCAGAGATTTATATACATATCCATGTAGCGCATGTACAGCTTTTTATATGCTTATTATACTAACCTCCGCGCAGAGTCCCATGGGCGTACTTCAAGTACAACGTATATAATATGTACATACCGCATTTGCCAATGAGCTAAAATAAGTTTCCCCCGCGCGCGTGATGCGTAAATTTCCGGAGGGACATATTTTTTTCATCACAAAATGAACAAAAAGTGATTTGCAATAAGGGGGGCACAGGAAGTGAACCGGAAATAAGTAAAAGTCAAATAAATTATGCTGGCCTTCGAATACGCCATATATATGCCGCTCTTACATGAGCCACATGTCACCCCGCGTAAGGGTAACTTAAGCTGGCACAAAAAAAAGCGACTTCAGGAATGAATTGTTCATATGTATACATATACGTTCACCACATGTAAACTTAACAGTTGGCCTATTTTTCATCACCTCCGGTTAGGAAATTACATTTAATGGATTTCCTTTGGCCCTACCCCCAAAGGAAGAGCCTTTCCAATGCGCGCTCATGTTACT
The DNA here is from genome assembly GCF_001680005.1 of Plasmodium coatneyi. NCBI lineage: Eukaryota > Apicomplexa > Aconoidasida > Haemosporida > Plasmodiidae > Plasmodium > Plasmodium coatneyi. The sequence goes on along the minus strand of NC_033566.1, from coordinate 1,078,734 downwards.
CTAAGAACATCGGAAGGACGGCATAAACGACAATTGGATTGTGATTGTTACACTTAAGGGAAAATTTCCAAGTAGTCCCTTCTTCCTCGTCGCAATTTTTTTTTTTTTTTTTTGTTTTTACCGTCCGTTGTTTTTAATTTTCCAATTGTGTTTATTCTGCTGCATAACTGTTCGCAACTTTTCACAATTTTAATTTTTGTTTTGTATGCCCTATGGTATACAACTCAGGCATGTAAAAACATAATTTTCCTCTGCCCTTTTGGAATAAAAAAAAAAAAGTCAGCGTGTACATTTTAAAATGCAAAAGGAACACACAGGGACGATACATGACTCACTGTATGTATCTTTGTAGGCACATGCTTAACACCGGTATGTGACGCGTAACTGTTTGTTGACAATCCTGTTGACTCCCACGCATGTGTTATATAACAGTACATTTGCTTTGCTGGCATTACAATGAAAAGGATGGGTCACTGTTGCTGAATGTAAAAAGGGCACATACCAATGTGCTCATCTTGCCCCCGATTGAGCCATAAAATGTGGGAACAAGTGTAACCCATTTTTTTCGCAACCGTGTATGGGTAATACCGTATGACACCTGTGGCATATCTGCGTAGGGACTTCTCAAAATGAGTAACTAAGTTTGATAACGCATCTATACCTTATGCCCTTCCCCTATGGGTATTACATTGTATGTCTCCATGTGTGCATATCTACGAGCATATGCATTTACATCGACGCTGGTTTATATGACCACTACCGACGTGTGAGTGTCGTCAAAAAATTATTTTGTGTGTAAATTTCCCTCACTCGTTGAGTTGTTGCACGTAAGACACCACTTACAGCTTTAAAATACTCCCCACTCTTTTTACGCATCACCTGCATTTTTATTAATAACTGCTTCGAGGTTATGTTAACCGCGCCACTTGGTGATTACTCATTTTGTTGAACCGCATTTAAGGATTTTCGCATATGCCTTTATATTGCTAAGCGGAGAAATGAAAAAAAATATATTAGTGTAATTCCCATTTCTGCAACCTTCCATTTTTTAACGACTCATTTTGGTGACGCCTCTCTCTGATGTTACCAAAAAAAAAAGGACATGAAAAGGGAGAGCAAAAAAGAAGAAACATAAGCGTGTTTTTCACAGTTCCACACAGGTTACTTTACACAACAGTGGAACACAACATAGGGAGAAAAAATATGATAACTGAATTTTCCCCCTACATTGAGACATTTCGTGTAAAGGGAAAGTAAATCCATAACGTACGCTTAACAGGTTAACGCTTCCAAGTTCCATTAAAAAGCGAATAATAGCTAGCTGAATGAACCATGGAAGAAGACACATCAAGAGGAAATTCCAAAAGAAGGAAGACGAAGGACAATAGTAATGCTAATTATATTTTGTTGAATAAGAATGCAAATCGGGTAAGTGGAAATGAGTCAAATAATAACCATTCCAAGAAGTTAACTCAGCAAAATGAGAAGGCGAATAAAAATGTGCCGTCCGCATCGACTCGTAATAAATCTCAGAACCTTCCCCATTTGAACACAAATTCAAATGCAAACCAGGATATATTGCAACTCAATATTAAGCGCAATGCTAGCAACACCCAACTGAGTAACAGCAAAAGAAACCATGCCAGTAATAGATCAACAGATCAAGGTCATCCGTTTTTACACAGGAAACCGGGAAGAGCCTTGTACGTGGACAATGGCGAAATGGATATGGTAAAAGATGATAAACGCGATGGAAGGCATCCACGTATGCCCGTGTGACAATATGCCCATACTCCCTCCATATTTACACCATCTCATCACACCTTTCATCCCACCTCCCCCTTCAGAGGAACTACGTTAATCCGTCCAGTAAAATATTCATCACGAACAGCTTAAAAAATACATATACAGACAATTCGAATTCAAACAGAAGCTCTAAACAGAAGCAACATAAAGTGGGCCTCTCATCGAATGAGTACACAAATTATAAAGTTACAACGGAGAATACAACGACGTATGATCATGCAAGGAAGCTAAACCACATGTGGAATATTTACGTGGACGAATTACTCGGTTTGACAAACACACAAGAATTGCCCCAAGACACAATTAATGACATGGAATTGAACGGAGCGGAAATTGAAATACACAAATCTCGTTGTGCGTCATATATTGGGATCAAAGGGATAATCATCCTGGAAACGCAAAATGTAATGACGCGAAATGAGCGTAACAGTAATGTGTTAAGGAGAAGAGGAGGGGGGATTACCCCTCGATGAATTCTTGTCATCATCCTTTACTTACATTGTTTCCCTGAGTGGTTATGCCTCCGCAGGCATGAGCGCAGTAAAACAAAGGGTTATGCCACCTCCCCTTATGCATATGTGTAGATTTATGCAGACCATACACATATGCGCGTTTCACCCCTTAGGCATTCAAAATTGTAACCCCCAAGAATAAGGTCCTAATACTGCTAAAAAACAAAACCGTATTTATCCTCACCATAAAAGATAAGCAGTATTACCTGCATGGCGTCCAGCTGCTCCGCGACCCTGCCTTAAAATCATCCAAAAAGTACAAAGTGCTCCAGAACAGGGCTATTTAAGGAGGAACCATTGCACTGCGTTTGTCGAGAATTTGATTCTCATGTGTACGAATTTCATTTTATTCCTTTTTTTAAGTGTAATTTTTACGTGTAATATTTTTGCAATTAAATTTTGTACACCGCGTAGTGTGCAATTCAGTTCGTTTGTCATTTTACCGTTGTTTAGTGATGCGGAGTGGATTTTTTTTCCTCCCCCTTCCAATTTGTTATTTGCCTTTATTCGGCGCTGTTTCATTTTTATGTTATTTTTTGCTCCTATGTGAATACTCGCACATCCACAGGTTTAGCTAAGCACAACGTTGTGGGGCGTCAGACTGGAGTGCGCAGGTACATACACACCGCAATGTTGTATAAATGTGAATTCTTTTCTCATTCCCACAGTTAAAGGGCATATATACAGACGCATTGCGCAATTTTTTCTCGCCATATGCTAAATCTCCCATTTGTTCTTCCCCATTTATGCTAATTTGTATTCGTTTGCATTACATCATTTTGGAACAACTCCAAACGGGGTTAAAATAATGCACAACATTTTGCCAATCTTTTTCTCTAATTAACTGACATAATTCACCGTGTTATTTTAACACATTTTTTTAAGTTCTCACTTTTATTTTTATTAATTATGCTGGAAGGAAATGAGACCACAAGCATGTTTCGTTTTCTTGAGCAAAGTTGTTTGGCAAATGTAAAGCGGCATTCCGGTTAAAGGGAACATTTCCAAGTAAACATGGTATATTTTTTTATGTATGCATAAAATGAGTTCCTGCTGAAGGAATAATTGCCGTAACGATGAATTGTTTACGCGAACGCAACAAGTTATCAACGTCGTTTCTACATTCTTCACTTGTGGCGGCGGTTAACCAATTTATGGTCCTTGTCAAAGGAAATCACCCTTACCAATCCACGCTAGTTAATCCCCCCTGTTAATCAGGCCTGCTAACCAGCAACGGTTCCTCCTCCTCACAAACTTAACAGAAAAACACATGGACGAATGAAGTATCCTCATCATGAACCCCGATCCAGCTAAGCCCAGTGACCAGGTAGCAGAACTGCTAGTGGAGTCTCCTCTGTTTTCGTTCAACTGCGCACACTTTATTGCCTTCAAAGGATTTAGGGAAACTTTGCATGGCCATAATTATAATGTGTCCTTAAAACTAAGGGGAAATATACAAGACGATGGATATGTAATCGACTTTTCCATTTTGAAAGAAAAAGTTAAAAAAGTTTGCAAACAGCTGGATCATCATTTCATTCTTCCAATGTATAGTGATGTTCTAAACATCCAAGAAGTTAAGGACAATTTTAAAATTACATGTGAAGATAGCTCCGAATATTCTTTCCCCAAACGGGACTGTGTGCAAATTCCTATCAAGCATTCCTCCACAGAAGAGATAGGGCTGCATATTTTAAACAAAGTAATAGAGGAAATAGGTTTGCCCATTTTAAAGGCACGCAGTGTTAACTACATGGAGGTAACCGTGAGTGAATCCCCAACGCAAAAGGCAACGGTTCGTAGGAACATCTGATAGGGGGAAGTGGAAAAAGTGCGTTACCAGGACAAATCCAGTGTGTATACAGCCACTATCCTGTGCTGAATTTTTTTTATTTTTCCAGAAATGGAAATTTTTAAATTTGCATATATGCACACCAGTGTGTAGTATGTGTTGAATTTGTTGCACAAATTTGGCCAAGTCGTGTCGCGCATTATAAGCGTCCCGCAGAGTCCTCCATAGCTGGGTGTCATATCCATTTTGGTAAAATTTTTTATGTGCACTTTTGCACGTATGTAAGTATGACGATTTGGATGTTTGCGTATTTGCATCACATATAAACACACGCGGGTGTGCTGTTCCGTTTTTCCGTCAATTCGTGCGCAACCTCTACCGGCACGCACAAATGTGTAGTAGTATTAAATAGACAAACAAAATTAAAAATCATAACACAAACGCGAAATTAATAACACTAAACAAGGGTCGGATAATTGGTAAAACAAATGAGGTGCACGGGGGATCCGCATATCAAAGGGGGGATGTCTTCCCCCGTGCACAGGCGGGACAAACGTAGAATGTGCGAATGAAAAAATGCTCATGTAGGTGCATTCATGGGTGCATTAATGTGCTCCTTTTTTTTACCCTTTTGCAAATCGAATAGGTGCGTTGCGCGTGTTGTCGTGTTACTCCCCGTACATGAGCTGCATCTGGTCGTGCACCACGTAGGCGTCTAAGTCGATTGCGGTGCAGTTCTTAATCGCGTAGAGGAGCCTCTCTTTTAGAATTTCCAAGCTGGAGTACTGAGGCAACAACAAGCGAAAGCCACACGTAACTGCGGTGGGTAATCTCTGATCCGTTTGGCTGATACTGTGGTTAGGGTTGTCAACATCTATGATCATATACCAGTCATTCTTTGTCGTGGGCAGTCTTGATCTCCCTGAAACAAATCGAAGGAATGACTGTAACTGCTCATTCGTAAATTCTTCCAGTACTGCAAACAGTTTGTCCTTTATTTTCAGATCATTCGACCAAGTATGCGCTTTTAAGACGTCCAGGTTTATTTCTCTTTCACCACAAACCATGTGCTCCACATTGGTAAACTCGTATAGTAACCTCAGTCTACCCAAAGGAATCACGGAGCTGAATCCTTTAAGTAAATATCTCAACCCTTTAGATGATTCATTCATTTTGCACCTAGTCATTAACCGGATGAACAATTCTAAATTTTCAAAATTGATTGGTATGTTGGCTCCATTTCTTATCAACTCGATGGAATTCCCTCCAGAATCCTCCGTTATGAAGGTGATATCTCCTAGGGATTGTTTCAATTCTATGTTCCATCCACTGGACCTTTCACCGTTTACCATTTTCAACGTTTTAAGCATTTCCACAGCGACGAAATCGTAATCGCATAAATCTTGCAGTTCTAGTGGAGCTCCACATATTTTCTTCCAAATTATTGGATTGAAACATATGTTCAGAGCCGACGCTATGCATATACACATGCCCATAATTCGACCTAACGATTCATACATGGCTAATTCCATTGCTGTGGTAGTTTTCTCATCATACTCCATATTCATATGTTTTTTCTTCAAATCATTATACTTTTTGCTATTCTTGCAATTTTTACCATTTTGGTTATTCTTTTTAAAACTATCAGAGTGGACATTTTTCTGATCCATTTGGCTAGGTACGTTTTTTTTTTCAGTTTCGTTTTTTTTCTTATTTAATATTTTGTTCAGAAAATCATGTCTCGTTTTGAGCGATATGTTGTTCACAATTTCGAGCACGTCGCTATCGTAGCCGCAACTTTCGTATGAGCCTCTTTGGTCGTATTTGTTATCCACATGGAAGTTCGTCCTATTGCCTTGCTCTATTTTTTCGAATGTAACAGATTTTTTGCTGCCAAAGAGGTACATCTTGTCATTGTTCTTTACACCACGATTGGCTACCTTGTCTTCCCCATGTACAGGAAGCATATCTCTAGGCACTTCCTCACTGGTGTTGTTGTCTTTGCCCTCTGGACTGCCACTTCCACTGCTTCTGCTAGTATTCTCCGCATGCCTTCCCGCAGAAACGCTACAATGGTAATTGTCAACATTGCTATTATCATTTTCATTTCCCCCGCTGTCTGGTTGCTGAGCGCCTTTTTCCAGTGTCCCACTTGCATCTATGTTACAACTTTGGGTACTCCTATTCTTATGGCTAGAACTGCTTCCTTTTTCATCCGTCAACTTTTCTCTTGCGTCTTTCTTACCTGCGGAGGAGTCCTCATCATATAGGTGTTGACTTTCCCCATTTTGTCCTTCCTCCTCATCCAAGGAATCATTGCTCTCCTTGGATTTATAACCCCCTTGGTATATACCACTCTGCGACTTGTGTAATTTCTTCTTCATATTTCTTATCGAATTGTATATGTGGAGTATCTGCCACCTAAAGTTTTCCAAATTATCAATAAGGTCTATTTCGCCAACATAATCGGATTCTTTAACATTGTACGAATTTATTTTTGGGTTAATGATGACGGTATCTTGGCGTCCTCCCATTGCTTGGGTATAGTTAGGGCACGGAATGCACAGAGGAAATATGGGTAAACTCTTATCAGGGGAGTCTGACAATTTGCCCATAACTTCCCTCGAAATGGAAGAAAGAAATTCATGAAAGGGACCTCCAAAATCGGTTGCTCCTTCTCCTATAAATACCACCATGAAAGGTCTATCCCTTGGCTTTCCTCTTAATTTATGTGTGTCTATGTTTAGCAAAGAGTAGGTGCTTTGGTACCACATCGTGTGGGCAATATTTTTCGCCGTTGCAGCCATGCCTCTGTCTATTCTGAGCGTTATATTGGATTTCTCCGAGCTGGAGGTGGTAATATTTTTCAAACACTCCTTCCACAATTTTAACGAAGTGTCATGTTTGAGCAACTTCTTAACAAACAGGTAGGAGGACAACTGTACGGGCAGGTCTGAAGAGCCCATCGCTAAAACCATCTTACTGGAAGTGTACCCATTTTTACAGTGTCTTATGCAATCTACCAGTGAATCCCCTTGGGTTCCCTTTTCGCTCTCCCCACAGGTACAGAAGTTTCCATTTGGATTACCCTTCTGCACATTTTCCGAATTGGCTCTAATAAACTCGTTGTCCCCGCTAATGTTTCTGCACTCGCCTTTCCTCTGCGAGGGGACATTTTTGTAAACCAATCCTCCTTCCTCTACGATGGAATTATTCTTCTCAGTAGAACAGCTGTCATTATCGTCATTATCGTTCTTATCCGATTCTGCATTGGCCAAATTGTTCCATCTGTTCTTTCCATCCTGTTCCACTTTTGGCGCTGCGTTGGTGATGCCCTCTTTGCTGTCACCCTGATCGTTCACTCCGATCGGACCTTCATACGCGTCCTTTCTCCTGCGCGATCTCGCACACAGGCTGGCACTTCCAACATGATCAATCTGTTTAGATGCGTTCCTACCCTCGCTGCTATCTGTGTAGGTCATCACACGCGACATTAAGCAGGCGTTTTTCCTGTCCGTGCCTCCATTTTTCACCTTCACGGCGCTCCACGGTAGAAACTTGTCCCCCCCAGCAAAGAAACATAAAGGACATTCCAAAGTTCGCAATCCATGCTCCTCCAGATGAATAACCGGCTTGTTAAACAATACAGCCGTAATAGGCAGGCAACTCTCAAAGTACGTATTAAACTTATTCAACAAAGTGATACGATCCTGAATAATTTTCAAAAACAGGTTCTTATTCTTTTCGTATACGTTGCTTTTGTAAAAATCCACAGTCATAACCATTTTATTTTTCGCTATATATCTTAGACATTCATCGGAAAGCACAAAATACTTCTTAAAGTTTGGAGGAAACATTCCATACATTTTGTAATTACTTTGGTATACAATTCTCATGGTGAAATTATGAACCTTTTTTATTTCCTCTATGAAGTCATCCAAGGACATGTTTATTCTTTTCCACAATTGGGAATTCTTACTTGGCAGTTTTTTTTTTATTTTTTCCATATCAAATGCGTGGTATACAAATAAACTTATTTTTTCAGGAGAGTCCATGTAGCTACTTATCAAGTCGTATATATGTAGAACAAACGTGTCAAGTGTGTGTGGCCAAATTTTGTTGCATTTTTCTCTCACCACGTCATGATCGCATGGCTTGGACATAAATTGCAACTCACACATCAGGTCATATTCATCATCCACTTTGTCGTCCTGATCGCTGTACCCATCGGGGAGGAAACTTCCATCCAAGGAATGCTTCTTATAGTAATGATCAGACGCGGTGGAGGGGTTCCATATATGTTTCTTCGAAGCGCCATTCACAGTAGAACGTTTTTTGCTCCTATCATATCTGTTGTTTATTATGTTAAAGTGATTACTTCCATCGATGTAATTTTTTTCCATGTCATTTTTGTTGCTACTAAAATGGCAATGCATGGTATTTTCCCTCTCCTCCTCGGTGATAAAATCATTCGTATTTTTCCCCTTCTTATGACCGCACGTTTTGGAAGCTTCATGTGGAAAATGCTGCTTCAGGGGGTTGCCATTATTGCTCTCCTCTTCGCAATTCCCATGCAAAATGAAGAGGGCATTTCTCAACTGCTTCCCGCACAGGAATTGGCTCTTCTTTCTATTACACGTTGCACTGCTGTTACTGACTTGATGATTATCTCCTCCTATGTCTAACTTGATAGAGTTCATCGAACTCTGTTTTGTCAAGCTGTGCTCCCCGTTCATGTCATCTCCTCCGTGCATTAGTTCATTTTTGTTGTTACTGCCAGTTGGGTAATAGTTGGACGCGCTGCTGCACGGGGCATCCTCTGGGGTTATTTCTTCCCTTCCGTTGCTCTCATTGTGTGAGGCTCTTCCGCCAGTAAGCATAGCGATAGGATTAGCGGTTGTGCTTGCCGCCCCGTTTGGAGTGAACTCAGAAGGGTTATTACCCCCTTTGGTGGATTCATTCACGCTGTTATAAATATCGTTCGAGATTTTGAACAGCGGAATGTACTGCTTGGAGTTGACCCTGTAAGAGGACCTATCATACGTGTGGTACTTTCTTGACTTCCTTTCCTTCGCTACATTGGCCTCCTCCACCGCATCGTATGCTGAGTAATGATCCTCGTACCCTTTCATGTTGCCACCATGCATAATAAATTCGCTTATATAATTCTTATACTTGTCTGTCACGTCTGCAGGGTCATTGTTACAGATTAGCCGCCTGTTATTCTCATGGAAGAGGTACTCCTTCAGCACATTTTTGTTCGAACAAAAGTCGTACAGTAAAGCATCTCTGTTCAAATTTTCCATATCGATATTTTTAAAAATGTCGCTAAATAAGTGCGCATCGTACATACCATTTTTTAGGAAAGACCTTTTCTCATCGATCATATTCATGAGGCTACTGTAGAACAGCAAGTTGTTTCCATTCTGTAGGACCTTATCTACCAGGGAGGCTGATTCTATCATATCCTCTTCATACCTATATATTGTGTACGAATCTGTTACCCATTTTATGTCATGAAATTCGTTGAAAATTCCAAGTCCTTTTAGTAGCTTCTTTTTCCATTCATCATGCGTACTCATATTCCACTTCAACTTGAAGCTGTTAAAAATGTTAGAGAAGCTGTCTACTTTGAGAAGAATATACCCTAAGTCCAGCAAACTGTGGCAGCTTTTTAAATTTTTCTTCAAGTCGATGTTCATAAAATATTTTAATCTTTCATCCATGTAGAAGTAGTCAAATAATTCCAGAAAAGTGTGAAACCCTCTAAAAACATCCTCCTCACTCTTCATCTGCATTAGCGTATTTTTCAGCTCATCAAACTTGGGGATACTCTTAGCATCCAAGTATCCATTATTTTTAAATACGTCAGAAAAAACACCCGACTTGTTAATAAATTCGATTAGACTTCCTTGCAGGTCTTGATAGTTGAACATATTTTTCCTCGTACTGGAAAATACAAAACATTTTCTTTTCATATTTCCTCCTTTGCGGCTAACATCTTCGTAAGTAAGGTTTTCCTTACTTCTTCCCTCCTTCTGTGTAGGGCTATTTTTAATTACCTTCTCTTCTTCATCCAATATGAACTCCAGGTCGGTATCGCCATACATACCATCACCTCCAGAATGGACAATCAAATGGTTCAGTATGTTATTTATCTCCTTGCAATGTTTGCCCGGCATTGATGGTTTGTACGGGTCACCTTGACTATAACTCCTTTGCTCGTCTTCACTGTTGCCTTCCTCCACGGATGCGTATTGGCCATTCACACTTTGCTTCTTTCCCACCGGTTTGCGCATCAATTTGTTTCTGCTTACTGTGGCGATGCTTTCACCATCACGGTTGTTATTATCACGGTTTTCGTTATCCTCCTCAATTTCGCACATGATCATATCGCTCAGGTTCTCCTTCTGTGAGCATATCGTACCTTCGCCCACGGAGGGGAAATGGTTCGTGTGGCCGCTGTCGCTGCTGCCCTTCCTGTTAAACCGCTCATATATCGAATTCATGTCAACTTTATAACTGATTGGCTTCTTCTTCTTCTGGTCCGCGTGATCCGACCTGTTCGTTGGTTCCTCAAAGTGTGCGTCCTTTAAAAAGTGGCTTCCTTTGGACAAGCCTTGCTTCTCATCTGTTTTACCATCTACCGTGCAAAAGTTCGATATGGACATGTTTCTTGACGAATTATCGCAGCTGTAGTATTCCTCGTCCGTCCTTCTTCCCTTCCATTCATCATTCTTCTGGTTGCAATGGCCGTAGTGCACCTCTTCATCGCAGCTACCGACCTGTTTGTAACTTCTACCAGTAACTAACTCTTCTCCCCCAATGATGAAGGAGTTTATCTTCACAGAGGAGTAGCTACTACTGGAGTTATTTGAGCATATGGGAAAGCCAACAACTACGGAACAGTTGGAAAGCAAACCAGGGATGAGGTCCTTATTGATATAACTTCCCTTGTCCTTCATCTTACTTTTTAGGGATAACTTTATCCACATTTTTAAAACAGCTTCAACCTTCCTATTTTTAATTAAATTCTTTTGCAACAAGTCTTCTACAGATAACCCTTTTTTGTTCACCAAAGTGACGTCGGCCCCTAATTTGAGTAGCAGCTGCACCATCTTCGAGGTGCAGTTTTTCTTCCCATCATCTGAGCACGGGTTGAGTAACACCCTATGCAACGCTGTGTTTCCTTTAGCATCCTTCTTATTTATCTGCACACCATATACACATACTAACATGCTCACGATTCGACTGTACCCATACTGTGCAGCAACCATTAAGGGCGTTTCCTTTTCCACTTTGTGACAGGCTTTATTAGGGTTCACTTTTCCTATTTCTATTATTTTCTGAACACATTCTTCACATCCAATTCTGCAAGCCAACATGAGGGGAGTTAAATCCTTCTCATAAATAATATTCTTCATAGACGATACAAGTTCGCATGGAAAATCTTCCTGATTTATTTCGTAATGCTCAAAGGATACTTCCTGCTTTGTTTCATCCGATTTGGCTAGCAGGTCTGGGTTATACATCAGAAGGGAGGACACATTATCACAGTCATTTAGCAGTAGCGAGTTGTATAATTTGATCATATTGACGTGGTTTTTTATTCGCATTACCGTTTTATTTTCGCTATCTTCTGTAACATCCTCGTGGTGATTACCACTACTGCTTGTGTCCTTATTCGTTCTTTTCTCCTTACTCTTCATATTATTTGTGCCACTGACTCTTTTGCTGCACTTATTCTCATTGGAGATGGAGTGGGAGCACAGGTTACTCGCCTTGGTGTTATGGCAAGGGTTGAGGTGACTGTTCGTATACCCCTGCGTCGTGTCCACATCGTCACCATAATCCTTCACATCCTGCTCTCTCTGACTGTTATGCGTATCCTTCGGCAGGGGACCCTTCTCATTAGTACTACTCCTATACCCTTTGACATCCCCACTTTTGGTAGCACCAAAATCGTTCACATTGCCGTTGCTGAGGCTGCTCGAGCAGGAATACTTGGACGCATTTCGAGCACCTCCCATTTTTTCTTCCTTAATCTTTTCATATGACAAGTTCACCCCACCGTTTCTATAATTATAGAAGGTGTCAAATTTAAATCCAAATTCATATTTTCCATTTTTGTAAAAAAATAGACATTGAAGGTGAGGATCAAATTCTACACACAAATTATCGTTCGACTTAAAAGTGGCTACTTCCATTTCACACTCTTCAATTTTTTCTGATGGAAATTCCGCCACACAGAGGGGTAGTTTCAATGGGCATATGAATTTCCCATTGCTTGTCCATAACCAACGGTACCCTCCCCATAAAATGCCCACAGAGTTTTTCACCTCATTAGTACTGTTCCTGTTATCACATTCTTCAAAGTTGACAGTGCAGTTGAAAATAAAATGCTTCGCAGGGAACAGCGCTTCATACGAATCGACGCACAATTTGAACTCCTTGCACCCCATGTAATACATAGAACAGTTGCTCGCTTCCTCCCCGTGCTCTCTAAAATTGTAGTAATCCTCGACGTTGTTCAGATCGTTGTTCTTGTCCTCATTCAGGGTGCCACATGAGTCGTTCATATTACTGATGAATGAATAGTTGTTATCATTCACATGATCTTCTTTACAGAATATTTTGTTACTATTGATATGTTTTTTCCTCCTGTGTGAGTCGTTTATGCTCTGCTTTTTTTCATCCAAGATGTACTTGGCCTTCCCTTGTGTGGTACTATCGTTAATTTCCTGTATGGAGCTGTACTTCACATTATACGAATAATCCTTTTTCACCTTGTGGAAATTGTGAAGCCTATATTTTATGTGCAAATTGGCGTCATTACTGGTGGTGAAGTAATCATTGATGTAGTTGCTGTGCATAAAATTGCGGCCATTATTCTCCGGAATCAACTCATTATAGTAGGAAGTGTAATGCGTTCTATTCATATCATTTACATCGTAGTAGTTCGTCTTCAGCCCCACGTTGGCATTTAAAATTTTCTTCTTCCCTTCATTGGTTTTGCTCTTATTTGTCTTGGAATAATTATGTGTAATGTCAAAATTGCTCTTCGCATTTACTCCTATATCTTCATTTTTGCACAGCCTATTTAAATGGTTGTGCAGGTTCACTTCCCCCCCCTTAATCATTACGTTAGAGCTTTCCTTCTCCATGTCCTTCTTTGTGTTCGTTTCGAGAATCTTTGCACACGTTCTCTGTATGTTGGTTATATTTTGGATGCTGCCAATATCCTTTCCATTTTTCTGTTCACCATTGTTCAATCCGTCTAAGTCCATTTTGTTCATTTCTGATTGCTTAAAGGAATTCACAACGCCGTAGTAGTTTACGACTGGTACGTTTCTCACACATTTGACATTTTCTAGGGTTAGAAAATTCCATTTTTCCCCCTGAACATCTTTGCAGTGCATAACGTTGGCAAAGTGTACTGGCTCACTTTTTATTTGCATATTGGGGGTTAGAAATAACGTGTTGGAAAAGGGGTCACCGGTGCACAAGTGATTAGACTTGGAATTATAATAATGTACTAATACTTCATTATCCGGCTGCGCTATGATGAGGGGCATTTTGCTCTTCTTCACTACTTTGGTTGAGGATCTACTTGCACAGGCGGCATCTGGGAGGACGAAACAGGTAGGCTTCCACAGGTTTTTCTTCCAATTTTTGTTCACATTTGTAGCGCAATTATTCCTATATTTCATTTTGTGTGCATTTTCGAATTTAAAGTAAAAGTTGGTCAGCGGCGATACGAATATCTTCTCATTCGTGTCCATAAACTTCATTCGAATTGAGCAGCTGCCATAATTACTATGCTGAAATTTGTCTAATTTGTTCTGCGATATGATGGGTGTTACCTTGATGAGTGGTACAAAATTTGTCATCTGTGCACTGAACTCTTTTCGAAAAATTAGAGTGTCATTTGAGAACCACAGAACCTGCTTCCCAATGACCTTCACTTTTAGGATAATGCTATCCGTGGAGGACACTTTATTTATCATAAGTGACTTGACATTTTCAGCATCCCCGTCGAAAAATAACCCCATGGTCTTCACCGTCCCGTCCGCAATATTCAGCGTGATAGAACTGTTAACCCTGCCGTATTCATCATTCGAATTCATGGCGCTCATGTCGGATAGCGTCTTCGAGTAGGAAATATTGTTGTACGCATCGGATATGAGATACTTGTCATAATTGGCATTTTCATTTTCACCTTCGTTTTCGTAGCTGTTTATGGAAAACCGCTTACTGCCATTGCGATTGCCTCTTTTGTTCGTTGCGGAGTAGCTCAAATGATTCTTCCTAATCTGTTTAGTCTCCTTTGGGTGACGCGCATCTGCTCTATCGGCACCACTGTACTTATTTCCATTTGCCCTTTTTGCGTACACCTTTTTCTCCACACATTTCGGTAAGAAAGAAGCATACTTTAACATTTTTTCTTCCTCAAGATCATCTTGTCCGTAATTGTTATAGCTAATGAGCATATTCTCCGTAAGTTTGTGCGAATTAGGTCTTTTGCTGTTTTCGTAAAATTCTCTATTGACTGACATTTTACAATTTCTGTACCTTTTCAATTCGTCCACGTTCGGTTCATCCAGGCTGTGCGACTGTGACGTGTCTTTTTGTGCGGAATCATAATTGACACTCACGTTTAATAGCCCCACTTCTATGTGTACCAAATCGCTAAATGGGTTCACTGCACCGTTCAGTTTATTCGACACACCAAGAGAAATGCTAAAGGAAGAGTTGTGTGCACCTGAGTATATTTCGGAATCTCCCATTAAAATGAATTCCCGTGGCAAGTTACACAAATCAACTAGTTCGATATGGGTACCCAAATTGACCCTTCCAACATTTTGCAGATCTAAGTCCGCACTTAAACATTTCGATTCGAGGAGCAGAAATTCTTGAACCTTGTTATGCTTAATTTCTTGTAGAACGTAGTGAAAATCGTTGTCCGCGCTGAACACTATCGAAGGGTATTCAATCGCCTTTCTGCTAATATGCTTAAGTTGTTCCTTTTCCTTCTGCAATAAATGCATGACTCGATCTACACTGTGATTGTTGCATCCAGTACTGTCCTTCTTGTGCAAATTTTCATGGTGCCCGTGCGGGAATATCCCCCCTTGTGCAAAGCGCTCCGTTTTTTCCCTAGGTATGGGGAACATATCCTTTATTTTCAGCTTAACCACATCTGCGTTCGGAGAACATACGTGGTGTATTTTTTCATCAACATCAATTATGACATTTGCACAAACTTTCTTGTTCAACTGTAGCACATTGTCGACGAACATTTCGGGGTAGTTGCCCTCGTAGGGCTCATCCAGAATGTCTCTTCTGTCTACGGTATTCATAATTCTGTTATTCTCAGCAAAGAATAGGTGCTTGTTTTTGTCTCCCTTGAGTGTGGTAGCCTTTTTCTCTTCTTCATCCTCCCTACTGTGAAGGGAACAATTTTGGGCCCCCTTCTTAATTCCAAAATCGCACAACTCTTGCGAACCTTCATTTGGGTCTTTCTTCAAGCCATCCGAAGGGGAACAAACTGCTCCAACGTTCGATTCATCCACCTTGTGATGTCCTCTCCGTCTGACGCTCTTACCATACAACTTTGACACGTGATCCACCACGTACAGGTAAAGACAGTACTGCTTAAAATTGGTATGCACATGCTCATCGTAAAAATTCATGTTGTTACACATATCGGCCTTCTTAATATAATACGCAGCACAAGCGAAGTAGTGTATAAGCAACGCTGCGTTAATCTTCAAAGTGCTGTAGGTGCTTTTTTCCTTATTTTCAAACAGATCAAAATTGGAAAAATTGTGAGTTAACTTCTTCTCATTTTTCGCACTAGCAACAGTACTGTTTAAATATAGCGTGTTTGGCGTTGTAGGCGTGTTGCCATTATTACACGAGTTCACCGTGTCCGTGTTTTCCTGCAGGCTGTTGTTATTCACATTATTGGACGACATATTTGGACTGGCCCTGTTGGCTATATTCAAATTGTAGATTGTTTCATTGCTAACACTGCTAATCCCGTTGAAGTTATTATTTACCATCCTGTTGTTTGCAGAGTTCTGTATGCAGCTGAGGATATCACTGATGTTGTTGTTTAGGTTGTCTATTATATTGTTCACGTGCTCGTTATTATTTCTTACATTGTTGTTGCTGATGTCGATGGGTTTGTTTTTATTACTGCTTACCCCTTTGTAATTGTTTTCCCTATTCAGGTTCAAAATTTGGCTAAAAAGGGAGGACCCACAGATGTGCACACAGTTAAAAAGATAAGACAAAAATGCGTGGTAGTTGCACTTCACCCGGTTGTACTTCTGCTGGACGGTATTGTGTCTTCCATTTTTCCATTCCATGGTGTTCCTATAGTCCTTACTTTTCAAATTGTAATCGTTCATCATCATCTCCACTTCAACGTTAAACTGCGTTATCATATCAATGTCCTGCAATTTCTTATACTTCTTATCGCTCCGACTATTTTGTAATATATACGCTACACTAGACCAATACACCAGTCTGCATGCATCTATGCCAATAAACGTGGGTAGTCTATTCCCATTCATAATTAACCCAAAGAGGGAGGTTACTGCCAAGGGAGTAACACAGCAAGATCGTACCCTGGATGGACAGAGGGGATGTCTAACAAATGTATCCAACATCCAGTGCGCAACGTGAACCGACGGAGAAATGGCATAGAACATGTCCACTTTCACTCGCTTTGAAGACACGCTCTGAGCAATAGAACCCACTAAATGGTATAGCAACTCGGACTGAATTATAAGCAGCAGCTGATCTACCAACTTTTTATCTTCCCAAGTAATTACACACTGGTAGAATATCCTTTGCCATCCGAACAGGAGGGAACATTTGGAACTTTTCTCGTTAAGCAACTTATACACATTTTGTTTCATCCTAGAGTTTCTAAGCTGCCCTTGGTATTCTTGCCAATAATCCTCTTTCCTAAAATCTTTGCTTCTGCATAGATAATAAATGCATATACGGAAGAGGTACATGACGCTAAATAGGTTTAGCATCTCCTCCTTATTCTTCAGCGCGCCGATCATCAGCTCAGATATGTTATTTATTTTGTTCCTTCTTCTCTCACTGTTGTGGTGCACCGTTCGCATGTTCAAACTGTCGTCTCTATCGTCATGCGTATACTCGTCATCCGTCGACAAAGCGCCATTCCTATTCCCATCAGCAGGGTCGTAACCAAAGTCATGCTGGCTATCTTCTCCGTCCATTTTAACACCACACGAATCGTGCACTTTACCATTTGACGCTTTGTTGAACATCATGTTTGTTTTGTCTTCCCCACTTTCCTTCGAAAATATTTCATTTTTCCTATTGCTGCTCTTCACTCTTGTTGCTTTCATAATGGTATTATTATTGGACGGAATGGACCCCCTTGTAGTGACATCTAAGCAGCCATTGTTGAGGTGCCCTACCTCCTCTGCTACCTTCGCACATTCGTTTATTCTTACCAAGCTTTCCCTCAGCTCGTCCATAAACAACTTTGGCACTAAGGCTGCCATAACGCAGCTTAAATCGATCAGATACTTTTTCAACAACCACCCTGCAAAGAACTTGGCCGTTTTTCTTACTATCTTGTTGGAAAAACTCGAAGTGGAATACTCAAAATCGAAAAGGGCACTCTTCACGCAGCCATTATTTAGGTCATGAGCATTCTGGGGGAAAGATAAGGAATACCTACTTTGGCTGTTGAAACAAGCTACCAGGTTCATGATGTATATCCACAAATCAAAGGTGTCATTTTGAGTTATCACCTGCTGGTTCTTAATAACTGGAGTTCTTATGTTAAAGTATTGGAAAAAGTCCGATGGAATTCCGCAAATCGTTAGAATTTCTAACAAGTTTACGTGATCGTTTTTCGTTCCTTCCTTGTCAACGCTGCTCCTTCCTTCGGGGGCATAGCGGTCCGCACAATAGACGTCTTTCACATCGTCGGACAATAATCTGCAGTTTTCATTCTCTTCCTTTTTGATGAAGCTTCCGACGAAGGAGGAGGCGATCTCAACGGCAGGTTCAGAATTGGTGTTTTGTGCTTCACCATGTTTTGCACCTCCCTTTTGAGAAGCTGCCCTCTTGCCCCTACCAAATATGTGCTCAACGTTCACAGAGTTACTCCTCGCAAAATGCACTATTAGCGCATCACTTATGCCAACATCCACGAAGAAAAACACCTTAATAAAGCTTAGAAGCTTCTTAAAAGACCCATGCACATTCTCATTAGGTTCATAGAACCCATCGGAATTCATCTCCAGCAGAGTTCGCAACAAAATGCAGCAACACATAATTGCCTTGGTTCCAATCAAGCAAAGGCTATATTCGAAAAAGCCATTTTTCCTAACCCTATCTGAAAAGGTAGTATTTTTAAAATCTGAAACTTTGTTGTCTAATACCGTGTCTACCAGCTTCTCCTTCCTGACAAACATTTCCTGATTTTCATTACTTAGCTGACTTTCTTCCTGTTCTTCTAACGATTCATTCTCCTCGATAAAAATTGAATTCATTAAAGAGTTATCATTATTGCTGTTAGCATTTCCTGAGGTTGCACTATTGTCCACACAGCCACAATTGTTTATACTGATCTCGTTTAAGGTATTTGTGCTGTTGTTGCTGTTCTCATTGTTTGCCTTATGCTGTCCATACGAATCTACCGCTGCCTCAACAACCTTCTTAGACTCGAATTCGCTTAAATTTTTAAATTTCTTCTTAGCCCTTTTGTTGTTTTTGGCCCCATTTGTGCTGTGCTTCACCTTGCTGACCATGGCCTGATCCTTCTTGTGCAATTTCTTCGTAACAAAATTAAAAATCGCGTGGACGAAAACATCACTGCAGATGATGTCTACCAAATTGCAGAAAAACAGCTCGATGCATTTTCTGTCCAAACTGTACGCTACTGAATTTTTCAACTCGGATAAGCTGGACAACCAGGGAAGTTCATCAATGGAGGAATTCTTACCATCCTGATTTTTATCCTCAAATTTTTTCTTCTCTTCCGGACATACATTTAATCCTAAAACGCATATGATGGACAGAACTTCCCTGATACATTTGTTTATATCTAACACTGCTTTTCCTTTTTTGTTGTACACATTTACGTAGAGAGACGAACATTGATTCGGGATATACACCTGGTCACTCCCCTGTTGCATTAATTTGTTAACCTCCGATGTACGGTTGTGCAATTCGTTCGACTTCACATCGTTATTGGGGTCGTCTGCTCCGTTTGCATTTTCGCTAAAATTAATTATGTTATAAGTGTCCTTATCCGAAAGGGTGAATTCCTCCGTCATGTGACCCCTTCGAGCATTACCCTCTCGCGCTGCATATTTCTCCCCTCCTGTACTGCTGTACACCGAATTCTGCCCTTTTTTATGCACATAATTGTTCTTGCTCTTATCCAGGAGGAGTCTCTCCTTACTAAGGTTAGCAGGACCCTTATTTCTCAGTGCATCACACGACTGCGTATTTAGGAGTGTCAATTTAGGGCTCTTCGATTTGCTCAAATGGGGAACGTTTCCCAAATTGCCAACGTGTGATGTGTTCTCCCCTCCCCGGTTCATGAATAAATATGCTGATGAATTCCTTCTCAAGTAATCTGCTACACTAGTCAACGTTGTGTTCATTCTTATTATAACTTCATGCTTCAGGTCCTTCAATATTTCATTGTCCGAATCGAGGATGGACTGATAAAGCTTCACCGATTCGTAGAACTCCTTCTTCTTCAGTTTTATCTTTTTTAACTGCTTTTTTATGTTCTTCTTGTTATGCCCAGTAATGGCATAAAATTCGTTCAGGTATTCTTCATCCAAATTTTCCCTTTCATTTCTGGCATTCCTGGACTTCCTACTGTTGGGATCTACGTACTCCATGCTGAAGGTTGGACCCTCATACACTATCGTCATTGGATCTTGAAAAATAAATATTAAGTTCATTCTGCGTTCAAATTCGATTTGCGAATCTGCTTCGAATAGCACTTCAAGAACTGATCCGATGCTGACCCCTGAGACCATTAGTTCTGTTCGTAGGCATTTCTGATTCTGCTGGTCTTCTACATTAAATTTTACGCTCAATAAATCGCCTAGCTCATACTGCACATTCGCGGCAAAGACGTCATGCCTAAAGGGAGGACACATACTTGTGCGAAATCCAACTACATCATTTCGGTCAAATACTTCAGACACGTTGGACAAAACGCATTCTGCTGGAGCAACGGTCACGCCGAAACGGCCTCTCGTCTGAATACGAAAATTGATTATATCGTTCACTTCATTCGGACCAATATTCAAAGCAGGGAATGTCAGTGGTGCTAGACATAAAACGACACCTCCTAAATTTAACCCACGCAACACCCTTAAAACTCTTCCTTCCATGTTGGCTTCAAAATCGTCTGTCGGCCTACTAGACATGAAAAACTCCGATTGGGGTAATTCATCAAAGGGGTGATTCCTGTACGATACCCTCGGTATCAATCCTAATATATCATTGATGCTGTTACATTGGGAGTTTCCTTCATTATTGGCCGTATTTATATCCATCTGGTAATTCACAGAAATGTTCTCCTTCGAAGTTGTATTCACTGGTAGGTCGTCATTTTGGCACGTTTCATTTGCACTATTTACACCCTTCCTGTCGTCATATTCCTTAGGCGTCGATTCGGCACTACTTTCATGAGAAAATCTCACCTCGCTGTTGAACAACTTTTTCGTTTCCTGTAAGATCAATTGCTTGGGGAACATCTTAATGGGGGGCAAACACCTCAGGAGGAAGAACCCATGTATCTTACTCTGCTTATAATTTCTCATCACACTCGTGTTGTAATTTTTAAAGAAAAAATTAGACATTTTCATGTTCGTTCCTTTATGCCTTATGCAGCTTCCATTGGTAGGATTATCCTTCGGTGACGCAGACACGTTGTTCTGGGCCGCACTGCTGGAGTTCCCTTTCACCGACGCAACGGTCGTCGTTTTGATCTTCCTAACTTGGTTCGTCGAATTATTGTCCTGACCCATTCCTTGCATGTTTACAATCTTCCTATCAAAGTAGTTGTTGAAAAAAACGCTAATGTCATCCGCATCGTTAGGAGCTTTCTTAATACATTCCGTGATCAATCTGTAAAAATTGCAATTTACGTTGAGCTTATTCAGTTTCTTAAAACGGTAGGTGGGATTATCCTGGCCGAAGAGAAAGCACCTTAACAGAGTCACCGCCCCAGTGGGGGAATTCTGAACACAATTTATTAAGGTATACATAAAATCAGTGATCATCTTCTCACAATCCTTCACTTGCTGCTTACATATTTTTGTGTTACCAATTCTGATGTAGAAGGAACCCTGCTGATTTTTTGTCAATTCGTTGTACAGCTTTACAATGTTGCACAGTTTTATCAAAACTGACATGATCATTTTTAGAACAGATTCTATGAGGCTCTTCCTTTGAAGCGAATAAAATTGAGACTTATAATCGGTGTAGTTATTCCCATAGGAGTAGTCCTCATTTATATCATCCGGAGGGTTACTACCTGGATTAGTCTTTACACATTTTGTTCTACTTTCGGAGACGACTTGATCTGAATTTTCTCCCTGGCCATTTTCACCAGACACTAAGATTCCCCACAAGATCGTTTTTATCAAATTCCAGCTTATCAATTTTAGTTTCTTATAATTCAAGTTATCGTTCTGGTCATACCTTCCCGTATGGATGTCCGTTTTGCCATTTTCAGATGGGACACTTTTGTACGAGCCGTTGTTCTCCTCATTTGGAAGGTCATAATCGGTGGAGAATTTCCTGCACTGGCAAACATGTTCTGATGCGTATTCATAATTCCGATTTATGTAATTTTCAAATCGGCTTCTTTTCCTCACTGAGTTGATTAACTCCTTCTCCCGGTTAGAAATATTCTTTAGTTCATTTGCTACTAACTCGTTTTCCTTATCTACTGCTTTATCCCTTCGTGGTGAATTGTCTGCAAGGCTGTCCCCACACGGATCTGTGCACTCTATTAACTCCTTGTTTATAATAATTGCCTTTTTCTTCGTCCAAATATTTATCACGTCATTCACGTCATTGTTGATGGAAAGTTCCAGTTCGAAATTGTTCTTTTTGAGGAAGGACCTCACAGACGCATCATAATTTTTGTTGACGCATATTTCTAGCTGCACCTCTGATATCGCTTCGGCATTACCGTAAATATTATAAACGGGGTCCCCACTGATAGACCAATAATAAGATGAGTTCGATTCGTCATCTTCCCTTTGGAAAATATTTCTGTTCGTATGCTTAACCGACTTATTCACATTTCGCAGCGGCAATGTGTAATGGGGGGAATTGCTATACTGCTGTGTGCACAACGCCCAATACTGATTTTCGTGCGTGTACTCCTTCCTTACCTTAAAACCGCTCAAATTTTGCAAAATCATTTTTTTGTTTACAGGCACACCATCGTTAACCCTTCCGTGGTACACAACAATGCCAGTAATTACATTGTCCAATACGACTTCATGTTCGTTCTCATGTTCTGACGAATTGTAGTTCCTCACGCGCAACACCTTTTGCTTCACTTTCATCTGCTTTTTCTGTACACGTTCTGAATGTATATATCCCTTCACGTCGAGCAGATTTTTGGTCTCCTCACTGGTGTTGCAACCTTTCTTCGTGTAGGTCATTTCGCTGGAGTTCATTTTCTTAATATTTTTTAAATTCTTTCCAATGGGAAAAATTTTAGAGTTCACATTTTTAGACGTTCCTCTTATACATTTGTGGCAATGAGAACACATCACTTCGAATAGCGAATTATTTGCATCCATAAAAATTGTCCTCCTACTTCCTCCTATGTTCTTTTTCTTCAAATTCTCACTGTTTATGTGGACTTCCCTAAGTAGCGGCTGGCAGATGGTCAGCATATGGTACAAAAATGGGACAACATATCTGCTATCATTCAGGGGCTTCACTCGTAAGCATATTTGCAAAGCTATCAACCGTAACACACTTTCAATCCACAGCGTGTTCATGGAATTTTTTATAATTTGCGAAAAGCTAGACGAGTTCGCCAGCATTTTTCGATTGTACCGCAGGTACCATATACATGTGCTCTTCGTGATATCCGTCAGGGTAAAAGACAGGGCGTGCTCCATCGGTTGCGTGAACCAATAATGGTGCGAAAATTGGTTCTTTACATTTAAACCATCACACGGGTTACTACTCTCACCGTTTTTACCCCCTTCATTCATCTGCGTAAGCACGTTCTTCAACGGAGAGACGTTCCTAAACTTTATCGTAATAATATGCAACAACTTGAGCAACATCCAGCCATAATTTTGCACGGAAAAAAGGGACGGCTCGATGTTGGAAATTACTTTGTTGTCCTCGTATGTACCTCTGCTGGAGGACGGTACGAGCAAGTCCAGTATGACTGGCCATTGCATACTTTTGGCGGATTTCTGCCTCCACTGCTCAAATATCCCCTTTTTCCTCTTGTCATCCTTATTATACTTTTTACTCGTTTCGAAATTTTTATACTTCCTTTGATCACGGAGCGTGCCAATTTTGCCATCATCACAGAGGGCGATGCGTCTGTTCTTCTTGTGGAAGGACATACCCTTCTCCTTTTTGTTTCCGCTTGGTAGGTGCGTTTCAACTAGACGGCGCTTCCCATCTGACATAGTTTGCTCGTTCTTACTACCCAAGGTCATATTCACACTACCACTGTTGGTATTATCCGCATTGGCATAATTTACACTAGCACAAAAATCACCTCTCTCTACGCCCTTCTCACTGCAGTTACTCTTCTTCGTTCTTTTAATGTCATCCGAGTTTGAGTTATATCCCTTTTGGGATCGCTTATTCGGGCATACGTTATTATTATTATTCTTGTTCATGCTAACTATGGGGTTTTTAATACCTCCAAAAATGCCTGCACATAGCATAGACTTTAAGCTCCTACTGATGAGGTAACGACACAGGGTGGTTAGCTGCTCTATTCTGATGATATTCAAAACGGTGTCCAGGTCCGTGTCGTTAATTAAAAAGCTTAGTATTTCCTTTAACTGCAACAAGTCCTTCGAGTCGACGCTCTGATCCATGATGCTGTTAACATTTACGATTACCTCTGCCTCCACGTCTTTCGAATTAACCGGGGTGGTGACCTTACCTCTAAAAGATTCAAAAGTGGGGAATTCTTTTTTTTTCTCAGACCCCCCTTTATTCGTCATTTGATCATGGTATTCTTGAATAAAGTCCTGTTTACGCATGGAAAACATTTTCTCCGTTTTGGAAAGACCATCACATTTATTCTGCACCTCGGACATGTTATGATCCGATAGGTTTTCCTCATAATCCACCATTGAGTTCGTGTACTTGGTAACATACCCAGCGTTACAGTCCCACTTGCCACCATTGTTGCTGTTTCGTCTAATGAGGTCATTTTCATCAAACGATTTGGGGGAAAAAAAATAAAAGTCAGATTTGCAATTTACCATGGTTGAGTTTAGCTCTTCCCCTGGTGTGACATCATTGACCTGGTTAGAAATATAATTCTTCATCAACCGAGAATCCTGCCATAAGGATTCCCCTATAGTATGCTTCACATTATTCTTGCCACGATTGGAATATTTCATAATAATAGAGTTGTTCGAATGATCGTTGTTCTTTTCACAAAAGTTGTAATGCATATAAAAGTTCGACTCATCATTGTAAAAATTGGCGCTGTCGCAACTTGGGCAACTGTTGGAGGAATTCCTCGCCTTGCTGTTACGGACGTACATATCTATCTGCTTTGAATTCACCCCGTTCTCCTTGTCCGATTTGGGATCTCCATTATTGTACTCCTTCAAACTAACATTCCTTTTATACGTTTTTAACAATCTTTTCAGAAGACACAAATTTTTGGTCGTCCCTTTTCCGAAAATATTCTCCGTGCTAAATTGTATACACTCCAACTTCTCATCAATACTATTTGGGTGTCTAAGGATATGATCAAAATAGGTCATTGATGAAACATTAGTTTTTAACGAGCTGGCAAAGGTTGGCATAGTGGCGGCTTCATGCACCAAGTGGAAGTCACTACGATCTGAGTATATCTTCCTAGCAGTAATGGGGATGTCATAAGAATTTCGTCGCATAAATACAAAGTGCTCATCCCATTGTTGTGAAAAATTGTCCTTGATAACTATCGGGCATAAGCCATGTGGATACGTATTAATAATCCATTCACACTTTTTTAATATCTTATCAATTTGTTTTTCCCTCTTCCTTTTTATTAAATCTACTGCTGATTGTTCGCTACTTCCGTTGCTGCACTTCTCCGTGTTTGGTAACACATCGTTCAGGTAGTTCAATTCTTCCTTCCTCAAATTGGGCGAAATGTACCCATCCTGTTCTGTATCTGACGGGGGTTGTTGGTCATGTTCCCCTACATTCTTGCTGCACAGAAATTCGTTCTGTTCGTCACTATTGGTAGAGTTAATGCTCTGCTGCTTTTCATCTAGCGCAACATCCGCATCGTCCACTTGATCCACTTGGTCCAACCCCTTGTTGTACAATTCGAGGAACTCCGTACTTTTGTCATTCGCTTTGTCTTCACTCCACTTGGACTTTGAATCAAACTTACCTTCGATGCTCTTCTTCTGATGCTGTATTTGGCTTTTCGATATCAGGTCAATTACCCCCTGCTTGGCCAAATTGCACGCTATGGTTATTTTCTTCATTTCCAGCGCTTCACTTATGAGGGCACTTTCCTTTCTTTCCCTACTGTATACACCACCATGTGGGTCATTCTCCATGTCTCTCCCTTCCCTGTGATTATAACCGATGAGGTACAAAAACACCGCAACAAAGGCTATTTGGGCTCTTTCGAAATTTTTGTGGAAGACGTTGTAAAATGTGCCCAGGTACTTTACAGCATCCTTGTCATTATTCATCAGTCTCTTTAAAAATTCTATGTTTGTCTTAGTGCACATTTTGGTGGATCCACCTCCCGTTGGTGCATTCTCCCTTTCGGCTTGGCTGACAAGATTTTCCCCTTCAAAATTGTTCTGAGGGATTACCTCCCCCTCTGCGTACATCGTTTTGTACGTCTTCATGTAAGACTTTGCCACAGACTTAAACTCACTTATGTTAATTTCATTGTTGGATCGATTTGTTAATATACTGTTGGGGGACCCCTCCTTGATCATCTCCTCGTCAGTCATTTTCGTAGCGGATAAGAAGCTGGAAATGCTCTCCGGAATTATGTAATGATTGAACAGGTAGTTCTCATAGTCGCACACGGAGCAGTCTGTAAGCTGAAGCAGAATAGTCCTTATGGCCTTCTCGAATTCGAAGTATTTGTTCCTTTTTGAAGAAATGCGAATATATTTTGCCGCATTGATCAGAATAAGCGGTATGGGGTACGGGTTCCCGCTCATCAGGCTTTTCCTCATATTCACGTATATTTCATATTTGCTCACATTGTCTGACATGACAGTAAAGAAGGTTAAGAAGTGAGTAGCCAAACTTGTAATGCTTATACAACACTCGGCAATGGGGTGCAAACTGTCCTTGTGCACCGACATTTCGAAGGAGAGGTGTCTAGATGTCAACAACCCCTGCAATGTTATCTTCAAAAACATGGGCCATATATTCAGGGCCATTTTTAACGACAGATAATTCTTCAATTCCTTGATGTAGGAATATCTGTTACTTTTCTTATCCACAAAAAGGTTGGTGACATATCCCAGGCAGGGTATTATTCCGCTTATGATAAAATTGCACGCTTGCAAGAGGGTCAGATTCTTCGGCTTAATCATATTTTCACACAACTCTAGAAATGATGTTTTCTCATTCAAGT
Organism: Plasmodium coatneyi; assembly: GCF_001680005.1. NCBI lineage: Eukaryota > Apicomplexa > Aconoidasida > Haemosporida > Plasmodiidae > Plasmodium > Plasmodium coatneyi. The sequence goes on along the minus strand of NC_033566.1, from coordinate 1,051,754 downwards.
CATTTCGAATAACCTTAGACCCAAAGATGTATATAAATTTGTGCAACCCGTTCTTCTCATACAGGTAGTGATACGAAATGCTGGAAAGAACGCGCATCCCCACACCCAGCATTATCTTTAATATTTCCTCCAAAAGGGAAAATATAAAGTTCAATTTTTTGGAGTCATTCCTATATTTGATTATCCTCTTCCTCAGGTGTTTAAGCTTCTTCCCATTTTTCATGTACTTTTTTTTTTTGGAAAATTTATACATAATCCCATTCAGTTGTGCTTTGAAGTTGTTCGAGTCGCTATTCGCTTCGTTATATTCTTGCAAATTTTTTCTAATGTAGAATTCATCAGACTCGTCCGAGTTGTAGTAATACTCAGACAGGCGCATGGACCTGCTCTTGCTATTATGCGATTCGATGGACTTTCTCTGATTTGTCCTGACTTCCATATGCTCATCATTTATGGTCTCCAAACTGGTTTGAATGAAGTCAGACAACTCGTTCTTGTTTATATATATTTGCGATGATGAATCGTCCGAATGGGATATGACATCGTCCAGTATGCCCTCCTTTTGCCTACTCACCAGGGGAATCCAAGACTTTTTCTTCCTATCACACTTGGTATACATTAAGAAGGGCTTATTTTCTATGTCTAACGACGATCTCGGGCTAAAAAAACTGGAGTACTTACTGTTACAACTGCTTCTATCCTCCAGTTCATTGCTGAATGTGTCAAATAATTGGTTCTTCAAGGTGGACGATATGTTGGATCCATTTTGCAACAATTGCATGCTCGCCGATTCGTCCTCTTCTCCTTCTTCGCTGATATCCTCCCCAAAGTCTTCCACCTGCTCCACTTGGCCTTTTGCCCATTTTGCATTCCCTAATTGCGTAAGGGAGTTCTTTTTCCTATCGTCAGGTTCCCCCTCCCTAGCCATCTCGTCGTATGCATTATAAAACGGAATGACCGGCTGGTACAAAAACGTTTTCGCACTTTCATACTCCGTTGCTATGGTTAATATGTACGTCGTCAGCATCAGCACGATGCCCCGCAAAAAAATAGAGGCCACTTCACTAGCACTGCTCACATGGTTGTTCTTATGCTTTATCTGATTCAATATTTTTACACAAAGGTCAAAGTGGCTATAATTTGCACAGCTGTCATTCTTCCATTCATCCTCATAGAAAGAACACAACTTGTGAATAATGTCACACGCCTTGTTCTCCATGAGAAAATCGCTCTCCTCATTATACTGCACAACTGGCACATTTATTGCATCATTCGTTTGATGATTTATGAGAGAAATTAACTCTTCGACGAATATTCCAAAGTGTGTAGATTCTATGATCCTGCTTTTGGTGTTTTTTTTTCTCTTTTCATACCTCTCAATTTCGTGTTTGTTCTCCTCATAATACTTTCTCTTCTTTCGTTTTTCTACCCTACTTTTGTTTCCATTCGCATCATTTATGTTGTCTACATTACCAATGTAGACAGTCGAATTAGACGACGCTGACGAGGATGTGCACGAGTTCATGTTCGTAGAATTTACATAACGATCAGTTGAGCTTAGGTTCATCTTCCTATAAGAAACGCTTGAACAGTTGTGATACGGGACACTTAACATCCGTTTCATCATTATTTCCAAAATGCCCTTATGTTCCAGGGACTTCAAAACCTTCAGTATGATCTGCGAATCAAGGCTGTTATTTTCGGAAAAGAACTTGAGCAATTTTAAGATGGTCTCAATATGAATCCTCATAAATACGTTGCTTATAATTATTTTATCAGCCTCTAGTAGTATCTGAAAGACATTTCTTCTAAGCAGCCATAAACTCCCATTCAGGTCCAACTCCTCCATTTGGTAATATTGGTTTACGCAGTAATCGTCCCTTCTTACGAACGGACTTTTCAGCTTAATTATTTTCAAAAACGATGTAATCAATCTTTCCGACAGGGAGTAAAAGTTCTCGCTATTTTCTATCCTATTATTTTCCACATGCATGTTGTTCTTCAAATATAACTTCAAAATGCTCAAGGCGCAGATCTGCGAATCGGAAGTTTGGTTCCATTCGTAGAGGTACTCCCTATACATTCCGACGTGGTCGTTCGCTTCACTCGCGCTGTGGGTTGCATAACCATTCGGGTAAACCTCGTTCCTGTGTTCATCCCCATCAGAGAGAAGTTCCCCCCCAGGAACTGCACACCCTTTAGCCAATTTAAACAGCTTCCTCAAAATCTTATTATTATTTTCTGTGCACTTAATTAGCGTCTCAAAGGTGTAAATATCAATGTTGCTGTATAATGTGTACGAGGATTCTTTTTCCATTATCTTCCCATAATCGTCATCATTCCAATCGCAAAAACGATACATGTAGCGGTTCAACGCAATGGACACCTTATTGTAAAGCTCCACTATGTTAAGCGGGTTTCTGAGGAGAAAGTTCCGATTAATATTTGGGATTAATTTTCTGTTTACTAATTCATCTACGAATGCAGAGGACCAGCAACAATCCTTTGGAAACTCAAAGACGCACGTGCGTGAGGTGTACACCTTCAGCTTTATGTTGTTATTTATTAGTATGTTGTTATCTAGCGGGGAGTTCTTCTTTCTTATACTTGTTGTTAGTAAATGCCTTCCATTCGAATATATCACTATTTTCCCATGGTCGTTTTGAAAATCGCAAGTATTCCCATCATTGCTGTAACATCCTTGATCTATCAGTATATCAAATATGATGGTGTTCATGTTGGTAATGTCGTACACGTTGATCAGTTTACTCGCATTTTTGGTTCTGTTATGGCCTCTCTCATGGTTGGATACTTCACTATTATTGATACTGTTAAGCTGGTAAGCGTCCTGATCGTTATGCCCCCCATTTGATATTTTGCTCGATTTGTCATAAGTCTCCTTTTCAGTGTCTTCCTTTTCCTTTCCGAATGATTCTGCACCAGATGACTTGATCAATTTGGTGTACATATGATTCTGCTGAAAATTAATCTCCAAAAAGTTGTACTCCTTTTGTTTACTCATGTTCTCCTCCGAACTGCCATCTGTGCTGTTTTGTTCACTCCCCTCGTCTTCCACCAATTGAAATGTTATCTTGCACTTTGAGCCAAGTTCATCCAACACCTTTATCGAATTGTCAATTTCGAAGGACACTGCCACTTGAAATATGTACGATCCGTAGGTGGGCAGGACGTTACTGGAATACTCACAAGGTTTCACAATATCCTTCAGGCACCTCTGTGGATTATTTTTTATTTTTAAAAACATAGGGTACTGTAGGGAAAAGAGTTCCAACAACTTCAGCGATTCGTATTCGTGCAACGGAATTTTGCACATCAGCCTGTTGAAGTCTGTGTAACTGGAGCAGAATTCCTTGTTACTATTTTCTACACCTACTACGGTGCAATTTTTTTTTTTTTCCTCCGATTTGTTTCCACTGAGGAGGTCTTGATCATTACCAATCTTTTTACAACGCGATCTTATTTCACTTCGCAGGTAGGGGATAATAATATACTCCGCCAGGGTGTTCAAAAAATGCACCAAATATTTTAGCGAGTTCTCATACACCGCTATGGTTAAAAAGGTGTCCACTATCTTCAGCGTCAACACCAAGTCTTTATTACAAATGGCATATTTTAATATCTCCCTGCAAATGTCACTAGTATTATTGTACAAATGCAATGGCAGGAAGGAGTAATTCAACTTATCACTTGGATTAAAATGCTCCTCTGTTGTTTCCTTGCTGCACATGTGGGAGTAGTTCTTCTTACTTTTATTAAGCAGCTGTCTAAGAAACAGATATATCTCTTCGTTTTCATTTTTAAGAGAGTTTATCCCCTTTAATATAATTTTAAAAATGTCGTAACAGTTCACGCTGTAAACATTTGATGGGACGACTGCTGCGCTACTACTTGACTGGTTCCTATTTAGGTTGAAAATTTTGAACACCATGTCCTGCACTATGGATGTATCATCCAGTTTGTTTAGAAAATCCGATCTTATGTTAGAGCAATACTTTTCATAATCTGGAGAGGGAAGCATTTCGCTTATTATTTTCCCCGTCTTAAACAAGGGAGCTTTTATGTTATCACTCATCGCATGCTCAATCATGGATTTCACCTCTGAGATTGACTTATTCTGATGGTTGTATATAGAATTTCTTACATTTTCCAAATACTTTGGCAACAAAATGGTGTTGTTTGTCACCTTTGAAATGTTTGTGAAGCTTCTACTATCTGAATTTTTTCCCTTTTCATTATCATCATTTATAATGGCATCATTCAGGCTAATCATTTTTAGGAACTCCTCATATTTTTTATCCTTCCATGATGTACTATCCATCTGATTCAGGACGTTGTATAGGTAATCTCCATAGTCTTCCAATTCGTCAAAGGGCTCGACCACGCATTTTTCATCTATATATTCTTTGTCCCACACATCTGCGTTATCCTTCAATTTGTGCGTTTCACTTATAGTAGAATCGTGAACCTTTTCGTCATTTTTAATGCTGCTTTTTTCGTAATTGTCCAGATTGGCTTGCTTCTCCAGTTCAGCAAGGTCTGGTTTGTCATCCGCAGGAGTATCACTTTTTTTGAGAGACGTAATGATGAATTTGATCAACGTTCCACATATGTGATAGTAATATTTCCTCTTCTTTGACTCCAAATAGTTAATGAACTTTAAAATATCCTCTTCGCACTTCTTGTTCTTACTGGGGTTATATTCACTAAATTTTAGACACCTGACAAATTCCAAGTAGACCTTTGCTTTATGTAACAAGCGCAAAATATTTTCGTAATTACCTATCACCCGGGAAGATGACTGCAGGAGGAGGAATTCGCCATAGTTGCTAATGGGTTTAAAAAATCTGGTTCTGCTTAGGACGACGAACTCGGAAACGTAACATTTATTCTTGTTCTGAAAATGGTCAAGGATACTCCTTAATTTTCCCGAAATTAAAATTTTGTCCTTCTCTCCTATATCTTCGCACAGCGAATATAACTCATTCATTTTTACTTCTTACTATGTTGGGCAATTAAACTACGCTAAGGATACACATATATGGACAAACTACCCATGTGATGGGGGGAAGGATGGAAAAAAGACACACAAAAGGAAATAAATACGTTGAAAAAAGTGGCGAAAAAAGAAGAGGCGGCCTCTGGTAAGACTCATAGAACGAAGTATAAATCTTCACCACATAGTTACAAATTGTTTAAATGACGTGTTAAAATGGACACTATGAGTCTGAAAACGGGTGGGCAAAAAGCTTCTAACTAATAATGCTACATATTATTATACCCGCTTAATTCAAATTTTCAGGGATGCGTGTTTCCGCGTCACCCCTTGAAATGTTCAAAGTGAAGGAATTAAAAATATATTGAAAAAAAAAAACAACAAAAACAAAAAAACAGGAGCGACACATTATATGCAAATGTCTCACATGCGTATATACAAACGCGCACCTGTGAACAGATTTGAGATTAATATACATACACGTCTGTCCATAGGACGCATGTATGTATGCATATGTACGAGGAAAAATATTAAACACTGCCCGCAACCATGTGCAAAAGAACTAACAACATGAACCAAAATTAAAAACGTTCATCAAAATTTGTATAACACGAGGGCCATTAAAACACAGGGCAGATATGTTTTCGTTTTTTTTTTTTTTTTCCTCTGCTTTTCTATTCTTTAGTGTGCAACATATGTGAATATGTGACGTTAAATATGCTCGTGTAACTATGTACGCACATATATTTCTGAGTCTTCATGTCTGCAAGATGCATATTACACGAATATATGTATATACGCGTATACAAACATACACGTACAGAATATACACATATTTTGTGACAAAATTGTGCAACAGAAAGGAAAACAATATCGTTTCATACAATTTTGATCTGGTGTAATATACAACGTTCTGTCTGCTCAGCATTTAAGAAACATATCATGCGTGTTAAAGAAATATTTTTACTCATCCATGATTTATTAAAAAGTTAAAATTTCTGTGTGTACAATTAACAATATCATGTGTGCGTACAAGTGTGCAACAGGTTAATTCAGTGCACCCATAAGAACAATAAATATTTATTATTCTATCATATACATACTTTTTTCTCGTAATTCTTGGAAAATATAAAAAAAACTGCAGGACAGAATTAAGGAAAATAAAAGCGAAACTGGAAACATTTCACAAGGATATTATTCAAAAACACAATTCAAAATTGGTAGGAACAATTTATATCCTATAAAATGCAGTTGTCAAAAATGGTGAACATATTTTTTTAGACATTTCCTGCGCAGCAAAATCTGGGAAGACGAAAAAAAAAAAAAAAAAAAAAAAAAAAAAAAAAAAAAAAAGAAAAAATAGAATTGAACTGCTGCTTTTTTTTTTTTTTTATTTCAAAAAAGTATGAACAGCCAATAATTGGAATATATATTTTGGCTGTTCATAAATTTTTTTAGTGTCAATTTTGTGACAAATGCAAACTTCTCACGTTTAAAGGCAAAAATCAAAATGATGTAAAAACGGAAAACAACGAATATATGCATTTAAAAAAAAGAACATACACATGCATATAAAATTTTTGCCATACAAATACGTTCATTGGTATGATAAAATTTGTAGAAATATTGTAAAATTTTTAAAAGTCCACATTTTGTTTATATTATTTATGACAAATTGCGTGATTAAGATTTTTTTTTTTTCACGAACCATTAATAATATTGCACATGACCAAGCCATTTTTTTTTTTTTTTTTTTTTAATGGACAATTTAAGCTGTATGTGATGCATGACCTTATGGAAAAAAGAAAAATACATATGGATATTTTTTCGTATGATTTGCCGAGTTTGCCACATAGAAAGGCAATAAGAATGTGGGGTGTTATATATGTCTACTTTTTTGAAAAACGCTTTTGTTCTGTGCAGCATCTTTCTTGAATTGTTACGACTGTGAATATTAAATGCTTTGAAATTCTGCAATTGTAGAACGTACAAGTTTTTTTTTTTTTTTTTTTTTTTAACGAGCTCCCAAGCGTGGCAAAAATAGCTGCATCAGATTGAGGGAAAATTGTGAACAGCAAGCTTAAGTTTATTTTATTTTATTTTTTTCGCCATTTGAAAATTGTTAATACGAATAAGGAACAGTAGTGGGGGGGGAAGCCAAAAAGGGTTGAAGCTTAATAAAGGAGCTACAAAAATGAATCCGTTTTGCCAGCTTAAATGAGGTGCAGAAATGCCGGTGTAATGACAGTAATGAACAACTGCCTCAAGCGTAAAGCGTTGTTCGCTGCCATGGATGGACACTGTCCTTGTCCATCTGGATGTAAACACTGCGTACGAGAAGTAGCACACGTGCAAATGTTACTGCATGTGTATAAAATCAATTGTAAAATATCAATTGATATTTACCTTATCTGGGTGCATCAATATTTAAGTGTTTCAGTATCTTAAATGAAAGTTACCAATTATTGATGGTGTAATTAGTACAGAAAAAAAACGTGAACATTGCGAAAAGGTGAAGTGTTCTGTTATATGATGATATATTGTCGAAAAGCGCTTTTACGTTAAGTTTTATATATGTAATTTTTTTCCATTTATTCAGGGAAAAATTAGAACAAATGGCCACGCATTCTGCTTAACGGCACCTTTCTCTTTTTGAAAAATTTCTTTTACCTCGTTCAAAGGAGGACAAACGGGTAATACCTTGAGCACATAAAAACAGTTCATTAAAGAGGTTGCGGTGGTGATTAAAATCTTTGGGAGGAACTCGACATGTATGCTTTTTTATAAAAATAAAAAATAAAATTTTAAATAATATTTCTTCATGATGAACGCGAGAAAAATACGCAAAAAAAAAAAAAGGTTCTTTCCTTCAACATATCACCCGAAATGGTAAAAATTTTAAGTGGTTTTCTTAAAAAGACATGGAGCAAATCAAAAATACGCTTGCAACAATTTTACCCTTAGTTCACTTTAGGGGGTGGTTATTAAGTGCAGGCTTAGCAAAATTTATGAGCTTTTTAAATGGTCTTAAAAATTTTGGCGGTAGCAAAGAACGCTCATGTGGGGCATGCACTTATTTTAAATTTGTCCCCACTTTTTGCAGCTTCATAATAAACGCGAATACCGCATAGTATAGCCTCTGCAAGAGCGTGTAAACACGAGCAGTAAATAATTATATAAACCGTAAAAAAAAAAAAAAGAAAAAAAGTGTACATATGTGCCCATTAAATCAATTCATTTTAAGGTCGCCAAATGCTTTGAAAAAAAAGAAAAAAAGAAAGAACATTTATAGAAAATTTCAATTATGCTACTTTGGAAGCATATCTGTACCAACGTTGTAGCACGTGTTAACGAAAATTCCCCAAGCCTTTCAACGCAACATAGCGTACTCGTAAATGTTTCCTCACCTCCCCGTTTTCATCACTTTGATTTGTTCTTCGTACACCGCCTTTTTTTTCATGTGCCACAATCCAACAAGAAAAAGTGATACACGTAAATCTTATGCATGTGCCAGTACATGAGCGTTGTAAAAGCAAAAAATTGTACAGTGTTTTGTTTTGAAGTGTCACATGTTTTTTTGCATGGATATATATGGGCACAAAGGACATATGTATATTTTTTTTTTTACTGCGTTATTTCACCTAGCATTCGTTTTAAATTATTTTCGTTTTATCCATTTTGCACTTTCATGTTTCCCTTAGCCCTTATAATTTTTACGCGCACGATTTTTGCTAGAAATGAACGAAAACAATATACTCACCTTGTGCTTATATACGTTGTACGTGCTATGTATGTATTATATATGCAGCATGTTTGCATACATATGGAATCGCTTCCTTTTACTTGCAGCTACTTTTTTGTCTCAGTAGTAAAAAGCAAAATTAGTGCTTAGTGCACAGTAGCTTGATGAGAGAAATTAATTTTGGTAAAAAATTTTTGTAAGGATTTTGAACAAATTCCGCAAGTGGCAGAAAATAATGGGCTGTTGCACAAAATATAAAAAAAATAAAGTAGGAAAAGTCATACGCGAATAAGTTTGCAGATTGAAGTGACTGATTGATTTTGTACAAAATTAAACGCAAGAAACAAAAGCGAAGGCAGCATTAACTTTCTTTTGGCAATTATATTTAAAATTGATCATTTATTTATAACAGGATGAAGCATTATTTTTTCATTTTTTGTTCACATTTTGGAAATGTATATTAAACATAAAAAAAACACATTCACCTTTTTTGAGAAGCAGCCACTGAGCAGCATTTTTTTTTTTTTTTCTTTCACCCAATAATACAGCCGAGTTTTATATACATACTGCTCGCTTAATCCATATGCGTATTTTTTCCTTTAAAAGAATCCTCACCTTTTTACATAAATAATTTAAAGGAACTTAAAAAAGTCAATGTAGAGTATTCATTAAATAGAACAACTAATTAGAGTTTTTCCCAAAAGAAAAAAGAAAAAGTTTTTTTATTTTATGCTGATTTTCTTTCCACCCTCAAATCCACTGTGTGAAGGGGGAAGAAATATATAGAATGCTTCTTAGCATATTATAACATATGTATGATGATGTAATGCCAAGGGGAAAGGTACTTTATCCCATAGGAAGTTATTTCAGTATAATAGCTATAGGAAAACAAAAATTGTACATAGGTAACCATACATAGTTACTACATTATGGTATATTAGGAAAAAGATAGCACCAGAAACATTTGTCAGGAGAAAGAAGAAAAAAACGTTCATACCTTCGTAGGGTTTCATTAGCGCACACCCCTTCTGAGTACTACCAATCCATTTTTTCTTTGATCATAAAGAAATTCATTATTGTAAAAGTAAAAGAGCAACGTAGCAGCACACAAGAAGAAGCAGGGACGCATTCGTATTAAAAAAACAATTGCCCACTTGTATACGCAGATAATTGGCGAAAGACAGAAAGGGGAAGCGAATTTTTCATTCTTAACAACGTCGAAAAGGTTTTATGGAAAGATATAATGAAGCGCTTATCATAATGTGCACTATGCTGTAAAATAAATAACAGAGTTATTATCGGCCATAGCGGTTTAGCCGCTCTTTTTGCCCTTCATAAAGACGCAAAAAAAATACCTTTTCGATCTTTATATTACGTAAATCCTTCAGTTTTGCATTGCCCAAAGGAATAAGTTGTCCATAAAGAAGAAGATTGCCGTAGAGCAGATTGGAAACCTTTTTTTTTTTTTTTTTTTGAGGTATAACATAGACGTGTAAAGAAGTAGCTAAACGAAGATAAATCATACATGTGCAATATTTCTGTACATTTTAAAGAATAAGACGTTCATGTAAGGGGTAATAAAACTTTCTCAGACACAACTGACTTCGAGATTATCACATAAATGTGTGTAACACATATGTAGAGGAAAAAAAAGGCACGTATATCTTTGCAGAAATAAATTGGCAAACATACATGTAAATTGGCAGACCAATTGAGAAATGTTCAGAATTCCTACAGGCCGTACATGTCCTGTGGAATAAGCATATATTTATCGCCCAAGGAGCGCGTTAAGAATATTAAGCAAAAAGGGAGTCCCCTTTTGAATGCGTAAAATGTATAAAAGGAGGAGAAGAACACAAAGAAAGGATAACTCAGTTTTTTTTTTTTTTTTTTAATGTACTTTGTATAAATTGAGCAAATTTTGATTTAATATTCCTCAAAAATTGTACAAATTTTGAATGAGTTGGAATTTTTTTTTTTTTCCCCCCAAAAAAAATATTCCCACATTTGTCCCTAAGAGAAGTATGTCAAATTAAAAAACAAACATCGTCACACTGTTGTTAATGTCTCAATAAAGGGTTTTTTACCTAGATAAGATACAAAGATTTATTAAGAAATATACGCATGATGAGAAATATGAAACTATATGCATCAGAATGAGTTATTACAATTATTTGAAAAAAAAAAGTCAACCTAATGATGATGATGAGAGATATGATCATGTGGAAATGGTACCAAGGGAGAATTCCAGTTATCAGAATGAGGGCGTTCGAAATAGTCTATATTATCCGCATGGCCGTGGCCACGTCGACAGGGAGAAGGTAATGAAAGGTCAATGTTCGCCCGTTGAAGCCAGGAGGAACAAACTTAGCAAAGAAATTGCCGAGAATTATATACTTAAAAAGAAAATAAATGAAACAATTTTAAGCAACATAAAAAATATTTTCGAGAAAATGATAAGCATAGAACGGTTGACAAACATGGACAATTATAAAAGTATGAAAAATAAAATTGAACGTTATAACCATATGCATCAGAAGGGAAGAGCGAATGGGATCATCCGTCTGCATAGCAGGAGTCCTTCGCCCAGGGAGGAAGAGTTATTATGCACTTCCACGACCCCAAATGGAAGGAGTACCTCATTGTATGAAGATGACGAGAATAACGATATGTTCAAATCTGTCTGTGAATCAGCTCCAGACAGCTATTGCAGTTGTAGTAGCAGCTGCGAATATTCACACAAGGGGAGCACATATGGGAGTAGTAACTCATATGACCCCAATTTATATGAAGACGAAAGGTACCCTTATACCGTCAGTGATATTCGCGGGCGTCCGTCCCGTTTGAGAAGAGACAACTACAGGATACCGAAATGGCGTGATAAAGTGAAAAACTGGGAGGAGTCCAAAAGTGAATGCGGGGATGACTGGCTTTTTCATCCCTTTGCGTATGATGTTTCTCCCTCAGGTAAGAGGAGGACTATTTTGAAAAGGATGCTGAGGGAAGAAGTTAACAGTGAGTCATTTAATGGGGATATCCCCAATAGCGAAATGGGGAACACGCACGAAAATATAATTGTAAGTAAAAACGGTAATGTGGACCCCCCTAGCGATCATCCCACTGGGGGTAAACCAGGCCATTTCGATGCAGCCCAATCGAAGCACCCATCTGCGGGGGAAAAAGAGAAGGCTGAATTTATTATGTGTAAAAAGGACGAAGAGGTTACCTCCCCGTTTAGCAATCAAAAAAGTCAACAACCCACTAGCATTGAAACGGTGCCCGAGGAAAATGATATAATCATTGTAAAGGATGAGCAGTCAAACAATCGTATGAATGTCTTCCCCTCGAGTAACAATTTGGAAAATAAAAATATCCTATTCCCGTATGAACAGCAGGGACACATAAGCAGCAACGAAAGTAATATAACAAAATATGAAAGAGATAAATATTTTTATGGCCAGTACAAATATGACGAGACCATATTTATCTACGACTTGATAGTCCTTGATACCTCTGGTTTTTTATACAAAGTTTCCACTGATGGGACATACTACTGGAAACATAAGGTAGTGAAAAATATCCAGGACCACATAAACCTTGATGAGGACAAAAAGGGGAAGAATGCATACAAGTCGATTAGGAATGAATCGACGCATCATCTCCCTTATAAGGATGTCCTAGCAAAAAATAAACACAACAAAAATGATGATTTAAAACGGAGAGCAATGAAGAAACTACATTACAAAAAATTTTTCGATCTGAGAAAAATAAGTTTATCCAGAAATGACGAATTTAAAGGGGATGAAAATGTTATGCAAGATGGCACCAAACAAAGTGGGAAGAAAAAAAATTACGATGAAGAAAAATTGAAGAGAAATAAAAATATAACAAAAAGGTTGCTTTCAAATTATAGCGGAGATTTATTTTACATTAATGAGAATAATGAAGCCATGCCACTAAACATTAACATCAAGGATGTCGTCAACAATTCCCCCTTCAAGTCACCTCTTTTTCCTAATGTCGTTTTTATGGGTTCCAGACACTCCAGCATCGTTAATTTGGATTATGACACAGGGGAGGTCATAAAAAAGTATGATGAAAGTTTGGAAAATCATCTCGTAAAAGAAGAGAAGAAAACGCTACCAAACAGGAACAGGGAGTTTGTAAAGAGTAACTCCACCAGAAGGCAAGATGAACTACTGCAGGGTGAGCATGCGATCGAGGGGGATGATGTGCACGCAAACGCTAACGATGATTATGATGGCGATCAGGACGATGACCTTGATCATGATGAGCATGGTGATGACCCTGGCTACGCCGAACGCAGCGCAAGCGGGGAGGAAGTCCCCCCGGGTGAATACCAAAATGACGCCATAAAGGACGAAGCAGTAGTAGGAACGGAACGCCATAACAATAGCATCATCAACCTTAACCATGGGGGCAAAATCAATAAGCCATTTTCTGATCATGAGGAAGGCAACAAACTGCTGAACTCAGCCGATGCACAAAATGAATACTTCGGCGAAAACGATTTTTACAGATACACATCGAAAAGTAAGTATAGCATTGCTGACAAGCATGATGAGAGAAAAATGGACGAAAAGGAGAAATACACCTTGAAGGTTCTTCGAAACAACCTACGGGAAAGGAAAAAGGTTCTAATTAAGAAACTGCTCATGAGTTTGAACAGAACCAGTTCGCTAAGTAGATATCCTCATAATAGTAACAACCTTATGGACATTACAATAATGAGAAAGAGAAGAGAAAAAAAAAAAAAAAAAAAAAAAGAGAAGAAGAAAAACGAAGAAGAGACAACTGCAAATAAGCATAGTTAAGTGGATTATAAAAGCTGTGGATGAAAAGTCGCTGAAACAAAAATGGATAACAACATGGGTTGACGTTGGATCTATTTTCATAACGGACAGTCACAGGCAAGATTCGACGTTCATCAATTCGCTTATCGAAATTGTGGGGAACAAGCTGATATTGCGGCCCCAGGAAATGGACAAAATGATCAAGGCGTATGGCATTGGGAAGAACGTGCATAATGAACCCGTGGAAGGGGTGGACTTCCTGGAGAGGAATGGTGACGAGAGGGTGGAGAGCGCTATGCCGATAGATGATATGGCCGATGAGATTCCTCATCATAGATCCGATGAACCAATCGATCGCCGAAGCAGAGCTCGGAAGCGAATGAACCAAGAGGGCTCAAATGTAAAGTCGAAAATTTTTATTTTCTCCGAGGCGGTGTCCTCCGTTTTTGCGCTCAGGTATAAGCGTGCATCGAACATTTTCACCCTAGACGTGATAATGAAGCAGAATAGCAAAATGTTCCCAGGTTATGATAATGTAAAGGGTTTCAACTATAATGCCTTAAATTTTAAGAAGGAAAACACGCTCCTTCTACCGTTTTCGTCTAGTGATTTTGCAAAGAACAATGATGAAAAAACATTTTGCAATTTTGATGAAAATATAAATTATGGGAAGAAATTATTGCACAGATTGAATAACATATCGGTGAGCATAACTTCCATCGAAAGGGACATACGGTACCTTCTCTCCAACATAATTTTTGTGTATGATAGGAATAAGAAGATACCCATAAATTATATATACAAGATGAAGGGGTTGATACGCGAGTATCAGAAGACGAAGGAGCAGTTTCTGTTCTATTTACCCGGCGTAGATCGTACCAAGCACTTGAGCTATTCGCATTACAGTGACGCACATGGGGGACGGTACAGCGGTGGTCATATAGGCGGGCATGGTAGCATTCTTAGTGACAGTTTTAGCGGCGGCCTTAGTGGGAACCTAGGTCGAAGTCATGGGCCCATCCACGCAGCGGCGGGGCGACCCATCCACATTTGTGAATACATAAATAAATTTATCGACATGTATTTTGAAGAAAACGAAATATGCTTCGACTACTGTTCCATGCTGAACATATGGGACAAGATATTTAACAACTACGTCAGTCAGGACGATTGCCTGTTATTGTCTAACCTGTACAGAGTAATACAAAACGCATTCGCATATAACCACCGAGATTTTAACCTCCCAAATGACGATGTAGAGTACATGATAGCGGATAATGCAAATTTTCTCGTAAAAAGGAGAAAAAAAAACTTTTACTATTCACGGAACCAAGAGCTGAAGGAAGTGTCAACGTTGAAGTACAAGAAGGGATGGTACTGGAGCATGTTCTATGCAATCATGCTCATATTTGTAGTTCCCTTTGTGTTCATATACAGAATATTTAGGAAAAAAAAAAACAACAACACTAGCAGCAGTAAGGTAATTATGAAAAAGAAAAAGTT
The DNA here is from genome assembly GCF_001680005.1 of Plasmodium coatneyi. NCBI lineage: Eukaryota > Apicomplexa > Aconoidasida > Haemosporida > Plasmodiidae > Plasmodium > Plasmodium coatneyi. The sequence continues at coordinate 1,036,681 of NC_033566.1, read as the reverse complement.
GAAAGATTATGATGACTATGCGAGGGATAAGGATTTGCTAAAGTTAAGATACCGCCTTCTACATGACGAGCGTTTAAGGCTGAAAAAATCCTTAGGGCAAAATAGTTATGACGATTTAGCACAAATCGAATTAAACATTAATATGAAAAGGGAGATAGCCAGTAAGTTGAAAGAGCTGGAGCAGGAACCAACCCTAATAGACATTTTAGCGAAACATGCTAGAGACTCCGACAGTGATAGTAAATTTTATGACATCAATGAAGGGATGTATAACTTACGTTCGCAGAGCTACTGGGGTGGATTCTCAAAATATAGTTTGCCCAACATGTCCACCAAGAATCCGGGCAGAAGCAAATCGAGGGAAACCATAAAATCAGATACCATCGGAAGGAATATGTTTTATATGCATAGAAGAAGAGCTGCATCGCAGGACGTTTCTGATAAACAGTCTATCATAGTAAAAAAAAGGGTTAGAAGCGGCTATAAGTGGGGGAACAAGTATCACAAGAAGAACTACACCGATAATGAGAAAGACAAAAAATATAACCACATGAAGGAAAAACACATAAACAAAAAAGACTTCGATAAGAGTGATTTTATAAATTTCCTTACCAACTTTAATAAAAAATTTATGAAGAAAAACTCTCTAGTAGATCATCTCCTCAAGATGAACAAAACGGCAGCAGTGGACCCCAAAACGGACGAGCATACCAACCGTAAGAGCAGTAACGAGTACCTCACACATTCGGACCATTCAAACAAGGATGAAAATAGCCCCGCTGAGCATATGAACAGTGCGGGGAAAAAAACAGCAGCGAAGAAACATCTCATTGAAGAGAATAAAACAAACGATGAGAAAAGAAACAGAAGCAAATACGCCAAGCATGCCGATAATGACAATGGCTATCCTATCAACACACATAAGCAGAGCACCACGATGAAAACCAAATCGGACAACCTTCCAAATAATAATGAAATCATAAATAATAAAAGTTCCAGTGCACGAAATTTATCTATAATTCAAAGATCGCACATTCCGTATGATGCTCCACTGGCGGATTTTCTAGAAAATGGAAGATTTATGAGAACATTCGAAAATATTTCTCTCATTGGTCAGGGTGGATTTGGCTCCGTGTACAAAGTATCGCATCGTCTCGAACCAGGGTCCCCAACCTATGCTGTAAAATTTATTTACTTAAAAGTGAGTTCGTTGGATAATGTGAGCTCCAGAAGGTACTTTCGCGAAATTGCAGCTAATAGAGATATCTACAGTAAGCATGTTGTCAGGTACTACACCTGGTGGTGTGAAGAGCCGCAGTTTCTCCCCATGCATGTGATGCCCAAGGAAATACAAAACTTAGTTAAGAAAAACAAAGATTCTTTTAAAAAAATGTACGATAAAAATAAAAAAAGCGATAGTCTTCTTAGCTATGAAAAATTATCATCTTGGGAAAGAAAAAAAAGCGATTTGAAAAATTTTAAAAAAGTTATTAAGAAGAAGAATGAACGGAGCTTAACCTTTTACAGTGACAATGATGGACTGAATTCAAAAAGAAATGAGAACGGGGGTAGAAAAAGATTCCTTAGCGACAAAAACTTTTCTGATAGTATCTACACCAATACCAATGCTAAGAATAAGAAGAAAAAGAAAAAGAAGAAGAAAAAAATTATATACAGAGAAAAACAAAATGAGGATCGGAAGGGACGAAATGAGAGGCGTTCCACTGCGCAGGACAAGTTCAACCCCGCCTCTTTCAACTCAAGTTTTCAAGAATACGATCCGTTTGGCTGTGGCTATCTAAGTGAGGAAGATAGAGACTTGGTAGTTTTCGCAGACAATGACGAACCGAGCGTTCACATTGAGGAGGTAGATCCGGAGGGGGAGACATCTCACCATAGCACTCGTACGAATAACGCGCTGAATCATAAGGATGCACAGTCCGACAAGCACCAAGTGGGTGTACCTGCAAGTGCTCAGGTCGTAGAAGAAGAGGAAGGAAAGGATGAAAATGAAAAGAATGAAGAAGAATTAGCTATTAAGGAAAACGCCGACAGAGTAAAAAGTTATAAGAAAAAAATTGTGGCGCCAGAATTCTCCATTGTACTGCTACTACAAATGGAGCTCTGCAAGGGCTACACACTACGTAAGTGGCTAGATAGATCTACAAGAAGTGATAAGCCTTTGCATTTTACCTACCGAGATAAAAATATGAACCACCCTCTAGAATTTGATTTGTTTAAGCAGCTAATTAAAGGCTTGAAGGATATTCATTCCACGTGCTTTATCCACAGAGACTTAAAACCAGAAAATATTTTTGTGGATCCAGATACGTACACGTTAAAAATTGGGGATCTTGGATTAGTGAGATTTATTGAAGAAAAAAAAAGGGAAAAGGATTTAAACAATATAGACACCTTTAAGGATAACATATACACGGATGTTAACCATAATACCATAACTAGCCAAATTTCATTGAAAGGACAAATTATAGGAACTCCAGGATATACCGCCCCAGAGGGAGGTGCTCTATGTGATGAAAAGGCAGACATATATAGCGCTGCGCTAATATTACTAGAATTGCTGTGCCCAAGATTTAATACGATAATGGAAAGATACAAACGGTTAAATGACTTTAGAAATTACTATGCCGTTCCGGATTATGTGAAAATTCATTTAAATCCATGGTACATTTTGATGCTACAAATGTCCAAGCCAAACCCAGCGGACAGACCTTCGGCTGCAGACTTATATAGCAAAATTAAGGTGCTATTGGATCCTCATTTAACCGACTTTGCCTTCAGTTTCAATGATATTAATAATGACGACTCGGGTTATGTCCCTTCGGGGATCGGCCCGAAGAGCCTCACCGCCGATGGGGATGGCAAGAACGACAATGGAAACAATTTAAACGGTTACAAAACCAATACCAACGGCGCCAGCACCACCAAAACAGACAAAATCCTCTTAAATAGCGTGGACGATAAAAATTGTTTTAACAAAAACAGCGACAATCTTAACGGTACAACTATTCAGAACAAGGGAAGTTCGCTGAATGGAACGAACCCCGAATGACCCATTTAAATTTGTTAATACACGCCCCATTTTTCTTTTCTTTTTACACCATTTTGAACTGTCTTGTGCATTTTGCCTCTATATTTTATTATAATTGTTTTCTTTTCTTTTTTTTTTTTTTCGAGCCCTCCTTTTTAATTAAATTACAAATTATAAAACGGTGACACATTGTCATTTACTCTGCATAAATGCACGCACATCTGCACGCGCGTAACGTTACGTCTAATTGTGTGCCACTGCGAGCACTGTTGAGTACGTCTTCCTTATCATTTGAATTCCCACTCTCATGAGAACATATCTACGTTTGTCTTTCATTTCCCCCAATTTTTTTTTTTTTTAACCAACATTGCAATGAAGTTATAGCACTGTCTGGATTGTTCATTGGTATAGCGTAATGTGACTCTCCCGTGAGCAGCTCCTATGTAGTGCGTATCGCACATTGTGTGTTTTACGCCATGTGCCATACGTTATTTATTTTTTTTTTTTTTTTTCCATCTTATTAAAAATTTAAACGATAGAAATAAATAATAGAGCAAACCGAAGCAAACGAATGCACCTATTCATGTGCGTAACGAATTAGCACGCACATGTAGGAGAAGAGGGCCGTTCATTTGGTCAACCTGTTTATGGTACAAGCGCTACTCATACGTTACACACACTGCAGTGTGGCAAAAATGAGTAGCTGGAAAATGCGCTGTTTATAGGGACGACGGCGCTGCCGCTGCACCATGATAAGCTAGCAATTTGCGAAGAATTACCTTCACCGTGCTTGCGGCACAAATTAACACGTCATTTTTTGCGACGGTTTGATAAATATGAGAATTACTGATTCACGACATGATCTTCTTATTTCAAAGGTGAGTTAATGGTGATGTAAAATTTGGATATATACATATATATGCAACGTTTGTGCACATACATATACATACACACATGACATGACATGGTTTGGAGAGCACAACGTACATATATATATATAATAACAATTCATGCGATAACAAATAAAATGCACCAAGTGGAGAAATGAAGCGTCTTTTTTTTAGCAATCACTTTCATTTATTTCGTGAAAATCCATGCGCACATGCACACGCACATACGACATTGGTACAGATACATGTATAAACACTGTAAGGAGACATATTGCTAAATGTAACTATTCCCATTTGTGCCAATTTCAAAAAACACGTAATGTAAAAAAAAAAAAATAAAAAAAAAGGCTGAGATTTAGAAAGGTGTACATTAAAAATTTATATATATTGTATATATATGCATGCATATATGTGCACACATAACGCACTTGTGGATAGGGGATGAAAAAGCCAAAAAGAAAAACGTTAGCAGAGAGCGCACATAAGGTTGGATCATATATCTGTAAAATATGCACGTAAAAAGCTCGTTAATATTGCTCACTGCTGTTTATTGCTATTCATTCTTAAGCCCATTTTGCGCCCATTATTTTTTTCTTCTTGTTGAACAAAAAGGTAATGTTGAGCTCTTTGCAAATGTTTCCTATTATGGTGTAGGCATAATCAAACAAGTAAACAAAGCCAAATACCATCATGTAATATAATATGTATGCTTCGTTAAAAACGGCCATTTTTAAAATGTGGTGGTTAAATCTTCGCTTCATAAATAGCAAAATAATGCAAAGGTAGTAGAAGATGATGGGGATAGGGAAGGAGTCCATTTTGGTCTGCGAGGTGGAGGAAAAAAAAACATATGTCGCACGTGAAGGGGGATTAACCATGAAAGGTAATTTTGGCATATACTGGCTTATTTACTTAGTTGCGTTTTTCTTAGCACAACGTTGAGAGAAATCGTTTCAAATGCTGCACACAGGCACATGTGCGTATATATATACACACTCTCACTGTCCATAAAATAAAATTACCTTTAATACGGTGGACATATTCATGTGCAGGGTGTAGAAGGCCGAGAACAGTGCTATTATTATGTAGCAAATGAGTTCATTCTTGACAGTTAAGGCTGAAAAAAAAAAAAAGGAACAAACGCGCGGTTATCAGTTTTGTGCAACAGAGTATGGTAAATTCTTAAAAACTAAATTTAAAACTCTGTTAATTTTCGCTATAAAAAGGTGGCCTTCTTTGCTCCACATTTTTCCGATTGCTCTTTCCCCTTTCATTGTTTTCATTTCGCTTCTTACTTGTATGGTAAAAGTAGTACTGCAAGAGCATAAAGATGTAGAAGAACACCAATTGGACTGCAAAAAAGGGAAAAAAGGGAAAAAAGGGAAAAAAGGGGAAAAAATGAGGGCGAGGGAAATTTCAATATTTTTAAAACAAAATGGTGGGATTCGTTACAACGCATTCACATGTAACTCATATGTTGCGTAATCAGAAGCTGTGCGCTTCGCTGATTGGAACTCACTTGTGGCTTCTTTTCTCTTTTTCTTAGCCGTCTGCAATCCCATGTAAGTGCTTCTTGCGATGGTGAGGATAAGGCTGAGAGGAAAAAAAAAAAAAAAAAAAGTAAACAATTTGTAAAAGTTGGCAAACTCGCGCCAAATTTCCACACAACCCGCAGGGGGCTCTCTCGGCGGACGCTCATATTCGGGAAGCATGCATGGGCACTCGTTCTTATTTTCACAAATTGTTAGCTAATCAAAAGGGGCACATTTTTCTCATTTTTTCCTTACAAAAAGAACACTGGGATAACAATAAGGTGGTTGAGCTTTATGCTTAAGACAGCTTTTCCGAAAAGCGAGCTGAATAGGAAAAAACAAAGGAAAAAAGAAATGTGGTATAATATATAAAAGTTGTTTAACGCAAATTATGCAACTTTCTGATTAAGCAGGTACGAATTTTTCTTTTCCTTTTCCCCCCATTTTTTATGTCCGAACCGAAGGCTTCCTGGTAATAAATCTTTCAGTGTTGTCTTGTCAAATAGTGCCGCTCCTTTTAATCCGCGAAGAATGCACACCGTTATGACCTTCAAAAGGGAAGTAAAATTGGCAATAAAGCAAATGTATGTAAATATGCAAAACGGGTGAATGGAGATAAAAGGTCTGTCTCTCTCTTATTTCTTTGTTATTTTTTTCCTCCTTTTACCATAACATGGGATTCTGTGAGACCCATGGAGCCCATGGACGTGTTGTACACTTTCGTATAATTCTCCATCCAAGAAAACATGAATGTCTGTAATTGGACTGCTGACAATAGCTGCAAATGATAGAAATGGGGGAAATAAAAAGGTAGACATGTATTTCTGCTTCCACATGCGTTTTTCTCTTTCTATTTTTTATATTCGTCCTATATATCTTAATCCAATTTAATATTTACTAAAAAGAAAAGTAATCCCTTTGGAATGCTCGCTCCTTTTCCGGCAATGAAAATGAACAACGACTGAAGGGGGAAAAAAAGATATCAAAATGATTAGTTAGGGGTAATGAATTAAGCGATAAAAATGTAATAAAATTAGTAGGTAACAAGACACAACCTAATTGGCAATATACAACCGTGGTGTCCAATCATTAGACGGGGGAGGCGCATACCGATGTTATGGAGTCACATCCATGGTCAAACAGCTGCCCAAGCGGGGAACTCGTGTTTGTTCTTCTTGCTTGTTTTCCGTCCAGCGCATCGAATGTCTACAGGGAAAGGAAAAAGGGGGCGCAAATTTAGCCATGTATGGGAGCATGGTTGGGGAACGAAAATGGGTCCATCGCTCTGCAGCAAATATGGACCCACTGCTGTCCTGCAGAAATGGATAGAGTCTTACTTGGTAAAGGAACAAAAAGAACGCTATGTACAAGTATATGTAATCATTTTTCTTGTTGGACAGGTCAAAAAGGTACAGGAGAAAAAACGCCACCGTGGAGCATAAGAATCCTAGGAGTGTCAAAAAGTTAGCTGTTACGGACTAAAAAGGAAGGGGGGGCGAGCGAGCAAGACGATGAAATGAAAATGTACGAAATTGCTCATATTGGAAGTATGGTTAAAAATAAATGAATGGGGGGTAACCATATAATAGTTACTACATCAAAGAACAAACGCAAATACAACGAACGAGTGGATAGTGAATCAATCTGGAAGGCGGAGGGGCTGGGGAGTTTGCATTACCTTGGGGACCAGCTTGATGCAGAGATTCCAGTAAGCGTCAAAAATGTTATCGAGTAGCGAATGTCCACCACTCTTATACACATACGATTTACAGTTAGCGTAAACGCTCTTATTTAAATTCAAAAAGATCCCCATCTTGACCAACACGCGAACGAGATAAACAAATATTTAAAAATATATAAGTAACGTTTATATATAATTATTGTACAGAAAAATGAAAAAGTAAAATATGGCAAAATGTCATGTCACTCGAAAATGGTAACATGTAAATTTGTCATTTTTTTCATTAAAACATGAAAAACCTTTATAAAAAGGAAAAAAGAACAATTTAGGACTTATTTATTAAATTTTATTTTTACTCTCATAATTTTTTTCTAATCATTTTATTAAAATATTTTAGCTATGTTTGTATTTTTAAAAAATTTGTTCGACCTAAATTTTTTTTTTTTTTTTTTTTTTTTTTTTTTTTTTTTTTAACCTTCAATGGTTATATTTAAATAAAAAATAACCGGTGTCAATAAAGCGCGAACATGAAAAAAAATGGCTAAGCGTTTAAAGAAAAAGCGAATTTGAACGGCGCCGTATAAAACAAAAATTATTATGTAAAGGATTAAAAAAAAAAAATAGGCACAGAATTTGCGCATAACTTGCGTTTAGCGTTTTCAATATATAATGGTACATTTTATATGCATATATAAGCAAATAATATTATATGCATTACATACGCATAATATATATATATATACGCGTGCTATATACGAGCACTTGTGCGCGTACGCGCGCTAAAAGCACCTTTATCAAATTACTAGCGAAATTTTTAGAAGAGTAAATTTCAGTGAATCATATCTAGCAGAAATAAAATGCTTCTTTGTTTGACTACCTGCGGCGCGTATATTAATGAGAACACGTTTTTTGGCATCCCAATTGTGGCAAAAAATTTCAAGGACTCCTTTTCATATAGCATATATTGTGCTTCACCACGAATGTTAACATGTTTTACCTTTTTTTCTTTTTTCTTTTTTTTTTATTTAAAAAATATATATATATATATGTATATATGCTGAACTTTCCAAGATGAACAGAAGGAGCAATTCGTCATGAAGCGTATGTTCTGTACCTAAAGAGCCCATACGTACGTACGTACTCGCGCGTAGAACTGCCAAAGGCGGAATGAAAGTGATATATCACAGGATCTCAACGAATTGCAAAGCGGGATAACCCCTTTTGGCATATTAACCTCAAGAACGCGTATAAATATATGTATATTTCATTTCATTCCGTTTCATTTTTTTCAAATACCTACCCTTTTTGTTTTTATGGGAGAGAGGCACAACTGAACAGGATTTACCCTAAAACTGAAATTTCTCCCACTACGTTTTTGAAAAAAAGAATATGGTTCATATGGCATCTTTCGCACAAGTAAAATACGATAGGGGTTCGTTTGGGCCCATTTGGTGGTAAATTTCTGCGTCCCAGGTTGAACTGAGAATTTGCCATTTATTCCTTTTTCCTTTCTTTACTTCCTCTTTGGTTTTTTTTACGTCCTTTCCCTTTTCACCTCTGCAGCCAATTTTTACCTCTATCGATCACCTAAGGTGCTCATCTCACCTCTTCAGTTAATATAACCCGTCTGTGGGGGTACAATCCTCCTCGCCTTGTCATTAAACTCGGAAGGCCGGAAAAAATGAATATGCAGTTCTGTTTCCTTCTATTCGTCCGGCTGTATTAATATTTAAGCTTTCAAAGAATTACTCCTAAGTCATCGCAAAATTGTGAAAAAAAATCTGTTCCATTCCCTGTCTGGAATGTTTCGTGGCGCTGTCACCCAACAGTACGAAACTAACAATCATGTTTGGTAACCTTCTCATAGGTTTATTTATTAATTTTTTTTTTTTACATGCAAGAACAAAAAAAAGAAAAAAATGCGAACTGTTTGTGAAGGGACCTACAGAATGTACCTTAAATGAACATTAACGTTGTTCTTTTCTTTTTTTCCATTTGTTCGCTCATTGTGTCCGATTTCTGCCCCAGTTTGATTCCTTTTTCTGTGCGTGTGCGCATGTCATATAGTAAAAAAAAACAGGACAAACGCCTTAACTTGTGTGGTACGCAAAAAAAAAAAAAATACATATATATATACATACAGTGCGCTAACTTTGCAAGGCAGGTCTCACTAGGTACAACGCATTTCACTCGCACTGTTCATATGTGTATATAGGTAGACATATATTTCTTCCAGTTCTGCTTTACCATGCTTTATTTTTTTAATTTTTTTCCGTTTATTTATTTATGCTATTTTTACTCTCTACTTCAATCATGGGGATGAAAAACATATTCCATTTTTGCATTCCCCCTTCACTGTTCATTTATCCTTTCCCGTGCAAAAAACTGAAAAGCTTTTCAAAATAAAGGTCTACAGGCCCAAGCTGTTTTAAAATGCATTATGAGGAATTGGTATGTAAACAGGAACATTTGAAAAAATGTGCATATGGCACGTATGCAACTTCCGAAGGGAAGAAAAGGAACGCCCGCGTGAAATTTATCACATTGCTCGTTATGTTCCTTTTTAGTAGTTCTGTGTTAAGTCCATACATATATCGAGTGATTACTAAATGTTAACAAATGTGTTTGAAAAAAAAAAAAAAAGGATAAACCTTGTAATAAACAAACCATTCTACATATATAAAATGAAACCTATGTGTCGTCTTTTTTTTTTTCTTTTTTATGCGGTCTAAAAATTGCTTAATCGCGCGTTCGCTCCTTAGCCTATTCTTTAAGTCGCTTCCTTACGTGCGCGAAAACTTCCCTGCATAATGTAGACAAACGACTACTGCGAAGAAGACTCAAAAAATGTAGAGAGGATTTCCCTTGCGGGATGTATGCGTCTGATGTACTGCTTATCCTCTATAACATTTCTGATTGGTAATTTTTCACATTCCCTCATAAACTAGTGGATAAACAACACTCCCCTAGGGGGTGGACAGGGTTCCCCGCGTTTTAACTCTAAGGCGTGCTGTTGCTGCTTTATTTTATTATATCTATTTTTTATCATTATTTATAGTTTTTTCTTGTGCCACCATCGGAAAAAATGGAATCGTCTGCTTACTTCTGTCCTTTTCCCCCAGTTGTGTTTACCTATACTTGTAAGAAAAAAATATCCCACGGCATTTCTCCCACATTTGGATTTCCCGAGAGCCACATCTTACTCCTCACGTGTAAAATGCGAACATATAAACATATTGCACTTTTTTTCATTTTTCCATCCACGCAGATTTGGAAGACAAATAAAAAGAAGGATAAAAATTGTGCACGCTGTCGAAATGATACTGTACGGAGCTGTACTGTCCGTTTTTCTGGCCGGAAACTTAGAATATATCTTTTCTTTATTTTTTTTTCATTTTTGTTCCATATGTTTTGTGAAAGACGTTAGAGAGATTCTTCTTTTTGTGTGTTCAGTGGTGGTATTTTTTTGTAAGGCGAAGAAAAAAAAAAAAAATTAGCGCACAGAATTTGAATAGCATATAGGAAAAAATGAAAAGTTCACCGGCATTGGCTCGTTTAAGCGTATAACTGTGCTACCTTCACTCACTAGCAAAGAAGCGACCACCCCTTAAGCATAAAAATATAAACGTATAATATCAATACGCTTATATGCACTTGTGCGTACGAACACCCAACCCGCAGACTTCTTCCTGGTAGTGGCCTACGTGGAGGAAGTATCTAAAGTTCTTCCAATGGCTTTTGTTCAAATGAATGAAAAAAAAAACAAAAATGGATATGTAGAATTACCTCTCGTTGACAGCACGAGCTTCTTAAATCAGGGGGGACATGAAGCAGACCATGAAGAGAAGAAAGACACCGGCGTGGATAAATTCAGATACATTTACGCAAATGACATACTGGAATATATGTTCTTTTCCTTGTGCTCATCCGCCGGGTTATTCCTTCACCTTTATTAGAAATTGCCAACTGATTCTGCTGCCCATCTTTGTTAAAATGTATGTTGAGTGGTCCACGTTTTACCCCCTTCCTCATGAATATTCCCCCATTTATCAGATTTTCGAGCACCGAAAACTTACTTTATGCTGCCCAGGCGACAAGGCAGAACTTCTTATCGATAATTGTGTTAAGGTAAGACGACTATGCCCCCATGTGTAGGCTATCCTGTTACTTTTACCATTCCTGATCGTTCATTATTACTTTTTTTTACTCTTTTTATGTAGAAATTTGATCTGCGTGCTGTTTCACATGAGCTGTTCCGGAGTAGCATCTTACAATATTGCCTCAAGAGTGAATCACAAAAGCATGAACGGTAAAAAAAAAAAAAAGGAGAAAAACAGCTAGCACTTTTACAACGTGCAGAGTACATCTCCTGAAAAAACTGCTTCCTGCATGTTACAGTCACGTGTGCGTGGAAATGAAGAGGGTGTAATGGCGTCTCTATTTCTCATTCCTTTTCTCCCAATTGCATATTTACAGGTTGTGTTGCAAACTTGCTGAGCGTCCTGGGCTGCCTGCTCTCTCCTTCCCTCTTCCACGCATTGTATGACTATTCTATATTTTTCAGTTCGTTAAGTATACCCACGTACCAGGCTTCCTTTTTGACCCTGTTGTTTCTTTATTGCTTCTTCTGCATGCTGCTCATATTTTCCGTTCTTGTGAGGCGCTCCGCAAAAGGGGGAGGTGAACCGTACGCATAAATGATAGTAACTACACAAGTGTGTACCCAATTACACAGGTGCACATCTGCAATGGTGCGTGTCCCACCGTCAGCACTCACCACATTGCCCTTTCTGCGCTATTTGTCTTTTTATATTTTTTCGTCATCTCATAATTAAAAAAACTACAACCCGGGATTTTTTTGCATCTGTTTTTTCAAGAAAGAGACTACTACCAATTGGGAAATGTGTCATTCGTGAGAACAACATTTTGTTAATTATTCATTTTCTTCCCATTTGGGATGACAAAAAATTCGCTCAAGGTGGAAAAAAAAAATAAAAAGCTTCATCGAATGCGTTGAGCACTTCTTCAAATCGTGCCGCGAAGGAGTTATACCTTAGCGTGCAGGATAAGAAGTTTCCAATGTGCAGTGGAATCATGCGGGGTGAAGACTCTCCCAGACACACATTTTATTTTATTATCAACCCTGCGCGAAGAATCAGGGCTGCATGCAAAAAAATATACACAATGAAAGTTCTACTGCGTGAATAAACAAACTACTGTGACGGTGCAGAGGACGTTACGTAAATGTGGCCCTTCTGCGTGCGAGAGGAATACACACGTAACGAAGAACATCACTGGATGCAGAACGTAAGGGAAAAAAACGCCAAAAAAAAAAAAAAAAGGTATCCCCAAATGGGGCAAATGAACATACAGACAGGTTAGGAGGCCAGAAAACCCTACAGATTAGATGAAATATCCCCACTTGGAACCCCCGCTGCGACTTACAAATCTAGACTCAGATCGGTAATGACGATAAGCACCTTCCAATTCCCAGAAGATTCGAACTGCCCCAGTTTTAAAGCAAACCAACATTTGTTATAAGGAACGATAATTTTAAATATGCCAACATCGTCTTTATTATTTCTGCATTCGTTGAGGATATTTAAAGCTTTTGTCAAAGTTTTAATATATATAACTTTTTTCAAATTAAATTTCCGATTATTTTGATCCTTTTCCTGTTTGGCTTGCTTGTCCATAAAATCTTTCAATACGTAATTATTTTTCAGCGTCGTTACATTCTTCGTGGTTATTGAGTCCAGCAAAAAAACAACATCACAATGTTTGTTGGAAATATTGAAATTTAGTTCCACTTTGTCTGCCTGAAATTTCGAGTAGGTATTCAAAATTTTGCAGCATTTTTTTAACTTGCAATTTATGGAGAAGGCATTTTTATTCACCTTCACATTTGGAAAGGCAGTAAGCGAGGGGTTAATAAGTTCTATTCCACACTCAAATTTCTTTAAGGCGTCTGTCACGCTGCACTGATGCTTGAACAGCAAAATGCATATTCCATTTTTGTCAAATAAATCAATGGTTATTTTTGTACTCTTTGAAACGTTCTTAAAAATGTCATATATTTGGAAAATATAAACGAGGATGATAATTTGATTGTCCGTGGCGCTTTTTAAAATAAAATTGTCGTAAAATAAATCTTCCATGCTAATCTTTATAAATATTTCCACGTGATTCTTTTCGTTTCCAAATATGTACAGATATTTTTCCGAGAATTTGAAACACAGGAAGGAGTTTTCCACGGCAAAGGACGAGAAGTCCTTCAGCCCCTTCAAAATGTGCGAAAAGTCGTCTATACCATCTGGCTTAAACTCCGCATGGAGCTTCATTGCGCAGAAAGGGTGGAAAGAAAAAGTGACTGAAGTGAGCAAACAATGGGGTAGGGAAATAGAGCACACACATGAGGATGTTCCTTAATGCGTCCCCCTTTAACTGTTACACTTTGCAACTATTTGTAAAATATCAGATGTGTTATTCTGCGCATTGGGGAAGTTCATTTTAATTTGTGTGTCTCGTGGGAGATGCCTATGTTGCGCTTTCCCCTGTTTCGAATTTCACCCTTCTATGCACCGGCTCACACGTATATGTATATCCAATGGCGTGTATCGACATGCGTACGATGATGTGGGCGTTCCTTTCGATGTTGCGGTGTGCTACTGTGCAACCCTTCGCCGGTGTTCTTTGCGCAGGCTCATTTTCCTTTCCCTTGACATGCTTTCTACAAAATTGCAATGTTTCTGTGGGGCTGGCACTCTTCGTTTGCGTTCCGTTGCTCGTTAGCTTGAGGCGTTTGGTTGCCAAATTTTTTTAGCATTCCCATTCTGTTTGGTCCTCACGGGGATACCCTCAAGAAGTTTCTTATGCGGCAACTAATCTGTTCGTTAATTTTTTTTTAACAGCGGACCGTTCACCGAAGTTGCGACGGAAAATTGAAATGAAGCGATGGTGTATTTTCACGCACGCATGGGCGCGTGCACACCGGCTGCATTTCCACACTTCCTCGCAATAATACGCGCACGTCGGTTTCGTTTTAAGTGTATCTCCTTGGAAAATTAAAAAAAAATATATATCTTTCTTTTACCCATTTTTTTGATAATCTTCCACAAAAAAAAAATAAACATGTGGAAAAAAAAAAAATAATAAATCCCTTTTTGGCGCTATTACATTTTCACTGCATTGATTAGACATATCACGCTTTGTTCTTTTTTTTTAAGTGTTCCTCTTCCAAGCTCATTAGTTGGCTCTTCCAATATTCGCGTTCCTGGCGTGTGGGGGGAAATTGTTACACATGGTTAAGCGGTGCTATCAGTGGCTACGGCACTGTCGTAGCTATAGCACGCAGACACATTCACCATCGGGTAAAAGAACAAACACGAATATGCTGAACGAAGTGGCAACTCCACAAAAGCAGAAACATGTCACACCCCCTACGTAATAACCTTACCTGTTTTAGCTTTTCAATTTTCTTCCTCAAATTTAGCAGTATCGCCACGTCGGTTCGTAAAATGCTGCATTTGGGAAGGAACAACACGGAAAAGAGCAAAAGTGAATTTAACATGCAATGAAGAAAAAGGCAATTATACAAAATCGAATATTTTAGATGCAGTTGTACCCATATAGGAAGCAGATGTTTTCCGTGTAGATTGTCGGCTTGTCTATTTCGTTATCCTTTAAATAGGTGTCTACTTTGTCAAAGTAGGAAATATCTATTTTAAGCTTTTGAAAGAAGTGTCTAGCGCTGTATATATATTTTTCTTCCTTGTCATCCTCGGGCAATTTGTTTATCTGTCATGAGGGGGAAAGCATGATGGAGGTGGTATAAAAAAGGGGCATATTTGAACTGGCATATAACATATATATCGGAATAATAACTTAGGAGGATGTTATTTGCCATTTCATTGTTCTTTAATCGGCGCATCGCCTTGGTTGCGCTGGTTTCTCTGCCATACCGGTACTATCTCCTCCGTGGTTAGCTCAAACTTCTTTTTCAATTTTTTCATATCCGAAGCCTTCTTCATTTCCTGCTTAATTTTATTTTCAAATTTTTTAATATTTTCCATGGTCATTTCTTCCAACATGACGTCCTTTTTCGATACTGTATAAGTTTTGTGAATGAGATTTTTCCTTTCGATGTCCGCCTCTATATTGTAGTTGAATTTTACGAGTGGATGCTTCGCTTTTGTTTCTTTTAACTTAAGGATGTCACTATTATTTTTTACACTTTTCGCTTCTTCTAATTTAATTTTTTGATCAAACAGATCTTCAATAACTTTCTTAGACACGCTATAAAATCGGTCCTTTATTTCTTCGATGGTTCTTTTGTATTTTCCATCATATACGTCATGCACAATGACGAAGTGGCATTCATATTTTTCACACAGTTTGAATAAATAGTCCGTTTCTTCCTTTGTCCATTTTGGATTCATGTTTTTTATTTCTTTTTCGTAGAGTTCATCTGTGTACTTTATGACGTTTATTTTTTTATTAAACCTTTCAAAGGTGTAATCGTCCTCCACTTTGTTTTCGTCAAACGCGCTTCTATCAGATCGATCAGCTATCTGACCCTTATCACCTTTGTCATTTTTGTATCCAATTTTTTTCCACTTTTTTAGGATCAAATCGTCTTTTCTGCATTTGTTCCTGAAGTTTACTAGTCTCCAGATGCTCACATTTTTGTTACTGAACTGAAGGGGGGGTAACGAAAATACGAACAAAAAATTGTTTTATTTATTGCCATTTTGGGAGATGCGTTTGCTTTATTTTTGTGGGGAGACACGTGAGGACATAACCACGAATTAGTCCATGTCACGCTTCTTCAACCGACGTAAACATTCGAAATATGAGAAACGTGTAAAGCGCATGATCATACGATTACACACTTATACGTGTAGGTCATTACGTTTATCGTTTTTGACGAGGTGGGGAGCGAAAACAAGTTGTCGTTTTCCTTCAGGAAATTTAGTTCCTGTTTGCTCTTCTTCTCCTTCTGCTTCTTCTTGTTCTTTATTTTATCAATGTTGATACCGAGCATGTCATATATTTGACTCATTTTGGAACATGCGATTTGGAAGAAACTTAAGAAGGGGAGTATTCACAGCAATTGACAGAAGGATACGGCTCATTTCTACTTGATGTGCAGTGAGCACTGGTAAATTCTTATTATATAAACAAAAAAAAAAAGAATAAAAAGGACGCACAACGGAGATAAGCGGAAAAGGCTACCAAATGGGGAACTCAAAGGAGCTTCCACAATATGGAAACGAAAAAAAAAAAAAAAAAGGGAAAAGCAGAACTGCAAGCGCAAATTTTAGAAGATATAAAACCATGTACTAAAAAAAATGACAGTCTAGATAGTTGCACGTACTTATAAATGTATGACGCACATGTGTAGTCAGAACGACTAGAGCGATGGTCTACGCATCTGCCATTCTGGGCTTTCAGTCCTACTTTTCTACTCTTTACAATTTTCACTTGAAAAAAGGCGTATTTCCTGTGCACTCAGGACAGGTATCACAAGCGCATCGTTATTTAAATTCACATAGGCGCATTCGTATAACTGCGTGTATGTGCATAACCCGCACTCTGTACCATGTGTGGCGAGGGTGTATGTCGCACATGCCCTCGGGGATTTTCCTTCAAATGAATGTACTGTTACACAAGCGCTTGTGGTTCAAAATGGGCAAAAAGAAAAAAAAACGGCAAAAAAGAACAGCAAAAAAAAAGGTAAAGTAGAACAGCAAAAAAAGAACAAAATTAATAAGTTAGCCCATTTATTAATACTAAGTACCGGTAACTACAATTACTGCGAAAAGTATACAAAGCTGCGATAGGTGAGTATTCCTTGATCGCACTTTTCCAAGGGAAAACGTTTTTCCTAGGCTACCCCCACATTATTGAAAAGAAAAAGGGCTATACATGTAAGCATGCACGTTGGTACTTTTTATTTATCTGATTAGTAGATAGTAACGTGCATTCTTCAAAGCGCAAGCAAATCTTCGCATTTGCGCCCCCCTAAAGGTTCCTTTTTTTTGAGTTCCATTTCTCGGCTTGGCTTCCCAAAAAAAAAAAAAAAATGCACAAGATAAATTTTTACAAATGCAACAGAAAAAAAAAAAAAAAAAAAAAAAAAGGAGAGAGCGGGCACAACTTTATATAACACAACCATGGCGCTTTGAAGATGGAAGAAATGTGAAGAGCAGGAAAAGGTGCAGAAAAATAAAACATCAAATTAGTGAAAGATTAACAAAATGAAATAAACGCAGGGAAGCAAAGTAACATCATGGGATGACGCCCACATTTTGGCTGATCATCCTTTTGATGATTTCATTAAAGAAACATCCTGTTTGGTGTGAAAAAAAAAAATTCTCATTTTTCTTAAGTGAAGTAATAAATAAATACAACAGCAGCAATGGAAGAAGTGAGCGGAATAACAACACGTCTTATTCTACGCGATCAAGTTTTTTGAGAGAACAAAAAAAAAAAAAAAAAAATTTTATTCAAAATGGGAGACGTTTATCTCTAAACAGTAAGACGCCAAGTGTATTATGCGAATTTAATGTAGACGCAGAGAAGAAGATATATTTTCAGAACTTATTTAACTTCAGTTTGATAGACTTACTAAACATCTTTAAGCTTCTACTGCAGCTGAGGAAGGTAACTTTATACAAGCATAATGACAACATATCATTTACCGTGAGGGGAATGAAAAAGGGAGACAACTCTTATAAAAGCACAATTCGCACTTATCTGCTATTTTTAAAAAAATATTTATCGAGAAATGAGCATGGGGAAGACGAACTTTTAGAGTTGTTTAGACGTCTCCAATTTGAGAAGCAAACGGAAAAGCAAATCGACGTTAGAACAAGTTATGGTGGAACGGGTAGTGAAGACATTCCCACCGATGGTTATGCTGGAAAGGGGGCAGAAGCATACCCCACGTGGGGGTTGGACAAAAAACAATGGACCCTTATGTACATTTTAAAAAAAATTATGCGCAAGCTGAATGTTGACATAAGGCAAAAAGGATACATAAACAATGTGCGCGATAAATCATTCCTATTTAAATTTCTTGTAAACAAAAAAAAATTTCGCATTTTATCATTTTATAAGAAAATAAAAGGGGTGTACTACTTGTGCCGAAATGTTATGTACGTGCAGGTAAACAGCCACCTGCAGAAAGACATAGCAGTAATGAACCTCGTATCGGCGAATAAATCATTCTTAGAAATTGGGAAAAGCAAAATAGCAGTTGATCCTTTTTACATAAAATATTATTATAAGTATCATCTGAATAAGTTGCTCCGCTTATCTGAACAGTTGTTCTTCACGGGGGGTAAACTTATCGACCAGGGGAATTTAATACATCTTTCAAAAATAGAAATGTGTACTGGAAAAAGTGAGGAACGGGGTCAAGATGAGCTTTCTTCGCAGGAGAACATCCCCATTTGGAGTCATCAGACTATCCCAAGTGAAGCAAATAATAAAGATAGCTCAAAGAATGACCGAATGGCACGTTTGAAAAAGGACGGCATAAACATTAAGGTGATCAACGTGTACCTGAATGGGAAATTCTCCTCCACGTTACCACTCGTCCTAACATACAACATAAATAAAGATATTTTTTACTTAAACGAATTGTTATACCTCGATGGAAGCAAGTATGACGTCAGGAGCATACTCACACGAAGGGAGATTTATTTTAATAATTTATCCTTTTTTCAGTCGAAAAATTTCAGCTACCTGAACAATGAGAATATTATCCTAAATAGTGACAAACTTCATTTCGACTTAAATTATGTTCTTCTGTTTTACCACTTATATTTCAATGAGCGGGAAAAATTGTGCATCCGTCCGCATATAAATCCGACCTTTTATTTTTACCCCCGCGGAGGTAGTAAGAAAGGGGCGAATCAAAAAAGGGTGGAGAGGATTGTATACCGGGCTGATAAGAATGTCCTTAATTTCGTCTTTTGAAATTTTCGCACGAGAGGAGTGGTGGATCGGTGCGCCATTCTGCCATCCAATTAGTGCAGCATGATATAAGCAAGGGGTGTCTACCACTTTATTATGATTATTTTTGTCCCTATGTGATACTACTCACGTTTGAAGAAAGAAAACTACCCATTTTTTGAATTTCCTCTTTTCACACATACATGTTATTTACAACAACAACAAAAAAAATAAATTAAACAAAAAGATTGAGTTTGTAACTAGATAAACAAATGGTGGGTTAATACTTACCCACGGGTGTGGCCCCTCCTATGCACGCACGTGCTAATGAGATGTCGCCGTTTGTTCTGCCACACTTGCACCCATTCGTTCGCATAAATGGGTCCAAGCAAGACCAATTTTTGAAACAAAAAAAAGGGAAAAAATGAAAAAAGGGATGATGCTTGGTGATGTCCGCAGTGACTTGAACGGTGTGGAAAAAAAAACCCTCATGTCAATCTCCTTACGTAATCGTCAATGAATGCGCTCACCGACTTGTAGTTGACGTGCACCTGCGAACCACGTTGACTCATTTGGCCCTTCAAAAGTCCCATAATTCTGTTCTTAAAGTTTTGCTCATTGAGGACATTTTTTTCCCCATCGATTTTTAAATGCTGTATATTATCGTCAATGAGTTTTTTCAAATCCTGCTCCATTTCTGCAACGTCCACGTTTTTAAATGTTTCGAGGAGGAGCTCATTTTCGAATCCTACATCCACATAGTTAAAGAGGAACGCCTTCAAGGAGGTGTTGTCTAAGTTGTTCTTCATAGCATAGTTAATGAGGAAGCAAAAGTTTTTCGGCTTTATTAAGATATTTTTGGAAAGCATATTTTTCTTTTTAATCACGTCGAGGAGTATATTAACTATAAAATTGGACACATATTTTTCTTCCTCAAATTTTAGGCATTCATTAAAATAGTTATATAAAAAGGGATCATTCAGGAAGACATGAAAATATTGCTTGGACCAATTGTACTTCACTTCATCCTCGTATATTTTTATTTTATAATTAACATAAAATTTTAGCAGCTTTATAACATGTTTGCTGAGCTTATATTGGGGGATGTTCCTTTCGTGCACATAATTGTATACTTCCTTTTTCCTGACAACGTAATGCGTACTGTCTAGGTAGCTTTTCGTATACATTTCGTTTGACATGGATTGGTGGCTTCTTTCTGTTCCCTCTGTGATAATTCGATTAATAAAATTTTTCTTCTCCTGCTCTATGCAACTCTTAATTTTTCTGAAGCTGTTAACATTTTTTATTTCAACTCTGCTGTACTTCACATTGTCGTATTCAAAAGATATGTTAATGTCCGACCTGATATTTTCCTTGTTCCCCACGCATACTCCAAGGAGGCACACTTTATTTTTTATCTCCTTCAGTAGGTTAATGCACTCTTCTGCGTTCATGTAGTCATCTTCGACGACGATTTCGGCTAGGGGGATGCCGCACCGGTTATAATCTAGTAATATTTTCTTGTTCAAATTATTTACTTCGTCATTGCTGTTTGATGGCTGGTCTGTTCGGTTACACCTATGAGAGACCAGTTTGTCACTGTCCCTGGTGGACCATTCAACATTTATGTCCCCATTATCCTCTTCCCTTTTGTCATTACCATTGTTAAGGTTCAGAATGTCACTGTCCTCCATAAATGTAGTTCCTTTCCCATCATTGCTACCTTCGCAGGGGGTATCCCCCCGATCGGGCATATCCACATTTCGCGGAAGGAAGAAACACTTGCTCGTGTCTTCCTCTAGGTGGACGCTCTTTATGCGAACATTCTTTCCCTGCACAGAAATGTTACCGTCCAAACCAATGGGCGTTTCCTTTTGCGTAATCTGATAACCTTTAGGCAAGTCATAATAATTATAAATTTTTCTATCAAAGGTAATAATATTGTTTATGTTGCAATTAAGAATAATGCTAATTAGGTATGTGAACAAGACAGCCGTGCTGTTCAGTAAGCTTAGGGAGCCCACCTCGCCTACACACCTGTTGCATATGTGTTTGTTTGGCCTATTAATGGTATACATAGGATCTTCACTAATATACCGTTTCGTCTCTGCGGAAATGACCCCCCCTAGCCAATTCAAATCTGCTGCCTCATTTCCTGTCTTCAAAATGTTGTCCTTTAAAAAATTGCACAAATCGATATAATTCCTTTCATACGTTTTATCATTATGTGAAGAAGCGACATTAAAACAGTTACAGAAGGCTTTATATTTTGTGCTCAGCTGCACGTGGACTTCCACCCCAATTCTGCATTTTACTTTCCTTTCGATATCAGCATAATTGGCTATACCGTCAATGCCGCTTGTTTGGTTCTTGGCAACGCTAATTCTAATTCCTCTGCGCCTTCTTGTTTCCCCCTTATTACGGAACAGGGATTCCCCCGGGTGGGTTAGGCGGGTTAGTTTGTAACAAGTGAATATCTCGGTTGAAATGAAAATGAGAACGTAGGGGAAAAAGGAACGAACGTTCATTATACGTTTATATATATATTTGTGTAGTCACATGTGCGTATAAACCAGGTGTGCTGTTTTCCCTTCTTCCTGCTTATGCAGTGGGTAATCGCTTTTACAGGGGAGGTATCGAATGGTTAAGCCGCGCTGCTATATATGTACGGGTGGGATGCGCGCATCTGCTTGATCGTTCTTTTCACCTCATTGTGTGCCTCCCGTGTGTCAGCTTGTCATTGCCATAGCGGTATAGTGTTTCCTCTCACCGATTTGTTATTAAAAAAGGGTGAGGGGATAATCCGATTTGTTCACAATTTGGGCTACACAACTATTGCGGAAGCACTTCTTCCTTACATGTGCGTATACAACTTGCATAGAAAGGTGCGCTTGGCAATAATCAGATCTGCTGGTGCATCACCTGTTTTGCATCCTTGTTGCGTTGCGCATCTATTATCGCATCCCAGAATGTAGGTTCATCCAGCGTGGGTCCTATTACACATCGTTTTTGCAGTGCCGGGCGGATCAACGTTCCTTCTACCCGCTTTTATTTGCATACTTTTTTATCTGCCCATTACCCTTTTGTGTGCACCTTTTTTTTTGCAAAAAATATCCCTCCCAAATTTATTTATCCTAACTAGCCATTTTCAAGCAGCGCGAAAATGATCCCCGCGAAGGAATCCAATTTGTTGAAGAACCTAAGAAACATAATGCAAAACAAATGTTGTAACAGAATATAGAACTGCTGCAGGAAGAGGACACACCAAAATGATCCTTCCCAACAGGCATGGGGAAATAATCTCTCAAATTCCTGTTCACCTTAATGAATATATTAAAGGGCACAAAAATAATCACAACCTGTTTAACGAATTTTGAAAGAAGGGGAGGAGGGGGGAAAAGTAACTTCTATGCATTTCACACGAAACTAAAGAAGAAGAAAAAGAAAGGTGTAACTGATAGTACCAATGGGACAAACTTTTTAAAAAATTTATGCAATAAAAACATTATCAATAATTTGGATCCCATAAATTTAATTGAAAATCTGAAACACGTAACTGAGTGTAGTGTCAGCGAAGATGTCATTAGGAATTATCTGTACAGGGTTAAACTACTGAACGAACAATGGAGCCTTAACAAAATATACTTCATTTTAAAGACCCTCGTGAAGTATAACCTTCGCGATGTTGTCTTGATGAATAAGCTGGAAAAGACCGTTAACGAGTTAAATCCACTATGCCAAGCGAATAAGGCACAAAGAGACCCCTTTGAAAATGTGTACATTGTGAGGATATCCTACATTCTGCATGCCTTCTGTCATTTTGGGTATGCAAATTGTGAAGTAGTGAAAACGCTAGTAAACATTTTGAGCACCAAGTTGGACTACATCATTTATTATAACAACTATGTGAGTCCACTGTATAAGGACTATGCTCTGAGGGGGGATACCGCAGCTTCCGCGTCGCCTATTTCGGGTGACAAAACGAGTAACGACGAAACGGGCAAGGTAAGCACAATTGTAATAAACGATATGTTCGGCATGGATGACGAAGGGAATCCGCGTGGCAATCCGTGTTCAAACCCCCACGTGGAATGGCAAAGACGCGAGGAAGTCTTCGTCAGGAACATAAACTTCAACGAGATCTACCTCATTGTCAACACCATGAAGGGGTCAAAACACACAAATAAGGTCTTCCTAAACAAGCTCAAATTTCTGTTCTATTTTAACTGCATAAACTTAGACAGGGGAAGTGATAGCCACTACAAATATGTTACCCTTCTCTTCCATTTTTTTTATCAACCGGATGACGTGCATCTGTTAAACATTATGAAATTTTTTTTAGCAAAACATCCAGATATGAACAATGTGCATGATCTGGTTTTAACGCTGGTGACGGTTTACTATGGGGGTCTTGAAAAGAAAGGGAACCTTACCAGTATCACTAGCAGCAGAAACGTCATAGGGAAAAGTGCAGTTCACAACGAAGCAGATCTTAACAGTATCAATGGAAATAACCTGAAATATGCGCAAAGCGATGATATAATTAGCGTTATAGAAGGTATTCCTTTTATCCATAATGGGAGGAAGCTAAAATTGAAGGCAATTCTTCAGCACGTGGATCAGCACAGTAGTGTTAGAAGCAAGAACTTTGTCGATCTTATATACGGTAAAGTTTTACACGTGTTGAGCCGTAAATATGAGGAGGAAGAGTTCGAAGGGGAAGAAGCTAGTCACCCTAAATTGTTGCAAAATGTGCAAGTCACTATGAAAAGAAGACCAAATGAAGCTTCCCTCTGCCGAAGTGATAAATCGAGTGAACTACAAAGCTTAACCGAGTTGGTCAAAATTCGCATCTTCACTTTTGGAGATGTGGATTCCTTATTCTATTTGTACTTAAAAAATAAAGTGCACCTTTTTAACATCGATGCGGTACTGAACATAATGAAGAGCTTTATTTTTGTGTACCAGATGCAGAATGAGTTGAGCAAAAACTACCATAGGGTACATCTAAGTGGTAGATATACAAATGTTGTAAGGAACAATTTAGGCAGTCTAACATGTCTGGTCATTCAAATGGTTACATCTATCTCATTGGACAAACTTTATTCCTTATGCAGTTTGAAAGATCTCAGCATGCTGCTTTATTTCTTCTATCAGATGGGCAATATTTTTGTGAACCAAATGTTTGAAGAATTATACTTAAAAAAATTACAAAGTTATGTAGACAGTATTGTAATTACCAAGTTGAAGTTACTTCTGGGTGGGGGAATCTTGGATGGACACCCCCAAACTGGAGTCAGCGCAGCTATTTGTGATAAAAAAACGGAAGAATGCGATGTGAAGAAGGGACAGGATAGCACGCTACATACAGTACACACAAGTGGAACATACTCAAGTGAGAAAAAACATATGCTGTATAACCGCCTTAACATACCAAACAATGGGAAGAACGAAAGGGAAGGCACTGATGGGTATTTCCAAAACGTTCATTGCCCAAATGGCGAATGCGAGGAACACGGCGATCAAATGGACACTCACATTTTACTGCTAAATATGTACAGCAAAAGGGGACAAAACAAAAATGTAATTCATATGTTGTTGGAGATATTGAATAGGTGCAAAGTAGGAAGGAAAATATTGCCTTGTTCAATTTACGTAAATTTACTAAATTCGTTTGCCAAACTGAGGTACCGAAATTTGGATATGATCGGCACATGTTTAGAAAAAATTAGTGAACACTCGGGGGAGTTGCATTTTTTCGAGTACACGAGTTTGCTCATCTCCCTATCGAAGCTTAACGTCTTTGCTGTTAATCTGAGTACGTACGATGGGGTGTTTTTCCCCCAAGATGGTCCTCCCCGCAGTTGCACTCATCAGGAGGAGACAAACCGAATCTTCCTGAATGAGTACAACGGTGAGAATGCAAAACGGATGGGGGAGGAAAAAATTGTCCAGAATTTGAACGAAATTCTGAAGCAAATAAACGAATGTATCGGCAACTTTGTAGCAGTACCAAATTACAAAATGGCCAACGTCATACCGAATATGCTCAGCAGTTACACCATTTTGGGTTTTGATAAAATTGATTTTAAAAATGTGAACAAATTGTTGGAGTGTTTGCACGGCTATGTGTTTGGTTACTTCGGGGAAGGACGCCTCACCGGTTGTAGAACTCAGCCAATCGGTGATGGAAACCGCACCGTTGGCGATAGCCAGCTGGATGAGGACCAACCTAAGAGCAATGAACACTCATATTTCCACCAAGACATTCTCACCTGCATGAATAACCCACTCAGAAAAAACCACTACTGGTACTTCAGCGAAAAAAACAACATCATTCTAAGGAGAAGGGACACGAATGAAGCGCTGTACCTTCCAATTCAGTGCCTGTACCAAGTGTACATTTTTAATGTCTACTTCGTGGCGTACCTGCAGCGCCTGCATAGTTCCTACGGATGTAACAAAGTGGGTTTAGAGGAATTACCAATTGGGGAGGCGCTAATTGCCCAACCTGGTGGAGGAAACAGTTCACCAGGCCTTCCACACAGTATAAATTTATTTTTAAAAAACAACCCAGGTGATAGAAAAACCGAATCACACACCCCCTTAAGCGAACGCAGCAAGCACATCCTAAATAACGTCACTTTTTTTGTCAAGTATATAAACAATTTTTATAAAAAGGAAAAGTACGAAAGGTACAATCTGTGCACGCAGTTTGTGCACAGGTGTGAAGATAAGGCAGCCTCAAATGAGCAGTTAATTGATTACGTAAAAAAATGTCGCATGCAAATCAACAGGGATCTTGCAAATGTGCATTCGTCCAGTTTTCACAGAGAAGTCCTGTCCACGCTGCTTTCACTGGGCGTTAAAAATGTGCAGTGCGAGGTAATGATCGCGCAACGGTCGCATATGTGTACGGGAGGAGCTATTCGGAGTGTGCGTCCTGGAAGTGACTCTCCGTTTATCAGCTTTCCGTGAATTCTTCACAAAAATTTAACAACCTTTTTACCCCTTTGTTGCTCCTTCATTACCATTTTTTTCACCGCTTTTTCCCCGTAGGTCCCATTCATGGACGGAATATACACCGTGGATATCGTCATTAACAATTCGGTAACGCAAATGATTTGCATACTTGAATACAATTTTGTTCGCACATGCGACACGTTTAGTTAAGACACAAGTGTGCACGTCCTTCCCTTTTCTGTTCCCACCTTAGGTATGCATAGAAATTAACGGAAGCAACCATTACTACTACGACAACAACTTGAAAAGGTCAGGCGAAAAACTCGATGCCCTAAACCTGATAAAGTATTACTTGCTGAGCAAAAAGTATAAATTAATTCTAGTGTCGTACCTGGATTGGAATAATCTAAAAAGTGCTGAGGAGAAGAAGGAATACTTGGCGAAAAGGATCCACGCGTAGAATCCGCGCACATAATCCATGTCTTGAACTGCGAATAATAGGAAGCACGCGGCTGCCTTCATTCTAAAAAACGCTTCAACTGATTCAAAAGTTGCACTTCAAGAAAAGTGCAGTTGAACAAGTGCTACCGTGGGAATACCATCAAATAGTCACTTCCACCAGGGAAAAGGAATAATTGGATGTGATAAAATTGTGACTTCGAAAAATGGTGTTTTTCATGGGTGCTACCACTGTGGATACCGCGATTATGTATACCCGAACTAGCGTGTACAAAATGGAACAGCGTAGAGGGGTAACCTGCTCCCCCCAATTGCCTACCTCCTAGCTGTAATGTTATCCATGAAGGACTGTATATTATTCGTGTCATTTTCCATGGAAGCATTTTCCGGAAGGTAGTTATAATTGCAGTGCAAATGCAAGCGATACACCTGCGTTTGAACGTTGAGGAAGTTCAGTTTTTTGTAAATTCTTAGGGCGATCTCGTTATCCACAGTCAAGTCGCATCTGTTGCATTGGTATATGTATTTCAGCACATAGATACTTATATACATAATTAACAGACCGAATCCTCTGTTTCGATAGTTCTTATCGACCACAAGTCTTTCAATGCGTGAGTCGAAGAATCTCCCCATGTGAAACAGCAAATACATTTCTGTGTAACCCACAATATGTTTCCCGTCTAAGTTATATTTTTTTAGTTCCTCTGGGATATCACTTCCATTTAGTATTGCTTTCGTATTGTGCATTACGTCCCCCTCTTTGAAGTACTTTTTGTTTTTTTCTATTCCCTTTTTTATGATGTCTTCTATGCCCAAAATGGACGATTTTAAAAATTTCGGAGGGTTAAACTCTGCAACATTTTCCCCACACGAATTGTCCTTATCGTACATATAGAGGACATACGGATAATAAAAGGATTTCCCCAACATTTCAAAGAAGATTGTGGCTCCAAAAAATAAATTGCACGTTGTAACATCTCGCAGGAGACTGTTGCAAACGGTTAGGTATTCATAGTAAGTGGATATTACCTTAAATTTAAACTTGTAATTGTTAATAAGGAAAACGTACTTGTACAGTACCCTTTTCTTGTTTAGCACGTCTAAATACGATCTCTTCCATTCATCAGGTTTAGTTATCACGGGGATGTTTTTTTCTTTGCTGTTTTCCATTTTGCATGTCACTAACACGGTTCACTTAAGTGTGATTGAGTGAATTACACAAAGGGGAAAAGAAGGAAAAAAGAGGGCCCAATTTTTATCCATAACCTGAAAAAGATACACCGTCGGGAAAACATCATAGGAGGTTTCTTCACATAGCATCATCTCCCTAAGGAGGTGATAAAAAAAAAAAAATAGTGCCCAATATGCAGCACCTTCACAAAAATTTGACTTTTTCGGAAACTACTTGATGATTACCCTTTCTTCAGATCAACGGAGCAAAAGTTTTCCACTCCTGCGAGGTCTGCTCATCTTGCTCCGCCGAAAAATGTGTAAAGTCGGTGATCTAACAGTGCGGCCATATGCAAGTATATACTTTTATGTGCATATGTAATGCCAACACAGGGGTAACAATCATCTGCGTGTGCTTATCTTCGCAAAAAGGGGTTAGAAGTTTCTTACGATGTTTCTACTTCAATTTCGTTGTGCCGGTCAACATGGGTGTGTCCCATGTGCGACGCTTTAATTTAAAAAAAAATATATTTTTTTTCATTTAAAAAAAGATATACACACCGTTGTGATAGCTACGTGGGCGTTTATAACTGCACTCCAGTTCGTTCAGTCTTTTTCGTTTCAATGTGCATAGCGTGGGAGGGGTTCATAAAAGTAAAATTTTAAAGAGGAAAGAAGTTACTACATGCAAAGGCGTTTTTTGCCATCAGGTCCCAATTCGGACGAATTATTGGCGGAAAAAAAAAAATTAAAAAAAGTGACACTCAAAAATGTGTATGCAAAAATGATGTAAAAAATATACATTCATTGCGTATGAGGGCAGACTTGCTATTGTGTTCATGTTGGTATCACCTCAAGGGGGGCATATATCGAATGGCATTTAATTCTCCCCGGATGGAGAGGTTGAGTGACCAGCGTTGTATAGAGAAAAGCGCTTCAAACGATATTTGTCGAAAAAAGCTGCCTACACAAATCAATTCGTAGTATAAGCGAAGCAGATACAGATGGTGAAATACTCACGATTTTAAAAAGTACGCGCGGTTTGTTCGTTTGTAAAAGAGTAGATTTTGCTTATACGCCTTATTTGGTTGGACATCCCAACATTGGTGTAGTCCCTTCCATCCAAGTTTGCACACAGGAAAGACCTACCTCTCCCCCATCCCTTCGCAGGATCTACAGTGATGTTGACACATGGGAATTCTTTACGAGCAACTTTTCATACATTTTGTGATAGTTAGTCGAGAAGACAACATCGTAAGGAAGCGGTGAGGAGGTCGCGAAATGCTCCTTATTAAATCTAGCTATTTCACTATGTGTGTACTGCTTCAACACAGTGACGGTTTTTAACTGAGTTAGTAATTTTCCATGATCCCATATGAGATGTAATTTCTGTTCCACCTTTTTGGGGGTAATGGAAAATTGCTTATTTCCATCCAGGACATTGACACAGGCAATTTGTTGATTCTCCGAAGGGGGTGCTTCATCAAAATGTTGTATAACATCATGAGAAGCTAAATTATCATCTGTGTATAATCGGTAGACCATCTTTCGATAGGGAAAATTAGCTTTTTTATTTTCATTTGTTAATTTAAAGCAGGGGTGTTTGTTAATCTCGACAAGTTTGTATACAAGTCCTAGAGACGGCTGCGACTGACATGTGATTAGATTTGTACCAATGGCAAAAATATCCACATGGTGTTCTTGTGCGTGTAATTCTTTTATTACTTGCTCGTTAAGATCGTTACTAATGCATATTTTTAAATCACGAAATGGGACATTTAACTTTTCAGACACATCAATAAATATTTTTTTGCACTCCTTTGTGAGGTAACCTAAATCACCAGAATCGAGTCTGATTCCAATTGGCTTGTAATTTATTTCATGCAAAGATAAGGCAACGATGAGGAAGTTGTAAATCCCGGATTTTAAGGAGTCATATGTATCTATAAGACAGATAAAAATTTTTGGGTTAATTTGCGCAAATGCGACAAAAGCGGTCAGTTCACTCTCTTTTGCAAATTCGCAGTTGTACAGTTTGTGGATTATCTCCTTATTCTTATGTACAATGCTGAGGAAGTCATGGTTGTCTAGATATTTGCTATGCAACGTTTCGCCATGCTGATAAGAGGAGATAAACGAATGGGACATGGTTCCTATTATTGGAATGTCATAAAGGAAGGACGCATAGACGTTCGATGTGAAATCGCAGCCAACTGCAGAATACCTAGTTCCACTTAGTGCACCATCTGGACCTTGGGCTCTCCTACAACCAAATTCGGCTAGCGGTTTATGATTTATGGAAATTTTATAAAGCATACTATTTGTAGCTATCAGGGTAGGATAATTTATCATATTCAGTAAGGCACTTTCCAAAATTTGACATATAAGTAATGGGCCCTGGATTACCACTAAAGGTTCATGAGGAAATACTATGGATCCTTCCTCTATACAATAAAGAGACACATCTCTTCCACTTAATCCTTTCAAGTAATTTATGAACAAATCAATATCCTGATAGTGCGACATTTTTTTTCTAACAAATTCTAACTGTGTTTGTGTAAATCGGAACGAATTGATATATTTTATAGCTTCGTACACTCCCCCTAGAATTGCAAATTTTCCATTAAAGGGGCACTTCCTAAAGTAAATTTCAAACGTGGATTCCTGTTCATGCTTCTTCTGCCTAAAGAATGTGTACGCCATTACCAAATGGTAGTAATCCATGAACAGTGCATTAACAGTGTTACTGTGTGGTATGTCTATATCTTTGTTAATCCTATTTTCTATTATAAATTTCGTGCAGTTAACCAGGGAAACCATTTTAAGTTTTTCCGCTGGGCAGCTGCTTCCTTGTTCGTAATTTAATACGTTCGAACATGTTGCATTGGGTGCATATTTGGGGACTTCCATTTTCCTTTTCTGTATTTCCATGGGGTACACCTTTACCGACGAATCCACGCAACTTTGCTCTGTTACATCCGCTTCGCCTTTTTCCTTTTTTAACATTACAAGTTGTCTTAAATCGGATTCTGTAATTGGGATATCATACACGTAGAGGGAGTTGCTGTTCTTATCAATCCTTACGTTATCCATTAGGTTGGAATTTCCCCCTACTGTTCCATCCGCCTTTTCCTTCAGGTACGGCTGCTCACCAGCGGAAATCCCATTCTTTCCGCTAAAATGGTCATTGCTCATTTTGGCATTCGGGGGGAGGTTACGTGCGTTTTAATGGCGTCTTTCGGGTATAGGAGAAGAAACCCGCAAAAATTGCATACATATAAGTATGTATGTACTATGCGCTATTTGCGTATGGGCAGACTTATCACCTTGAATGATCCAAGGGGAGTAAAAAAAAAATTCGTTTTTTGAACGAGGTACTTTTTTTAATACTATATTTTTTTCCCTTTCCTGCTAATTACACCTTTTTTTATTTTCAGTTTTGGGGTGATGTAGAATGGAGATCCGCGGGGGTCCACTTGGTCATGTGCTATGTACACCGTCGCAGATGTACACACATATGTGCGATGGCTGCGCAATACTTATAAAGGAAAGTAGCTTGTGGCGATTCCTTTACAATCTGAAAAGGGTCATAACCTAAAATGTTGAAAATTTCAATTCTTCCGGGTTTATGCGAAGGAAAAAAATTAACTAATGTTGTGCATTTATATATGTTTTTTTACTTTCTTCTTTCTTCTTTTTAATCTGTGTACGGCCAATCAGTTTTTACGTTTTTTTTTTTTCCTCCATGCCGCATCTTTCATCATGCTTATAACAACATATAAACAGTGTTGAAAAAATGGATGCATAACTGTGTGTGATGGAGATTGTTTAAGGGTAAAAGGAGGCAGCATGATGAAGCAATTGCACAACAAACCATGTATGCACAAACACAAATGTAGTAGTGACACATGTGTGTACACGCACCAGAGTGAATGAACTTAGGGGAATTTTTTTCTGTTTTTTTTTTTTTTTTTTTTTTTTTTTGTATTCATACCTTAGGTGTATACACGTCCCTAGAACAGCTAAATAGCAAGCCACATTGTTGTTCTTACACCCTAAAACAGTTGAACACCAGGGCACATTGTTATCCTTACAACCTAAAACAGATAAATACATCAGGCGTATTGTTTACATCACACCCTAAAACAGCTAAACGCCAGGCTATATTGTTGTTCTTACACCCTCGAAACTTAACCTTAATTGTGGAAAATATTACATTCCTAAATTCGAAATCCTACACCCTAAAGCCGGAACTTATATCTTAAGTGCCGAATCCTCACATCCTAAAGTGCGAAATCCTACACCCACAACCCTAAAATGCGAAATCCTCGTACACACACCCTAAAATGCGAAATACTACACATACACATTCCTAAAATGCGTAATACTACACAAACACCCTTAAAATGCGAAATCCTACACAAATACACCCCTAAAATACGAAATCCTACAAATACACCTTAAAATGCGAAATCCTATACACACACACCCCACCCACTGATTCATTCACCTTTATATTTTTTTTTTTCTCTCTTTTTTTTTTTTTTTTTTTTTTTCGTTCTCCTTAGCAGTTTTTTCATCATTACTGTAATGCTACATATAATACGCCTCTGCAACGGTTCTTCATTTTTTTTTTTTTTTTTATATGCTCATTTTAAGATCTTCACTGTATGGATTAAAAATTATAATCCTTCCGATTGGCACATTTATTTTTGATATGTGCGTTGCGGAGGATTATTTTTGTTTCAACACTTCAACATTCACATGGAAATGGGATATATTAAAAAAGAAGAAAAAGTTCACTTAAAAAAGAAAGGGAAATGGTGAGGAATTAAACAAATATTGTGTTCAATTGTTGTATGTCACAAAACATGGGTTCCTATATACGGAATTAATAATATGTATGAATGTAAACAAAAAAAAAAGGAAACGCTTAATCTAATAAATTTCTCAAGGATCAAAAAATGAACGGAAATTTACTTATATCATTGTTATTTAATGATGCATTGGAGCTCTGCACATTCATGTAATAGTATAAATATTACATTATATAAATATTCACTAAAGAAAAAAGAAAAAATAAGAATAAAATTTGTGGTCACGCGTTTGCAGAGAAAGATTTATTAAATTTAGCAAAAACAGAAACAAACAAAAGTGCAATGTCCCCCTCAGGGACCTTATCTTTTCTTAGGTGTGTGCATAATATAACGTTCCAGGTATAGCACCACACCATACTGTTCTATGTCTCAAATGTTTTGTAATAGACTGTCCTAATAAATTTCTTTGTCATGCACATTTTCTTCCCTTTCCTACATTCCTTAAACACTAATCCAAGAATTAGCATCCACAATATGGCTACAAATTGCTTTTTCCTAAGGAAGATGTTCCTGAAGAACAGATTCCTATTTTTGATTTTCCTGAGGAAGCACTTCCATAGGAACACCTTCCTCAGGAACAAGGTCTTCCTCCCTAAACCCGGAATCTGAACTTGGAACCTGTTCCTTAGGAACATCAACCCTAAACCCGGAATCTGAACTTTGATCCAGTTCCTTAGGAAAATTTTCCTCCTCAGGAACCTGAACCTGGAACCTATTCCTTAGGAACATCTTCCATAGGAACACCTTCCTTTGGAACAAACCCTTCCTCCCTAAACCCGGAATCTTAACTTTGAACCTGTTCCTCAGTAAACTGTTCCTTACGAAAATCAACCCTAAACCCGGAATCTTAACTTTGAACCTGTTCCTCAGTAAACTGTTCCTTACGAAAATCAACCCTAAACCCGGAATCTGAACTTGGGACACCTTCCTCCGGAACATTTTCTTCTTTTATAAATTCGCTTCCCATAAATTCTTGAACCAAAATTTCAAAAAAGTCTTCCTTCGTCGAATGCAAATTTTCCCTTTGATATTCGCCTAAGACTTCTAAATGAATATCAATAATGGTGCGGTGACAAACACGGTGATCAGCACGTTTTTTTGACCCCTTTGTTCTTCCCGATGGAGCAGATCTTGGTTGTCTGCGTTTTTTTACTAAGGTATATTCATGTGGACCATCTGCCTGGTCAACATGGTCAAAGAGTTGTTCTTCCAAAGCTGCAGGGCCACGTACTTGATCAGCTCTTTTGTGACGTCGTCTTCGCTTACCGAGGGCAATATACTGAACAAAAAAAAAAAAAAAAAAAAGGAAAAAAATGTTTCTATAATAGGGGTGTCAAATGTTTTGTTCTCACAACAGTAATTACTACCTCAAACACCCTAAAATGCTAAATCCTACACACACACCCCTAAAATGCGAAATCCCATACACACACCCCTAAAATGCGAAATCCTATACACACACCCCTAAAATGCGAAATCCTCGTACACACACCCTAAAATGCGAAATCCTATACATACACACCCTAAAATGCGAAATCCTATACATACACACCCTAAAATGCGAAATCCTATACACACACCCCTAAAATGCGAAATCGTACACATACACCCTCAGGTGTGGAATTCGAAATCCTACACACCCCGGCACTGATGCATTTACGCACCCACTCTTTCCTTTTTTTTTTTCTTTTTTTCTTTTCTTCTTTTTTTACTTTATTTTATCTTTTCTTTTCTTACCTTCCAAAGGAGATAACTCATCACAGAAAGACCCATTAGGACAGGAAAGGTAGGAAGGTAAGGAAGGAAGGGGTGCATCACTCCTTCCTCCTTTACCTTACTTCCAGCCCTGGGTGTAACAGGAGTTTTTGTAATTCTTGCTGAAACACGAACAACGGGAGGAACCGGACCAACTCCTGTACTGGGGCCCAGACCAGGTGCAGGAACAGGAATAGCAGGGACAGCGGCGGTGACACCTCCCTTTTCACCAGCCTCGCTATCCTTATGACCGTCGCTGTTAACGGTAATCTTACCGCCCTGGCCTTCAGAAGTATTTCCAGCAGTTGGATTAATGTCTTCAGTTTTTTTAGGGGAGGCATCAGCAGCGGGTTCACCTGCACCACCATCAGTGGTTTGACTACCACCATTATCAATTGTCTTCGGAAAAATTGTTGTAGCACCTAAGGTGGTAAAAAATGAAAAGGAATATATAGAGTATTTATGATGGAAAGTAGTCAGACTAAAGATGGCGATTTTACTCTTTCCGGATGCACACAATTCCTTATTTTATTTTTTATTTTTTACTTTTTAAATTTTTCACTTTATAATATCCTTACACTTCATTCTCTAATTTTTTTTTACGCGTCCTAATTTCCTTACCTTTTTACTTTTTACACTTTTTTTTCTTTCGTTCTCCCTAACATTCTAACACCATAGTACACCCCTAAAGTACTGAACATCAGGTCATATTATTGTTCTTTGGGCGCAAAATCCTTATTCTTCATACCCCAACCTTTAATTTCCATACTCTGAAATTTCAGTTCATATAACCTAAAACTCAGACTCCATACCACGGACCACTCTTCTTATACCCTGAAGCCTACTCCCATACCCCAAACCCTTCCACACTCTGAACCTCAATTCTCATACCCTGCACCATTATTTCTAAACGCGGAACCCAAACCTCTGAACCCTAAACCATCAAACCTAAGTGTGAAATCCTACAAACACATCCCTAAAATGTGAAATCCCACACATACACACCCCTAAAATGCGAAATCCTATACACACACCCCTAAAATGCGAAATCCTATACACACACCCCTAAAATGCGAAATCATACACCCCTTCACTGATTCATTCACCTTTATTTTTTCATTTTTTTTTTTTTTCTTGCTTCTTTTTTTCTAAAAATAATTTATTATTTTTTTTTTTATTTCCTAATTTTTTACTTTTTAGATGCATCTTGTAGGCTGCACACATTTTTTAGGGGTGCTTATTTTCTTTTTATTATTATTATTACCTGGATCATGAGAACTGGAAGTCTGAGGATTTTGGGTGTCTGTTCCTGTGCTTGGAGTTTGACCATTTGAGATAACAGGATCTGCACTTGTATGAGAAGGACCAGAAGGGAGTTGCGCTTTACCCTGAACTACATCTATTTCACCTGCTCTGCCACCTGACGATACCCAGATGCCCTGCCCCGGGTAATCATCTTTATCATCATTTGAATTCTTATGATCATGCTTCTTATCTAATTCATCAAGGAGGGCAACAACATCATTATATTTATCAACAGTTTCCGCAGTCTTACTTCCTTTACTTTTAGGTTCAACCTTCTTCGTTACGTCCTCCTGTGTGTTTGATGATACCTCTCCTGAAACAGGCACCCCCGGTACAGGTTGAGGGGCGTCCGTTTCCTTACGTTCAGGTTTCTGCTTCTTAGGGATAGGTGCCGCTTGCGAAGTAGCCTGACATATTTTATCCAGAGTTACCTGCATTTTGCCATCCCCCCGGAGTTCCGTTTTTATTCTATCCCATAGTTTTCCCTTCCCAACCGTCATATTCTTACATTCTTCCCATTTACATTTATTACATGGCTCCTGCGCACACGCACTTGTGTGGAGATTCCCCTGGTTAGTAAAGGCCTTCTGTACGGTATCTCCCGTAGTAGGACACCTTTCTTTAATGAGTTCTGCATATACATTTAATATAAAGCATTCCATAGTTTGCTCAAATAGTCTATTATTTTTTTTATGTTCATCTTTATCCCCATCCTTCCCTTCCACTTTAATTTCATATATACTCTTCAAACCTCTAACAATGAGCTTGCAAGCTTCTTTATTCTTCTGTTCAGTGTCAGTACAATAGTTGCCCACACTTAAGTCCTCCTGAAGCATGGCATCAGCAAGAGGGTTAATCGTTTTCTTTATATCGTCCCAACTTTCATACTGCCAATACAATGGAAAAAAGAAGGAAAGAAAGAAGGGGGGAAGGAACATGGAAGTATAAATAGTACTTATACGAAAAACATTTCCATTTTCTTCCTGTGGACACACATATATATATTCGCCCAATTTCAATTCTATATAAAATTAGACTTTGATGACAAATAAGAATTCTTACAAACCTCCCACCTCCTATGTTTCGGCAATGATTTGTCCCTTGACCATTGTGTTATTACACATTGTGCGCGATCACATAATTTATTTATATCACTCATAGCTTTATCTAATTCATTTTTTCTGTTGTTATCCTTGAACAAGTCATTCAACTTAGGTTCTACTTTTTCTTCTTTCCCGTTATCGCTTATTTGGCAATCCTTATAGTCTGCAACCCTTTCACACTTAACACAATTAACTCTCCCCTCCTCACACCAACTCGAAATGTGGTTATTCCCTTGAGTGAATGCTTGTTGTATTGTTTCCTCGCCGACCGTACAGGGAGATGTAACGTGCTTTTTCAATTCATCTGCATATGCGTTTAGAACTAAGCATAACATTGTTTGCTTAAATAACCGGTAATCTTCGGGGTGCTTATCCTTAATTTCCTTCTTAATATTATATATGTACTGTAATCCTGCCGTAATGTATTTACATGCTTTTATCTCTGGGTCCGTGACTCTTCTACTACCTGTACCTGTATTTTTACAGTAGCTTCGCACATTTGTGCTATCCTCAGATATTTTAGTAAACATTTCTGTGGCCCTATCATTGATGTCCTTCTGCATGTTATCCTGTCCATAGAAGGGAAAAGAGGGTGGAAGGAAACAAATGTATTCTATGTAATTATGTCCACCCCCCCTATAATTATTATATGTCCACCCCCTTATAATTATTATGTTCTCCACCCTATAATTATATCCACCCTATAATTATGTCTACCCCCCTATAATTCTGTTCACGTTATATGTGTGCGTCTATTTTCTTCTCCCGTATCCGTTTTGTAAAAAATGCAATACGCAGGCATACACAAGAAAAAACTGTCCCCAAACTGTAATGAGGACAATATATATTGTGTTCCCTTCCTTTTTTTATTTTCGATTGAAGATAATATATATATTGCGTTCACTTACCCAGGTTGGATCCTGATCTCTGTTTATACCCCATTTCTTGCTTACGCATTGCAGGCGTGTGCAGAAGTTACTTATAGTACCTATAGTACTTAGAGTTTTTTGTATTGGGCGATCCTTCTCGAGCATGTCCTTTAATTTGTCCTTTACATTGGTTCTATTGCTGCCGTTGTCGCCTACCATGCAATTTTCATAGGTCTTATCCCTTCTACATTCAATACATGGACCACTCTTCTCCTTATCTGCACACCAGGAGTCTCTGTTCTCATTCCCTTTGCGAAACATTTGTTTTATTCTTTCCTCTGTAACAGGACATGTTCCCTTTGTTCTCTCCTCCAGGAGATCAGCGTAAACATTGAGTACTGCACATAACATGGTCTGCTTGAATATTTTGTTATCAGGTGATGGTTGCTTATTCTTGTCCAGATCACCGTCTTCTTGCTTAATACTATAAATATGCTTTAACCCTCTAGAAATGTACTTGCAAGCCTCTCTGTCTTTTTCAGTTAAGAAACTATCAGTCCATTGAGTTGGTTCGCACTGCTTATCGGCGTCGGTTTGGTTGTTGTTCTCCATAGTCTTAGACATGTTTCCCAATTGGGTCTCAACGTCCTTCCACAATATTCCCTAAACACTCAGAAGATAAAAAAAACAGTATATGTATACTTAATATTCACATACAAGATCTATTTTCCTTACCCCTAGATTATATGTTCAGGGTACATTAATCATTGCCATGCTTCTGTCTAATGCGTAAATCAATAAAACTTACCCAGCCTGCCTGGTCCTTGTTGTGTGTTCTGTTCCCGAACCACTTCGTCGTAGCACATTGTACACGATGACATAAGGTATTTATAGTACTTAGAGCTTGTTGTATTTTGTCATTCTTCTGTTCGAGGATCGCATCCAATTTTGTCTTTACTTTCGTTCCTTCTATAGTACATTCTGAGTAGTCTTCTTCTTTACACAAATCACACTCATTATTTTTGTAATCCTTGCAGTTAGTGTCTCCCTTAATTTGTTCACTTTTACTGAAGGCATGTTTTATGCCTTCCTTCACTGAACAGGAAGATTTTTCCTCCTCTTCCAATTTTTTCACAAGTACATTTAGCATCATACATGCTACCAGTTGCTGAAATTTCTGGTTCTCTACGGGGTTGTCCTGCTTCCCTTGTTGATACTTCAGCTGAATACTGTATATATGGTGTAACCCCCCAGCAACGAGCTTACATGCTGCCCTTTCCTTTTCATTCAGGGGACCACTTTGCCTATCATCATTCCCATTACAGTACTGGTCAGCTTCCTGGTTTTCCTTAAGTATTTTTTCCAGAAGATTCTTCCCATCCGTGTCGACGTCATTCCAAAAGTCACTCTAAGCACAACGAAAAGGAGGAATATATATGTACACTCCGTAAGCACCTAAAATCAAGTTACGTCCACTCTTTGTTCACATATATATAAGACATCCTACCCTACTGAAGTACCTTAAATTACAGTGAATAATAGTATTCCTTACCATGTGCCCCGTATTTTTTTTATTCTTACCCCTGAGTTGAAACCATTTATCTGCTACTGCATTTAAGTGTGTCTTGAATTCACTACTACAGGCATTGGCAGCACCACCTGCTTGAGGGGGTGGTGCTGCCATCAGCTGCTGCTGTTCCTCTTTTTGCTTAATTTGATCTAATTCTTTCTTCTTAGAATCTATGAATTCTTTTTCTTCATTTATCTGCTGAATAATTTCGTTCCCATATGTACCCATACTTTCCTTCTTTCCCCCTTCATTCAATTTACATTTCCCCAGAAATTGATCCTCTTTTCTCCTTTGACTTATCTTCCTCATTTCCCCCTCCCCTCCTTCATTTTGTATATGTCTAAACACTTCCCTAACTTCTTCCATATTTTTCGCACTTAATACTTTCTTTGCGCTCTCCCAATTACACTCTTTATCACCATCCGTAAAGGAACTTTCCCAAAAGGATTTCATTGCTTCATTTATATAGAGGCTCTCTAATAATACTGAATTTACATTCATCCCATAATATGCTAACCATAAGTTGAAAATTTTACATTTTGCATCAGGCTGAATTTCCTTCCATTTACCATCCTTCCCACATTTTCCTGCGCAATCAATATTTTTCTTTGTTGCAATATTCCAGTTCCTTATTAGAACTTTGCAGAACTCTTCATCTACACACCCCTCATATAATTCATATGAACCCACTATATTATTATTATCGCATAGTACGTATAAGTGTCCATACAGAGTATCCTGTTCTTCATCCTTCTTTCTTGAATATACCTTGAACATTTCTATCACCTCACTCATTTTTGCTATCTATAAATAAATATGGGACGTTTATAATGCCTAAGACTTAGGTACTCTTTTTTTCTACACATCGACTAGACCACACATAAATCGTAGTGCCCCAATACTCCAGGTTCCTACTGGTTCAGGCACACTATACAGTACTTACCCTCCAACTTTCCACTATTTCCTCCGCAGTCCTTTTCTTTCCTCCCCTGGTAGCTGCCATTTTTCACGCTTCGTTCTATTTTTTCCTTATATATAAAAAATCCTTCATATGGAGGCTCCCATTTTATACTCCTTATATTATGACAACGTACATACTACATTCTTTACAATTGTTTTATACTTCCTTCCATCACATATTCATACTTTCCATTCCTTCCTTTTTATTTTTGTAATTCCCTTAGGACTTTTCAAGGAAGCAAAAATAAAAAGTGGAAAAAAAAAGAATCCCATTATAACCATCCTTTTTCATCCATATATGTATACTATGTGCATAACGTACTTGCGAACCTTGCTTTTAACCATACCTCCCTCTTTCCCTTAACGTCCCTGGAATTTATTTGCACTTTAAAGAAATTATTCATAAGAATTAATCTAAAAAAAAGAAACAAAATAACCGTCCCTCCTTCCTCCTATCCTTCCTACTCATATACCTCCCCTTGCAATTTTTTAAAAAGGAGAAAGGAGAAGGAAGGAATTATTCACCTCACCTCTTCCTTATTATCCTGTTCTTTTTTTTTTTGTTCTTCCTTTTTTTTCCAATTTTGTTCGTTCTTTTCTTTCCTCCTTCTTTCAGGAAAAACCAAAACAGAAAAATTCTGCGCATGCAACCTTCCTTATTCTCCCCTTTTCCTTACATACACTACATTCTTACACTAAAAGGAAAAACGAAATTGGAGAGAACGAGAAAGGGAGGAACAATCTTCCCTTCGTTCTTTCCTTCCTTACATACACTTGTATTCTAATTATAAGAAGAGGGAGAAGTGAGGAAATAACGTTCCCATTCCTTCCCCCTCGTCTTTTTCCCCTATATACACTTCTTTTACAATTAAACTAAAGAGCAAATGAGAAGCTAAAGAAAGAGGAAGAACCCACCTTACCATTCTTTACTCTCTCCCCCTTTCCTTCCTTCTGACCTTACCTTCCTTTTGTTTCTCTTTTTATTCTTGCCCCCAAAAAAAAAAAAAAAAAAAAAAAAACCTTTCGTTTTATTCATTCCTTACATTATTCGAAACAAGAGAAGAGGAGAAGAAGAAGGAACGTACCCTACCACCATTGTACTCCTTTCTTTCTTTTCTTTCCTCTTCTTCCCTTTTTTAACATTCTTCTAAAAGGAAAAAAAAGTTTTCTAATATTTTTCTCTTTATATATTCTCTTCTTAAAAGAAATAAGAAAAGAAAAGTGGCGTTTCCTATCATCATTCTACTTTCTTTCTTTTTTTTTTGTTATTTCCTTCCTTTTTGGTTTTTTTAAAAGAAAAAATTCTTCAAAAAGAAGGAACCTACCGTACCTTTCGACACTCTCTCTTTTTTCCCTTTTTTCTTTAAGAGAATGCAGTGTATAAGGAAAGGGTAGGAAAGGTTGCTCACTTCCTTCAGAAGAGTGTAGTGTATAAAGAAGAACGAGGGGAAGATTGTTCCTCCCTTTCTCGTTCTCTCCAATTTCGTTTCTCCTTTTAGTGTAAGAATGTAGTGTATGTAAGGAAAAGGGGAGAATAAGGAAGGTTGCATGCGCAGAATTTTTCTGTTTTGGTTTTTCCTGAAAGAAGAAGTAACAATTGCATAGGACGGTTGCTTATTTAGGAGAAAATAAAGGTATTTAAAAAATATAAAAAAAGGAGGAATACCTACATATGTAGGTATATATATGCAAATAAGGGTACACGGCTGTAGGTACCTTAATAGTAACATTAAAAAATTATCGCCGCCGCAGATGACTAACATGCACTTCTCTCGCCCGTACACGTTCAGTAGGTCTTCTCAAAGCTCCTATCATTTATTTCCTCTTGTATACGGTTTGGAACACCTGTAAATAAATTTTGGACCTTGTAAAATCGGTTACTTATTTCTTCTGCGAAACTGTTCGTGGTTACAACCGCACTTTGTTACACATTAGGTCAAACACACGGAGTTACATAACCACTCGCGCGCGGGGACAAAAAACTGAACATTAAAACGTCCAAGGTTGTGCGCTCCAAAATGCGAAGGGCAGAACCTCTAAGCAGTTTTCGAAAACAGGGGAAACGCTTAAAGCGCTGTCACGAATGTACGGCACGTCAGAGGAACTGAGAAATGGCCTTCTTCTGCTCCTCTGTTAAATATTTCGGAAACTGTACTAAAAATTTTATATATAAATCTCCATATCTGTTGGAGTCCTTAATGGGCATTCCTTTATTTTGCACTTTTAAAATTTCATTGTGGAATGTCACGGTTTGTTTGTTTATACGAATAGGAGCCCCACTGATATGATCAATA
This sequence comes from Plasmodium coatneyi, assembly GCF_001680005.1. Taxonomy (NCBI): domain Eukaryota; phylum Apicomplexa; class Aconoidasida; order Haemosporida; family Plasmodiidae; genus Plasmodium; species Plasmodium coatneyi. The sequence goes on along the minus strand of NC_033566.1, from coordinate 994,240 downwards.
TCTTTGGAAAATCCGATTAAAGCATCCTTCAATGATATTTCATAAAATTGATGTAAGTCATTATTCTTCCGTTCATACACATTATGTTTCTTTGTTTGGATAACAAAAACGACATCACCACTTTCGTATCCAATTTCTTGTTTTCCTTTTTTTTCGAAAACAATTTTATCATTATTTTTCATCCCCTTTCCCACTTCTAACGTTAACTCAATTGTTTTTTCTTCCTTCATACCATTTGGACAGTAGGAACATTTCGGATTCCATGCTTTACCTCTATCTATGCAGTTTTCATCCCTCATTTTATTTTGCATAATAAATCCTGGAGCAACCTGCTGAGTAACTGTTTTATATCCTTTACCACTGCACTCCTTTTTCTTCAGTATGCAGTCATCACTTCTTAGACAGTTTACATCTCGAGTATAAATAACTGAAAAGATATCGCCATTATATAACTGCTCCAAGCTCATTTCCACATTTAACGTTAAACTGTCAGCCTTTTTCATTTCCTCTCTTCTAAATCCTCCCGCTCCACCAAAGAAACTTTCATAAATATTAAAATGATCCGTTGGATCTTCTTCCATTTTGTTGGACTCTACATTTTTCGCTGCTTCTAACCCATGGTGGTCGTACACCTTCCTCTTTTCTTCATCTCCTAATATTTCATATGCCTCTGCAATTTCGTTGAATCGATTATTAGAGTTTTTATCTTTTGCCTTATCTGGGTGATACTTTTTGGATAACTTCCTGTACGCCTTTTTGATTTCCTCCGTGCTCGCGTACTTGTTAACTCCCAACACTTCATACAGCTTGCTGTGGCTGTAGTCACTGTCTACATCTTCGTGCGCATACCAGGCACTGATGAAGATGCTCCATCTTTGGTTTACTTTAAAGGTTTCCAAAACGGCCAGCAATAAGAATGAGCAGTACAGTTTTCTCCTGATCATGTTTTCTGAAGTGTGCCCTGCGGGGGGGAGAATCGCATGTTAGGGGGACGTTATCGGTTGGAACGGGCTTCGTTGCGACTTTGTTACGATTTGACCGTGGCGCGAAGACGCAGACGAAACTGCCGATTTAGCGGTGCTTACCTGAATGCCGAAGCGTCCTCAGATCAAAATGTTACAGCATTGAGGGGCTGTACATATGTAGGCTTATCCTACAATATATATTTGCTATATGTGGCCTCTTTGTGAAGGCTCATATGACGCCATATCCACGATTACGATGCGGATACTATAGCACTACAAAAGTATTACTTGAAGAGTTCACGCTACTGTTGCACTTTGGAGGTGCCACTTCCTGGTTGGTCTATATTAGGAGCCTATGCCTTTTTCCTGTGTGCGTTTGTTAAAGGAGTGAATTAATTTTACTTAAAAAACAGCAAATGACGCAAACCCTTCGGTGAAGAATGCCTCCTACGGTAATAGTACCCCTTCTGCTTCTTTTCCTTTTTTTTTGGACTCCGCGCCAACTTTATGCTTATTATTATTATCTTCTAATTTTTTACTTTTTCGGCTACGACTTTTCCTCATAAAAATGGATGCCTATTCAACTTAATTTTCCATGATTACTTCACTTTCACTTAATTAATCGTCTGTAAATTATTGCCACAATGGCTAATAACTCCATACTTCCACTGAAAAAAAAGTTAGTAACAGTTAATATAAGATCAAAGAATAAATTCTTCAGGAAAGAACTGAATAAATTAAAGCACTAAAAAAAAAATTAAAACCCGTATATATATAATATTTATATAATTTTTTTCTTTAAATAAATATGCATGAGCACATGGGATAAAAAAATAAAATTCACGCGGAAATGACAACGGGGATAAAAAATAAACAACATACGCGATGGAAAAACAACAAAAAAACATCCTTCTTTTTGCGCCTTCTCACTTGCTTTTTTTTCTGAGCATTTAAGGAAAAATTAGCAGATTGGATAAGGAAAAATGATAGCAAATAATATACCCAATTTTTCCCCTGAGCATGTGAAATAATATGAAGTCAAGTTGGGAATAACCCAACAGCGTGAAACGTGTCCAAATTGGGGACATGAAAGGAGATGAAAAAGCCTACCTGGGAGCATTCGCGAACGGTTTGCATAGAACTCAATACGTACGTCATTTAGGCAAAGGCGAATTCGTGTATATTCCTTAGTTCCACATATAAATATTCATTATTCCCATTTTGAGTATTTCCTGAGGGGGGATTAGCATACCTATAGTTATATGCTCGAAGGCACGGGAATACCTGCCTGTGGTCTTCCCTATATATTCGCATAAGGTGTATTCGCATCGCATGTATAAGGCGAAAAAATTGATGTGTACTGAACGATGGCGCGAAAGGAATGTGTAGGTGAGCGTTATGGAAAAAAGGGAAGTAAATGTGCAAGTTCAGTTTTACGTAAGTGGAAAAGAACCGAAAAAAACGGCTGCACAATGGTTGTGGTGAGCGAAACGTTTAGAAAAAAATTCCCCCCCATGGTGAATCAATTTTTGCCAGGAAAATAAAATTCCCGCAAAGAAGACTACTGCGCCGCTTACGATGCTGCAACATTGTGTATAACTTTTTTTTTTTGCGATAGGTTTCTGTTTATCCTACATGCAACTCCGTAATTAACAATGTTTGAAATAAAAATGGAGAAAAAATAACAAAACCGGGTGTTCGTCTTTTTCAGTTCTCCCAACATGAAGTGAGCAAAATGGGGAATGAATCCCTCGTCAAGTAAAAATTAATTTGTTCACTGCAGAAGGTATAAAAAAGGAAAAGTTGCCAAGTTCCAAATGGAAAAAACTGCACAATAGGGAATACCCAAAAGAAGCAGCTTTTCCTTTTTCCTTAATTTAATGTTCCTGTCTTCCAAGTCAGTTGAACTATTTTTGAAAAAATATTAACATGTGAATATAATGAAGAACGAAATAAGCACCTTAAAAAAGGGCGAGACACTTCCACGAATGGAATATAAAGAAGCAATTTCCTTGATTTCTCTGTAATAAGCAAAAGATCCCCCTTTTAACAAAATGAATAATTTTTCCCAAAATTGTACTGAAGAAAAAATTGACGCCACATTGATTGAGAAATATTACAAAGGCATATGAAAAAATGTGGTAAGGGCGTGCAACATAGGTCCCGCACCGTCCTTTTCTCCTTGGGTCCTGCAATATATGTTTAATTGTTCGTTCTGTAACGGCCGTGTGGTTGTGTGGGAGGAGGAAAACCCAAATTGGCAACCTTAGAATAATGCCGGTGGTGTTAAAATGTTACTTGTTCGGAAAAGACAGGATGGTTCGTTTAGGTATTATATGGGCCAACCATTTGGCATATACGTAACCACAATAATTTTAATTCTATTTATTTTTTTCCTTAATTTTATGAAAAATATAGGTGAGCAAAAGGCACATGCCTGGAACGCATATCCATTTTTTAAGAGAGCGGAAAATCCCGCACGCCCTCCGTGGGGCACCACATATTCATTTGTTCCTTCTGTTAATATAAAACTTAATTTTTGGATTAAATACGCAAATAAAAAGTTGTTCCTCTTTCTCTGCATGCGTATGGCGTTACCACTGTCCACTCATTCGCACCTTGCGGACGCATTATGGAAAGCTTACCATTAGTGGACTGTGGCAGTTTCAAAGGTTAACTAATGAGGCATGCACACGCAAGCGTGTGTAACGCCAATGCATGTGCATGCCGAAATATTCCATATTTGCATGCGGCCCTTATGTGTATTACGTAGAGGTACGCACACGTTTGCACATATGTGCCACAAGCATATAGATTTGGGAACATAAGCATGCGGAACGCCCTTTTTTCTTTTGCTACTTAAAAAAACGCACATATGTAACCATTACTTAGCTGTAGCTGCAAAAGGGAAAACATACCGGAACAAACAGAACAGAACGAACAAAGAGGGCTACTCTTAACACGCGCGCAAGTGGCCACAAATATTTGCTACCCTTTTTTTTTTTTTTTTAAAAACGTTAAGCCCTGAGGAAGCAAACATGCACATGTAATGAATTTAAAACACTTAAAAAAAACATCGAATTGCAGAACAGAAATCATCGATCGAGGGAGAAATTCACCTGTCGATAGATAAGTGTAGGACATGCAAAAACTGTTCTGTCAACCAGGTTGTTCCATTATGCGAAGGGAAACGCGGTTTATATGATTTGCAAAATTATGGCGTGGAATGGAGTTTAAATAAAGGTTGCAGGTTGATCATATATACAACACATTATTTTTTTTTTGCTTGTAAATTTTTTTAATTCAAATTTTCTCACATTTCAGGAGAAATTAAAGCAAAAATTAAATTAAAAGATAAAAAAATATATATATTGGAATTAAAAAGGAAAAAAGAGGGAAAGAGAAAAGAAATAAAAAGAAGGGATAAAAAAAAAAAAATAATCGCGGCAAAGCACAACATTAAAAACAACTGTCATAGAGGGTGGAAAAATAAATATAAAAAAAAACAAGAAAAAGGAAAATAAAACCAAATATAAAAGTAGAAAAAATAAGAAAAAAGAGCAAAGGCAGGCCAAGTCAAAGACGAAAAAGGAGAAAAATTAACACACAGGAAAACGGAACCCCACGGCTGTTATACATTTAATTGTGCCTTTAGAATTGTGCAAAAATCACTTCTGTTGTAAATTTTTGATTTTGCAAATGCGTAGCAAAAAAATTAACGGGCCTATTTATACTATACATTTTTTTACACCATTACTACATGCTTATATTTGCTCGCACCTTGTGTGTCTCCTTAATGCAGGTATACGCGAGCGTACAAAGTGTAAACAAAGCCCACATGCATATTTATGCTATATTGATACAATTTCGTTTTAATGCATTATATTACACCGCAGCACAATACCTGTGTTCGCGCGATGATTTAATAAGCCCTCTTATATATCCAGGTTTACTGATGCCCCGAGTGCGCTCCTTTATATATGTGTGCGTATAATAAATATGTACATATAATTTTTCTGTAAGTATATAATTCTAGAAAAATATTTTTTGGGAAATTTTTTTTTCTTCCCATCATCGTGCGCCAAGTGAAAATGCTTACCTTGAGGGATTCTTCCTTTTTCGAAATGTACTTATTGGGTACACATCTGCGTACTGATTGATACGTAACGAGCATATGTGTACCAATATTTCTGCGTGTATCTCAAGGCGCCGCATTCTCACTTGAAGGATATGTATAAGCGCACGTACTTTTGTAAGTATTTGCAGGCCTATGATGTACGTTCTTTTTAAGTACATTTAGGTTTACACATATTTATAGAATACCTTTGTAATTGTCCTTATATTCTTCTTCCTATTTATCAAAGTTTTATAAAAATGTGACGGAAAATCGCATAATTCGTAAAAAAACAATTCTTCAAATGTGCACAATACGACCTTTTCCCTTTTTTTTTTTCTTTATTTGTTTGTGTGTTTCGTGATCACGAATCGGGCCCCTTCTACCTGCCAGCTTGTGTTACACATTTCACCATTTTGAGGAGTTAGCGCACCCTACACCATTAATTTTTTACACCTGATTCTTTATGTGAGTTATAATGTCGACTTTATTTCTCCTCATAGCACTATGGCATCTTCTAATGCCGACACCAGCTGTTTTGGGTTTTACACCATCCCTTAGGGATGTAGCCAGTACGTTCCTGTTTTCCCCATATAAGATAATATTTATGAATTCAGAAAAAAGGGGCCAAGTTGACAGTGCGCCTTATGAGGCAAAAGAGAAATTGGAAACTCCACGTGTAGACGCGGAACGGGAAGAAGCTACTGTAAGCGTTGTCCAAGCGGAGCCGGAGGGGGAAAAGACGCAGGGACGGGAAGAAAAGAAGACGGGGAAAACGCTTAAAACAGGGGTTGCAACAGACGGCAATGCTGAGAAAGCAGCAATAACAGCAGCAGATGTAGCAACAGTCGAGGAAGTAAGCAAACCAACAGAAGAAGTAAGCAAACCAACAGAGGAAGTAAGAAAAAAAAGAAAAACCAACAGAGGAAGTAAGCAAACCAACAGAGAAAGTAAGCAAACCAACAGAGAAAGTAAGCAAACCAACAGAGAAAGTAAGCAAACCAACAGAGAAAGTAAGCAAACCAACAGAGAAAGTAAGCAAACCAACAGAGAAAGTAAGCAAACCAACAGAGAAAGTAAGCAAACCAACAGAGAAAGTAAGCAAACCAACAGAGAAAGTAAGCAAACCAACAGAGGAAGTAACAATAGTCGAAGAAGCAGCTGAACCAGCTAAGGACGCAGTAACCGTGGAAGAAGCCGAAGGAAAGTCGAACGAAAGCGCGGCACATGTAGACAGCCCATTGAAGGAAGGAAAGTATCTGTTTTTCTGGAGACAGAGATCTAATAAGGATAAAAAAAAAGAAACAAATAAGAAAGGATCCAATGGTGAGTCCCAAGAAAAGGACAAGAAGAAATTACCCACGACTTTTCTACTACCAGGGATTGGAGGAAGTACACTAATTGCCGAATACAAAGATGCAATGATCCATAGCTGCAGCAGCAGTGTGTTAAATTCAAAGCCATTTAGATTATGGGTTAGTTTAACTAGACTTTTTTCCATAACATCAAATGTGTACTGTACCTTTGACACCTTGAGATTAATATACGATAGTGAGAAAAAAATGTATTCGAATCAACCAGGAGTTAATATTACGGTGGAAGATTATGGGCGTCTCAAAGGTGTTGATTATTTAGATTACATTAACAATACTGGTATAGGGGTAACAAAGTATTATAACACTATAGCTTCTCATTTTCTGTCTAAGGGTTATGTTGAGGGGGAAAGCATCATAGGTGCACCGTACGATTGGCGTTATCCCCTGTACCAACAAGATTACAACCTTTTCAAAGAGACCATAGAAGCAACTTATGAAAGGAGAAACGGAATGAAGGTAAATCTAGTAGGGCATAGTTTAGGAGGATTATTTATAAATTATTTCCTAGTGCATATAGTAGATAAAGACTGGAAAGCGAAGTATTTAAATTCGGTTCTATATATGAGTTCTCCATTTAAAGGTACCGTGAAAACGATTAGGGCTTTACTGCATGGAAACCGTGATTTTGTTTCTTTCAAATTTCAGAAATTGATTAAACTGTCCATATCAGATAGTATGATGAAGGCCATTGGAAATTCAATAGGTTCCCTCTATGACCTCATACCGTATAAGGAATACTATGACCATGATCAGGTTGTAATTATAATGAATACAGACTCCGTGCCGATTGATGATAATCATATGCAGTCTATTGTGACCTCGTGTGGAATATATAATAAGGACTGCTACTTGAACAGAACTGACGTGAAGTTAAAGGTGCACACGTTATCAGATTGGCATGTGCTTCTAAAGGATGACTTGATGGAAAAATACAATAATCATAAACCATACAGAGACAGGCATTTTCTCATGGACCATGGGATACCCATATATTGTGTATATAGTTCCCTTAGAAATAAGACCACCGATTATTTGTTGTTTTTTCAAAGGGAAAACTTGAACGACGAACCTATTGTTTATTACGGAATAGGGGACGGAACTGTGCCCATCGAAAGTTTAGAAGCATGCAATAGTTTTTACAACGCTAAGGAGAAGAAGCACTTTAAGAATTATAGCCATATCGGTATTCTACACAGTGCCGAATCTGTCAATTATGTGTACGATTTGATGCAGACGAAAGAGGAAAAATTGGACGATGCGTCTGAGGCTGCTAAAACCGAGCTAACTGTGCAGGGTAGTGTCAAAGGAATTAACGTTGCAGAGGACGAGTTTAGCAAGGTGTCTCATCAGGAAAAGGGAAACGAAGAAATGGTCAAAGTGGCAGGGATCCGCGTCAAATAATGGAATAAAAGTACTTCACGTATATGTGCTAAGATGTAAGGATTGTTAAGATGATAATTCACCAACGTAGTTTTTTTTTTTTTCTTTTTTTAGTAAAAACCGTTAATCCTGTTTTTGTACCTAATTAATTGGTGAAATGTTACAGCCAAACGGGAGACAAGGCGGCATTTATTTAATACCACTATTATGCTTATCTCCGTTATTGTTCCATTCGTTCCCGTTATAATTATCACCGGCATTATGTTTTTTCTTCGTTGTTTACACATTCCGTAGCTATTTTATCGATTGCAGTAACGCCAATCATCCATTCGCCCACATGTCTCTCAGCCAACATTTCACCCTACCGATTTGTTACCTTAATTAACAACATTTTTCATTTCATTTATAATTCGCTCATCTACATTCGCAGTTTCAAAACGCCAATTCCGCTCCCATTTGGGAACATACTTGCACACACACACATAACACATTATTACGATTACGTATGTACGTATGTAAGTACGTTATTTTTATTTTTTTTTTTTTACACATTTGGTACACATAACACTAACGTAACACTAACATAACTCTAACATAACACCAACACAACACTTGTTTACCTAATTCTCCATTCATAAAAACTAACCGGCGTATTCTTTGCATGCTAGTAGCATCTAAGATAGGCAACGCTTTTTCCTACAATTGTTATCTGCACACACGCGGTGGTGCCAGTAATCACAGGTACGAGTACATACGCACTCTTTTGTTAAATGATGAGGAAAATATGCCCAGTACGGTGAATTCCTACAAAATGCTTAGCTGCGCTACTTCACTGCTGAAAGGCCCGAAGAAACAGGCTTCACATGCCTTGTGCTGCAAAAGAAAAGGGGCCTTTTAACCGTTTGCGGCAACAGCAGTGGTAGTGTTACAAGCACAAAAAGGGGTCATAGGGCACTATCCTTTTTAAACGATTAACGTTAACGAGTCGTTGCTAAACCGCTTTATGAAAGCCATGACGGGGCCAGTACTACAACTCTCCCCACAGGAAGCTGACTGCTAGCTTCTCTTCCCAGCGGGGAGATATATGTTATTTTTTTTTAAAAGCCCATCTAGGTGTGGAAGGAGGTTCATGGATTTTTCGAAAATTATCTAAGCCAGTTGTGAGGTAGGGTGAAAAGGGGAATTATTTATAAAGCAGTGAGCATATTCCAATATGCCTAATCGGCATATATGCACATCTATGCAATGTTGAGAGAAATTAGGAGCTCGGGAAGGAAGGGTAGAGAAAAAGCGGAATTGACTGGGATTCCAAATGGGGGTAGTAGGCTTGCAAGCGGACAGGCATTATTTATGTTCTCTTGTGTATGCATATGAATGATAATAAAAAGCTTTTGCCTTTTTATCATTTCATCATGTATGGAAGAAAGAAAAATTAAAAAAAAAAAAATTTTTAATTGGAAAAAAAAAAAAAGAAAAAAGCTATAATAAATCCCACAGCGGGGATGTAAGCAAAAACAATTTTCGCATAAAGGGGCAACTTATGACATAAAAATATTCATGCATGTATATACTCGCTTCCGCGGCAGTGCCTTAAATAGGTCTCTATAGTAGTAGCTACGTGGTAAGGCTGCTGCTGCGACGGGCAAAATAAATATACCGCGACGGGGTTAAGGATATATGCACTGCCCTCGGCGCCTCTTCGATTCCACTTTTTTCCTGCGCATATGTAGAAGCAATTATATATATATGAAAAAGGAGGCAATTGTCAAATATGCAAATATGCAAATATGCGCGAAGTTATTGCATAGGCATATGCGTAGGTATAAACGTGGTGCACAGTGAAGTTAAACAATAAACTAAAAACTAAGCACTTTTAAAAATTAAGAAAAAAGGTATCGAAAAAGGAATAACGGAAGAAAGGAAAAATTGAAGCGGCTAAACGCAGCATAAAAAAAAAAGCAAAAAACAATATGCAGTTGACAAAAGGAACCGGAGAACCGAGAATTAACGAAACCAACGAAAACCAAGGAATTCAGCGAATCCAACAAAGTCCTACGAAAATAACGAAGCAATGCAAAATAATATATAAAACGAAATAAATATACGTGAAAGGAAATATTTTATTCCTCTAATAAACAACGCATATATGATGAAACAAGTGCAATGCGGTAGGAAAAACACCTTCGCAAAAAATATGCATTAAGGTTAAAAACACTGAAAATATAGAAATCTAAAGCAAAATTAAAAATACGAAAATATGCTTTGGTTAGGTGGAGCACTTTGTTTTAAGCTCATAGGAAAAAAAAAAATAAAATAAAAAGTAAAAAAAAAATATATATAAGTTAATAATATTTTTCTACGCAGCTTGCGGCGAAGGCAAACATACGCTCAGATAGAAACCCACCCTACACATACTCTAAAATGGTAAAAGTGTCAACTGTGATGTTTTAATTTTCTGGCCATTTTTTATTTCTGTTGTGCTGTTTATCAGTAGAAAGGAAGGGAGAGGGAGACTACGCAAGAGGGGTAGCAGATCGTGCAGCATTGGCCACCTGAACCTATGAACATGCGCGTACTCATGCCCGTCGCGTACTTGTTCGTAATTATGACCTCCCATGCAAACGCACGCTGCGTAGAAGCCACATGCAAGCATACACTTACAGAAACACATACATGAAGAGCTGCCCTTTTTGTACAAATTAATTGTTAAGGGAGCATTGTGAGCCGTCCTGCTACTCAACTGAAAGTGTATCTTCAAACCTTCTGAAGTAGCACACGAAGTTGGACGTTACAGCAGGGGGGAGGGAAAAGAATTGGCAGAGAAAACGACAAAGGCTGTGCTACTAAAAAGATAAAAAAGGAAAATAACGTAACATACAGGGAAGTATACTATAATACGGAGAAGGGAAATCCATTTGTGTGCCCCTTTTTTTACGAGTGGACGATTTCCTTTCAATTGGCCCCCCTCAATTATAAGAAGAAAGGGAAAGAGTGTAGTGTAGGTTTATACAGGAGCTCCCACTTCCCCATAAATAAGTTAAAGAGACAATCGTAGCGAAGGGCAAACGAGGGAAGTGCAAAACTTTTTTAAACCCTCTCCCCCAAAATGAATAACACAAAGAAGAGCGAATTGGTAAAGGAAAACAAGGATGTAAGCAGCTCCAACACGACGAAAACCCTGTGGGTAGGGGATCTAGACAAAGTGAAAGACGAAGTGGTAGATGAGAACTATATCTTATACTGTATGTTTTACGAATTTGCTGAAGATATAATAAAAGTAAAATTATGCAAGGAGAAAAATTCGCAAAAATATTCCTATGCATTTATAGAATTCACCAATTATGACATCGCCAAGTACTGCTTTGATAATTTAAACGGGAAGTGGATCCCTGGAAGGATACACAGGTTTAAATTGAACTGGGCCAAATACAATGTGAGTGATAATGTTAATACGAATGTGAAGAACCTAGACATTGAGCTGGATGATAAGGGAACATATTCTATATACGTTGGGGGGTTACCCAAAGGAACAACAAAGGAAGAAGTCGAAACGCTTTTTTCCGGCTTGTACTCCAGTATCTGCTTTGTTAAAATGATAAAAAATATGCAGAAAAATCAAAGTACAATATACTGCTTTATTCATTTTTTTAATTACGATGAATGTATTAAAGCATTGACAGAAATGGATGGCTATGATTTTAAGGGCTGTAAAATTAAGGTGAGCACATCCAAGGGGGTAAAAATTGGTAAGGGGGGTATAGAGGGAAACAATTACTACTACAAAAATAACAATTATCAAATGCACATGAATAGCTTGAAGGGGATGAACATGGGGGGCTATAATGTGAACCCGTATGGCGGCAATTACGCCCATGGAGGATACACGCATGGCAACTACCCGCAGGGCAGTTACAACCAGGCAGGCTACCCACCGGGGAATTATAACCAAGCCAACTACAACGCACACAGCAACAGCAGTAATAACAACAACCTCAACGGATGGACCAGCGGCAACCCCCCCAACTGTGGCAGCAACAGTAGTAAGGGAACGAACAACCAGGCGAATGAAGAAGAAAATAAAAACGTTCCTCCAGCGGGAGTAGCAGCTCCTGCGGTGGTACCCACTGGGGGAGATCCAAACAAAAACTACTACATGTACTACCAAAACGTAAACAGCGAAATGAACAATCCCTATAAGGTAAACTACTACGATCCCCTAAGCTCCAATGTGACTTCCTACCCTGCGTATAGCACCACAGCCAACCATGGGACACCTAGCCTGTCGTATAATTCGAACAGCTACGGCAGTGAGATGAACTACTACACTGGTCCAATGACCCAAATGGCACAAATGAACAACTACGGAAACGATATCCATCAGACGAGTAACTTCCCCGGGAGTAATGGACAAATGAGCAATTACACCTCAGAATTTAATTGCGTTACTAATTATAATCTCACCCCAGGGAAGGGGGACGAGCAAAATCTCCTAAACTACAGAATGGGGAACGTAAATTGTGCTACGCCTGTTAAGAATGAGCATGCTGATGATGGCGTGAAAAACATTACACATGAAAAAAAGGAAGGAAATGGGAACCTAAAAAATGAAGATATGTCTACAGAAGATAATATAATAAATCATATAACGAAAAAAAACCAAATGATGGAAGGGAACCTAAACAGCATGAACCCCTCCTATGGGCTAAACTTGTACAACCGCCCCTGCCCAAGCGACCAATATAGTAACAATGGCTTGAACCCAATGGGTCTTCACAAGAGTAACACAAATGGCGAAATTAACTATAATGGCAGCATGGGAATTTGTCACCCCAACGATATTAGTGGAGCGAATAATTATTACTACGATGGGGACGCGCAGAATATCAAAGGAAGGAGCAACAACAACAACAATAACAACAACAATAATAATAATAATAACAGAAACCATAGCAACACTAACAACAGCACGAACAATGGAAGTGTAGACAACAACGAGACCATTGACAATGAACAGAGTGTTCGCAACAATGACCTTGTCGATAACGACCACAGGGATGGCATCAATGGCAATAACGATGAGGGTAATAAGTGAGCCAATCTTCGAACGGAGCAGTGTGGTCCTCTTAATGCTTATTAAGATTCGCAAGGGAGTAGACTATGGAAGGCGTTCCTCTATAGTGGATACTTCGGGGGAAGTGCAAGAATTCATAACGGATTAGTGATGATAGAAGCGAATCCGTAATATCCTGTCCAGTGATGGATTCTTTCCGTGTATACCTTCTTACTGAATGCTATTCAGTCTGTCACACGTTCAAGTCGCAAAAGTTTGCAGAGCATCCCTCGACACGCATTGTCACAATTAGCTACGGGAGGGATTGCTTGGCGAGCAGCACGAATTGGTACGCGTGGCACTTATCCGCAATGATTAACCGCTATTCCGCGGATGAAGGTTTCCTTACATGGCCGATTGTTAAATGAGCGCTCACCAGTTGGTGCAGCGCGCCCCTCTATAGCGAAGTAATATGTACAGTAGTGTACTAATAAAGAACCTATGCATAGGAATCGACCCACAAGAGAAAACTTCCGTTAGAGCAATATTTCACGTGGGCGTAAAATACGTGAAATCACATATATATGCACTTTACGCATGATGTGTGCCCACTTTATTATTTTTTTAACCGATATTATTTTATCACCCGAAGCGTATCCCAGCACTTTTTTGTAGTTACTAAATACGTTTCCGTGCTACAAGCACGAACCACTTTCCCTGTACTTGCATTTGTACGGAATGTCCACTTCGCATGTATGATTACACCGAGTGCAACACACCACACCACAACACAAACTGTTGTTTCCACCCCTCCGTTATCTTATTTGTTTCCATAGTTTTGTTTAATTTTTAATAATTTTCCCTTCCTTATTTTTTTCCGCTTAATTTTTTCCCTCATCATGTTTAGCCACTTTAATTTTCCTTTCCTTCCCGTATTTTATCCCTCCTTATTTACCCCTCCCTACCCGTTACTACACGCATTAAGTGTACCCCTTGTGTCTTCATTACAACCATAAAATTTTGCTTTGTCATTTTTTGATATTTAGAAAATGCTATTAATCGGTTAGGTATAAATGCGCATACGAAATTTAGAACTGTTTTATGTGACTCACTGATGTTTTTTTCCATCACCCAGACGAGTCCCGCTTTTCATAGCTAGCCAGTCCTTTTGTTAATTTCGTTGCCCATGTGGGATATTTTTCACGTGCACAATGCTTCGTGTACAACATGTCGATCCCCCCCACATAGACCGAACTCATTACCTACCAATGCTTACCAACATCCCGAACGGTGTGTTTATTTTATTTTCTTTAACTGTGTCCTGTTGCGAGTTATTGCAATGATGGGAAAAAAGAAGTGCACATCGAAAAAGTCGTCGTTTACAAAAAAATAAAAAAACATGAAAACCGCTCAATGGGGGCTATCCCAATGTGTATCACGCGGAAGGAAAAAAAAGAATAGGGAAATGCGCCCTCAGAGCGAAGCGCGCCCTTCCCTTGGCTAAAAAATTAAAATTAACGCAGTAATAATGACAGAAAGAAAACCCATGAAGGAGAAAAAGCATAACATGCACAGGGTTGAATATCGCTCCAGTTTGTTCTTCACATTATGCATATTTTTATAGTAAATCAAATTGGGTAAGAGGCTGAAAGGGGTGGGAAAAAAAAAAAAAAATGATATGATAAAATATGAATGGCAGCAGAAGGTACGGATGCGCCGCTAAAGTGGGCATAGGAAAATACACGTGCAAAGTGACAACAACAATGGGAAGCACTTTTTTCCTCTTTATTCTACACATATGGATTGGGGATCCTTACCAGGATATCAAGGTAGACGTGATTCCTCCTCCTATACCAATAACGTTGGATAACTTTTTAACGTTAAACGCTATAAGGGCGCAGAGAATGGTGACAAAAATGGAGATGAGTTTTCGCTGGTTTTTGTCCTCCGCTTGCGATTCTGTAGTGCTGGAATTTTCTGTTAAATTATCAAGGGTATTTTCCTCAAAGAGATTTTCCTCATCTTCACGTAAAAAGGTGGACAAGTTAGCCATGTACCTATTCCTTCTCGAGATAAATGCATAAAATTTAAGAAACATATTACGAGCGGATAAGTACAATGATAGTAAGCTTGAATAGGATCCCATGAAATTTAACGGAACGGAAAAAAAAAACGTTATGGACAGGAGAAATTTACACAAAAGGATGGATATATTTGTGTCTTCATAATTCAATATGATGTTATCCTTGGTTGTGGTTAGAAAGGACAAATATCCTAGAAGCCCAAATAAGGAGTAAAAAATAATTTGCAGCACAACACTCCTGTATGCTGATTTTGTTAATCTCCTGTGCGTCGGCTGATTAAACTGTCCAGTTATGAAGCATGCATTTGGTTGTTGTGCAAAGGAAAACAACAAAATATTGAAACATTTGAAAAAGTGCTTATCCAGGTTGAAAAGCACAATATCCTTGTTGATCAATATGGTGTAGTAGTCTCGTGCCTGCCATCCTATCGTTAATACCGTTATCGCCAACGAGAATAGGGAAAATACCAAAAAGGAATCTAGGGAGCCCACTTGGTCGCGAAATGTGATAGGTACTATCAGTATACACACTAGAGTAATCAGAAAGGTGTGGTTATAGAAAAAGGAAGGGAAATCAAAAAGGTACAATATACTACTCAAAAAATTACTTATTAGTATCAATACCAGAATATAACTGGAGAGAAAACCAAACGTCAGCCCAATATCGATGATAATTTTGTGGTATTTATGTCCTATTTTTTTTAGCAAATTTCCATATACAAATGTGTTATGCTCCAGGGATGACATACATAGGATGTTCGTTGTGACGTAGGATTCCATGGCGTTTAGAAGTATCAACAGTAGACTTAATATTATTCCCAACTTTGAAAAAACATATGGTATGGACAGAAAGCCCACTCCTATGGCTGTACATATGAAGAGAACTGTGCTTGAGCGTACACCCCCAGGGGTAAAACGACTAAATGTTCTTCTCTTCCAATTTTTTTTCCTTTTTTTTTCTTCTTCTTCTTCATCTTCTGGATTCTTTTCATTTTCTCCCACATCAACAATGGTAATATTTTCATTATCATAATTCTCATTTGCATTACTTTCTTGGTAACTTTCCTGGTAACTTTCTTCGTAATTTTCTTGCATATCCTTTACATCATTATTGTTACCCTGGTCATAGTTACCATCGTATTGTGCCCCCTGATTCATATCATCATCCCCCAAGTTGACATATGGGCTTGTTCCCAAGTCTTTTCCATGCATATCGGAGTTGTTTTCCTCCATTTTATTTTCACTTTTCTTTTGTTTGTTTTTTTTTTTTTTCCATGAAAAAAGGTTAGTCATACTAGTTTTGTTCGGAGTTTGCGCGCTGTTTTCTTTTGCTTCTTCAACTTCGCGCACATTTCCGTTATTCACTTTTCTGCTTGGGGCACCTGCAGGGTCTGATTTTGTAGGATCATCCTTGCTGTCCACCTTTTTGGGGTTTCCTTTCTTGGAGCGTTTGTCACCTTTTTTAGAATTGTTTTTATTCTCTTTTATTCCATTTTCATTCATTTTATAAAAATGGGAAATCTGCAAGGGGTTACGTGATGGTGTGGGAGGTGAAACGGTTGCGCCGTTAATATGAGAATACGAACAAGTATATTTGTTCGCGCGAGGAGCTGCGCTTTTCGCCTAATTCGTCGTTTCGCAATTTTCCACTTTGTCACTTCGGCAGTATTTGCGCTTCATTTTTGTTCGTTGCTCCTATTTTTTGGGAGCATGGTTCCTCAGGCGGATAAGCAGTTGACTAGGCAACCAGTCAACCAGTCAACCAGTCAACCAGTCAACCAATCAACCAGTCAACCATGCGATTACGCCGATGGGCATGCACGGGAATTACCTGCCAGTTAATGCGATGCGGCGTGCTCGTCAACCGGTGGGGGGAGAAGAAGGAAGGAGATAATCACTGCTAGCAGATGGCCATATAAACTTATCTAAACTATGGTCCTACTATGGGTTAAATAAAACAAACCTTATAGTAACGAGGGGATTCAATGATAAATAAAAAAATATATATAAAAATGCAAAATACAAAACCGCAAAATTAATAGTATATAAAGTAAAAACACTGCTCATATGAAAAGCCAAACGGGAAATTATATTTAATGAGAAATGAATGGAGATGTAGGAATGGCAGTCAAGTAAAGCAGTTTAAAGTGCTTTTCGGCTTAGCACTAATACAACATGTACGCACGTACATTTAATCATCAATATAAGTATATAGTAATACCGTTCAGGTTTGAAATTAACAGATGGGTGGTAGATTCAGAAGGGGGGAAATTTCATACGGCAAAAATTGCGAGCAAGTTTTATGCCATGTCAAAGGGGGGGCTTTGTACAAATGAGCGGAAAAAACATGCATGAGAATAAATCACATGCATACTAACGAGGGGCATATGAAATAACGTAAGAGTGGCGATATACATATGTAAACATAACTACTACATATATACATATATATATAGTACTTAGCATTTCACCGTAATTTTTTCGCAAAACATCAACAGGGAAAAAAATCGAGTTCACCATACAGAAAAAGAAAAAGGCAGAAGAAACATCATATTTGTTGCAATCGCAATTTGTGCAAACTTTGTAATTATATTATTTCCTTAACTTTCGAGTGAAACGAAGGAACATTGTGGTTCGTCTGTGCGTAACTGCAGGAGTAACCTTTTTTTGTAGGCAACATAAGATAAGATATGCTTTTATTCTTATCACAAATTAAAAAAAACAACAGCGTGAAAAAAGAAAAAAAAAAAAAAAAAAAATATGCACAATAGGCCAACGGTGAAATTTCGATCGAATAACCTTTTATACAACAAAAACTGGAGCGCTATCTAACGCCGTGCGTGACTTCCAGTTGACGATTTAGAAATTGGCGAAACGGTTGTTCTGTTTTGCATATATATATATTGTATAGATAAATATTTTTCATTCTGTGATTTTAAAATGCCCGTTATGATGCCTACATGCTTATGTACTTTGCAATAAAGATAAAACTTTTCTTTCTACTTTTTAGTTTCCGCGGTTCCTTGTGGCGTTAATTTTTCATTTTCCTGCTTTTTTTTAGTCCCTATATTTTACATAATTTTCAAGAAAATGTGGCCTTTACATATTTAAAAACACTTTAAAATTCCCCCCCTTGCGCCAAGAAACGGAGAATAAAAAAAAAAAAAGAGGGAGAATCCGATCAAGTTTTGCAACAAAATTGACACTTTGTTGATTGAGCATTTGCAGAAAATGGGGAAAAAAGGAACTTTGGGTAAACAAGAGCTGCTGTGTTAACTCATACATCCATGTGCTTGCCTTTTTTCCTTTTCTTCCTTTTTTAAAAATTTGTTTTTAATTCGCCAAAATGAAGAGCATTTTGGATCACTTCCGCATTTTAAGCATACCTGTGGAGGATAATCCCCTTACAACCATAAATGTAAAAGCCTATATGATTAAAAGAGAAGTTACATGCATGTGTAATCTTGCACATCGCACGTGGAAATAACAACGCATAGAATGCCAATTCAGGGCTGTTTGCAAAATTGCAGCGTAGATATGTCAGCAAAAGAAAGACGGTCGCATTTACATGTCTTCTGCGCGCAGTATATTTATCCATATAATACATATATAAGGGCGCTGTCAATTATTTATGTGCATAACACTTCACCCCTTCGCAGCTGTTTGTAGCCAACTGCAAAGACATTTCAGACTATGACAACGGACAGAGCGATGCGCTGTGCGCTGCGGCACTGGATAACATCGTGAGCGAGGAAGATTTGAAGAGATTTTTTTCCAATTTTGGAAAAATAAACTCTTTTACTGTTATAGAGAAAAAGCATTTATCGAAGAATTTTAAAAAATTTGCTTATTGTGCGTATATAACGTACCGAGAAAATAATGTGGTTGAAGTTATTTTGACGTATTCCATTCAGGTGGATAATTATTTTAAAAGCAGTGTGCAATCTCCGTACTTTATAAATTTGGAAAAAAAAAAATTCGCATACTACATAAAAAAATATTATGAAAATTATTATGACTTATATAATGAGCGGAAAATAATTATTAACGAAATTTCAAAGATAAATAAGGAAAATAATAAGGGGAAGAAAAAATTAGGCCTTGTGGACGAGGATGGATTTACGGTCGTTCAAAGGGCTCCGGACAAACCTGAATTCATCAACTCTGTTTTCGTGCCAGCAAATGATAAATTCAGTTATTTAAAGAGGGAAAGGAAAACGAAAATTCATGAGAACTTTTACCTTTTTCAAAAGAAGGAGAGCATAAGAAACGCCGGTGAGCTTCTGTTGAAAAAGAAAAATAAACAGATAAAAAAATTAAGTCAGAAAATGTGACACGCAGAAGGATGGGAACGACGAATTTGCGTGAAGCCATGTGGATAGGAGGAAGCACCATCGATATGTGAAGATGGAATGATGCCTTCGAAGCAACACAAAAAAAGTTTGTGCAAAATGCACCAACATGATTGCAACAAATGTTGTAAAAACAGTTTCTAATGGAAAACTCAATTCAGTTAACCAAAAATGGGGAAAGAAAAAAACAACATTTTTAAAATACATGTTATGTTGTGAAAAATACCCCAATTTTTATAACATTATTTGCACACAAAAATTTATTTGTCTTTTTTCGATAAGATTATGCCATAAATTTGTTGTTCGTTATTTTATTTTATTCTCTTTTTTTTTTGTGGTTTATAAAACTTTCAAAATTTTGTTTATGATTATTCAGTCATTTTTAAAAATGTCTTTGTTTGAAGATATTATGACCTTGGGAAATTCCCCAATTTGGAGGGGCGATAAAAGATGGATATCGCGAACGTTTAGGGGAAGGGGTGAACAATATGCGCATAAGCACCTATATCTCAGCGCCTACTTTACGAAGTGGAAAATTTTAGAATGAAATATACACACAGTTTGGTAGACCTCTAAGGCGTACCGGCACTCGAAATTTTGGTAAAGCTGTACAGTCCTAATTGTCTAAGACATGAAAATAGCAGTAACATATAGCACGCGTTAGCCAGAGAACTTAAGGCGCATATGAAGACTAAACTGTTTAGACACGTTCTGCGCGAAGTTTTGCGAAGTGGGGGTTATGGGAAATGAGCATTTCTGCATCCACGTCTGTGTACATAATGCACAAATAAATAAACATATAACGTACGCGTTGCTTGCATCGCTGTGCGTGCTCATGAATGCGAGCATTTCGTTGTCATTCCGTTCATGTTTAGCACTAAGGTTACTTTTCTTTTTAAGGCCAAGAAGTAATGCTGCCAAATGGGACAAACAGAAGGAAGGCTTTAAAGAGTTATAAACCCGCATTGACAATTAGGATCTGCTGCATTCGTTTAGCACAATAAATGTATCACTTAACCAGCCGTCTGTTTTTTCAATTGTTTGAAAATGATAAATGATACATTTGGGAGAACTCCTTATAAGGGGAAAAAGGAAAAAAAGTTCAAATGGGATAAACGTTATAACGATATGCAAGTATGCAATATGTTAGCAACATTCTTTTCCCCCCTCCAATAAGTTGCAAAATAAAAAAATGGGAAAAAAAAAAGAAAAAATATATTAGAAAAAGTTGTTATGTATTAAATGTGCTTCTAAAGGAGAATTAACGTTTTTAAATTTTGGCTTAATAACATTTCTTCCTCTTATTTTTGTTTTATTTTGCTTTGCTTTGCTTTGTTCTGTTTTATTTTATTTTATTTTTTAACTTTGGAAAAAGGAAAAGGCGATTGCCTTATTACGATTTATGCTTAAATCTGGATTTTGCGGAAAAGGCACAAAACGAATTCTTTCTGGTTTCTGTTCACGTATGCATATAAATGAAAATACGCCATAGGTACATATAATGCGCACAATACAATACAATTACAATACGTATTCTGTTTTTTAATTTCGGCTGAAAATATTTATTCCCTGAAGGAAATGCTAAAAAATACTGAGTTGCTTTTTGTGTGCTCTATTTTCAAGCTGAACGCGATTGCATACCGTTATCGGGCGAAGGTATAGTACTGCATCGAATGAAAGATTTCTTGTATTCTTTCATGGCATACACATGGATGAGATGATGGATGCTACGTAGGTCGGACCTACGTAAAAAAAATATATAAATATATAAACATATAAATATGCATCTTGTATATAAACTTATATGCGTGTACCAATATGCATTAATCGCGTGCGCACGGCGTGACTTAGGCGCATATTCCTCGCTAGGGGTGGGAATACGGGGGCACTATACGGCTGTATATATATATGGATGGATGCTGCATACGTTATATATATATATATATACATATATAAAAATGTACGAAGTATATTTGCCGTATGCATATACTCACACGTTTCATATTCCCCCGGCAATTTTTCGTCGGCCAAATTTTTCCTTCGATCGGAAATATTTTTTTCAAATATTGAACTGAACGAATTTAACGACCAGGGTTATAAGATCGCGTGAGCAGGGCCCTTTTAAAGGTGTTTTTTTTTTTTTTTTTTTACTTAAGTATATTTATAAAGCTGAAGTCCTTTTGCATATTTTTTTTTCAGTTTCGTTTTTTCCCTCCTTTTCTGTTCTTTTTTTGTTTTTTTAAATGTACCTGCTTAATTTACATGTTTATTGTACGTGTTTATATCTTTAGATCTACTGCGAACATTTTTTTTATGTTCATATGCACGTATATTTTCACCCCATTTGAAAACCATTTGACAATCTTTACCACATTTATGTCATTTGTTTGAAGGGAAATGAACCGAAAGAAAAACACTTCTTGTTGCATTTTTTTTTTACATGTTCGTGCAATGACGAGTGTTTAAGAACCCACCCGCCCGGGTTTTCGATTGTGCTCGATTGTATGAACTGTGCATTTTGTTTTGCATGGTGCGTACACACGATGCGTGGATTCACATATGAATATGTATGCATATGCATGTATGTGCTTATTTATGCGATCCCCTCTTCGCATGCGCCGTGCGGACATGCACATGATTTTTTATGGAAGAAGTCTTTAAGACTTTACATTCATAAGTAGCGATATACATAGCGATACATGGCAATACGTATACCAGTACATATTTGAACAAGGCAATTTTCAAAATGTAATATGAAAATCTTCCAAATAAAGGAAAAGAGAGTAATTTTTCAAAAAGAGTAAAAAAAAAAAAAAAAAAGAGGAAACAAAAAAAAATGAGTAAATCACCAAGTGAAAAAGATAAAATGAGAAAGGAAAGACAAGAACATAAGGATAAATCACAAGGTGTACACGATGACAGATGGGGTCATGTAATTAGCAAACTCTTTAGCATAAAAAAAACTCAAGACCGATCAAGTGAGAAGTGGAAAAAGGAGAAAGAAACAACTGCTAGTGTAAAATATGATTTGCGCGAATTGATCAGCTACAAAAGTATATGTACCCTTAAGGACGACGGCGTTCATGGACATAAAATAGGTCACAGTAATACGTTAGACGATTTCCAAATGTATAAAACGAATTTTTTAAGTGATAGCATCACGGATTTTTCAAAGTTAGAAATCAAGGGTACCTTGAATGCGAACTCACCGCCGACGAGTTATAAGAATAGAATTAACGATAACGGGAAAAGAAGAAACACCAGCAAGGACAGCAATAGGACCAACCGAAGAAACAGAAGCAAAGACAAGGCACGCAGTTGCGATGATCAGAAGGGTGCAAAAAAACAGGGGAGCCTCCGAACAACCGACATCGAAATAGTAAAGGAGAAACGCCCCAAATTAAAAACGGACGAGAAGGGCCGCTCGAAAAGGAACAGACGTCCTGTTGAAGTACACCACAGTCGTAAAAAGTTCCTCGTCGAAAGAGGAGGAAGAGAACGAAGCAGTGCTGTAAAGTGCAGTGATTCTCTAAATAACAACCGAGTATGTAAGACACCCTCGCCGAAGGCATTACATACGAAGAAGCAAAAGATTAGCAGTGTAGCAGAGGACACTTTTGAGATACAAAAATGTAAGAAAAATATATGTTTAAAAAAGTTACGTAGTGAAGGGAAAACGTACCATTCAGATAATGATAACTCCAAAAGGAGCAATTTTTTTAGTTGTAAATTTTTACAAAATTTAGATTTTAATAAAGCAAAAGCGAATAATAATTTCCCCATGCAGTTGTCATCAGCGCATGGGAAAACTGATCATCATCATGAATGTAAAAAGAAGCATAAAAAAATACATTTTGCCAATCATAGTGATAATAAAGTAAACAGTTGCTTTTGCAATTGTGACACAAGTTGTGAAAGGAATTCCCATTCCGACACGTATGTTATTTGTTCCCCTCAAAAAAAAAAAAAGGGGAAAATAAAAAGTCCACATAACATCCGTTTTTGTGATAAATTTGTTAAAAAAAATCAGTGCAATGATAGGGAAGATAAAATGGTATTTCCCAATTCTTCCCGATTGTGTAACTCATATTTTTGTGCACATAAGAGAAAAAGGCGAAGTGAAATTAGCCAAGGAAAGAAATCGCGCGTCAGAAAGGGGGCGAACTGCCGCCTTCCTTACCCAAATTACAACTTCACGTTAAGAAACATTCAGAAGAGAAAAAAGATTTACTTTCATTTTAGAAAAAGTAGAAAATGTCGCTTGAAGAAGAAAGAGGGCGTCAAAAAAAAGAAGAGAGATAAAGTAGGCACACGCCGCTTAAGCGAAGAAATCAACAAAATGATTAATCCCATGGAGGAGGGGGGTCCCCCAAAGGGAGAGAATATCCCCGTTGTAGATAAAGCAGACCCACATGCAAACGTTATGCAGAGCGAAACGGATTGTAAGCCAACCGAATGTTCGATCATTGGAGGAGAAGAGGACAAAGACGATTTGCACGAAGTGGATATAGAACCACCAGACAGGAAAACTCAGGAAGAACAAAACGCTCAGCAGTCGAGTCAGGATTTAAGGAATAAATATGAAGATCCGTCAAAAGAGGACAACCCAGAGAACGAACCGCTAGCAACAAACCTGTTTGGTGAAATTAATAACCAGATCAATCAACCCCCCATTGATTCCCCACTGGGGAAGGACAAAAACGAAATGGCAGAGGGATCACATAAAGAACTCAAAATAACGGGAAAGAATTTCCTAAAATATGATGAAGAAATATTTGAAAAATTCTACAACGATGTGCATTTAAATATTGGGAAGATTGTTACAAATAGGAGAAAAAAATATTTCCTAACTTATAAAATTGTTAAAGATTCCTACTTTCGCATATTAATTCTGAATAGCGAAAAATTGGAAAAAAATATTCTTCAGGCGATAGCCATTCAGGATGTCATTTTGTACGATAAAAATGTCAAAATTTTTAGCGACCCCTTTTATGTAAGAAATAGTAGCAAGCTTTACGCTGTGA
Source organism: Plasmodium coatneyi (assembly GCF_001680005.1). Taxonomy (NCBI): domain Eukaryota; phylum Apicomplexa; class Aconoidasida; order Haemosporida; family Plasmodiidae; genus Plasmodium; species Plasmodium coatneyi. The sequence goes on along the minus strand of NC_033566.1, from coordinate 969,896 downwards.
AATTCTTAAAGGTGTTTAGCTTAAAGTATTTAAAAAAAATAAAAAAAATGAGTGACATCATATTTTCCGATGCGGAAGAGGGAAATCTTAATGTAAAAACGGAAAATTGTGAATCGACTGATTTGCACATTGCAACTGAGGAGAATGCATCCTCAACGGGTAAGCAAAAAGACGATTTGGGGAAGAACGATTTAAGTAAAAAGGTGCCCACCGATTCAGCGGATGAGCCTCCAAATGGGAATCATTCGGAAGGCACAGAAACGAACGAGGAGAGCGGCCTTAAAGGAGCAATAAAAGAAGATACACAGGATGGGGAGACTACTGATGCGCAGAAGAACGCGCCTGAAGGAAGCAACATGAGCGACGGTGACGGAGGGAACGAAAATAAGTGTAGCGATAACGAAGATGAGGAGATTCACGCCATGAACAACTCAAGTGACAACTACGACCATGTCAGTAACGGTGGAAGTAAGAAAATAAATAAAGGAGCAAAAAATTCCGATAAGGAGAACCCCCCCAAGGGAAATGCCAGGATAAATACCAAGGACAAAAAAGGAAACGAAGATGTTAATAAGAAAAAAAATGGCAAGGATTCCCCGGTGAAGAAGAAACCAAAGGAATTATCCAAAAGTGTGAATAATAAAAAAAGCAAAACAAGAAGCAACGTGAAGGTGAAAAGTGAAAACGAAGCGCTCAGCAAGGAAGAGGAAGAACACAACTACACAGGCGTCATATATAATGACAAGAAAAAGTTTTATTTTAATGTTCACAGAATTGTGGATATAATAAAGATGGTTAAAGGGTCGGAGGAGAAAACAAAGTTCTACCTAGATGGCCATAATAACAATATGAAGAAGAAATGGAAGCTCCTTAAAAAAGTGGAAAAAACATTATTTCTGGAAAATCTTGTCATGGATGATGAGGATGTGCTTTTTAAGAGACCCAAATTTTTTAACTGCTTAATTGAAGAATCCATTGATAACTACAACGTAATGTACGAAGCGGAGAATGGGACTATGCACCTGTTCGAGAATAAGTTGGATCGATTGAAAAAGAAAAAGGGGGGTAATAAAGCAGAAGCGGATACATCCAACAAGTATATCGAATTGAAGGATGAAGAAAGGGGATTTAAATATATTGGCTATCGCGTCAGTTTTGAACTAAAGAAAGACAACAAAAAAAAGAGTAACTTCAAGACCGGCATTATAAAGTATTACTCCCCCAAATATAAGCAGTTTTTTATTCACCATATAGAAAATTTTAAATGCAATGGGTCCATAGCGGGTTCGCCGAAGAGTACGAGCAGAGACATGGGGTACTCAAGAGGAGGAAGCAAATCAAGGGCCACCACCCCATCGTTGTACAACAATTCGAAGGAGCATCACCCTTTTGCCGACATAGAAAGTGCACAATATGGTAAGGTCGACCAGGAAATGGACAAACCGATCAGCGATAGGCAGAACGGGGAGCAGCCACATGCAGAGGTAACCAATCAGAACAACGATTGCATAGTCCGAAGCGAAGAAATGATGTACCTCAATTATGAGAAAAAGCTAGATGAAGAAAATGGAAAGAAGAAATGCGATTTTATTTTCTCAGATGTGAAGGGCTGGTATTCCCCCCACTTCTACAACATAAAGGTGCTAAAGACGGTTAGAGAATTTGAGCGCTTTGATATACTTGATAAAAATGACAAAAAGAAGGAGCAAATCGATTATAATCTTCTGAAGAGGAAAGATGAATGCTCCATATGTAAGGATAGCATCCTGTTTATGAAGGGGCATGACCATTACACCAGTAACCTATCCTCCATCATATACGACTTAAGCAGCGAAATGGAAAAAAAGGAAATGGATGAACAGAATATGATCAACGTTTACTGGGGTATTAAGTGTTTTATCTGTTCGAAGAAATTTCATGCCAATTGTCTCGACGATGAGGTGATAATTACCAAATGGTATGACAAAAATGTGCTAATGAAGGAGTATAAAAAGTACATTTATAAGAACAGCCTGAAGAAGGATAAGAAGTGCTTCAAGGGTGATAAGGAGAAAGGCAAGAGGAGTTCCACCAAGAAGGAGGAAAAATCGAAGCGGGTAAAGAAGAACACCAACAATGTTAGCGATTCGAAATGCACCGGAGGAGGGGGAGACTCCAAGTCGAACAAACATAAAAAAAATTCCAGTGGGAAAAGAACCACCGGGAGTAGCAAAAACGGGTCGAACGGTGCCGTGAAGGAGGAAAATGATGACCAGGAAGAAAAGAGCAGCAAAAGGAAGAGAAAGAAAGGTGGGAAGGAATGCGCCAACCAGAACCGAAACGTTAAAAATAATGACAGTGAAAATGACTACAAGAGTGACGACAAAGACGAGCAAAACAAAAGCGACGAGTTGAATGATGAAGAAGATACCGATACGGAAGAAAACAACTGCACAAAATCGAAAAGTAAGAAACAGAGGAAGTGCATAAATTACGTGCCAGCTGTGAAGTACAATGATATGAGTTACAAAAAGTATGTGTGTAAAGACTGCTATCGATGCATATACTGTTGTGAGAGCATATACAATTATAAGCAAACGCCCAATATAGCCAATTATGTTATATGCAAAACGTGTAACATGGTTGCACACGGATCTTGTTGTTTCCCAAATGTGCCCGACATTTACCTCTTTAATTGGAAGTGTGACGAGTGCCTGAAATGCAACAAATGTGACTACTCTAATTTGTGCTTCATAAATTACAACGAGTGGGAATTTCACCTGGACTGTTGCATCAACTGCTACAAAGAATATGAGAAGAAGAACTTTTGCATAATGTGCAATGAGAAGTACGAAATAGATGATAGCAACAAATGGGTGCAGTGTGATGTGTGCAAATTTTGGATTCACCTAAATTGCGATAAAGATGAAAGTAGAAATATTGAAACATTGTCAATAAAAAGTATCAACTATAAATGTCCCACATGTAGGTCTGGTTCATTTCATGATAAAATCGAGCGAATTCTATACCTTTTCTTCCTTCTTGATAAGTACAAAAATTTCACCTTCCACGTGCCTATCAACTTTTACATCTACTGGAGGATTGTTAAGATACCCATGAACCTCTACATTATGAAGAAGAAAATTTGGGAGAAGAAATACAGCACCATATTGGAGTTTTTGTACGACTTTTTCCTCATCATACATAATGCCAAAACGGTGCATATGCCCAACACCCCAATTTATAGAAATGCCTGCATCTTTGAAAAGAAGGGAAAAGTTATCATAAAGAATATGTTCAATTTGGAAAATGAGGATCTCAACAAATTTATTGATGATTGTTTGGAGACTTACAAAAAGGATACCAATGAAGTGGTAACCAATGATAATAACAAAGTGGAGGAGGAGGGTAAAAATTACGACGGTATGTTCACCTCCGGTGTGAATAAAGTGGCCGCTAGTATATGTAACAATAATAGGGACGACATTCTCGCCAATAGTCTTGACAACCATATGGATAAGAAGAATGTTGTGCTGAAATCGTACCACTCGGAAAATATGAACCATTTGGGCTACCCTGGAACTGGCAAAAAGATGATCCCCACTGTGGGTGAGTTTACCAAATCGGGCTTCTACCCAAACCCGGATGGTGATATCTCTCACACGGGGGGAATTAACCATCGAGATTCAGATGATGAGAACTTTGGGGAGAACTCACTCCTTAATGAGTACAGTATGCACGAGGGGATGCACAACTCCAGCGGTAGGACATACCAATCGAATAGATGCCTCAACGGAGATGATACATTTGGAAGTGGTATTATAAAGAGTGAAACTAATGTGCAATCATATATAAGCGGGACCGATTTATATAATGATTACACTCCAATGGAAGAGAAGTACCCCATGGGAGGAGCGTACGATAGGAATACTGTAGATATGCCCGCAAGTAAGGACGATATGACTTTATACAATCTCAATAATAACGATGTTGGTAAGAGCCTCTTAAACAATAACTTACTTAGGAAGAGAAAATTGGAGGTGCTCGAAAAGGACATCACACAGTATGAGTTACACGAACTGTTCAATTTTAAAAGCGACTGTGTGTTTATCGAGAAAAATGAGGAAATGTTTGTCCCTCAAAATTGTGGCATAACCAGTTATAATATCCTTACAGTTAATGTGAAGGGAAAAATTTATTTTAATCGATCTTTTGACAAATTTGACGAATTTGATGTTTGTAAGGTGAGGAAGTTGCATCTATTAACTGGGGGAAGTTTCTCATCCAGCTGCGGATCAGCCAAGGGGGAATCCTCTTCCGAGGGGAATACCCAACAGGGTAACCACAGCAGTAAGGAAGAGAAAACTCCCCTTGTAAATGATGAACAGGGTAGTATGTCAACAGAGGAAAATCCAAAGGGGGAAAATAAGGTAAATTCCAATCATGCCCAATCGAACGTATTTGTCAAGGATAACATATTCATGATTGACATCAGGAAGGACAAAGTCAAAATGAACCAAGTGGTTAAGGTGGAGACTAGGATTTTTAACCCAGTGAACGATGCCTACAAATTTTTGAAGTGTATGCAGATAGTTTTCTTTGACCAGAACGGTCCAAGTGAGCATACCCCATCGAAGAATGTATCATCTGTAGGAATGAATTATCTTACAAGGCGTGTAAACTACAGCAGTAGCGATGACGAAAGTGCTGATGATGTAACGGTGGAACATGTTGATAGGAACAAGGGGGAGGCTATATCCCTCGATGACATCATTTCCCTCATGGAGGGAAGACGTTCCAATGGGGGATCAAAAGAAAGGTACCAGAGTAGTGCAAATCGTAGAAACGTCCCCATTGAGAAAAATGTGCCAAATAAAAAAATAAAACTTTTCAACAATGATATTTTGAAAGAATATTGCCACGTTTGCGGATGCATAGAGTATAAGAACCCGTTGATTTACTGCGGTTCATGTGGGGTGTCTCTTCACTACGCCTGTGCTAATATTTCCAACCCATTTTTATTTAACTTGACTGGTTACGCAGAACACAGGAAGGAGATAAATCAAATTTTTAACATCATCACGAGGAACTTTAAATGTAATCAATGCATTAAGTGTGACAAGTGCGATACCCACTTTAGTGACGCCGTGAGGGATACCTTCTACTCGAACATCACCTGTATGGATACATATTGTGGCAACGATTTTATGAAAAAAACAACGCTCAGTTATTTTTACAATTTGAAGATTGAAGTGGTTACTCTGAAGAAGGATAAAAACGAACGAAGGAGAAAAATGCTGGCGGATATTGATGCCATCAAATTTGTTGAAAAAGGGGAAGTAACATCTCCCATGATTAGCGAATTGAGTGGAAGTCCAAGGAGTGAGGAAAAGAGCATGCAACAGCCGTGTGCACTTCTAAAAGTGGAACTAGGGGAAAGCTGCCCTGTTAACCACCCATCCACGGAAAAAATGGAGAAACAAAACGTTAATGATAATAATGATCAGCAGGGGGAGAACCAGCTGGATAGTAATAATCAACCCTTGTGCTCAAAAAAGAGGAAGATGCAAAACAGCATTGACGTGGACATACAGGTGAAAGGTCAGATAGGAGACCCAAACACCACAGGCACCATCGCTGATGTGAAAGAAGAATCCAAAACTGTCCAAACGAATAGCGAATTGGAGTTATCGCCAAACAAGAAAAAAGTGTCGCCCAAGAGAAGAACTAGTAGTGAGAAAAATGAAGAAAATGAAAAGATGGACCAGAGTGCCCCAAGTAGTATTGTCACCATACTGAATATACATGACGTGACGCAAAGGGTGATAAAGTGCTTCTGTTGCGGAAAATCCGTACATAGTGAATGTTTTTATCGAATAGATAATAGCGGGGATAGTGCCGATAAGAACGACAACGATGTGCATAAGAAGATCGTAAGGACTATATTCAGAAGGAGCTACGTTAAGAAGAATCATAGTAAAAAATTGCATTCGCCTGGAAAATTAGTGAAGGGGTTATATACATCAAACGAGGCAACCCTACGAATCAGCAAAAATAACACACCGATGGGAAGTGGTCAAATTGGGGAAGAGGGCAACACCGCAGAGGGAAACAACCTGATCACATCATTCACATCGCAGGATAATGAAACGACTACCACCACTACAGAAGGAACGAACGCTGCGGCAATGATGATGGTGGTTCCTCCCCAGTTCAAATCGAGCACGCCGAAGAAGAATAAATTAGGGACACACCTCAGCAGTAGCCATATCGTTAGTGAGGACATGCACACGAGTGTTAAGTGCATTATGAATAGAAACAGCGCAGAAGAATGCACCATCCAATCGACCAGCGTCAATATTAACAGTAAGGCTGAATGTTCCATATTGAGCAACCACATAACGGTATTGAAAAGGAATGAAATCAACACAAGTGAGAACTCTCCACTGAATAATGACCCCTCCAATAGTGACGTCATTCCAAGTGATGAATTTGTAAGAGAATTTTTAAAAGATGAGAAAAAAGCTGAAACGTATATAGAAACTGTAGTTATAAATGGAAAGGTGTATAATAAACACCTTATGAATGAGATATACGATGTGATAAGGCAAAAGAAAAATGCGAAAGTGAAAAACTTATCGCATTTGTTCATTGCCAACATTGATGAAGCTGTAATGTATTCCGTACTGAACGAACTTTTGAAAGGACTATATAGTTACCTTAATGAGAAGTTAAATTACTACAGATCGAACAGAAATCTAAAGAGCGTTTTAAAGATGGAAAAAACAGATAAATCTAAGAAGGAAAAAAATGACCTGTTTGATAAGAAGAATCTCATTAAGGATAATAGGGACGATATGAAAATTTCAGGAATGTTGCTAAAAATTAGCGCCTTAATTTCTGAGACCTTTTCAGTGCCCTCGAAAAGAAGGGCATCAAATGGGAAAAACGGAAACAGGAAGAGAAGCAGTACGAGTTGTAGAAAAAGGGCCATTAATGATAATCCAAGTGGACGCAGCATGAGCTATACGGCAAGTGAACATTTTAAAGGAAACAACCCCAGTTGTGTGCAGGTGAACAAAACCAATGACACGCTGCTATTTGGAACAAATGCGGATAATGCATTTGCGACACCGCCCTATTCTGTGCATAGTGCGGAAAATCATAGGAATTCCCCGATTCACGTCGACCGTTTTGGCACATACGAAATGAAGCACTGTAGCAGTGCAAACGGGGGTAACCATTTCGATGGGGCGAATAATGGGAAGGGTGTTCCCAATTTTGTCGACATGATGAACGTGAATGATGTGAGCGCAACAGGCGCCACGGGGTTAAGCAGCTCAGCTGGGTTAAGCGACATTGGCGAACATGCGGAACCCAAAGTGCGGAACCTCACCAGCAGGAAGAACAAAAATGGCACGAACATGAACAAGAGCATATACACTACGCGCTGCAAATTTAACGAAAAGAACATCGAAAAGTTGACCTCCCCCACAGGGAAGAATACCAATTCTGCGTACTCTTCACCAAAAATGAATTATAGCCCTATCAGGAAAATAATCAATTTTGATAAAACGAACAATGTGAAGGTGAATCTGAACAGCGTGAGCAATTACAACAGCGTCCCCATCGTGAATAACACGAGCAATGTAAACGGGATGAGGGACATGGGTGGCCTGAACAGCATGCATAATATAAATACCATAAGCAGCGTTAACAGCCTAAACAGTGTTAACAACGTCAGCAATTTCGACGGAGAGAACCTCTGCAGGAGCAGCAGTGTCAATCTGCAGAATGTAAGCGTCGATGTCGGAAGCAGCGTATACAACCTGATTAGCGTGAACAACAATGTTAACACGTCGAACACGGTGAACGTTAGCGACGTCCTGGGAAACTCCCTTAACGCAAACGGTATAAATATCGTGCAGAATATTAACGTACAAAATAATAACAATACGGTAATAAATGTAAACGGCATAGAGGGAAGGAAGGAGTCCTTTGTGAACTATGCCCACATGGGAAACGCCGGCACCATTAACACGATGAGCAGTATAGGTAGCGTGATCAATACGAGCGGAATGGGAAGCATCAACGGTGTCATGACCGATACGGGGATGAGCAATCTCGATAGTGCCCTTCCCCCAGGAGGAACCCTGTTCGGTGGAAACCACACAGCACATATTAATAGCATGAACGAAATGATCCACCCGTTTAGCAAGGCCACCTGTGCAAATGACGGAGAAAACGTGTACCACTACAATGATAATATGGAAGCATGCAACGTGCCAAGTAATGTGGGCAGTATATTCGTAAACGATGCCAACATTCACCCTGCGCCAACTGCATATGCACATGGAAAATTAGATTACGAAGTGAATGAAGCGTCACAGGAGAAGAATGTGTACGGATCGTATCTACACAGTAACGAAATGAACACATATAAGAATAATTACTATTTTTATAACCAACTGGGAAATGGTAGTAATTCCCCTCCGAAGGACGACATGGCAAATGTGAATATGCCTTTGGATTATTACACACCTATACGGAATGGTAGCAATAATTTTAATCCTGAGATGAATGTTACACCGTTTGAGGGCAGGATAAATAACGAAAGCTTCGAAATGAACAGAAAAATAATGATCAATGTAAATGCTAGTAATGAACAATCCATCCTGTATAGGGATAATGTCAACGTTAATTTGCATAGTAAGGAAGTGTCAGATGTGTATAGAGATAGAAGCAGTAGCTCAGAATTTCGCAATATGAACTACGGCAATATTTCCGATGGGTATGAAGTGAGGAGCCAGAATAAATTCACTGATATAAACAGCGTTTATAATAAAAATATGAACAAGAAAGATCAGGCGCACACGAAAACACTGCTCAAGTCGAACATTCCCAACTTGGACAAGTTTATAAATAGCAACAAGAATAAAAAGTCCTCTCCGGCGAGCGAGAAGTTGGCAGGGGAGGATAACATAGGCGGAAATGTCTGCGGAAGTGGAAACTACAATTACAATCACAGATACGGCAGCAATTACAGCGGTAGCTTCGACCCGAGCGTATTCAATTATAATGAAAATGCACCCTCCGTGGGGAACGTTAATGAAGGGGCAAATGTCATAGCTCCAGAATTTCACACACCCAACGAAAACCCCAACTTTTCCGACAACATATTACACAAAGAAAATATGATCAACATAAGGGTTGAAAAAAATATTTCTAACAACGCAGATCATGTAGTGAAAAGTGTGCAGAAGTGCATTCTTTATAACCACCATGGGAAGGAAGGGATCCACATAAATATGTCCAATGAGGTGAAGTATAACATGCAAAACGGCCAAACCTATGCCAGTGGAGAAGCGATGGAAGGAGCAGAACTGGCTAGAAATAAGAAGGGGAAACTGAATTTTTACTGTAAGAATATTTTGATCAAGAAGGAAAATGTAAACAGCGACATCAACGGGGTGAGCGGCATTAGTACAGAGAATGCCAATGAGTTGGAAAGCTGCAATAACAATGTAAGCGATCAAATGGAAAAGAAGAAAAGGAGGGGCGGCAATTCCGCGTCCAACGGTAAAGAGCGTAAAAAGGAAAGATCCAGGGCGAATCAAAGCGCAACAGAAAATGGAAGTCAAAATAAGAATGCTAGGAGAAAGAAAGGAAGGGATAAAAACGAACAGGATGAAGAGGCCGAAAAGGTTGAAAAGAAGCCAGCAAGGAATGTCAAAAAGAAGGAGGAAAAAAAAGAAATGGAGGAAGAGAAGAACCAAGAAAAGGAAAAGAAAAAGGCTAGACCGAGGAAGAGGGCGTCGAAGGAGGAAAAACAGGATGAAAAGGAGAAGGAAAAGGAGCAGGAACAGAGTAAGGATAAAGCGAAAGAAAATAAAAGGAAGGACACAAAAGGGGAAAAATGCGAAAAGGATTCCAAGGCGACTAAATCTTCCAAAGTAGAAAGGGAAACAAAAAGGGTCAGGGTGAAAAAAGAGGAATCCTCGCAGGAGGGCCAAAAAGAAGGAAAGGAAGAAAAAAGAGTTAGGGGAAAAGATAAAGAGGATGAAAAAAAAAGGCGAAGGAAAACGAATGAAAATGCAGAAGAAAAGGAGAAAAAGAAAGCGAGCGAAAGCAGGACAACACAGGTGAAAACGAAGAAGGAAACTAACGAAGGGAAAGTAGATGCAGAGAATAATAACCTAGCGGAGGATAAACTACACGAGGTGAAGGGGAACAGTAGTTCGACTGTCATTCCCCTTAGCAGCAAGTTTGTTTCTGGCAGTACATACATTCCTGATGTTCCCAAAAATTGCAGCATGGAAGGTAGGTGCAAAATGGATGACAGTTACGTCACAGAGAGCGATGAAGAGTTGTGCCTATGTTCGGACGGCTCAGAATCTGATAACTCTACCATGAATAGAGGACGGGCAGGCAGTAATCGAAGGAGAAGCAGAATAAACAAATTAAGCGGATTTTTGAAAAAGAATAAGTTCGTGTTGAAATCCAAGTTCAAGAGGATCACCCCGAATACGTACCTTTGCCATAGCTGTGTTGTGTTGTACAAAAGTGACTTTTCGTTTAACGCGTTTAAGGAGGAAATCGCGTCGGTTGAAAAGAGAGTGTCTGGAAATGGTAACGAGACGAGCATCCTTTGCGATGATAATGTTGCCAAGGTTAAAAGAGAAATCAGTGCGAACGAGGGGGAAGTTCCCGTTGAACAGAATAGCATAATGAAGGGCGTTGTTGTTGAAGGGAAGGAAGAGCAAAACCCCGACGGCACGGATGATGGAGTAACGCACAGCACGAACGCCATTAATGACGGAACAGGGGAACTGTTGTGTAATCCCAGTGCATGTGAAGAGCTCGTAAATGTCGATGCGAAACAGAACGGAGGAGATGAAGGAGACGAAAGAAATGAGGCAACGATGGATGGCCAAAATGTAGATGGTGCCCCCCCTGAGAATGACGAAAAAAACGTGCCAGTTAATAAAACGCATGACTGTAAAGGAAGTAACAATCAAGAGGAGAAGGACTACTTCGCGATAATCAACGAGCCCAGTGGAAAATGTCACCCGGACGGGATTTACTGGATGAACAAGATATCTGCACACAATAACACCTTCTTCAACCGTGCCTACTTAAAGGGGATGAAGGCAACCACTAATATTAGGTACTTCCTTGAAAGGAAGGGAGACGTTTACAAATGCTCCATTTGTTGTATGATCTGTGAGTACAAAATTGGCAAAGGTGACAACAGTGCACCTGACAGTGCGCCAGACAGTGCACTTGAGAAGACCGCAGAGGACGAAAATGACAATTTGAACAACCTCCTCTTATGCAACGCATGCAGTTTACGCCATGGGCACATTCAGAAGTACTTAATTTCATACCCTGAAAATAGCAGCTACAGGAGCAAAACTACGTTCACCTTAAACAAGGAACGAAGTGAAAAAAGGAAGTTGTATGAATTGGTTTATTTGGTCATAAAAATGAGTTTTAGATTTATGTACTATAAGAAGAATTTCTTTAAAGCATTTTGCCATCTGCTAGATGAATTTCTCCGAAGAAATAAATCCAATGTGAAACTACTGTACCGTTTATATTTTGGCAAGACCTTTTTTAAGTATGATGAGTTTTTTCCCTTTTTCATCAAGAAAGTTAGGAGGGATAAAAATTTGAGGCTCCTATTTGGTAGGAGTGGTAATATGGTTATGCCTTTTGGATCGACACACCAACATGTTTTGAGGTACGCTCTGAACCTCTTTTGCGTTAGATTGTCCTATTGTTGTAGGAAGGGGAAAGGAAAATCGAGTGGCGCCACAAATTCAGTTCGTATGTCCCTCACGGCGAGGAAGTTACTGTTTTGTTATTATAAAAAGGGGGTTTCTAGCGGGACTGAAAATAGGGGCAGCTACTTCGATCACGTCGTAAGTTACTCCCTTTATTTTTTGCATTTGTATTACTTGCACAAGTTGCACGATAGTGAGGTGAGGAAAAAGCGAATGTGCAATGGTGCAAGCAAAGCAGGACGTGGAAAAGCAGAACGCGAAAGCGAAGGCTCGCTTGGGTTTACAGTTAGATGTGCACTTGAAAGCGCCGCGAAAATTTTGAAGAAAGTCCGCATTATGGGGAGAAAAAAAAGGAGAAAAGTTAACCACAATTTGTTTCTGAAAATGAAAAACACGGAGGCCTTCGCAGGTGCCTTACGAACATTAAACCGGAGCCAGTCGGAATGGCCCATCCTGCTTAGGGAAAACCACATGACAAAAAAAGATTTGACGACTAGCAGCCCAAGTAGCAGCGCTTGTAAGAAAGGGCAGCCCAAAGGTGGGAAGTCAAAACTGTTTAGCAAGCGAAATGCCAAAGGAGCGGCCTCCCTTTTGTTATATGAGAAAACGTGCAATGAATATAAAAGGGATGATCAGAATGAGAAGGACACACTTGTAATTAGCCCCTTCCAAAGTGGGAAGTGTCAAAAGAAAGTAAAGCAATATGTGAAGAAGATCAAATGCACCATAAAAAATAAACTAAATTTATACGTCAAAATAATGCTTAATATGTACATGCAGGAAAGTCTGAATATGATAAAATGGCAAGACGATGATAGGAAACGGTTAAATCGGGGGAACACTAAGACTTGCCTTTTGTGCCATTACGGGAACTACCTCTATAAGGGAAGGCTAATCCCATTCTATGATATCTTTATTCATAGCGAATGCTTAAAATGGAGCCTAAATTGCATACAGTACTATAAGTTGAATAGCAGTAGTTGTGAGTGCCGTAGTAGGATCGTCCAAGAGGCGATGGAATCGAAGGTGAATGTTAAGAAGAATCCCTCGAATGATAGAAAAGGAGCAAGAAGCCCTTCCAGCAAAGGAGACAAAATGAAATCCGCAGAAAGTGGTTCATGTTCGGTTAAGAATGAACCAGTAGGAGGAGGAACTGAGAATGCCGACAGGAACAATGCCCACACAGCTGCACAGGTTAAAAGCGCCAACGGGAGTACATCCCATGTTGATGGTGCCAACCTGAGCAGCACCCACGAAAGTAGCAACCACCTTGATGACGATACGAACAAAGGGGGCCTTCCGAACGGCGCAATCGGAACGCCTGTAAAGAGGGAAGAATGCTGCGGGGAAAGCGAAGCAGGTCAGCAAAACCATAATGAAGAAAATCTATCGAAAGGAATGACCAATCCGGAAGAAAACCTAAACGTTAAGAAGAGCATAAAAAATATAAAACTAAAGGATAACATCGAATGGAGAGAAAATAAAAACTTCTTCCATAACTACGAACATATAATCGAAATAGAGGAAGATGACGTGAAGGAAATAATTTACGACTCCATCAATTCGACGTGCTTTCTGTGTGGTTACAAAAATGCCAGCATATACTGCAGCAATGAAAACTGCAACATAAAATTTCACCTCAATTGTGCTTTTTACTCTACCATGGTGAAGAATTCTCATCAGAATATTTTTTTTTACTATGTAAAATGTTTCAAATTGATTAAATTTAACAAGGACACCATTTTTTACAAATATTGCCACTCATCCAGTAACGGGGAGGACAAGAAACTGGTGCAGTCGCTATATGAGGACATTTTCCCCGTGCACATCATCTACAATGTAAAAAAAGTGTGGTGCAATAAATGCTGGAATGCGAAGAAGATATACGATTCGTTTTACATAAATAAGGAAAACATGCACTGTTCCAGTGCAAGTGAACCGAGCAAAGAAGTGGAAAAGGTCAAGGGAAGACCCGAGGAACAGGCGAAAAACGTGGAACATGCGGAACCTGCGAATTGTACTGCTAAGGATGAGGAAGTTATACAAGGTGATATTACCCCTGCATGTAGTAATCTCAATCAGGATGACACCACAACGGGTGGGTTAAATGTGGTGACAGAAGCAAACGATCAAATAAATGTCACACGCAACCACGCAGAGATAGGAGAAAATAGTAGAACTTCCGACGAATCGAAACCTAAACGCATCGCAAGTAGGAAAAAAATAAACGTCATGGAAAGTCTGAGGAACATTTACAAACATTTCATCGACTTCTATTATGAAAACGAATCGTACTACGTTATGGATAGAATTCTCTACAGCATAAATGAGTGCGTGAGGATAAGGTATAGAAACAAGCCCCTCAACTTGGTGCAGGGTGTGCTAAATAAAGAAAGCAAGATAAAAAGCAAAATGAAACATTTGGAAGGCATCATTAACGAATGCGTCAACAAAAATGAGGATAATAGTTTTGTTAATGATGGGTACCAATTAATATTTCAGCGAAATGTTCAAAATGAAGAAGGAACAAATGAGCAGTTAATAAAGAAAAGTGATTCATGCAATAATGGCGATGAGCATGAAGAGAGCAACCTACATACAAATGACGTAAATGTGCAAAACATTATTGACAATAAAAATATGGAAAATATTTTCAAGTCGTATTTTATCCTAAAATATTTTTTATACATTGGTAGAGAAATAGCCCTAAACAATGAGGAGTATTTTTTTTTAAAAAAAAAAGAGAATTCCTTTGTTAGATTTGTTTATTCGAATGATGAGCAGACTTACAACGTGTATTTGCCCCACGTGCTTTACAGTAATGCCGTGGACGAAATTGCAACCGCATCGTGTAAGGATACAACTACCAATGTGAAGGATAAGAGCAGCAAAGGAAATCAACCAACAACTAATGAGCAAGTAATAAGTGATAAGAATGAGCAGCAGACGCAGCCACATGAACAGCTGCGTAAGATTTGCTACACGACCTTCATCGATGATGAGTCCGAACCGGAGAAGGACAACTCGGAAAATAACCTGAGCAGCAGTAGCGACAACGAAATGGAAGAAACGGAAATCGCGCACTACTACAGCAGAGAAAGGAAAGACAAACGAATGAAAAGCATTAACCTTTACTTCGATGTAAAGGGTATCAACAGAAAGGTAAATATAACAAAACTGCAGCAGGTTAGTAATTATAGCGACTGTAAGGAGAGTAACGATGCGGTGGCACTACGCCCCAATGTGGACGAGGAGATCGAAAGGAACGGGAATGACACCACCACTACGGCAGCCATCGGAATAGATACCAGAAAGGCAAGTTTAGAACGAAGCACTTGCGAAAGTAACAGCGTAACGGAAAAAAATGAATCCTTTTTAAATACGATTATAAGTGATACGAACGATGTGTTTATCAAGAGAACAAATGAAAAGCTATTCTCGAACTATAAGTTTAATTGTCCAAATAGCATGAACCTGCCCCATTGTAGAATTATCAAAGTAGGGTGTCACAACATATTACACATGGGCGAAATTGTAAAGTATAATGGAGAGAAGAGAATATACCCCTGCGGTTTTGTGAACATGAGAATATTTTTTAATTTGCCATCGGCTTACCTTTTTCATATTTATAAAAACGCAATTTTTGACGACCAAGATGAGAAGAAGAAAACTTTGCAGAGGATATTTTTACAAATACGTGCCACGTACATTTTCTCCATTACTTTGAAGAATGAAAATTTTTTTTTTTCCATCATGCTATTTCCCTTAATAAGTGTTGACCATTTTTCCGTGACAGATGCTCAGAAATTTGTTTTAGCGGAAAGTCACGACATACAGGAAGTATACGAAAAATTTTTGTCCCTTTTTAATTTCGCAAATGGGGACAATAATGTGCACAAATCGGATGAATATAAAAAGTACGTCGACAAGTATTCCCATTTGCTTGAGCTGATGCAGAGCTATATCCTCAAATCTGTGCAACACAACGTTAAGACAGTCGACCCGCATGACTTCTTCGGCTTGACCCTCCCGTGCGTTATCTATCAAATGAAATACAAGCTCTTTAAATACCTGTGGAAATGTGTGAACCACAGGGTTAAAAATTACATTAGGAGGTCCGGCAAAAGGTGAGCACGCTGCTGGCAAGTAGAGGAGATGTACCAATATTGATGGTGGAGAGGCTCTAATTAGTACTCTCCCCTCTGTTACCGCAATTGTGCGTGCACACGCATAACGCTATATACTTTTTACGCATTCTCACACATCGCACCATTCACTGTGACACTTTTTCAGGGCTGCATTCAAAAGGAGAGTAAAGAACTGCACGCGGGAAGTCATATACAATGACAACTTGCTGTGTAAGTACTCCAATTTGGACACCTCAATTTTTAAGGAGAACGAGAAGGAAAAGGTGAGACTTCACGGCTACAGTGCGTGCGTGTGATTATGAGCGTGCATGTGCTTTTCTGCATAGGAGCCACACACACACTCCCATGCTGCACCTGAGTGAAACCTCAACTGTTGACATCCCTTCCCCCGGTCGTTGCCACCCCTTCAGGAAAAGAACATGAGGAAAACGGTCAAGTATAAATACAACATTAACAGCGCAATGTCCTACCGCTACTTAATGAACATCTCGTCCAATTCGCGGCTGTACGTTAAGAAGAGCAGCATTCATGGATATGGGTTATACACGTGCGAGTTTATTAATGAGGGAGAGGTAAGCAGAATAGTTCCTTCGTGTGTTTGCTTTTCCACGTGCTCAATGTAGCGTGGTGTGTGTTTTTATCGTATTATCCGTTTGGTGTGCTCCCAACAGGGTGTGCCTAACCGTTGCGTCTATTTACCTGCGCTTGTAGTCATTTTGTTTTACCCCCTTTCTGCCCCCCCTTCAGCCGGTCATCGAATACATCGGTGAGTACATTAGAAACATAATAAGTGACAAGAGGGAAAAGTATTATGACAAAATTGAAAGTAGCTGTTACATGTTCAGACTAAACGAAAATATAATCATTGATGCCACCAAGTGGGGAAATGTCAGCAGATTTATCAACCACAGCTGCGAGGTAAGTCGGAAAAAACCCACGCACATTATTACGCGTCAGCGGGATGATCTGTCCTTGGTGCTTTCGTATTACGTGCACACGTGAGTTCCTTCCTACGGATGATGCCATCATTCATTACGCCTCCATTTTTTGCCCCACCGCCCTTTTTCCTTTTCAGCCAAATTGTTTTTGTAAAATAGTAAGCTGTGATCAGAACTTAAAACACATTGTCATCTTTGCCAAGAGGGACATTGTAGCGCACGAAGAAATAACCTACGACTATCAGGTAAGAGGAAGAGATGCCTGCTTCGTTTGCTTCACGGGTATAATAATGATGCCTTCTTTACGCGCAACAATTGTGCCCCTCACCTGCTCCATAACTGTGTTCCTTTCCCCCCTATTCAGTTTGGTGTCGAATCTGAAGGAAAAAAACTCATTTGTTTATGCGGCTCGAGCACATGTTTAGGAAGAATGAACTAAAAGGGCGACCAAGAGTTTTTATTTTTTCGTGTGAAAGAAATGTTTTATTCGTATCAATCATTTCATTTTTTTTTTTTTTTTTTTTGTTGTCTATGATTATACATGTGCAGCTGTTTTTTTTTTTTTTGGTAAAAAATGTTGGATTTTTTTTTTCATTTTACACGTCAGTGCCTATGCCTGGTCAGGTGTCACTATGCTGGTCGTGTTGTAATGTTGTTAAATTTGTTTTTGATTTCTCATTTTTTCAATATGTCCATGCAAGTATGTAGATGATTGTCTTTTTTTTTGCACATGTGTGTGCTGCAGATGTATGCGCATTTATGTATGTTTCCCGCCTTTTTATTTAAAATCCAAGTATTGAAAAATTTTAGTTATTTGTTTTTAATAAACTTCTTAACCATTTTTTTTTTTTTCACGTAATTTAAAATGAAAACTGTCAGTATAAGGTCAAACGTTTTTTTGTTAAGAAATTTAATCAAATTTAACTTTGGAAGGGCATCCATGTGGGTTGCTAAAGTGTTGGTGATTCTCTTAAAGGGCGGCGGCACGTACTCACGCACGCACATAAGGACACCCCCAATTAGGACATTCAAGGGGGTAGGGCAAAAATGCGTTCACTCACCAAGAAATGCAATGCAAAGAAAGGGAAAGACCTAATTCCTCACAAACGTTTTGAATTAAATAAAAAAAAAAAAAAAGGTAAAACATTTATTATTTCTTTCCTAGAGTGTCACATTTTGTGTACCTCCCACACGCATGAACTTCACAACTCAAAATAGTAAGTATTATTTTGCAAGAATATAAACTCCCTACTAATGAGGGATGCCAGCCTGCTTTTAATTTGCTCATTCGTGCAATTGTTAACTTTTTGGCGAGTATGCGCACAAATGTCCCTCTCGGATGCTTTTCCACATGTTTTTAAAAACTTCACAATGGATGCATCCATGTGTAGGCTTCTGTCTTCCAACTCCTTGTCGTCCTGTGTCAACGCAGGTATGGCTGTGTTGTCCTTATACGTCTGGTCTGAATAGCTAACCACTAAATATTTATTGTCCGTTTGGAAGTTCACATTTAACTGAAAAATTTCACTTGCTTCATCATACATC
The DNA here is from genome assembly GCF_001680005.1 of Plasmodium coatneyi. Classification (NCBI taxonomy): domain Eukaryota; phylum Apicomplexa; class Aconoidasida; order Haemosporida; family Plasmodiidae; genus Plasmodium; species Plasmodium coatneyi. The sequence continues at coordinate 951,500 of NC_033566.1, read as the reverse complement.
AAAATGTTCGTTTCGTAGCCAGTGTATATGGCTTGTAAGTACTCTATTAAATGGTCCCTGGAGAATCCTGTCAGGTCGGTCAATTCGGTTATGCTGTATTGGGGCTTCTCATTGAATAGCATCAAAACGGTTGCTTGCAGGATGGTTACGGTGAAAAGGAACCTCTTCTGATTTTTGCAATTTTCCTCTTCATGAACATTGTGTTCGCTCTTGTGGGGACCGTTCCTGCTACTTCTTCTAGCACCTCTGGTGCCCCTTTCTGTACATGCCAAATGCTTTGCCACTTCACGATGGTCTGCATTTTCCCAAGAGGAGCCACTCGAAGTAGAATATTTTTTCCCTTTTATTTTCCCCAAATCGACTTTCAAAGTGCATAGTCCATATAATGGAAGGAACTTAATATTTTTTGCCTTATTCGCAAGTGCATAATATTTGCAAAAATAATCATTACATAACCTTATAGCTTCGGGGTAAATAATATCACCCTCTAATTTGTTGTGTTCCCACACATCATTATATATAACGTTAACGGCGTACTTTTTCTTTTTGAGTAATTTTATACCATCGTGTGAAATTTCTCTGTAAAAATCCTGCATGCCTTTACATGAATATTTCATATCCTTCAATATGGTTTCAATTTTTTTGGTAAATTGAGGACCACATTCTTTTTTAAGAGTTTTAAAAACTTTCACGTCCAGAACGATGTTAAAACTTTTGTCATTTATTAATCGTTTACACATAAATGTTCGATAATATTTTTCAAATTTTTCTTTATCACTTAGGTATTTAAAAAGACTTAGAATTATGGTAACTGTGTTTATAATGTACTTCCCTACGTCGTGGTACTTTTTAAATAGCTTTTCCATTTTTTCTGTGTGGACGTGTATCATTTCTTCATCACAGCTGTCGCTACTGTAGTTGGTTTCTGCGGCGTGGATATCATAATGGTTACTTTCTTCACCGGTGTGTGAGTGTGACACCCCGTGATGGAATTTTCTTTTTCTTTTCTTATTCTTTAAATACTTCTTAATCACCATCATTGTATCGCTGTCCGTCGAAATTGAGCTTTCCTGTTCCACCCCCTCGATAACAGATTCGTTGCAAAAACTGTACCAGTTCTTCTCAAAGAGGAAGTTATTTTTCTTGCTTCTTCCCTTCCTCAGCTGTTTATTTATTATGTAATATTTCTTCAGCTTTTTCAAGCCTGTATTATACATCATCAATAAATTGTTCAGGTAAATGCTGAGTATTACTGGCATGTAATTCTCTGCATGATTTCCCTTGTTCAGAAAATGCTCGAAAACTTCTTTCCATTTGTTTGTAAAGAAAGAAGAATATCGAAAGGAGATGATAATCACTCTGTCAATGTTTAGTTTATAATTTACTAATCGTATGAGTGCATCGTAGAGGGTATTTAAATTGTCTCTTTTTTTTAGCACTTCGTCTATTATTTCAAGGCCTATTTCCTCCACTGCTTTGAAAAATATATCACAAAAATTTTCCGTGTCGTTCATGTGAAGGGAAAATAGGTAGAGCATCCTCAGACTGTCATACTTCTCATTCTCAATATAATGCTTTATGTACACATTTTTAAAAAGTATGTCTTTGTTTCTTACTATTAATTCTTCCTTTAGCATTTTTAAAATAGCTATTTCTGTTTCTTCTTTTAAAAATTTCCGACATCTCATTTGTTCGTGGCACAGGTAATTTTCGATTTCCTCGGGGAGGTCACGTTTCGCGTTTGGCTTTTTCGAATTGGTATCTTCCTTCTCCTCTGGGTCAATTCCATCCTTCGACATATGCTCCTTTACCTTCTCCACGTAATATTCCTGCGTATCGTTTTTGTATGTTTGCTCAAATTCGTCATACAGTCCCAGCATTTCTATTATCCTCAGACCTGCACACAGCAGCTTGTCATCTATTTGTTGCTCTTTCGTTCCCTCCTGACTTGCACCGAAAAGGTTGCCAGGGTTATTCCCATGAATATTGTCATTCTGTTCATTTTCTATCCCCATATGCGTATTATCCAGGGGGGAAGGGCTAACATATGTATTATCACTGATGTCCCTTCCCTTTCCAGGCTCCCCCATTTTTACTTCCTCCCCACCGCTGTCACAGTCTTTTCCGTTGTCGCCCTCGTCGATCCTGAACGAAACGGAGTACTTTTTCATGTTTCCATTGGCCTTGTTAGAATTTACGCTCCAACGGTTCTGCACGGTGTAATTATCTCCGCTGAGACTAGCCGTACCAACCACGCTCACCGCTCCACGGGGAAGAGAGACCCCACCGCATTCATTTTCCCTGCCCTCCAAAGCATCATCGTGCATGTTCATACAAATGTACTGATAAAACTTCGTTTCACAAAACACCTTGTCACATTTTAAATAATCACAAGCGCTGCGAATGAGGATCCTCTTCACACGTACACACCTATTTATGCACTTCTTCCATAACTGATTAAATATGTATGATGGGCACTCAAAATTGGAGCAGGCAATTTTATTATACGTCCTGAAGGACTTGAACAGTTCGTCTAAATGAACTACAACGGACGAAAAATTATTCCATGTTTTTACAAAATGTTTTAAAAAATGATCCCCATTTTGGAAGTATTGATTGTCTATTTTTTCACACAAATCACTAAGAAAACATAACGTTTTATTTTTACAATGTTTCTCTATCAATGCGCATATAACACTATCGCAGTTGTAAAAAACAAAAAAATCACATAAGCCTTCGATTTGGAACTTCTTTTTATTATCTACAAATAGTTCTTGGTAAGGTAGATTGCTGAAACAGACATTAATGTACTCTTCTAGTGTGTTTAGGTTGGGCATCAATTTCTCGTTCTCCACGTTTACTGGTTCTTTTGGTGGTACATGTGGGAAAGGTGAAAAGAAGAACGAGGGGCATTTATATGTTAGCTGCGCACCTTTCGGTAACACCCTTTTTGGTGTGCCAAGCGTTTGAAAAGGGTTTACAGGGATGGACAATTTCCTACATTTTGAGGTCTCTTTACGGTGGCTGCCCCTTCAATTTTCTCTCCGCGTACCTTTCCGCTTCAAGTAGAAAACGGGGAAATTTTTATAAGCACTTGGGTCCATTTTTTACACTTTCCTTTCTTTATAAATTGAGGAAGCAGACAAAAGTGTGCAGTGCGCATGGGGGGGTGGGACTGTCTGGTCACAATTATGAATTCGTGCAAAACGCCAGATTAACGCGGGCGTGTGGTCGTGAAAAGAAACGTAACATAATAATATACACAATATATTTATACATATAAACATGTATACAAACGGGGCCAAAAGGAGGCTTGCAAATGTGTTCTGCAAAAAAATGGGAAATTTCCGTGGTCATTCCATTCAAACTCATAATGTATTATTATACGCGCCCACACTACTTATGTGCACTTCGCCAAAATCGAGGCGCTCGCGAATTTTTCAATTCATTCTCCAAGGAAAAACGGCGGTCAAACTTAAAATTACGCATTCTGCTTTAACGATAATGGTGAGTGATTCTTCTTCACTAATTTACACGATCATTCGAAAGCCATGAATAAGGCTTTGCGGCGATTAACTGGAGCCACCAGTTTTGCCGTCGGTGAGTTCACGCAAACGAAGAGTCTTTCCATCCCTGCTGTGGCATATTCAACCTTCTACGAAATCACTATACTGTGTTATTTACATATGTACGTGTAAAATGGCATGCATCGAAAATCGCAACGAAAATTACAATGCCTTTTTGAATAAATTTGTTGCCACTACGCACGGAGATATTTTACTTTTTGCAATAACTTCACATATATTGTAGTAGTGGCAAAGACAAAATAATGCCCCATTTGCTTAATTTTTTTTTTTTTTTATACGGACCCAGGTTGAGAAAAGCCAAGCGTAAAATGTGATAAAAAAAAAAAAAAAAATTAAGCAAATGGGGAGGGAAACAAAAGGAATAACGTTTTTTTTTTTTTTTTCCTGTGCTATATTATTTATGCTGAAAAAATGCTCCTGCTTATTAATTGGGTGATCATCCATGTATTTTACATTACACATAAGAAGCCAACTTGTGAGGAGGTTGTGTACCCACCACTGGGAATGAAGCAACATACGTAAATATACATACACGTGCTTACATATGTGGTTACCTTTTTTTATGCATATTGCAATATCTGTGCTGCGATTTATACTTATATATTTCCATATGGGTGTTTTTAATTTTCTTACGATTTCTCCCCTTCTTTTAAAATGATAAATATTTAAAGAAGCCAAAACGAAGCGACCACTGTGAATAACTTATAGTTCCATGTACTCACATTTATGTGACATGCGCTGCGTATTTTTTCATGTGTTTATGTTAAAGAACCAGTTTGACCTTTTATGCAAATTTGAACCGTGTAATTGAGTATGTATGTACATACGTATAAGCAACGTGGGAGGATTGACCAACCTTCTTTACGTGAATGCATTTTCCCAAACATATGACCGACGACGTGTGACATTCCCATTTTATACTATCCAAATGTGTATACGCACATGAAGGAATGTGAGAAAACAGATTTACAAAAGGCGGGGACACGTTTAACTATTTGCTTTCAACTTTGTTTTAAATTTATTCATTCATTTAAGCGTTCATTTGCACGAACTTTTTTTTTTTTTTTTAACAATGCGTAAAAGGAATGTGCTCATCTAGCTGTTTCCCAGTTTGTGCTCGCGTTGTCACCTTTTGACCCACCCCATCTTCCCATTTTCGTGTCTTCCTACAACATCGTACTGTCCCCACTGTCTCATTCGTGCTACTATATTTCAGTGTTGTCATTTTGCCCCATTTGTGTCAAACAGTCTCGGTCTTTTCCGATTTTTGCCTCCCCACTTACACTGGAGTTCGTCCCAGCGCCTTGTACTGGAGTCCACCATTTTTCAGGCCGCTTTACTGACCCCGTGTTTTTTTATTACCCCTGTCGAACGTCACACGCTAGCGTTTCCGCTCCCCAAACTTTATGCATTATATAAAAAAAAAAAAAAAAAAAAAAAAAAAAGTGATTTTTTAGCTAGCTGTAAAATAGCTTTTGTTGTTACGTTAAATGGCCATTATGAAGTTTCCCCTTTAATCTAATACTACATTTACGTTCGCAAATATGTCAGTAAATTTTTATGGAGAGTTAGTGGCGCAGTGTTGGTCTTAATCCTTCCATATGCACATTTTGAAGTTATGTAAATTTGTGTATACTTTTTTTTTTTTTTTTTTTTCAACACGCAAGGGGGAAACTGTTTTTCACTTTTTAAATGAGTATTTTTAATTAAGATGAAAAAATGCCTCATATTCGCACTTGGACACATTTTAATTTTGTCTAATTTTCTCGCTTGTTTCTGACATGATTCATTGTTATGCAGTTAATTCCTTTGTAGTGACCAAGTGCTGCAGTGCATAGCGGTAGTGTAATGCAATTTAATAATGTAATGTTTTTTTTTTTTTTTTTTTCCCCTTTTCATTTACTTTTTTTGTCCAACTTTGTCCCTTGTACCCTATAATAACATACTGGATTTAATAGCTTATTCTTAGGGTTGACGTTTTGTTTTTATTTTCCTATATTTTTCCTTTCCCTTTTTTTTGTTCCCAACATATCCTAACATATGAGTGCACGCATATCTGTACACGTAGAGGGGGGAAGACGCATATGACAAAATTGTGATATATACCAACACAATTCGATAAAATTGCGGAAAGTTTACCAAATTATGAGAAATTGTGTCCATCGTCTATCCGTGTTAAGTATTATACATTTTGTTAGAGCATCTCAAGTTTTGTTAGTAGCTGCTCTTTTTAAATGCAAGGAAATCATATGTTTAAATTTGTTAACTTATGACACTGCGAAATTTTTCTTTTCCCTTTAACGTGTTTTCCTTTTTTTCTTCGAAAAGGATCCAAATAATAGGGAAACGAAAGAACTGTTCACACTGAGAGGGAGACTACGTGTGCATGCTTGCAAACACAGTAAAGGAGCACTGACCGGAGCACATGCACTCCGCAGTTGCATTACCCCCTGGCCGAAATCGAAAACCCACATTATACTTTTTAAGCACCCCTGACGACCACCCTAATCCCCAAGTGCCCACGAAAAGTTAAATATGACTTTGGACGCGGGGGCGCTGTCATCTAACTTAGATGCACTGATAAAGAAATATGGAGAACAAATAAAGAAAATAAAGTCCATATTGAAAACAAAAAATATAAGCGAAAAGACGGAGGATTCGATAATAGTAAGGTACATTCTTTCCTATGGAGAAAAGTTAGATGAAGCGGCAGACTCCATTGAAAAAGCGATTCTTTGGAGGAAAACCAACATTCAGCCATTACTAAAAAATAATAAAGTATGCTTCAAAACGGATGAAGACGTTATATTGCCAATTAGAATAAAGCCATATTATTCCCTAATAAAAAAGTCCCTAGCTGCATGTACGCATAAGACAACCATAGATAAGCAACCAATTGTTATTGGCAGACTTAAGTTATGTAATTTTACCCTTCTCCTGGATCACGTCCCCGAAAGTATCCTAATTGATTATATTGTCTACTCCAATGAACATGAATTCGTTGTATGTAATGAAAACACAAAAAAACATAACTTCATCTGTCGAACCTTTCGCTTTATCGACTTAAAAGGATTTATGTTGAAAAAATTTGATAGGAGATTTTTGAGAGTTTTTGCCAACACGTCAAAACTGTCCGAATTTCTGCATCCGCAGTTGGTTGGAAAAACGGTAGGTCCCTTCCTTTTGAGCCGCACACGTGCATGCTTGATGGTGAAGAGCGCCTACTGCATTTGATCGGGCACATATATAGAGGCGTATTTTCCCACTTATACTTCTCCTCGAGTACGTCCCTTCTCATAGCACACATTAACATTGCGTAACGTCGCATCTTCCCCCCCTTCCGTTCAGTACCTAATAAACGCCCCGTCCTACATAAGAATAACCATAGAAACTCTTAAGACCTTCGGGATAAGCCGCAGGACGCTGAACAAATTAGAAATCCCCAAAATTATTTCGAACAAGGAACCTGCGGATTGCGAATGGTTCTCTGTACTAGTAGATAAAAATGTAGGTCGCAAAAGATAGACAGGGAAATGCGCATCGGGGTTGCTACGCACAAGTCAGCTTATGAGGATGTGCCAAAAGCGTCCATCTGCATGTGAAAAAACAAACCGCTTATTTTATTTTATTTTTTCTTTTTTGCAGAACATTCCTTCCTACCTGGGGGGAAAGTGTAGGTGCGAAAATGGCTGCATCCCGGGATTTAAAAACGAGTTGGATGATCCGCTAAACTTGAACCCAGAGGAAGTGAAGACAGAAATTAACAATAATCTGTTAAAATTAAAAAATCAGTAATTCTCGAAATTAGCAGCATGCCGTTTGGGAAACCACAAATCAGCTAATTTTTTTTTTTTTTTTTTTTCACCATTTGAATATAACCATCTGCGTTTATTTGCGACCCCATTGCTCATTTGTATATGATAAAATGTTACGTCTGTGAAAAAATTCTCTCATCTTTATAGCAAAAATATAGGGGTCCACTTTTTTCTTGGCATAATTTACTTTTCCCTACCTCTAACTTGTTCCCCCCTCATCCCGGATGTTCTGTTCATAATTTTTTTTTTAATTAACATACCATTTTGTAAAATTTTTACATTTTTAATAAAACTTTGTATTTTTAAAAATAAGTGATGCTCAAATAATTGACTATTTTATGAAAACGGATAAGCACATTTATGGGAAGAAAAAGCGACACAATATTTGCTCCAAATTTAAAAAAAAGAAAAATCACTTTCTTGGGACGATTTTTATAATGTTTCCACTTTCTTCCACGGGACCCCCGGAGGAGGTCCTCAAAATTCCGTCCTTCGATTTTGCAATTTTAGGTGCAGATTGAGTTACAGGAGCCCACTGGACGTTACCTAAATATGGTTCAAAGGACGCGCAAGAAAAAAATGTCAAAATGGTGCAGTTAGCCATGGTGGAAAGAGAAAAGAAGACAACTGTTCTGGTAAAGGCATATGCTATTTTGTGTATCCGTGGGATCTTATTTTCTTCCCCTTTTTCCCATTTCTCCTTTTACATTCAGTGGCCCATCTAACGCGTGTCTCGTAATCGTAATTTGCGAAGTCCATGGCGGGGGAGCACCTTCCAATGTAATCCTTCAAATGGGGGGTAAAATATCGGCGCCATGAATTTTTATCTGAAGTGTTTCCCATTCACAACTTTCAAAGTTAGGCATGCATATGCGTGTGGTGCTGCAAGTGTTTCACTGCCCTTTTGCTCCAAATCCTAGACTCAGCATTCGAGCACCATATTAAACCCGTTTGTAAGTGTAATAAGCATGATATTTGCCTATCTGCATGTCTACTTTTTTTTTTCCTCGCGAGATGAATAAAACGCGCTGCGCGGTTTGCACTTACCTCCGGTGCTATGCACAAATTACTCCCCACGAGGGTCCATCTGAAGGGGCACTTTTCCATGACTCTTAATTTGGGGGCTTAAAAAAGGGAAAGCATTTATAGTAATGGTTTTTTTTATTTTTTTCCACCATGTTAGTGAAAAATAGGTGCATTGTTTTACCAAAATGATCATACAGGGAAGGTGTGGCAGCCCCTTCGCTTCTCCCCCAACATAAAATTTCTGCTCTTACGGTTCGTGCAGGGCCACTCCACTTCACACTTCCACGCGAAAAGTTCCTTGTCGACATTTGTGCTGTTCGAAAAATCTATCGATCTGCATCTGCACGAAGGGGATAGTGATGAAATAAATAAAACAACGAAGCGAAACAAGACCAGTGGCATGCTAACCAAAAGGGTGAACACACGTATCAGGGTAACTGCACTAGGTCAGGATGAATTTTTTCCTTTTTTTTTTTTGGAGAACTTACGGTCCTTCGTACGTTTCAGGTGGGATGCAAAGATTCTCATCATAAGCGGATACTTTCCATCCTTAGAAAAGAGAAAAGCGCAGTGGTAATAGGAGTGTAGTCACCCATAAAACTCCGCTGCTGTGGAGGCAGACATTCCACTGTAAATTTTGGCACAAGTGCAAACATTATATCTTCATCCTTTTTTTCTTTTTTTTTTGCATTTCAAAATGTTAGCACGCAAATGAGTAATTCTGTTTTTAATTGTGCGGTGGACGAGCTTTCATTTCGTATTTTCAAGCAATGTGTTTTCTTTCTCCCTCTTTGCTAACCCAAAGGACAGACACCGGAGTAATCCCTCCTGCAACTCCCAATGTACCTAAATGGGGGCACCATAAGAAGGCCAAAATTGTCATGAGCTCTAAGTGGCAACTCTAAAACGGCAGGACCGGAAGAATCATTCGACAGTTGGTGCCTTCCTGCCTAACCATAACTTTTTCAGTCGTTCCTGAATTATCCTGAATATTTCTTAAAAGGGTTAAATGAGCAGAGTGTGTAAAGGTAAAGAATCATAGGGGTGCTAAAGAAGGGTAGAAGAAGAAAAAAAAAAAAAAAAAAACCTTCGTCCAGGAGTTTATCCATTTCTACATTTTCAAGGTCAACAGTTGCCTGCCCCTCGGCCTTTTAAAGAAAAAGGAGAAAATGGCTATTCATATGTGCATGCATCTGCGAAGGTCCACGTGAAAATGCTGGTATATAAAAGTAGTAACTCACATTTTCGAGGCTCTCCCGAGCTATGTCATCAAAATTGGAATTTTCGAGATTTTCCTCTTCATAGTCATCCTCGTCGTCGTCTTCATTTTCTCTTTCGTTTGAAATTAGCTCTTCGTTTAGTTTGTTCAATTCGCTCAAGTCACTAAAAAGGGGGCAGTGAAATTTGCTTATACCTCATCGGTTGGGAATGCGTAAAAATGGAAGGGAACACATGGAGATGTAAAATGCGTTGGCAATTATCCTTGTGTGGACTGGAAAATTCGTCTTCCCCATTACTCCGATAAGTCCTTTTCGGACTTGATCGCCAGGGAACTGAAGCGAGGATTTTTGTAGCAAACGCAAATGCCCTGCGAAGCAACAAGCAAAAGGAAGGAAAAGACAACTACGCACGCGCTTTTCATTTTGGGGGGGAAAGCAGTTAATATAAGGGTGCTAGCCGTGCTGTGTGAATGTTGCGGGAAACAAGCGAAAAGGGGGGAGGAAAAAAAAAAAAAATTCCGCACAGGCAAAATACAAGACAACTGTTACACTGATTTTAAAAGCAGCGTTGCAATTTTTTGAAAAATGAATCACACAATTTGACACGTATAGAAGTGAATCTATTATCACATTCATGTATTTTCACATTTATGCGCTCATTAAAAATTCAGCACCTTTACGTAAAAAAGGGGAAAAAAAAAAAAAAGATTATTTTTGCGTTCCTGTATATACAGCAAGGCGAGCTTCAATATCTGCAGTCAACGTGTGGCTTTTTCCTGCGAAAAAATGTCGCGCCTTTTTATAATGTCCTCTCAAAAAATAAAAACATCCTTTGGATAAGGAAGGTAAAAAGGAAATTAGAAGTTTGGTTGGGAAGAATATTAAACGAGAAACATCTCTTATGGACGGGAGATACAGAAAAAAAAAAGAAGGAAAAAAAAGAAAAAGGAATGTAGGGAAAAAGAAGAAAATGTCTCTTTTTTTATTCCTTACACTGTATATAAATTGTGTTCACGGTGTTATTTATGTTCGTCCCCTCCCCCTCTTGAGGGAGGGGCACACACTCATTCAACATTCCAAAGTGTTACATTCCAAAGTGTTACATTCCAAATGTGTTACATTACAATGGTGTTAAATGCGACCGTAACCTATATTATTCCGGTGACTGCTCGTATTATTATTTGTTCTTTCCGTTTCTCGGGTAGACGGTTTTGTGTATGTGGCACCAGCAGGACGTACAATGGAATTTTCTCCCGTTAAGTCACCTATTGTGGAACCTTCAGTCGCTGAATCATATGTTGAGCTGACTTCTGTGAATGTATCAAAGGTGCTCTCAGCGGATCTTCTCTTTATATTGTTGTTGCTCCTTCTTCCTCCAGAATTATTACCAAACCAAGAAGACCATGGTTTATACTGCAAGAAGAGAAGGACGATTGTTCGGTGGTAGGTAGGTTGTTAGGGGTGGTAGAATGAAAGGATTAGGGGTCGAAGGAAGTTGTTAGGATGTAATAAAGCATGATTGTTAGGTCGGTGGTTGGTGGAAGGAAGGTTGATAGGTGGGTTGGTGGTTGTTAGTGGTGGAACGAAGAAAGGTTGTTAGGGTTGTTAGGTGGGTGGAAGGAAGGTTGTTACGTGATAGGTGTAAGGAAGGTGGTGTTAGGGGTGGTTGGTAGAAGGAAGGGTTGTTAGTGTGGTGTTAGGTTTGAAGGAAGGAATATTGTTAGGTGGCAGGAAGGAAGGAACGTTGTTAGGGTTGGTAGGGTGGTAGGTGGGTGGAAGGAAGGAAAAGAAGTGGTCTATGGAAGGAAGGGTAAAAGAAGGAGGAAGGAAGGAGGGTCTAAGGAGGAAGGGCAGAAGGGTGTAAGGGAGGAGGAAGCAAAGGAAGGGTCTAAGGAGGAGGGAAGGAAGGAAAATCTACTATTATTTATATTTCACAACTATTGTTGTAGTTTTTACCTTATATAGAAAATATGCCAATGCTGGTAATTCTAATGCTGCTAAAGTGCCGAAAGCAGAAGAAAGGGTAGAAGCTTTATTTGCTTGATGGATGGCGTTGTTTAATTTGGTGGATATGGATTCTTTTGCTTGTTGTGCACTTTTTCGTGCAGATTCTAATTTAGATTGCAATTTTTGTACTTCCTCGTTAATTTTTGTCCTATTTACGTTCCAAAAATCTCTACAGTAATTACGATTAGTATCCTCCGCACAATTTACAACAACGGCGTTGCGTGCTGTTTTTACGCCCTCCAAGTACCTTTCACATTTCTCAAGACTTTGGGAACCACTATTTTCGAACAGTTCTTGTATAGTAAAATGGTCATACCAGAAGTCGAATATTATTTTTCTATTAGTGAAGAGGTCCTTGTTAACTTCTTCATCATCACAGCGAATTTTACATGATTGCTTCCCATCTGGATTATTTATAGTTCTGCAAAGGAGACTTATGATAAGAGAGAAAGGTTGACCTTTTGCAGTGTTTTGAGGTAATTGTTCCCCTATCCAATAATAAAAGAAATGGCGTGCTTTACATTCAGCTGGTGCCAAATTTGCGGGAGATTTTTCATCTTTTTGCCTGAATTCTTTGTATATATGGCCCAGGGCTTTCTGAAGTTTGTGTTCATGCACCCGAAGACCCCTATCTCCCAATTGATACTTCTCTATTTCATCGTTGCAACCATTCTTATCGTCACACTTTGTTTCCTGGCTGTTTTGGAATTTATCATAGTAGTGGGTCCATGAAGGTAAATTCTTTGGATCTATTATCTATAAATATGAATAGTTGACAAAAAAGAGGGTGTGTGGAATACATATGTGTAAGTGTGTATGTTTTTCTATATATATGTGTATTTTCCTTCATTCTTTTTTTATTTTATTATATTATACATGGGAATATATATATATATATATGTGCATCCCCCTTTTATGTGCTCTTTTGTAGTGTTCAAAAAAAGGGGAAAGAAAAGGAAAGAAAAGGAGGGAAGGAAGCAGGAAGGAAGGAGGAGGAAGCTCCTCCTCCTTCCTTCCTGCTTCCTTACGTTTACTGCTGCCATGGTTCCTATATTCTTCTATATGTGTGTATAATGTAAACTTATTCTGGAAGTTGTTAATACATTCAAAAGAGAAGAAGTATAAGGGGAATTTGTGCCCCGCCCGATAATGATTATTGATGAATGTGGAATATTGAAAATTTTGCACTTTTTATTCTGTGTGTGAAAACCATACGTATACATATTACACTTCTAATTTTTTTCGAATAATAATAGTAGTAGTTGTTCTTGTTGTGCTAGCACACATTACATACATACATATGTGTACGTATACGTATCAGAATCATTACACATTTAGGACTAATAGTACAAAGTAAGAACAAATGTATTGAGTAAACAGAAAAAAAAAAAAAAAAAAAAAAGAAATGGTTAGGCTTCTTATATATATTCTATAGATATATCAATTATATTATTCAAATGTGCAAAACTACTTCAGAACACTGCTATTACTATACACTTACTTCCTCTAATGCATACAATGAGGGGGGGAGAGCATCATTTTTTCTTTTTTTGGAGTAAGAAAAATTTGAGCATGTATTCTATTCATTTTATATTCTACTATTGCTAAAAAAGAATTATTAAGGGAATTTTCTTAACGTACATATATATTGTATTCAGTTCATATATGTACGGAGAGCACAATCTTCCCCTACCCTCCTTCCATCAATGTGTGTACTCAAATTATTTATATATTTTTTGAAAGTAGCTCCTCTAATGGAGCGAATGAGTTAATTATGTATAACACGGATGGGATATTGTGTTGCTGAATATTAATATACAAAAATGTGCACATTAAGAGGGTAGAATGTGCTCTCTGTGAATAGATTCATAAGAACTGTATACAATATATATGTGCATGTGTTAAAAGTTCTTAATAATCTTTGAGAAAGAACAGAGAATGGAATTAACATAGCACATGCTAGAAATTTCTGTCAAAAGAGGAATACATTGATATGTGCACAATAATGGAAGAGTACAAATAATGAAATAATGCTCAGGTAGTTACATACCATCCAATAGAAAAGTACAATGAATACATAGAGAAAGGTGTATATGTGGGGAAAATTAAATTCCTTCCTTCTTCTTTCTTTATTATTCCAGAAAATTCACTTATATTTCTATTTCAGCTGCATGCTTGATAATTCGATGCACTGATATGGTGTGCTATGGTCACTTAGGAAATTAAGGAATATATACTTATAGGAATAAATAAAAATCCAAGAATTCCATTTATTCCATACAGTTACAATCATAAAACAAACATAAATAAAGCACAACAAAAATTTTTGCACATACAACATTTGCCTCATACACTTCCTTCCCTTTTACACTTCCTCTATGTACAAAGTGCATCATTGTGTGAAGAACAACAACGAACAACAACACACCTTCTCTCATAAAAAGTAGAACATATATAAAGAATAATATACAAACATAGGAAGCATGTCACCATCTCTAGCGGTGAGGAACAATTTTTAAAGGAAGCAGCACATATATAATATTTTTTATATATGCATGATGTTGTGTAGTGTGAAATAATACAATTATGTAAGAATGAACATATATATATATATATATATATATATATATATATATATATTCCATATCCTTCCTTCCTCTTCCTTTTTTTCCAATTATATATTTGCAGCCGTCAAATCCACAAAGTTTCCCTTCATATAAAAAGTTCTATAACGAATTCGATAACAAAAGGGACAACTGTGATAGTGAATGCAAACAGAATATAGGATCGGTTCTGCAACAATATACAACGAAGGGGGTTAAGAAAGATGAAACTGAGAAAAGGGTATGCTGTGCGTCTAACAATGGGGGGCGGAAGGAACTAGATTGGGAGACCAGTCAATTTTTGTATTACCATGTGGGGAACACATTACCTGAGAGTCTCGAAGATGCCGATTTTAGGGGTCTCTTAAAAATGCTTTGTTCAAAAATAAATGATACATATAGGCAACATGGGCCTAAAATTCCCTGTGATTCTATTCCCAAGGAACTCTTCAATAATAGGAAAAAAATACATGACTATTATTACGATTATAGCGCCATAGAGGGAGATATACAGAATAACGGTATACCTAATTGTAAAGAGGACAAATGGACTACTTATTTGAATAGCATTAATGCAGCATGTAGGGCTGCGGGACAAGGTTGCGAAGCAGGGAAACAATACGACAGTGATAAATATTGTAGCGATTTCAATAGTAAGTATAGGGCATATTGTGAAAAGATACAACTGTCAAAAGAAAAATGTACCTTAGAATCTCAACTAACATCTGTACAAGAAGAGAAGGCGCGGGCCGAGCAAGCAGAAAAATCAGCACTCTCTGAAAAACAATCCATATCCACCAAATTAAACAACGCCATCCATCAAGCAAATAAAGCTTCTTCTCTTTCTTCTGCTTTTGGTACCTTAGCACTAATGGAATTACCAGCTGCCCTATTCCTTTTATACAAGGTAAAATTATAGCTAAAATAGAAAATTTTAACCATACTATTAATATAAATCCTTCCTCTTCCTTAGACCTCTTCCTTCCTTCTCCTCCTTAGACCCTCCTTCCTTCTAACCCTAAACTCTTCTAACCTCTTCCTTAGACCTCTTCCTTCCTTCTAACCCTAAACTCTTCTAACCTCTTCCTTCCTCCGACTCATAACAATCTTCCTTCCACCACTAACAACTCCCCTACCACCCGTAACAACCATTCTTCCATTCTACCACCCCTAAAAGCATTCCTTCCACCAACCACCTACCACCACCTAACAACCTTCCTTCCACCACCTTACCACCTAACAACCTTCCTTCCACCACCTACCACCTAACAACCTTCCTTCCACCACCTACCACCTAACAACCTTCCTTCCACCACCTACCACCTAACAACCTTCCTTCCACCACCTACCACCTAACAACCTTCCTTCCACCACCTACCACCTAACAACCTTCCTTCCACCACCTACCACCTAACAACCTTCCTTCCACCACCTACCACCTAACAACCTTCCTTCCACCACCTACCACCTAACAACATTCCTTCCATCACCCACCTAACAGAACCTTCCTTCCATAAACAGAGGCTTCCCTAACAACCTTCCATCAACCAACCCTAAGAATTCATCCTTCCAACTACCACCCGTAACAACCTACGTACCACCCCTAACAACCCACCTACCACCCCTTTAGTATAAGCCATGGTCTTTTTGGTTTGGTAACCAAACTTCTGGAAATGGAAGGAGGAGCAGAAGCAACAGAAGAAAGAGAAGATCAACTGGAGAGAACTTTGATGTTTCTGCGGAAGAGACCTTCACTGAATATTCCACAGATAACTCAACAATAGGTGACTCTACAACGGCGGATGATTCCACCACACTACGTTCTCGTCCTGCGCACACAAGACAGTCTATAGGGCCGTCTACCAACAGAGAAGGAAGAGTAAGAGCGAATAATAATACACCAGGTCATCACCGGAACAATGTAGGTTACGGTCGCATGTAGAACACATTGTGGAATGTAACACATTTGGAATGTTGAATGAGTGTGTGCCACCTCCCTCCCTCAAGAGGGGGACGCATAAATAACACCGTGAACACAATTTATATACAGTGTAAGGAATAAAAAAAGAGACATTTTCTTCTTTTTCCCTACATTCCTTTTTCCTCCATTCCTTTTTTTCCTTCATTTTTTTTTCTTTCTTTTAAATATTTTTTTGAAAAGGTCGGCACTTCTCTTTTTTTCTTTTTCGAACCCCCGTTTGGAGTATTCCTTCCTCATGCGTTTATTCATACATAAAAATGTAAGAGAAAAAAAAAAAAAAAAAAAAGGAATTTTCTCATTTTATCATAAAAAAAATAATCCGTCTACCCCTGTAAAATTTTAAAAAAAAAGAAATGGAAAAAGTGTACACACACAATAAAAAAGGGGGGCGAAGCAACAACAACAAACCAAATAAGGAAGCAACCAAATAAGAAGCAATCACCAAAAAAAAAAAAAGGGGGCTTACTACCCAAAAAAAAAGAGAGGCTTGCTTGGCTTCCTCTGCTTTTTTTTGCGCAAGGTCAACTTAGCGAAGCGTCACATACATGTGCTCATTTCCGGAAGAAAAAGAAGTGTTCTTACAAAAAAAGAGTGTGTTCTTACACAAAAAAAAAAAAAAAAGAAAGGAACTGTGTGTACCAATTATACAAATTTTTTTACCATGCCACACATGTGTGTGCACACAGAAAGGATCAATATTTTAAGGACAAATTGGCATAACAAAAAAAAAAGGAAAAAATTAAATTGAATTAATTTATAATATTAAGAAAAAAAAGAAAGAAAAGAAAGAGAAAAAAGAAATATCAACCTGTTTTGGGATTGTATGAACTCCTCGGTTATTTATGATTCCTCCAGGAAGGAAACATTACATTCCACAATGTGTTATATTACATACTTTGATAACTAATATGCTTCCTGTTTCCTTCTCTTATATTGTTATTGTTCCTTCCTCTGGATGTTTGCCCACCATATACGGTAGATTCATCCGTCGAATCACCATCTGTGGAATCTGCTGCTGTTAAATAGGATGATGAGCCCACTGTAGAATATTCTGTTGAGTCATCCGAGAAGACGTTTAAGTCCCGTCGGACGGACCTTCTTTTTTTGCTGCTTCCTCCAAAGAAGTTTTTTATCCCAAAAGGTAGAAGATTATACTGAATGAAGAAAGGAGGAAGGGGTGTAAAATATGTGTTATATGTATCCCCCACATATATATATACAGAAGCGCATAGTTCGATTAATATGTATGTGTGTATATAAACATTTTTTTAATAAAGAACACAAAAAGAAAAAAAGAAAAAAATATAGTAATGAATATGTTATTGTTTATGTTTTAAAGTGTTTTGTGGTAACTGTACCTTATATAAAAAAAACAAAACCGCAGGTAATCCTATTGCAGCAAGTCCACCAGACACAGCAGCAGGTGCCACAGCACTGCTAGGAGCACTACCACCATCAGAACTACCACTAACAGCTTCAGGCTCTTTTCTATGACTACCACCACCATCACTCCCTCCTTTTCCTTGCCCACCATTGATTCCATCAAGGCCAGATTTAGTATCACTAAAACTTCCAGAACTGCCGGCTTGATTGGGATTTCGACAGGGGGAACCGGACGATTCGGGACTGCAAGTTGCAGTAGAACCCGATGGTCTTGGAGTACCAGTGTTCTGGTAGGCAGTGGAACCTGGTCCCGAAGAACCAGGTTTCCAGGTTCCTGTAGAACTTGCAAGAGCCTGTTCTCTTGTTCGGGCAGCTGCAGTTTCTTCTGCTTTTATTGCAGCACACGTTTTTTTTGATAATTTTTTATTACTATATTTATCATACTTCGCATCATATTCTGCACAATACGAACTATCCCCAGAAACCCTTGCACAATAACTATTCATATGACCATAGGCTGAAACAGGTTCCTCGAGGAGACGGATATATTCCTGATAAATGGATGTATTTTGTTGTAACTTTGCGCATATATAACTGCAGTTGTAGTAGTAGTCGAATATTTCTTTTCTTTCCTTGAAGTATTGTCTACCCATGTCAGGATATTTATTTTCACATTTTTCACCTGGAAATAATGGTCCTAATGCTTTATATATTTCATTCATAACATCCTGGAATTGCCCTCCCTGTTTTAATTTTCCCGATAATGTATTCCCCAACCAATAATAAAAGAAATAACAGGGCTTATAGTAGGATGGGAGGCCTCCGTCCCTGTTCTCTTTACATACGTAACAATAGTTTTGCTCAATTCCAGTGGCCATGTTTACACCACTACTCAGCCGCGCCTGCAACACTGGCTTCAATTTCTCCCCCTTGTGTTGGCAGCATTCATGTTTTCCTTCCTGTCCACCACACTCTATACCTTGTTTTAGCAGATTGTACACAATTTCGGAGGGTAACGCTCCTGTACCTGCCATTTTTTAATAATTTTCTTCGTATATAACACACTTATGTTAAATTTGATCCTCATGTGTTCATACGGAATAAATATGTAAGATGTTCTGCATACTTTAGGATTCCTATGGGTAAGTACCAACTACCCACTTCCCCCATCCATGCACATAATTAATATTCCTGAATGATAATGAAATAATGTTCACATATGCTAAACCATTATGTACATCATTAATACAAAAGTGGTAGTGCTTGTATTAGAATACTAACGTAAAAAAATGAGGAAAGGAAGAAAGGGAAAAGTCCCTATACATTCCTCCTACATTGATTACATTACTACATTATATTCTGTCATTCATAACATTACATTATTATTTACCCCACTCAAATATTTTGCATATAAAAGTGCAATTTTTTTTTTTATTACGAAATTTTAGTATTTAGCATTTATTTAAGTTTTCCTATTATCTGAATCATGCTTCATTAAAAAAGTGTGTACACATATTGCGCAGTTAATATAGAGATAGCACACATCCTCCCTCTACACATGCGTACATGTACTAATACCTATTGAAATATCCTAAATTATTACAGGAATGAATTATATATAGCATAACAAACTGTGCGGATTATTTAGGAATAAAAGTGTGCACATTCATAATGGTGGTTTTTTATGGTACACCTCCTTCGTCTGTTTCTAACTGCTCAACCGTGGTAAATTCTTCCTTTTCATCTTCCTTCCATGGTAAGTATACCACACATATGTTATTCACACTAAAATAGTGCACTCCCCCATCTGATCTATTCATCCTCCTCCTAATGCGGACTATATTTTACATGTTGATGCATACACCCACACCTATTTTCATTCCTGTTTTATATGATTAAAGAGTTCAGGAGGCTTAAAAGAGTTTGAAGAATTCGAGGGTTGAAAGTATTAAAAACAGCATTATAGAGTTAATAATCAGGCTATTGTGTCGTTATTTCGCAGGTTCCTAACATCAAAAGAGCGTTTCAAAACATTTTTCAATGCTCAGAGTGTCCAGGATTTAGGGTTTAGGGTTTTGGATTTAGGGTTTAGTGTTTCAAGGTTTAGTGTTTCAAGGTTTAGGGTCTAAGTTTTCGGGGTTTAGGATTCGGGGTTCAGGGTTTAGGGTTCAGTGTCCAGGGTTCAAGGTTTAGGGTTCAGTGTCCAGGTTTCAGGGTTTAGGGTTCAGTGTCCAGGTTTCAGGATTTAGGGTTCAGTGTCCAGGGTTCAGTGTTTAGTGTTCAGATTTTAGGGTTACGCTCTAACGTTTAGGGATTAGGGTTTAGGGTTAATGATTCAGGTTTTTAAGATTTAGGTTTTAGGGCTTAGGATTCAGGGTTTAGGGTTTAGGGTTCAGGATCCAGGGTTTAGGGTTTAGGGTTCAGGATCCAGGGTTTATTTTTCTGAGCTTAGGTTTGAGATTTTAGGGTTAATGACTTAGGGTTCAGTATTTGGGTTGTAGGGTTTAGGTTTCAGGGTTTTAGGGTTTAGGTTCAAGGTTTATGGTTGAGGGTTAATTGTTTATGGTTCAAGTTTTAAGGTTAATGTTTTAGGGTTCAGAATTTAGGGTTAGAGTTCTAGGATTTAGGGTTCAGGCTTTAGGGTTTAGGGTTTAGTATTTAGGGTTTATGTTTCAGGGTTTAGGGTTCAGGGTTCAGGGTTTAGGGTTCAGGGTTCAGGATTCAGGGTTTAGGGTTTAGGGTTCAGGGTTCAGGATTTAGGGTTTAGGGTTTAGAGTTCAGGGATTAGGTTTTAGAGTTCAGGTTTCAGGGTTTAGGGTTTAGGGTTAAGAGTTTAGAGTTTAGGGTTCAGATTTTAGGGTTGGGGTTATAGGATTCAGTGTTCATATTTGCAGGGTTTATGCTTTGCGGTTATGTGTCAATTATCAGTGTTAAGGATGTTGCTTGGAAGTGGTACGTCGAATATTCATGAAATGTACCATGCTTATTCGCGCAGAGTGTGCCATACTAAGGGGGGTTAACGCCGAGCATCGGCAACCTCCTTGCAGTGGGTTTTTTCCTGAACCATTTGTGGACATACGAAAATTTCATCAGTTAAGTTTATGGTAATGCTACTGTTAGGGAGGCTACAACTGTGAGTATCACATTTAGGAGAATCTTCTCTGTCGCTTAGGGCATTATGTGAGTTGCACCCTTGCAGGATAGTGCTACTTCTGACACTGTTGCTAGGAGGTACATTAAAGTTCTTATCATCAATTTCGCCAAATGTTGAATCAAAGCTACCTCTACGTATTTCTTCTAAATGGGTACGTGTATTTTCGCTCTGTTCGCTATCAATGTCACGATTGTCTTGGTTGTCCACCCCGCCACTTGTACCAACATTGTCCTTCCTATCATATGACGGGTGTTCATACAAATAAAGCAAATTTTTAAATAGCTTTTCTTGCCCCTGCGAATTGGCTATTTCTGAGAAGAACCACTTAAAGGCCGTGATAAAATCTTCGTTCATGAAATCAAATAAAAAAGCTGCCTTCCTGTGACACTCTTTTGCATTATCCAGCAAAATGTAGGAACTCGAATTTTTATAGGAATAATTCTCAGGGTGAAAAATTAAAATGGGACACGAAATTGACTTGATTGAATTTATGGAGTGCTCTATATCAAATGTGTCTTTTAATATTCTCTTCATTAGACAGTTGGATATGTTGTTATTTTCTCTTCCTGAGGGGGGTTCACTATCACTGTAAAATAACGACATATTACAAGTGATTATTCCTTTTCCGGACAGGTAAGAGTTCGCACCTACGGAAACGCCTGTCCACGTTTGATTGCACACGTTGCTGCGAATGGTAAGGACTTCTTTTTTTGCAAAGTTGTTTTTCTTCACACTGTTGCTCGTCATGTTGTAGGTTACTTCCTCGTCCTTCTTAAATTCGAGAGAGTGGTGCAATTCTTTCGGAGTTGTCACTGTGCAGTTTTTCTGCTTCGATTTGCTGGAAACCGCGTAGTGGCTTTCTTCCCTCGTCCGTCCGTCAAAAAAGGGGACATCCTCACAATGTGGAACATCTCCGTCAAGGATGCCACCCCCAATTGGCGCATCCTCGTCAAAAGTGTTATCTGCACACTGACCAGTAAATCTTTTTTTTCCGTCAACACCTCCGTTTGGCCGTTTACCCCCTAAAGCAATATTATCATCTTGTTCACAAGGTGAGGGTACTGTATTATGGCTAACAACATGAAGCAACTGGGGTTTCATAAGGACCAGCCCGCCTAGGGACTCCCCTTTGCCATACGTGTCTTCGTATCGATTTACCACCTCTATAGCGCAGCTAGCCAAAAAGTCGTAACACAAAATGTATATATTTCTGCACGGAATTTTCAAAAAGTTAATAATAAATTTTAAAAGAGTAAATGAATCGTTCACAATTGAAACAAGCTTCTGTTCGTACGTGTCGAAACTGACTCCATATCCTGAATACTCCATTGCGATAATATTCATTTCTAATTTTTTATGTAGGGCATTTACTGTTGGAATTATCGTGCCTAAATCCTCATCAAACTTATGTAGGTATAAAATTATTTTAGTATCTGTTGATAGTTTATCATCATTTTTTGAGAAGAAAAATGCACACGGGATGGAGTCCGTTGTAATCGGTTCTGTCACTACTAAATTTCTGGGTACCCATCCGAGCAAATTTTTAAAGTCATTATTTGTATATGTGCTTTCTGGGAAGTACACATCGTTACTGTGTACATTTTCGTCTGAATCGAATTTTATTTCATCGTCACTAAATTGGTAGCTTGTTAACAGATCACTTGTGCTCTTTTTCCTTATTAACGATGTTAAGTGCTGGTAGTTGGAGTCGATTAGGTTGAGGCATCTTCGGGTTACTTCCTTTAGTCTGTTTTTCTTCTTTTTATAGTTTGCTAAGTATTTTTCCGTGCAGAACATTTTTGCTTTCCATTTCGTTATGCACGGTTGGGGTATTCTCGGCACGTACAATGTGCGTCTCCTTTATGTGGTGAGGTGCAACCACTTAATCTGTGGTGGAACGTCCCCTCTATGCGGGTGGGTAATGTGTACCTATGTACACATAAACTTGGTGCGTTGTTAAAGAGCTTCGCATAGAGCGCGGGGATCAGAACAAAAAATTATTTTTAAGCTTAAAAAATTTAGCAAGCCCTATTTCAAAATAGTCGAAACGGCTCTCTCATATATGTGTAAAACTTCAACCTAATGGGAATATCATGTGCTTCTTCAAAACATTGTGGTGTGTATATATATTTGTTACAAACTTGCTCAAAATATGTGGAACAGTTGGGCAAATTTTGTGTTGAAAAAACTTACACACGGAATAAAGCAACTGTTGTTCGATTTGTTAATTGGTTAATTCATTTTTTTTTTTTTTTTTTCTGCGCTTCGACGTTTCGGAGTTACTGCATGCGCACAAAACACCTGATAGGGGAACAACTATGTATTCACTTATCTCGTGTGTAAATCAAAAAGCCATAGCGACACTCTCTTAAAACTTAACAAGCCATGTTCTTTATTTTGATTATTCGTCAATATCTCAATTAGGAAATTTTTTAAAAGAGTGTGTAGAGTAGTAGCGTTGCGCGGGGGTCGTTCATAAAAAGAGCACGGGTTCATAAATTTTAACTTAATTCGTAAATTAGAGCAAAGGGAAAAAAAAGGAAAAAAAAAAATGATAACAGTGAAAAGTGTGCGAGATTGTCATGAAAAGTTCTATAAAGCTCCAGAACAGAATGGTGCAATTTTTTCACAAATTGTTGTTAAAGCAGGAAGAATCATTAGGAAGTTATTATGCAACAACGGATTTACTCTATTACGGCCTTTTCTCACATCCCTATTTAATCCCGTAAATTGCTGTAACATGTTTGATTCGCTTCATTTCATTTCAATTCAATTCAATTCAATTCAATTTTTTTTTTTTTTTTTTTTTTTTCCCTTTTTTGGCTGTTTCCCATATCTGCATAAAAAGTTAGGTATAAGAAAAAGCGGAGAACTTACAACGAAGCTTCTTCTACGCGCACATTCTTGGGATCACGTTAGACGAAAGGGTTTACCCCAAAAATGGTAAAAAGGAAAAAGGGTGATAAAATTTGTACGTACGCATATGCAAAATTTTTCCGCTTCAATTAATCTGTAGAGTTCATAACAAAGTAGAAATTTTTTGCAAAACTTAAAAATTCTATAAAAGCAGAAAAACCAGTTTAATGTTTTCGCGTGGCTCAAGCCTTTGAAAGAAATGAAAAACGTGTAGAATAACAATGGACAATTGCACATTCAAAAAAATTAAGAGCAAAGGGAAGTTTTGGCCTCATCGACCACTTACCCAAAAATGCACACTGCAAATATGTTCCATATATAGGCAACTTCAAATTCGTAAAATGTTAGTAAATGACTTGTTATCTTTTCTGAACTGTTCATATGTTTTTTTTTTATTTCAATAATGAAGAAAAAAAAAAAAAAAGAGCTAGCTGGAAGGATGTATTTACATAACTTTTTTTTTTTTTTTTTTTTTCGTCTTCCCATATTTGGCTGCGAAGAAATGTCCTATTTATTCTCAGTTTAATGGAAAATGTAGAAACATCAGTCCAATGAAAAGTGACTTCATCTTTTGGGTAAAATACATTAAATGGAAAATATTATACATAAGTACTGTTGTGCACACATATGAAAATACATTTGTGTAAGTCTAAATAAATCCACTACAAGTAAAAATTCCACACACGTTTTCGTCATTTTAAAATACTTTTTTGAACGAGCTAGCTAAAATGAACTACTTTATTGTGTCCATTTGTTTTTTCCTTTGGTGTGTTGTTCAGAATAATTTTGTTCTAAATGAAAAAATTATTCCCATAAGTCCTGTAAGTTAAATATGGAAGGAAAGAAAGAAAAAAAGAAAGGAAAAAAAAAGAACGAGACGAAGGCGAACTGAGGAGCTAAATTGTGTAGTAAATTGAGAAAGAACCCCAATAATGTTCGTAAAAAGTAGAAACCTTTTGTTAAATTTGACTTACCTATTACTTAGGCCAACCGTTCAAAGTTAAAAAAAATGATAGACCGTGATGAGGACTTTAAAATAAATATACACGTAAGGAAAAAAAAATAGAAAAAAGAAAAACTGCCTATATTGTGAGGAAAAAAATGTACGAAAAAGAAAAACTCTGTTTCTTCCTTTTTCCATTCGCTTCTTCATTTCCCCGCGCAAGGCCCCCGTGGAGGATACACAAGAAGTGTTGGAATCTTTGGATTCCCTGATGAGGGTGGAAGAAATCCAGAGAAAAGTCGACGAAGAAGAGTTCATGGCTGACAAGCAGAGGCTGTTGAAAGTTCATAAAAAGAGGATTCAGTAAGTGCTTTGCACACACGAGTGTGTAAAAATGGGTACACATATATATTATATATATATGTACCCATGGACATCATAACCTCATGGGCGCTAGCACCGTCATAAAAACTATAAAAGAGTTCCACTTTCCTTACGTAAGTATTCCCTGTCAATCTGCCCCAACTCGATGCCACCCTCCTGCACGCAGGGATATTGTTGCCTCGGCGTTTGAGCCGCTCCACGCTTTCCTGCCCAACCCGCTGCAGTACCTGATTATTAAAGGTAAAATTAGATTGAGGGGGGAACAGAAGGGAGCACAAAAAGGAGAAAGAAGCCAAATAAAAAAACGGGAAAGTCACGAAAGAAACATGTCAGCATCACCCCCTGCAAAATCGCTTCGAACCCAATAAAGCTACATTAAATGGCGCGATTGTCACGTAGCTTCCCAAGTAGAATCATTCGTTTGTTCCGAAGCGGCACCTTTAATATAAAAAAGAGCGCCGATTTTTCGTTTTGCTACAATTTGCGTGTTTGCGCGATTGTAATAGTTGCTCCGTCGGGGGAAGAGTTACAGAGTCTCCCTGTGTATGCATACGGATTCATATATTCACAAACATGAGTCATTACCACACACGTTACGCTTAACCCTTGCAGATGTCCACTCGTACTTAAAGGACCAAGAATGAAGGCGTTATCTCTACATGTGAATGATAGGCATTATATCTAGTGAATACGTTAGAAGTGACGGAGCTGAAACGGGTGCGCATATAGTTATTTGCTTCTATGCGCGGGAGGAGGGTCATAGGAGCTATACGCAATCAGACATTGCACCCATGGTGAAAGGCAAAAAAAAAAAAAAAAAAAATAGTGTAAACCAAATTGGGATGCACAAACTGGGAAGAATTAAAGGAGAAAATGTAATTTAATGGTTGGTTATTTTGTTAAAGCGCTTTCGTTCTTTTGTTGTATGGTACATTTATAGGTGCCTTTTTTTTTACCAGTGTGTATAGTTCCTTAATAGGAATTACGCCTTTTTTTTTTTAATAATTGTTTTACTAATGTGCAAGAAGTAATTCCTCGTAACTGCGGTGTGCACGCTTTTCATTACAAGTAAGAATAATTCGTCACAAATGAGTTGGCTTTTTTTGGTCAACTCGGGGAACGCGACAAAATGGTGCACGTATGCAGAAAAAACACACGGTTACATCGCGCTGCTAAATGGATTCGTTAAATAGAACCCCATAGTGATGAAGCAAAACGATCCGTTTACACAAGGTACGTTTTCATCGAATTCAAAACGTCTAGCAATATAGGCATGTTTAGCATGGTGCCTAAATTTTCCATAATTTCGAGGGTTCGTGTCCAGTTGGTTATATCCAAACGGGGCGTAAAGATTTGGCCGCATTTGCAAATTGCCCTGCGGTAGAAGGACTTGATGGCGTTGCAGTTGTTGCATACGAGGTCTTGGGCCTGCACAGGAATGGGGGAAACAAGAAGGGGGGGAGTGATGATCTGAATAGAAAGTGCTGCATCACGCTGACGGGGATGTGATGGCCACCCAAGAAAAGGCATCCCTTCCAGAAAGTGTGTGTTCCCCGGCGCAGTGCAAAAAAAAAAAAAAAATGGAACAGAAAAACTTACATTATACGCATCAAAGGTCTCCTGCAGCAGGGACAAAATTTTTAGTTCAATAAAATCGTTGTCATATTTGGAATTGCAGTTTTTGCACAACCAAATGAAGGACGGTTTTCCATTAATCTCTGCCTCCACCAAACTGGTGACAACATTCATGTGGTACACTGAGGAGCAATTTTCACAGAAGATATCTTTTAAAATTAATTCTGGGCAGGGACTTTTCCAGAGGGAATTTTTCCTGTTGTATTCACTGTCCCCCACAATTTCAAAAAGCTCGTGTCTTTTTTCGTGGAAAGCTTCATTAGAGTTTTCATTCTCAAGGTTTAGCAGCTTATCATTTTGCATGAGAAATATGCAGAACTTAACAATTTCTAATCTCCAGTTATTTTCCCTTTTGGCTAGATTTCCCAAAGTTTTTGGAAATAAAAATGGGACCATGTTAATGTTACTTTCGTCCATTTCATCCATTTCTTCATCATCATATGGCCAGTAATTTTCCACTAAATATTTTTTATACTTTATCGACTTTTTAATTTTTTTATAAATATGTCCAGGCATGAACCACAGATCCTTTAGCTTCTCTTCTAATTTGTATGACAGCACGTCTACATTTTCGTTGATCAAAGCTAAACTTTCGCACACTTCATCCATGTCGTCAAATGAATTGTCATAAATATATTTCAGTTGTGCTTTTTGTGTTAGGCTTATTTTGTCCGTTAATTTGTCACTTTTCAGGACCATGTTGAAGTAGCTCTTTTCGTCCTTCCTGTTTGCTTCTGCGTGATCTACGTTTTTGTTAGCATTCTGTTCATCTGGTCGGATTGGCTTGTCAGGCGTGGATAAGGTGAACACTCCCCCTTCCACTTGTTTGCCACAGTGGGGATCCAACTTATCATACAGCGTGATTATGTCTTGCAAAGGATTCAACGTAATCACGTCCAGGACATACCTCAGGAAGGATTCACAAATGGGGGGAAGATATTCAATTATTTTTAAATTTTCATCCGTGTTTTCTTCATTCGGATTGGAATATTCCTTATACCTAATAAAATTATACTTATCAAATTGGCAAGCTGCAATATATTCCTGTTTAATATAAAAAGGCACATTGGCATAAATGGAGTCACTGTGGGAGAAGTACTGGATTAGGCCTTTTAAAATATTTCTTCCCGATATGACTGAAAATTCATTAAAGGAAATAACGAAATTTCTAAAGTCCGCAAAAATTATATTGGCATTAAATTTTTTCTTCATTATGTTGATTAAATTGTTTTGGTAAATTTCTGTGCACTCTAACACTTTGTTGTATAATGCCACATCGTAGAGAAGACTGGAATTGTTGGAGACCCACGAGTAGAAGGACGTGAAAATTTCGGAGATACTTTCGAAGGTTTTACTTGTTACTAGCATAGACAGGGAGGAGATCTTCGATATGAGGTACTCTAGTGACCTCCCCAATATTTTGAATGCGTGGTTACTAAACTGGGAGACGTGTGAATTCTGTTCCACGATGGTATTTATGTCGTATTTATTTTTGACTATGTTTTTTTTTTCGTTCAAGTTGGACTGGTCATCCCCTTCGTCGTCTTCACCATAGTCATCCCATTCATCGTCGCTGTTTTGGTGGCTATGTCTGTTCGTACCATCACCCATTCTATATTGCATGAAGCCCGTTCTTCCTTTCCGGTGTGCAATTCCTCCCAGTTTGTTATAATTGTCGTCCGTCGTGGACATGTCATCTTCGTCCAACTCATCTTCCATCTGGTCATTCTGTTTTACGTACTTCATCCGTTGGCGCCACTTGGCCACAGCGTCATGTTCAGTGCCCCCCCCTCCTTTGTGGTCCCCTTTCTTAACGTGGGTATTCCTACTAGCAATCGAGGAGTGATAATACTCAGTGGAGGCTTTCACATTAGCATACTTGGTGAACAGTCTAACGCTGTTAAAAATGAGGGACTCATTAAAAAATAGGTGCACTATATAACCACGGTAAATGCCTTGGTTTATTATGTCACTGTTCTTTTTCACCAAATCGTAGTCACAAAAGTTGTTGATATTTAAGCAGGGGATTCCCAAATCGTAGTGCCCAAAGTAGGACAGCCATAAAATCCCCTTATATCTTTTCAAGAAAGATGCATACAGCGTATCATATATAAATTTGTGCTTCTGGTTTTTTCTGTTCACATTTAGCAAGTTGAAAAGAGGTATATTCGATATTCTAGAAAAATTTAAATCTTCTTCCACTTTGTGATAATTCTCATAAAAGAGTTGTAGAGACAAATTGAATGCATCCTTCTTGTAAGTGATGCGACTTACGTTTTGATACTTTGCAGGATTTTCAAATTTGTAAAAGTAGCAAGGGAAATATTTGTTGGTGCTCCACCATCCCAGTTTGTTCCTATCTATGGTGGATGAAACGTAGAAGATATACTTCTTCTTTCCCGTCAGGATGTTGCTTCGGTATTTATTCAAATACAGATCCAAATGCTCCAACACTTTATACACATTGGGGTTGTCTTCAAAATACGTTTCGAACTTTCGGTAATGGTACATGAAGAGGAAATCTCTCTGCACGTTTTTGATGAAAAAGTCTCTGTCGAGCAGGTTCCCTTGCGCTTGCTTATGGGCGTGTTCCCCATCCACTGTGTTGTTCACGCTGGTATCGCCCTGTAGGTGTGTAAAATTGAGGAAGACCTCATACGGGTTGAAGGGGGAGTCACCCTCCTTGCCGACGCCGCTAAACATGAGCATACACCCCAACAGCTGTTCATCTGTATTATCATCAAACTGATCGTATACGCCGATGAAGATACGGTTGCACACATTATCCACCAGAGTGTGGAAAATGTGCACATATACAAAATGGACGTCATCCAAATAATCTTGAGAAGCATTTTTCAGTTTGTTCTTCTCGACCTTGGAGAAGCAGTGCGATTTAAAACATTTATTTTCATCAAAAATGGAGTTGTAATTATTCGAGTCGATTTCTACGGAGTTTCCATATCTGCTTAGGAAATCAAAGTAAAGTGGAATTTTCGTCTCGTAAACAGAGACAATACTTTCGTGGTAGTTGGCATTCAGCGTGTTCACTACGTATCTGTTGAAGTACCTCTCAGACATAATAAATTCGTATAAATTAAATATTTTTACATTTCTGGGTAAGAAACAGTGTGCAAATGCGTTGGCGTGAAATTTGAAATTTTCACTGTCGGGGGAGTTGGACGGTCCAGACGCAGAAACCAATTTGATGGTAATCTTGTTGTTACTTTTTATGTCCAGGGGATCATAATTATTGATGTAAATATGTCTATAAATTTGAATTTTTATTTTGTAAAATTTGTTCATATTTTTTAAAGACACAATTGCGTAGTATATTCCGTCGTCATCATGCTCGTCGATCAGATTCGTATCACTGAATATGTCACCTTCATCGTTGGAAGAATCTGACTCCGTTTCGTGTTTGAAGTATTCAAAGTATGGTTTTAGCAAAGTCTGTTTTTCGTTCTTTGTGGAGATATTCATAGGGGCACTGGAACTGTTTCCACCAACGGCGGAGGGGTTTGTGTTATTATGCTTTCCTTTTTTTGACGTGGGGGCTACTTTCTTCCTTTTCACCTTCTTGTACAGGTGCACAATATCCATCGCGTTCTGAATGGAGTGCAAATATTTCGGTTCCAGGGTGGACAATTTTTGGGCATTAGTCTTTTCATCATCCGCATCGGCAAGGTGGGAGAAGGAATTTGCTCCACTCCTTCTCCTTCCGTTTCGGTCTTCCTCCTCATCCCCGAGGGAATACTTCTTCCTCTTAGACTTGTCCTCATTTCTGATTTTCTTAATTTGGCTTCGATTATTTTTCCATATTCGGTTATTTATTTGCATCCACTTTTGGAAATCGGTTTGGAACATTTCGAACAGCTCCGTGTACTTCAAATTGTTGATTTTCTCGTGGTTAATAATTATGACGTTGTTATCGAGGCCGTTGTCTAAGGAGTTCACTTTTTTGTAGGGAATAGAACCAGAGTTGCTGTGCGTAAGGCCGGCCAAGCTGTTATCGTGCAGTTGACCCAGCTTCTTCCGCTTTGAGATGAAATTTTCCAGAAGGCACTGTTCCAGTGAGCGTTTCTTCGCACTGACCGGGGGGGCATCATTATACAATGGGTTATTTGTAACATTCATCGTAGTGCAGGCGCCTTCCACTGGGAAAGGGCTCTTCTTCTCCAGGGAGCGCAAACTAGGATCGTCTACCTTCATTTTCTTCTCCTCCTCGTTCGTTTCTCCTTTTACGGGGGTACTACTGCTAGCTTCATCATTAGAAATGCACTCTTTTTTAACGTTTTTTTTAACAAAAAAGGCGGTAATTTTTTTCTGCTTCCCCTCTGAAATGTTAATTTGCTTTTTGAGCCACTCGGGCACAGAAATGGACGTAATTGGGTTGTTAATATTTTGCTTAATAGCGGGGATAATGACTAACTTTAAAATTTGGACTTCTAATTTTTGCTTGTAATAATCCCAGTCGATTATATCCCTTACGTTGACGGGGACATCAGGAGGGAACTTAACACCTAGCCATTTGTTCAAATAGTGAATTTGCGTTTCCACGTTTGTTTTAAATATCTGAATGGGGATGGCCCTAAATGTAATGTCCGATCCTATAGGTTTAGACGCAACGATGAATTGGGTAGACACATTATTGTCTTCCACGTAACTTGAATTGCAGAGCAATTCACTCAGCCTCTTAGCAGTGGTAATGCCAAAACTTTTAGCATTCGGTTGTTCCTTCACCGATTTGTTTAGCACCTTCTTTGCCAAAATGAGGTCAAATAATTCATCATCATTATCTATGTCGATTGCTTTACTGTCTATTAAATTTTTCCACTTGTTCGCAGTAAGGGAAGCATAGTAATATGACTCTTCCTTCGTTTTGCCTTTTAAAAAGTGATTAAAAATTTCGCTCTGAAATTTCTGTATGATTCTTAGTTCTCCTCTTCTTTTAATTTCAAATCCCTTCAGTTCGCTAATTTTATATTTGTCATTAAAGACAACGTATCTTTTTTTTAACAATTCATCCGATTTTTCCGATGCGGGGAGGAACATACCATGCCAGGGACCATCCAGCTCAAAGAAAATTTCATTCTTACTAATGCATTCGTAATCGTCTGTACTTTCGTTATAAATTAGGTACTGGTGGTTCGTCCATTTTTTGTGCATCTCAAAATTTAGTATATTTGTGGGGAATTCAAATTCTACTTTTTTCACACTCGCGTCATTTTTTAGTTCTTCCTCCGTTTTGTCTTCATATTCTCTCACTCTGTTCAGAAGGCTTCTGTCTACAATGTACACGTCATATATTTCTGGGAATTTTTTTGGCAACATGCACCAGATTCCATCTGTGTCCAACTCTACGGGTATTCCAATTTTGTTGATAAGGTTAAATGCGCCGTTTATTATTTGTGACCCTGTGTAAGTCACGATGGCTCCCATTTGATCTGAGTACCATCTACTGCTTTTTCGTTTCACATATCCGTAGAAGCTGTTCAATATACACTTGTGCGCTAACTGTAACGAATCGTTTAGCAATATTTTATCGTCCAATTCTTGAATCTTCATGTAGTCTATTTTGTTTGCCTTTAGTA
Source organism: Plasmodium coatneyi (assembly GCF_001680005.1). Lineage (NCBI taxonomy): Eukaryota > Apicomplexa > Aconoidasida > Haemosporida > Plasmodiidae > Plasmodium > Plasmodium coatneyi. The sequence continues at coordinate 919,255 of NC_033566.1, read as the reverse complement.
GTTCCTTCTTTTCATGTTCGCATTCTTTCAACCCCTTCTTGTAAACGTATCTCCTATCTCGGAAGGTCCTCACGGTGTCCACGTAGAAGGGATTTTCCCTCTGGCACACCAAACTCGAGGCGTCCACTTCCTTGGCGACCTTTGTTTTTTTGAATACCCTCTGGGAGCAGTCCTTTATCACCTTCATCAGTTCGTCGTGTTGCTGCTTTTCTGTCAGCTCGTTCCAGCTAAGGGGGTAAAAGATAATGAAGATGTTATTGTATATGGTTAAGCATGTAGACGAGGTGGTGAAATGTATGACCCCCCAACGCAGGAACTTACGACTTCTTCTTGCTGACGGGCACGTCCGCGGAATTTTCGTTCGTGCTGCTGTCGGACTCCTCCTTGTTGTTCATCTTGAAGAAGCTCTTCTGTGGGTAGAAAAGACGTGTCTTCAGATCCTGCATGAGAGATAGCACATGGCCATAATCGATGGGGGAAATTTCCAGCTTCCTCTTCCACACCATCTGTTTCTGGCATAAATGGCGTTGCTTGTAGAAGGAGCAGTTGAAACAGTGATCGGGTGTTACGATGGCATTTGGCTGCAAACGGTGAGATAGAATAATATTCGGGTACATGGCGGCAACATCCAAGTGGTAGATGTTGGGGCATATGCTAATGCTGGGATTCTGGATGAAGAAATTTAGCTTCTCCATAATGTCGCTTTTAATTTGCTTCAAATTAATGATCTGATTTTTGTTAATATACTTTGGGTCACTAGGACTGCAGTTTTTGTTCAGATCCTTTTCAACCCAGAAATCTATAATGCTATCCACATTCTGCTGTAAATACTTGTACGTGTCTACATCTAGGTTGAAATGCTCCTTCAGATCATCCCTATAGATACCACATTTTAGACTCTGCACAGTTCCACCAACAAAGGAATCATCATAGATAAAATATTTTTTTTTATTTTCTACATCGGTGAAGTATTGATTGTATGCAGGCTTGAACTTGTTTGGGAAGAGAATATTCTTTTTATACGCCTCTGCCATTAGTAGCTGTTCACATAGGGTTCCACTTCCCTGTCTTAGAACGTTGTCTGGGTTCATCGGAATGATGGAGCATAAAGCAAATAAAAAATTGTGGATAAATTTATCATACAGATAAAATGTGGCAACTGCATCTGACACACTGTATACAGCCAAATGTTGTGGGTTCTTCTTCGCAATGGATACCATAAGTTCTGGGTCCACCTCTGTAGGGTTATATTTTAACTTAATTTTACACACACTCTTCAATGTTCTGGACCCATTAGGTAAGTAAGAATCCCGTTCGACCCATTTGTATGCATCTATATTTAGGATAAAATTGCATGCACATTCCTGCTTGTTGTTATTCATGATGAACCCAATTTCTTTTGGTACACTCAAGTTGTTAATCTCGCATCTTCGAAAAAGATACGGAACGTCAAAAAAGTCCCCATTGTACGTGACAAAAATGTGGATTTTCAAAATTTTTATATGCTCTAAAAAGCGCTTTAAAAGGAAATATTCATTCTCTTCGTTAAATATTTTAAACGTCCCTGCTCCGGAATATTCTTCATTTGGCTTGTATAGAAACTCTCTTATATTTTTGCTCATGACATTTCTGTTAACTATTAGATACCCTTGCGCATTGTACATATAGGATATGAGGATAATTTCGTCCTTCTCTTTATCTGGAAATTTCAATTCATCTTTGTAGCATTCAATATCCCAGGCGAGCACATTTAAGGGGGCAAGGACCTTCTTATTTAACACTTCAAAATGGACTGCATCCGTCTCTGTGTATAATTCTTCTTCGTCCCTGGTGATCCTATACCATAGGCCACATCTGATGTTCTGATCTATGCATATTCTGGTGGTGTACTTCACATCGTATTCATATATCTCTGTTATTTCTTGTAAAATTTCTTCCTTGCTTAGAATTTGCCTCTTCGTAGTTACTACTATTTCGTTCATGTTCAACTTTGGTGTGCTCACCGTTACGTGTGCGTCGTTCTTTTTAGCCTTTCCCCCCAGGTTGTCTGTACTGTTGTTGGACGTGTGTGTCTTTTTAGAATCCCCTTGTTCCTCTTTTTTCGCAGCTCCAATATCATTTTTGTTAACCTTTCCAGTTTGTCCATACTCATCATATTTCGTATAGGAAACATCGTGCTTGTAGGAAAAATCCAACTTGCTCTGTGACAGTTCATATTCGTACTCATTAAATATGTGCTTATCGCTATTTGAGGTGTTGTTGCGCTCCTTATTCTTCTTATTTCGTTCAATTATTTTGGAAATAAAATCCCTTGCGTTCAGGAGATTTTCTATAGTGTCGAAGGAGAGCTTAAAGAAGATGTTACTCAGGTAGCTCCTTTTCTTATTTAGATGATCATACAGACTAAGGTCCTCCTTCTTCACGTAATCTATTTCGACGTTCCATTTGTCTAACTCCTTCCTTAGGTACTTTGTCACCGCCTCGTAGTTGTGGATGTTCTTCGTCTTCAGGTAGAAGTACGGACGGTAGAACATCGTTAGTCTCCACGTCTTGTTGTTATCCGACACGAAGTACATATGCACGCCTGAAGGGGGGACAATCAGTGAAAGGAAATGAAATGGGAGGACCATCGGTGAAAAAGGACGCCGTCAGATTAGCATATGCTGTGATGCTGCCACGTTCATCTTGGCGCATTTGCATTACCTGTCTTTTTCTGCGATTTGTTCGAGTTCTTCACAACCACATTCAGAACGGTGGGTACTATGTTGTACAGGTACCCCTCCTTCTGCCCTTTACTCAGCCATGGTTTTATGTTGAACTTATTCTCCAGCTTGATCAACCTCTCATACTCGTAGTCCGCATTTATTTTGGAGTCCTTTTCCCACCCCTTCGTCCTCGCCTGCGTCGTCATTTTGGACAAGCGGGGTCGAGGAAGTTGCGAAAAAAAAGAACAGCGAATGCACACGAAGCGAAACAAACAATGCAAATAAAATGCAATTATATTTGCAACACAAAATTAACGGCGTTGCGAAAACAGCCTTTCATTTTGGACACGCCCACGTATGAAATACGCATAGAACAAGGCACTGTTCGCGTGGGCATATGGTAAGGCAATTTCACTGGGTGGGTGATCGCACTAATTTGATAAGCACAGGGAAATATAAGGGAGGGAAAAAAAAATGAAACGATGTAACATAATAGTAATGATATCTTCGTTATAAGTATGCCCAGTATCGCGCCAAAATTGAAAAAAAAAAAAGGGAAAAAATGTGCAATCTCGATGCCGCTATGAAGTACCCACCGTGGGAGATTACCACTTCACATAAAATGTGTATGCTACATAGAAGGCATATACTCACATGTAAGCAAATATAAATTCCCCTTTGGAAGTCGTCTTTTCCTTTTAATCCGGTTCATTAATGGCATAAAAAATGGCATGAGGTGGTGAGGACGCCCAATTTTGGCGTCATCAAATGTTCCCCCAATATGTAGCGTGTCTAGTTAATAAATGTGCGCGGGTCTTAATTTAACAAACTAGGAAAAAAAAAAAAAAAAAAAAAGGAAAAAAAAAAGGGTAAACTGGTTTATTCCTTTTTCACTGCTGTTAAAAGTAAATTAATAAATAGTTATGCCTTCGGGGAGGATATTCATTTGGAGAAATCGTCCAGAGGAAAAAAAAGGAAACGAAAAAGTAGGCGAAAGCAAAAATGTAAGGAAAACGTGAACGAAGGTGATAAGACAAGGCACACTTACGTGCCGTCCCCCGCAAATCGAATGTACGACAAAAGGGATGAAACGAATTAAACTCCCTTCATGTGTAAGTAGCCACAAAGGGGAATTAGGGCCAACTCCCAAATGGCAAGCTACATATGAACACAGTGTGAAATATCTTGCCCACGTATCTCTATAATTCGCAAATGAATAATGTATGTGCTAGGAAAAATTGCGCACACCTTAATTTTCGTTTTGTTTCGTTTCGCTTCTTTTCATTTCGTTTTTTTTTATTCCACTGATAAGCTGGCTCTCTTCCTCCTAACGTGTTAACACGAATTTAAAAAAATGAATCTCTTTGTGGCCGCATGTGCCCGATGAAGAGGTGCCCTTCTGCGGTTAGCGGGAGCGTGGAAGCTAACAAATTTCATTCACGCGTTTCCAACGCGAAGGGTGTTATAAAAGTAAGAAAAGGTGAGTTCATCCGGCTTGACATATTTTAATTCCCACCTCATTACCACACGTTTTATGTTCTTTTCCAAAAATTTACACTAGTGGTGTAAAAAGGATACGCCTCCCTTTTTTTGGAAAAGAGTGTAAAAAAAAAAAGAAAAAAAAAATGGGAAAGCCGCACTATTTCTTGTAACTATACACCTTTTAAGTTATCTCCTTTTCGTAATTTTTTTTTTTTCCACTAAAAGAAAAAAAAAAAACACACCTCTTTTAGTACCTCACGTAGTGTGGGATCTCCACGTATGTGTTAAGCCACTACTACACATGGTGCAGTGAAAATTAGTTTAAGCATCCATCTAGCCGATATGAATGCAAGGAATTGGCATGATAGCTTGGTACACCTTAATGTATTAAAATTTGGAAAACTGAAGGATGCATACTTGCGTTCCACAAATTCGAAAGGGGGAAATAAAAAAAATAAAAAAAATCGTTCATTTGTTACATATGCCAATGCAAAATAACAAACCTTAGTATTCCCACAAGGTGCTGTGATCCCTACCTGCACAGTGGATTTATTGTCCCAACAATGCAGAATGTTAATCGAACATACGTTCTCACGTTCGTGTATGTTTATATGGATACGCTCAACGTAGACAACAGTAATTGCATTGCATACTACTCATCTGTGAAGAAATAGCGAGAAACCACTCGTTCTTCTCCTTACCAATTTAATACCCCTACACTGCAGAAAAATTGGCATTTTTTTTTTTTTAAAGAGGAACAACGTGGAAACCTCCACTGGATGCACTTAAATGGGCAAATTATTTAAATAGGCAAGAATCAAAAAGGGAGGTTACACACATATATAAGACGTTATAAATACGTCGTAGTCAAATGGAACATATGCGACAAACACGTAGCGAAATAAAAGTGCTCAAAAATGAAAGGAAACATGGGGTAGACGGAAATGGCGCAGAACAAATTGGAAAGCTCAATCCGAAGAAAGCAAAGTGAACAGTGAAACACAAAAAAAAAAAAGGGAAAAAATAATAACCATAACGAAAAAAATAACAACAGGGATGGTAATAATAAAGCAAAATGGGGTGAAATAAAATAACTAATTACAACGGGGGGATGTGTTGCGGGAAAAAAAACAAATATACGCGGAAATAATGATAGCGTTCGTAGAATGTGTAGGGCTCTCTGTCTTCTGTCCTGCCTATGTGGCCATCAAAAAAAATGAAATAAAATAAGGGAAAAAAATTACCAAAATTTGCCGAAAAAACGGCCAAAAAATTATGAACAAAAAAATTACCAAAAAAATTCATCACAAAAAAAAAGGGTGTAAAGGATACCCAAAATGAGGTTCCCCCCCTGACGACCAGCCCAAAGGTATTCTCCAATTCTGCACTTTTGGAAGTTTATTTGTGGCTCCACATAAAGGTGTCTTTCCTTCCACCCATTTTAATTCTTAAAATTGGGCGAAAGGGGAGGATTACAACTTCCAACCATCTCTGAAGCGAGCGCCCCTTTGAAAGTGACGCCATCACAACTGTGCCTGTTTGGTCTTCTCAGCTTTTACAAAAAAGTTGTTCGAATCCGTAACGTAATATTTCTTGATACAAATAATTAATATGTACAGAAGGAAAGAAATGAGGAGGCAAACACAAAAGTACAAAAAGGATTTATATGAAATGCTTCTTGAATTGAAATCGAGCAGATAATTATAATCCATGGACGGAAAAATATAATGACCATATCCTTTTCTTAAATTATCAGCCATGGTAGATTTAGGATTAGAATCACTATCGTTTAAGAGGTTATATTTCGCGTCATTCCCATTTCGACTGTCATTAACGGTCCGGTTGTATTTTCCGTCTGGGATGTTATTATCATGATCATTGGCGCTGCTCGAATTGCCGACTGTTACTCCTCCCTTTTCTCTTTCTAAAAACAAATGCTCCTCATTCTTGTAGGGCTTATTCTTAATTTTGTGCAATTTGTGCATTATATTTTCATAGTAGCTTAAAATGTTAAGGCACTTATTACGCAAGTGATAAAAATTCTTTTTCAGGCACTTGTGTACCTTTGAAAATTTCGAATAATCCGCGCAGTAGAGCATAACATCGTCGATGCAGGAGTACAGGAGGGAGTTACTCAGACTCTTCTTACAGCTATCAGACAATTTATCCTTTTTTAAAGTAATACATGTTAGTACGTCCTCACCACAGTTGTTATTTTTTATGTCATCTTCACAGCCTTTTACTGGTTGTGTCTGATTCAGATGGTTCGTAACTGTGTTGTTTATTTCAGAGTCGTATAAATTTATGAAATCTAAAAAATTATTTACATCGTTGCTTGCGCTACTTACTGTTTGGTTTGGAATGTCTAATGAGTAAATTGAAAAATTGGATGGAATAATTTGAGATAACATACTTGTTAACAAAACCAGGTCATCCACCGCTGGGTCATTTCGTTTTTTTCTCCTGTTTGATTTATTATTGTCATTAAATGTTAAGTGGTTGCTCATGTAGGACAGCTCCGTTTTTATCATGTCATCGAAGAGGTTATCGTTTAGTAGAGTTACGTCTACGTATGAGCTGTTGGCTTCCTTCTGATACAACAATAGTAGGGCGTACACAATGGGGGAAAAACATCTTTGGGCTATTCTTTTCATTTCTCCCACGTTTCTGTTTGTTTGTTTGTTTGTTTGATTGAGGTTTGTCCTGTATAGTAGGGACCGCCGTCGCAGGGGATTGGGAATCGCAAAAAAGGGGTGACCACTACGCCCGTAGCACATACGTGTAGGAATGTATGCTTGTTGGCATAAGTGCCTGCATATCCATACACGCCTTTGACGTCGGAGGAAACAGAAATGACGAGCACCACGTAGTTGCTTAGTCGACTTCCAATCAAAAGGTGTCTATTTGCATGCAATTTTCATTTCCAGGAAACACACTGCATCGCAATTTAAACGAATTGCGATTGATTAACAGGACGTGTTGCACAGGCAGTAAACCATTTCGCGCAAATGGCATACCTCCTTTATTGCTTATTGCACATTTTGCACATGCACATGTGAATTTACGCGTAGGGGGCAAGGGAAGGGGTAAGCACCAAAAATGGGGTGGTTAATTCGCAGGAAAATTTCAAAAGGGAAAAAAAGGAAGAAAAAATTAGCACTTGGCGGGTGTTATTCACATGGCATTACGATGACACTCGAATTAATATGAATGCGCCACGAGCGTCCTACGAATGTGTCTTTAACTTTCTTTCGTGGGGGACAAAAATGTAATGCAAAACGCGGTGTGTACTGAGCGAGGGGATGTGGTATATTATCAGAGGAGTATTCATAACTTCCTTTGGCGAGTGAAATTGTTTTTTTACTGTACTGGGGTGGAAAAAACGGACGTGGCCGGGAGAGTGTGCGCGGAAATGCGATTGGATGTAAATTTTGTTTCCCTTTCGTGCAGGACGGACAAGTGTACCATTTTGATTACGCAATATCCCTTTCATGCAATAATTTCAACCATTTGCTCATACACAGTTGCGTAATTTGAACTTTCGGCGGAAACGTGGACGGGAAAGGAAATAGTGTAAAATGAAATGAAAAAACGATTGCGCTGTTTCGTTTTTTTTTTTGGACAATCACGGAAAATATTTACCCTTTTGCATAATCGCCTGTCCTTCCACATGACGCAGTTATTACATAAGAACATTCTAGCTTTTCCACAGACATGAGTGCAGTTAAGAAAATTCAGACACATGCGAGGGGGGGAAAATGAAAGCAAATTTTTATTCATTCGCTCGTTCGCCCAACCGCTTGCCCTTTTTTTTTTTTTTCTGTTCAGTAAAATTATGACAATTTTTGCATCAGATGAAACCAAAGCGTCGTTTACTCACCAAGGGGAAGGCATTAATGCGCATAATTTTATGGGTTAGTGCGGCGGCGTCCTAAAAGGGCTCAAACATCATTTAAGCAAAAGAAAAAGGGAAGCGAATTCATGTGCAGATTTCTTTCTTGTGGTGCACGCTTTGCTCGTGGGTTTTATGCGCCCCTTGTTATGTACACATATTTGCATATGCTCATATTCGTGTGGGCACCTTTGTGTGCATATAGGTCATCATCCATATGTGCGTAATCCCGCAGACCTTTTAACCATGATTGATGAAAAAATAGCTGCAAATTGTTATCAACTGTTGCACGAATGGGTAACATTTATTCGTGCTGCACATGGCCATCACGTTGCTTTTCATTGGGGTCCTTTTTCTAAAAAATGCGTAGAGGGGGCTAAACTGCATAATGGATAGTCAAAAATAGTGGCCGTTTCGCAGTACCTGCAAAGTCACTTCCCTGCGCCCCCTTTCCCGTGCGTTCACCCGCCATAATGAATATGTTACCGCTGGTCCTGCGCGTGTTTGTTTATATTCCAATATTAAAAGTGTAAGTATACGTAGCAAGGAATAAGCCATCATGTACATGCTTCCAACGTTATGACTGCATGTATGCACATATTTATGCATACCTATGCGCAGCTCGTAATTGTAAGAGCTGGAAAAACCTTTTAACGCCCATCCTGCACACGCATGCCCTGTAGTATGTAATGGGGCATCCCTAAAACAACATTCCAAATTTGCAACCACTTGCGAAAGAGACAAATAATGCATGGAGCTGACCGCACAAAGGGATCGCATGCTTCAATGAGCTAAGTTTTTTCTGTCATAGATCGAAGAGGCATACAACAACGACTATATCATTTTTTCTTATCGAAGCGTGTGCCCGCAGGTTTTATGCGCATTTGTAAAACACACTCTGTTAAACTCATTTTTGTGCAAAACCACCTGAACAGTTAAGGAAAAAAAAAAAAAAAAATAATAAAATAGCTATTTATGCCCTTAAGATGGGAAATTAGTCTAAAATATAGCTATTTCAAAAGTATGAAATTTTTTTTTTTTTATTCCGTGTTCATAAGAAAATGCGAAAAATGAGAATATATATATTTTTTTAAATCTGTATTTCCCAGAATAGCCATTTTTTAAAAACAAAACGTTCTATGCCGGCGGTTCCAATTACGGTGTTATCACCAAAGGGGGCAAAAATATGTAGGGTGAATTGGAACATGAAATATATGAAGTCAAGTCGTTCTTGCGGCCTTCATAAAAAATTATAAGGCAAAAAAAATGAGCAAAATGCAACTGCAATTTTTAATCCCCTTTTTTGCGCACAAAAATAGCGAAAATGTAATTGAAAGGTAAAAAATTCTCTGCTAGAAAGAACGCCTCTATGGTGAGGGAAACTCGTTACATTCGTATTTTTCAAGAATGTACGGTGCTGCTGTGGTGATTTAAAGAAGGCAATCCGCATTATATACTATATATATATATGCTTATACAGAGAAGAAGAAACTTCATTCGTACAACAATAAGAGAAAAGGGTATACTATAGTTCAACCGTAGTAAAGTTACAAAATATAGTACTAAAAATGAAAAGAGGTGGAAGGAAAACAAAGGGGGCGCGCAGCAACAAACTGGGCAAAGGGAAAAATGATGCTTCTGAAGATGAGGAAGTCGTAGAGAGCGAAACTTCCAGCGATGAAATGGGAGAAGGCAACTCCTCCTCCAGTGAAGAATCAATCGATAGTGATGCCGACAACTTGTCGGACAAAGAACAGGCGAACGAGGCGGAAAAGCAAATACAGATATATTTCACATCGGACGTGGCTAATGAAAAGTACCAAATGGAAGACACGATTTACACAATTCCAGCTAGCTTCAAAAGAATCGACCTGTCAAGAATGGTCAAAACATTGCTCGATATAAATGAAAACGTTTCCTTTGAATTTTTAATAAATGATCAAATTTTAAGATCATCCATAGAAGAATTTTTACAGCTTAATAATATCCTCTCGGAAAATGTGATACAGATAAAATACATACTATCGATAACGAAAAAGGAAAGTACCCCAATTGATAAAATCTCAGAATGGATTTCAAAATTAATCATAATTGAAGATAAGCTATACTGTAGCACCTTCGGAGGAAGTACCCTCTGTTATGATATGTCAAATTTCGCCAAAATTGATGAGCGGAAAGTGGCTGATATGCCCATATTTGCATTTAATGTATGTAAAAATGACAAATTAATTGATGGAGATGTACAGTACTGCGAATCGGCTGTAGGACTATCCAATGGGACTATAAGGGCATTTTTAAATGAAGAAATGGATCAGAAAATAGTAACCAGAAGTGAACTATATCTAGGCAACCACGACGATATGGTTAAATCTATTGCGTTCAGTAAGAACGGGTCGTTACTTGTCAGTGGAGGTGCAGATAACAAAATAAACCTGTATGATAATAACGAAATTGTACAGAAGTTAAAGGAATACAAGTCGGAAAATAACACGAATAAGAGAAAAATGAAGCATGTCTTAACTCCGAAAAAGTGTATACATAAGGATGTGGGAATTATAACAGCCCTAACCTTTTTTAATAGTAATAACCACTTTTTATGTACAGGCCTGGAAAAAAATATAAAAATATACGATGCAGATACGGCAGACCTATTTGCTACTCTTCCATATGGAAAAGCAATAATGTGCAGTGACATTTTGACTGAAAATCTGTTCGTAACTGCAGATGATCAATCCGTTATTAAATTATTCGATGTCAGATGCTTAGAGGAAAAAGCAGTCATATCGCTAAATGAGCATAAATATTTTTTCCATGATAAAGTGGTAACCTCCCTTTGTGGGAACAAAAATGGAATCCACTTCTTATCGTCCTCACATGATGGGTTTACGAATATATACGACGTGAGGCTGAACAAGTTGCCAGTCTACACGATTCAAACTGAAGATAAATCGAAGGTCCTGTCCAGCACCTGGTTCTACAGGGAAAGCAACAATTATGTCATAAATGCAGACGAGAACAATTTGACTCTTCATAGCTTTTAATTTGGAAGGGTGGGAATCCCTCTGCATGGCTCCCACGCGAGGGGGTATTCTACAGTATGGGGATATGTAAACACGTGGAATATTCAAATAGCGGTGGGCATTGTATAATCGTACTTTTCTGTGAATTTTTTACGAGCAGAGGAATCTTCCTGTCAAAATGTGAAGCGGTTATACTTGCGTATATTTTTAACATTTGGCGCGAAGGAGTACTGGGTTATCCCCCCACGAATTGAATGAGCAAGATCATTGTTGTAGCGGTACCTTAAAAAAAAAAAAAAACAGCTAGCGAAAAGTGATACTCCAGTTAGCTATTTTTTTTTTTTTTTTTTTTTTTTTAGCGTAAATAGGCTTACGCATTAAGCGAGCCACTTGCACCAACTTTTTAGTCTCGTCACATTTGCACTGTCATCACGCCGAAAGGCGCCTTTTTCATAGAATAACATGCACCGTTTATATGTGCCTCGAAATGGCCTTTAAAAATGGTACTCTTTGTTTGGATTCAAAATTTTAAGTTGAAGATTTCTTACATCCTCGAATAAGATGTTATAATTACTTGGTGTTGTGTTCCTCTACATCGGGCTGAGCACGCATAAGGGGTTCCTTTTTCCCATTTAGTCTTTTTTTTTTTTTTTTTGTTATTATTTTTTCTTTTAAATGGGGAATAGCATACACAGTGGCGCATTTTTAACGTAATACAGTAGGTGTGTAGAGGTGGTATACTTTCGTTTTTATTTTTCCCAGTAAGAGAATGCTACTTACTGTTAATCCCCTTTCGGTTGTTTTTTTCCCTTCCTTTGGCCATTTTTCATTAAAATAAGTTATGGGGAAGAGAGGGGACTATTCGTTTGTGCGCGCAAGGAGGTATTTAAACTGTCCCATGTGCACGTTTGCAGAGTATATTAAATGTGTACACATTTCTGCCTTTAAATGGCTCCAAAGGAACTTATCTGTGTGCAGCCTGTTACTTAATATTCTGTTGAAAGTTAACAGGAGTGGTCAGTTTTTTTTTTTTTTTTTTTTTTTTTTTTCCTAATGATGACCTCCGCTTTGTGACAAACAAACTGTTGATGTGCGAGACCTTTCCATAGGGGTGTTTTCCCCACTGCTTTAGAAAGTAAGTCCACTTTTTGGTGATATTGCCTGTTGTAGAATTATACAAATGTTGATTCCCATATGGAACGTGTGTGTTGCAAACCCATCAAAAATGCATGCAGTGTGCCGCCACTTCACATGCGAAAAAATGTTCATTTATCCGAAGGTGCCTACAGAAGTCCTGCCATTCCCCCAATTTGTTCCCCTCAATATATTCTCGTAAATAGGCACACACCGTGTGTGAATGTGTACCTCTGTAAGGATGCACGGTGACCTTCATGTTGGCTCCTTTGCAGTGACATCACAGGGGGGATAAAAAAAGAAGCGCATATGGTACAAGTGGGGGGTATACATTCTTGTTATAATTTATGTGCAGGGGAGACCTCTCTGGGTAGCATTAAACAGCCGTTGGACTGCAGCGTTCCCGCAGGCATATATACACATATGCGCGTGCATGTGATTGGACGTGCTAACGGACATAAATTAATTTCCCTTGTAGCTTTCACATCGGGAATAATATTTTTATGACGCTTTTTTCCTTTCCCCTTGGCTTTTTCCATCATTGGTTCATTTTTTCTTTCGCTTTTTATTTCCTGCTCCTTCTTGCCCACTTTTTTTTTTTTTTTTTTTTTTTTTTTTCTTTTTACCCCTCTATATGATGTATGGCTGAAACGAAATGATGTGTGTTCACATAAAAAATGCATAAATGGATACCTTCACTGAAGGCGGATAAAAATAACACCTGTAACGCACACACGTGTACATATTTGTATGGTGAATGCAAAAATGAGGAAATAAAAAAAAAAAAAAAATTGGAAGAACGTTTTCAAAGGTAATGCATGTCGATATGTTTTGTTATCTCATTTTTGTTCTGCATTTATTTGTAAAAAGTGGAAACGTACTCGGAAAAAAAAAGATTCAACAGGAATGGCTAAGGGGTTGAGTGGTGAAGCAAACATATTGTGACCGTAACGTCGTAACAGCGTAATTCGCGCCATACGTTCATATTGTAGTGTGGCGAAGGGCAGAGCGAGCCATCTGCACAGCTGAACTGAACACCCCATTTGTACGCCTTAAGAGCGTGGCCACCCCTGCTGCATACAGCAACGTTCCTTTTGCGTATCGTAAAAGACGATAACGAGGCCCAAGCAATCATCGCAGTTAACGGAGGAGTACAGAGTGGCATTGCAAACAATGCAGCACGCGAATTAAAGGGTGAAACACTGATAAGAAAAATGCGCATCCAGACGAGTTGACCGATCCAGCAAAACTGAAGCGAAGGAGTTCCGTTCCACAAACGGAATACTCAGTTTGTCCGTATAAAAATTCGCACATTTTTGTGCACAGAGTCGTTCGCTCGGTCGTTCACTCTGTCGTTTGTTCGCTCGTTAGGTTGTTAATTTTTCTTGAAGACGATAAAAGATGAAAACAGATGAGGAACTTCTGCGAAAGGAGGAAGAAGATATATCCAAAACTATAGCCCTGTCCCTGGAGGAGTACCACGCCGCTCAGAGGAGAAAGAGCGAGAAGGTAAGTCTACGCCAGATGGAAAAACATATATATGGAAAGAGAAACGCGGTGGAAGCAAATGGCAGTGTGAAATTTTCTTCCCCGTTGAAAAGTTGTTAATTCTTTTAACCATTCGTAATGCAGTACCGGGTTGATGTGCATGCTACCAACGCGGATGTGTGTGCTTCACGGGGGGTGCCCGTTTGTACAATCCCTGATCATATCGTGCAAGAAAAAAACATATACAAATGCATGTGCCATGTATAGGATGAGTGTCGCTAAGATAGACATGCCTTTCCCCCCCTCAGGATGACTACCTCCCGGAAGATGAAAACGATGAGATGCTCCAGGAAGCCATTCGGCTGTCCATCATAGGATGCAAGAAGAGCGAAACCCAAGACAGCGTAGAAACGAGCGATTCTTATCGAGACATTGTAAAAAAAAATTTCAACAAAATTACCTACTACCTATGTAACAGCCATGAGTCAACAAAAAATAAAAATGACGTTATCGACAATAAACTATTTTGGGAAGACATTTACAAAAATTATAAAAATATTTACATCATTATAAGGGACTATATGATAAGTCTAAACAGGAGGAATGAAAAAATGAATGAAGAATCAACTGACTCTACTTCTAGTAGGGAATACTACGACAGTGATGATTCTAGTGATTGTAGTAATAATTCTTCTTCCCTTTCTTGTTGTTCCTTGGAACAGATAAGAAGAAGCTATAAAAATATAAACTACACTACAAAGGATTATTGTAAATGGTTAAGGAAAGGAAATAGAAGCAAGTGCCTAAATGACCACGTCTATGTGAACTATTTGTTAAAAGAAATGAAGTTACTTGAGGACACCACAAGCATTCATAACTTAGTCTTCGGTGTCAATAATTATAAGTACTCCAACAAAATGGATATAAAAAAATGGTGCAATCATAGCATTTCATTTTATGATAGTAAGCAGATAAACTTTGGTCTGCGGCAATTTTTGAGTGGACCCTGTGGCCTCATTTCCAGTGTCCAGGGGTACATCATTATTATTCTGCTCTTCAATTATAAGTACCACTTCCTGTGGGATAATAACTACTTTAATGTTCTGAAGACCAATGCGGATTTTTTGAATTTCACCAATGGTAGTGTCTCCTCCCCGGGGCAGATCAACAAGGGGAATGTAGAAAGTGGCGCCAACACGGGGAAGGATGATTGTGATAAACCAAGGGAGGACCACCCTGAGGAGTGCAACCAGGGAGGAGTTCCCCCTTGTGATGAACCCGCAACCCTGAATGAGGAAGATCAGACAAACTGCTCTTCCCAACAGATTGATTACCAAACTAAGAGGGACAGCACCACCGTGGGGAGCGAAAAAAACGGGGTGGGACACTCAAAGGGGGGAAGCTGGGGTGTGAGCAGCAGCGTCGACAGCACACGCAGCAATGTAAACAACAATGGTAATGAAATTGGCAATGGAGGTGGTCCAGACACGCAGAAGGAGAACCCAGGGAAGGGAGAAGCTGGCAAGGAGCGGGCACACAATAAGGACGACGTTGGTGATGATGACGATTATGATCACGAATTCGTACAGCTAGTCAGGGATAACATAAAAGATTTGAAATATTATTCGCTAGTAGAATCCATGGCGTATATTCTGTACCAATGCACAGACAAGTCATACTACATTATAGCGTTTTTGCTCCCCGAATGTTACGACTTTTCCTACTACATGAATAGGAGGAGCTCGGATGAAGACATGATAAGGGATTTAAAAAAAATAAATATTTACTACAAGGATTTTAGCAGCATTAAGGACGTAATAAAGTTCTACTTGGAGCATTTCATCATTTTTTCAAGCTCAACTGGAGCCATTTCTTTCCTATATTCTGTAATTCTAACAAGGGGAATAAACAATATAATGAACGATATGGACGACGTGAACCATCCGTTGATTGGGATTTATGGTCACTGTTCTCAGGAGTTGGTAAATTTGCTTCTTACCGGTAGGGCCTGCTCCAACGTGTTTGATAACAACAGTATTATAAATACGTTCCCGCAGGTGTACGAGGATTTGGGTGGTACTTTGCAATTCGACGGGGGTGGTAGACGCGGCAGTAACAGTGGCAGCAGTTTGGGTGGTACCTTGGGGGGTATTTTCCCTGGCAGTACTGCTGTTCCGACGTTTGCATCCCCAACGAGTGAGGCTAGGAACGGCTCCAAAAGCTGGAATGGTGGCAACGGAGGAACCCCGCAGGTCTCCCCCGGGATGAACAAAAACAACATCATACTGAAGGGAATCAATAAGAGACCGCTGATCGGACTTCTGACCGATTTTGAAGCCTTCAAATATTGCGAAGTGGGCAGTTTTTACAAATACCCCATTTACCCAATATGGGTGATCAGCAGTTCGAACCACTACACCGTCTTGTTCTCCCTAAACATTAACAACTCCAAGTATACGAGTGAGGAATTATTCCTAACAAAGCTGAATAAAGTGTGGAATAAATATGATAAGGAAAATAACAAATACATTTTATCTCACTTCATTCCTCAGTTTATACAAGACCTAAATTTGAAGGAGGAATATAAAAATATGTTTGATGGCTTTGTGAGTGATTTGGACATTTTACTTTACTCCGAATTTAAGGCGTTTTATTTACAGCTAAAACAGAATGATATTAACAAGCTTAAGAATTCAGACCCCCCGAAGGAAAAGTATTTTTATCTCTACGATGCACAAGAAACGCCAGAAAAATGCATCAACTATTTTTTGCTAAAGGAAGTCGATTATGATGTTACGCATGATAACCACCTAAAGTTTTTTAACACCCGCTGGCCAAATAACACCGTCGAAATTTTGAACAATGTGAAGAGGCCCTCCAAGCATAAGTACGCCTGTTAGGGTGTTCATCACATTACACGTGGGGAAGCTTCATTATTCTTTTTCCTTCGAGGGCAGAGAGGGGGGGCCCATGTCTAACTGATTTTTTTTTCCTCATTAAAAGCGGTCATATATGCTCCTATAAATGACTCTCCCCCCAAACGAATCACATCGGGAGAAAGTTGTTTAATTGTAATTATCACATTTTGAGCATTTTTGTATTCCGCTTTTTCTGTGAAAAATTCCTAGTTATGCGCCATCCCTTTTGTTGAGAGGCGATTCCCATTTTGTGATGAAGTGGTAGGGAGCAGTATATTTTGCAGCACATTTTGTAGCACCTTTTGTAGCACTCTTCGTAGCTCCCTCCTTTTCCGCCACTTCGCCTTTTTTTTTCCCGTGCTCCCCTTCGTGCATGCACATATATGCGTCATTACATAAATGTGCCACTTGTGCGCGTACTGCCTTCCTACCCGTCTGTCCTACCCCCAGGTAGGCACCTGTGTTTTCTGATTTATACTTATAAAAAAAAAATTATTAATGGACGCTTTGTAGGCGCTCCGTTGATAACACCTTTGTTTAACGTAAACTCAGATAAGGGAATTTCCTTTTTAAAGCAATCAAATTTTTTTTTTTTTTTTTTCCTTTTTTGAAGTCAAAGCGTTTATTTTTTTCAACGGTCCACATGTATGTTGCTATAACGCGTAGATTTTTTCTTCTCCATCACCTATGCTGATGTGTATAATACGAGGGTATGTGTAAATATGAATGTAGAATGTGTGGGGATCTTCCGTCCTACTTATTGAGCGGAATGTTAGGAAAGATGCAAGGGCAGAACGCCCACTTGGGCCAATAAAACTACCCAAAAGTAGTTATCCCTGTAACGCCTTACATGTGGATAGTTGCGATGGGGAAAGATATAACAGACCAAAGGTATGATGTGCAAAGCTTTGGCAACAACTCGATGGGCTGACCTGTTGAAAGTTGGCACCCGCAAGGTAGCCCCAAATGTAAATGCCCCTTTTTCCAAGCGATATGGTGAATCAGTTTTATTAATTCGAGTACACCTTCGCTACAGTGCAAAATATTTATCAATAACCAGAGGACTAAGAAAAAATTGCACACGCGGGGCGAATCCACATGTGCTTTCACATCTGCGCTTCCCTATGTGTAACCACCGGAAAATGCGTTGCCTATTGAGGGGGCATAAAAAAAAAAGAAGAAGAAAAAAAAGGCTCATTTAATTGTTCCCCCCAAAAGTGCAACATCAGGGAAAGGTATTTAATGAGGATTTTTTTTTTTTTTTTTTTTTTTTGCCCAAATTTGGTTACATAAAGTTGCTGTGCAAGGCGGTACATAGTTGTGGGGAGAGCAAACCACTGGGATAAACATTTGGCACAAATAGCCGTCGTCATATATCTGTATAATAATGAGCCTTTTCCCATTTTTGCGTTTCCCCACTTGCTTGCTTTACACGCATTTCGCAGTTCCTCCGCCGAGAAGAGTACAATGAGTTGTGCCACTCTGTACGGGTACGAGCTGGCTAGCCAAATTGACCAATTGGTGATTCGAAAAATTGCAAATGAGAAGATTCAGATTGGGGGAAATAAAAACAGGCCAGAAAAAAAAACGCTATTTATTATTTACTCAAAGAACATAGCCACGTATTCATATTTGCACATTCTTCTGAAAAAGAGTTTGTTGCTAAGTGCAGATGTTACGTTTGTACTGGTCAGAGTCCAAAGAAGATGCAACGAAAAAAGGTTAATCAATTTAATAAAAAAAATAAATAGACGAGGGAAGAACACCTGGCTTATAATACTCTCTCCGTTGTCTCGTCACATAAACAAGTGTTACATTTCTAGTTTTATTAGCCAGGAGAAGGATGTGGATCGGTCTAACTGTGCACCCATTTGGAAGTTACTATGCAATGGTAGTAGCAGTACTTATGGGGGTGATGCCCATAATGACAGATGCATGACCCTTGTACAGCCAGCTCCCTATTTGTTTAGACAAAACTGCGAAGCCTTCCTGCAGTTTCTTCTTTTCATTTTGCACCTTCGCATGGTAAAAAAAGGCGAGGATATTTGGAAAAACGCTATTGCCAATGCATCTATGCGGGAGGAAAAGGCAGTTAAAGGAGACACGGAAAACTTCAGTGACGCTACGGAGGGGGGTTACCCAAGCAGGGATAACACCCTACGTATTAACCTTCGCAGCGACGTCAAACAGATTTGTAATGTAAGCTCAGAAATTCAAAACTACCTGAGTAGCACCAAGTACAATCTGCCATGTTGTGTTCACGCGATATTGCTATTCTTGAAATATTACCACATACATGTGAAGGGGAAAAGTGTGCTAATTCTTAGTAGCAACATAAGTATCTTCCTATCCCTATTTGCCTTTTTTTTTCAAAGTGAAGTTTCGACGACGGTTTATGATCCGCTGCGGGGGGAGGTTCTCTGTAAGTACGATGGGGGGGTTAAAAAGTGCTACCTAAGAACCAGTAACCTAGGCAAGCTACACATTAGAAATGAAGGCGATTTTAAAAGGAAGTGCAAAAAGTTCTCCAAGTCTTACGTATCTTCCAGTAAGGGGTACACAAAAATTACCCACCAAGATTTATCCACACTAAGCAGAAACATAAATAGAAGAATTGTCAAAAATTCCGATGTCATAATAGTAGCAATAGGTTGTCCCCACATTTTGAAAAAAAAAAATATTAAAGAAGGCGCCATTATTTTAGACTTGGGAATCAATTTGGTCCCCCCAGGGGGTAGGCACATGGAAAGAATGGTCTCACCGTTTTGCCCTCCCACCGTGGGGAACAGGAAAGTGCAAGAAAGAAATTTCCCCTGCAGGAGGGGACTCCTCCCGCGTGGGAAATTCAAAAATGGGCCATTTTCCCCAAAGTTGCAAAATCGCACAAGTTTAGTGAAACATATATGCTTAAGTTCCCCCCGAATTGGTAAAACTGCTACATGTGAGAATTCCCTCAGTGAGGAAACAACCCAAGTAATAAGAGAAGATACTTCTCCATCGCACTGTTCGAACGATGCTTCAATTTGTCCCCCCAGTGGAGGGATAAAGAGGGTCCACAATAAAGGCCATAAAATTATTCCTCTAAAAAGCCGCAAGTCTAAAATTAAATTCGCCAACGGTTTAGTCAAATGTTTGCAAAATTACGAAATTGTTGGTGACGCCGATCCGAACTGCAAGCAGAAGTGCACGCTCGTTTCAAGTGTGCCCGGGGGGCTCGGCCCCATCACCACATCCATGCTGTTCTACAATTTGTACTTCAATTGATGTCACAGGCAAAGTCGGTGGAGCATGGTGGTGAACTGTGGCCGTGTAGGGAAAGTCTGCTTAGGAACCCATCAAACCGTTAGTCTCTTCGTTACCCAGTCTGTCAAACTAACTACTCCCCTTTCGGCCAATCCAGTTAGGAGCATCTCCCAAAGGCCAGTCCACCCAACCGACCAGCACGTATACCTCTTTTTAATTTTTTTTTTTTTTTTTTTGTCTCCCTTTTTGTTTACTTCCCTCTAACTTAAGAATTATTAAGTGCAACCCCCTTGTTTCGGTAAAATTTGTCCACGTGGATAATTCTAGTGGAGGTGAAAATTCCCCCACAGTAGTAGATTCAGCGCGGAGTGAACTGCACTACGCTGAAATGGTGGTAGTCATCCGTAGACACCATACTGTTGGTGGAAAAATGTTACTGCATGCGGTTCTACTTGAGCTGTCATCCCCCTTTCGAAAGAAGAGCACTCAAAAATTAATGTGAGCGCGGAATAGTGGGAGTTTTCCCCGCAGGTTGGAACAGCTAATTTGGAGAGTTCCCCCCCTTCTGCTTATTTTGACCGATGTAGCTATATGAATATACTGTTCCGAGAAAAAAAGGAATAACGGAGTTGGCACTGCCTCATGGGAAGACAACACATTTTTTGCGAAAGGTAAATTTGGCATTCCTAGAAAGTGATAGGAAGGAACCCCTTTCGCCTTTTTAAAAATTGCCAAAGTTGCTACACCTGTATACACAATTAAGGAAAAAAAAAAAAAGGTAGCAATTATTTGTGTATTCCCTTTTCAGCGTGGCAGAATGTTTATTTGGCAAAACAATAACTGAACGAATGCCTGTTGGGAAGATCATTCGAATGGAAGATCACTAAGACAGATAGGTGCCATATCTATCATTTGAATTGTGCGTGAAACAGCAGTCGATTAAAATTGCGTTAAATTGGGAATCCTACCGTTACTCCATCACGCGGGTGATTTTCCCGTTGAGTGGGAGAAAGCGAACGGTGTTACATTATTACACGAATTTGTTCGCTTCTTTTTTTTTCTCTTTTTTTCTCCATCTATTTCGTTACCCCCGCGCCAGCATCCCCGTGGAGGGTTCCAAAATTGGGAAGCAAAATAAGCACGAAGACATGCCCTTCTCTGGAGAAAAAAAAAAAAAAAAAAAAGTGCATTGTCCCATGCTTCCCCCTATTTAAGTACTCCATTCAGAACTATTTTTTTCTTTTGAAGGTGTTCCTTTCCGTAAATTTCGTTAGCATTATTTTTCGTATTTTTAATAGTATCTAATTTCCCCTGTCTTGCAGGATGCCTCTTTTTTTTTTGTGCATTTATGATTGTCCAAGTGCGTTTTTTTTTTTCCCACATGCAGGAATACGCCTATCGCTGCACGAAATGTAACGCGGCTGTTTACCGCTTTTACCGGCACGTCTGGCGAATGTATTGTTCTCACGCATAAATGTGTACTAAATTTATATACATGTATATGCCGCCCCTAGAGCATACGCAAGTTATGTTGTCTGCAAGCACGCTAACACATTTGTAAAAGAAGAAAACGAAATGAACCTCAGTCGAAATATTTTGTCTAAATTTAAAAAAAAGAAAAAGAAAAAAAAGGACAATGCGTTGCTAAATGATGAACTGAATAAAATTGAGGAGGTACTTCCCCGTTTTGTAGATTCCTTAGGTGGCAACCATCAACGCATTTTCTTTCGCCTCATGGGGGGGTCCGCTGTCCAAATTCGTACTTCTCCTTCCAAATGCAGAAATGGATCAAAGAGGATAACGAAATAACTGAAGAAACGGCAACGTCGGCCAAAAGAGAAGTAAAAAAAGAAAAATATATATATATGTATATTTGATTTTCTGACAATTACCACAAACTATGGAAGATCTGCGCACGCTTAAATAGTTATCTCCATTTCGTGTGCATTTTTTTTCGCCCCTTTTTTGGAAAGGAACTTTTAGAATTTATTCAAAATCAGGATGAATTTAAAAACATAAAAAAGTTGTCTTCTGATGAAAGTGAAGTAAATATGCCAAAGGGAGTTAAAAAAAAAGAGTCGCCAAAAAATGGAGTCTCAAAGGATGCGGCGTAGTTATGCCATCCGCCCTCAAAGAGGTTGTTGCGAACAAGGGAGACCCCAAACGCGATTTATTTGTTTTGTTTTTTTTTTTTTCCTCCTTTTTAATCACAGAAATGTGAAAAGAAGAAAAAAATGAGAATTATTAAAAACGATAAAGACCTGCTAAAAGAGTTGGAAAAACAGATTGACGAGAAGAAGTTAGCGGAAAAAAAAGCATCGCCAAATAGTTACCAACCAGCGTCGTATCAATTTGTCTTTCTAACGTCGTTTGTCTGTGTTGTGCATACTTGGTGTGCATTTGTCAGAGAAAGAGTCTCCTTCCTTTTTGTGGCATTCTTTCCACTTGTACACCTCCCTCATGCCTGTATTTTCAGAGTGCAAAAAGAAAAGCTGAACAAGGAAAACATGAAGAGGGAAGAAATTGAAACTCTGTATTTGACAGAAATTGAAAAAAAGCAACAGGAGGAAGAAAGAAATATCATTTTGAGGAACAAAGAAAGTGCACTAATAATAAAAAATCAAATTCAGGAAAATTTCGTACGCAAAAAAAAAAAAAAAAAGGGGAATACATACAACGTGGTGTATAAATTGGTCTACACGTAACACGCCGTGTGGGTATATGGTGTATAGTCCCCTCTTTGTCATAAAAAATATTTTTCCTTTTTTTCCTTTTCTGTCTCAACAGCTGAGGAAGCAGGAGGAAGAGAGAATGAAAATAATCGAGGGGAAACTAATGCAAAAGCAGTTTGAAAAAAATAAAATCGAAGAACTGGAGAAGAAAAAACAAAAAGTGGAAGAGCAACGCGCCCTGTGCAGTTACATCCTCGAGAGCAACAAGAAGCACATTGAAGGTAAGGCGCAAATGGCGAAGAATATAAGAACACATTTGGATAAGACAGTGCAAGCATTAGAGTAGTTGTCACATGGGTGCCTATAGCAATTGAATGTCGTCCACGCACCAATGATGGGGCACAAATTAGTGGCACACAACACGTGAGCTTTACGCGCATACATACCGACGCACACGTTTATGCGTACGATTCTTTTCCCATTTGTACAGCCCTGAGCGAGCAGAAAAAGGAGGAGAAGAGGAAAGATGCAGAGTACGAAAAAGAGGACCATTCGAAAATGCATTCGAAAGAATGTTCGAAAAAATCTCGTCATTTTAACGCAGACAAAATAGACATTCACGGAGTTGTCTTATTCTCCCCTTTTTTTCCCCCCTTTAACGAAGATTTGTCAAATACCAGGAAGAAAAGGCAACAAGGGAAAAGGAATATGAAGACAAAGTTAAACGAGAAAAAGAAGAGAAAGAAAGAGAAGTCCACGAAATACGAATGAAGCAGAAAAAAAATGTCGAACTACAAGCGCACTTTGACGAAATACAAGCCTTGAAGTATGGACAGACATTTCCCCATGCAGAGAACGCATGAGAAATGAGAATATACCTCTTCTACCTACAGTTACACAAATTGTTGGTAACTCTTTTAAAACTTTTCCCTTTGAAGGTGGCAGAAGGAAGCCAAACGGAAGGAGGAGGAAAAAAGACTTTTGGAGGAAGAGAAAAAGAAAAAAAAAATAGAGGAATTAAAAGAGGCCAGAATAGTTGCAATGGTTAGCACGCACTTCTGTTTGAAGGATGCTACGTGCGGGGTCATCTTACAACTTTGTTGCGCGTTACGACGTGATTATACTTTGGCTGCAATGCTTTGCTACGCTTTCGTCCTCCCCGATCAGCTACAAACACTTCCACGTTTCTTTTCTTATGCACGAACAAATTCCATTTTGAAACACAAAAAAAATAACTTTTGCAGGAGCTGAAGAAGAAGAAGGAACTGGAGCTAATAGAGGAAGGCCAAGTGGAGGCCGAAAATTCCAAAAAAATATTCCAACTACATGTACTATTTTTTAAAAAAAATTGAACCATGTGGATGTATATTTACACATGCACAGGACGTCTTACTCCGCGATGGGGGCACATTTATCGTCACACCACACATTTACCGCAGGAAAAGGAAAAAATGCAGAACGCAGAAAAGGAGAAATTGAAGAAAAAAAATTATTATGAGAGTTTAACCAAGCTGGTTAATTTAAAAAAAAAAACAAACAATAAAACGGGTAAAAAGTAGTGGAAGACATCCAATTGGTTATATAAAAACGGGGGTTCCCCCAGGGGGGCTAATGAGCCAGTGGCACGTAACACCACCGCAGTATTAGGAAAAACAAAAATAAGACTATAAAAAAAAGCACAAACAGAGCGAATGTACCAAATGTACATGCGCAAATGGGTACAACAAAAACGGCATGTAACCCTAACAATCGTTTTCGGCACGAGGATTTGGCACAGTAAAAAACTTTCAGGTGTGCACACGTAAATGCATATATGTACCTGTGTGCCCCCCACCTTTTTTTGCCTACTTAAACTTCCTCTTTTTAACATTCAGTTTTAAATTTAAATCAACTTTTGGTGGGGCCTCCAGCCCGAAGTTCTTCGATGTCTGCAGCAAATTCAGGTTGTTCACGTCAAAGACGTCCTTCAGCGCGTAGGTAATGTACCCCTAAGGAGGAGAAAAAGGAATGGGTATATGATGAATGAATGGGCTAATGGGCATACATATCTGCGTGCAACAATGGGAGAATAAACATCCCCTTCGCAAAGCAAACTGACAAATGTAGGTTTGCATACAAACAGTATGAAACAATTTTTAAAAGGAACTGTGAAAAAAAAAAAAAAAATTCTGAACAGTCAGGTGAAATGAAAACAACACTTACACACACGTAATAAATTTTTTCTTTTTTGCGACGTTGGCTGAACTTACATTCAAATACGATTTGAACGCCTCCCGAGCCATCTTGTGCAAGTGGAAGTTTTTCGTGACGATGGACTCTATATGCGATTGGACATTTATTAATTTGCTTGGGTCATAGGCAAACTGATTAATTGGGATGTTATAAAACTTCAAATAGTTTAAAAATTTTAATTCGTGCTTCATCAGAAATATGATAGCAGAGCCACTTGAATCTTTTCCTCTGCATGTTCTTCCCACACGATGGATATATTCCTTGGAATCATCTGGGGGGTCATACTGAATAATGTAATTAACATTCGGAATGTCTAACCCTCTGGCTGCTACATTTGTACAAAGCAGAATAGCACTTTGGGCAGCGGAAAATTCGCTGAAACTTTTAAGTCGTTTATTTTGTTTTTTTTTCCCATGAATACAAAAGGTGGGAATGTCAATATAATTTAACAAATCGTTATAAAACTGAACGGACATGCAATTGTTAAAAAAGACCATAATTTTCTTCGAAATATTTCTTTTTAAAAATGTAAATAGTAGGAGAAATCTCTTATCTTCATCAACTAAGGCATATCCCTGTTGTAGCCTTTCCACCGTGGCAATCTTCGTCGTTACTTCTATAAATATAGGCTTCTGCAGGGATAGTCTTATTAAATTTTCAACCTTGGTTGTCTGTGTAGCTGAAAATAGGGCAGTTTGTCTTTTCTTGGGTAACCTCTTCACAATTAAATTTATTTCCTCCTCAAAACCAATTTGAAGCAATCTGTCAGCTTCGTCTATAATAAGCGAGATCAGATTTTTGTAAACAAATTCTTTCGTGTTTTGCATATGGTCGAGCAATCTGCCAGGTGTTGCAATTAGTATATTTATTCCATGAATGAATTTTTTTTTTTCTTCATTTCGACTCATCCCACCAATGATTATTCCATTCGTCTGGGGAATATATTTACACAGATCTTTACATACTTGATAAATTTGAAGACACAATTCTCTGGTGGGCGATATTATTAAAACCCCCGTTCCATTTTTTGGCAAGAATTTTATATTATATAAAATATTTATCGAGGGCACTAGAAATGCTAACGTTTTTCCTGACCCTGTTTTGGCCGCTCCAAGAATATCTTTTCCGTTTAAAAAATGAGGAATACATTTGGCTTGAATTTCTGTGAGAGTTACAAAATTCAGCTCCTTCAATCCTTTTTTTAGCGCCTCGCATATGTCTAAGTCTTCGAACTTTGTTTCGCTGTAGAAGGATTCTTTCTTTTCCACATTGGAGGGGGCACCACCTTCAACGTTTGAATTGGCACCATCCTGCTCATCACACACATTCGAGCCGTCCGACGAAGATTCATCCGCACTGTCTGTGTTCTCCTTGGACCCCTCCTTGTCACTATCGCCATGCTCCACTTCGTCTGTGGAAGTGAGATGATCCTCTACACCATTGTGACTTCCATTTTGATGCTCGCTTCGGTTCAATTTTCTTTTCTTTCCCTTTTTCTTAACTTTTGCATTTTGTTTTACTTCATTTTCGTTTTCGTCCTTCCCGTCGTCATCACTGGCAATTATTGCATCATTATTATTAGTAGGGTCACTTGGTTCTGTTTTGGTTTTTTCCTCCTCCATCAGTTCATCACTTTTTAGCGGCTTATATGGTGGGGATCTATGCGAAGCCCCGCAACTGGAGTTCCCCTTGGTGCTATTTCGCGCGTTATACGTGAATCTATGTGAGGAAGTTGCCCTGCGTAGGAATGCCTATGCCTATATATACCATTGGCAGAAGTATATATGAAATATAGGTAAAGATAGTACCAAGGAGGGCACAAATTTGGCCAAAAAAAAAAAAAAAAAGAAAAAGGCGATAATTTATCCTACTCTTTGGAGACCTTTTCCTTTTCAAAGGGTTTCATTCATTTTTAAAAAATTGGCTCACGGGAATTTTATTTTTTCCAGAAGGGACCCGCGATTTTTAGTAAAAATTTACGACACTTGTTTTGTGCCATTCGATGTATGCACTGAACGGGGTTAATAAAGGAGGGGGAAAAAAAAACGGAAAAAATACTACGCAGAAGGTCAAAATGGGGCAGAAAATTAGAACAAGAAAATCCGCGAAAGGTTTATTTAAAAAAATTACAGATTTTAAACCTTAGCAGATGGTAGCATGCCAATCCTACATTTCTTTTTTTTCAATTTAAAAAATAAAAATTTCAACAGCACAGGAACTGTGGACATGGCTGAACGCAGGTGGCGGCAAAATTTTTTAAAATTGGAGAACACTAAAAATAACCGTCTGAAATGGGAAAGAAAAAAGGAACACCTTTTTTGTTTCGTTCTACAGATTATGGCTAGTCAATTATCTTCGTCGTAACAAAATATCCACGAGGATTGTCCCAAGTTAGTGTCAATCATACCGCGTCATAATGGAAAAAAAGAAAAAAAAAATCCCTAATAATGTAGTGACATTTTCGAAAGAAATAACTTCAAAGCGGTTAAAAGGAAAAAAGCGAGTCTGGGAAAGAGCTTCAACATTAAGGGGTATTTTTATGTAGAGAATAATTTCCCTTTTCTTTTGGGACATTTTTAAATTAAAAAAAAAAAAAATGACACACAAAAAGGTGCCACTGTATGTATAACCATATGTTGCTTCTTTTTTTCACCTTGTAAGGAAAAAATTGTGATTTACATATAAAATGTAGAGAAGACGTAAAATTGTATCGTCTACCAGAGTGATGGGCGATGGTAAAATGGTGAAAGGAGGAGTAGCAGGAAATGTCTATTGTAAGGAAATGTTCATGAAGGAAATATTTCCTGAAGATGTCCTCTCCCCTTTTTTAAAGCCACCCTTGGGGACAACATCACATGGTATGTTTACTTTTCGGTCAGATTGAAATAAAGGTGGGACACAATTCGCTTTCGTCGTGGAAGCAATATATACATACAGCTGTACTTCCATGTGGTGGGGTGCATCCGCCATCCCTCCCGTGGGATGAAGAGACAATATTTTTTATTTCCAAATGGAATAAATCAGGGTTGGATATTAAATTACGTCATTCAATCAAAGGGGACACGCGCATAAACGTTGCTAAAATTGACCCACATATGGGTATATATAAATGACACAAAAAATAATCCCGTCCACGCTGCATCGTATGCCCCTAGCTTTCACAAATATTCAAAAAATTTGAAGTGGTATGCCAATCCCGTTAATACATGCGAGGGGGCATTTTTCGAAAATGGACAGGGGGGGCATCATTCTGCTTACTCGTTGCCACACGTGCAAAGCGAACGGTGAAACGCACTCTCAGTGACGTTGTTACCGCAAAAATGAGGTAAAAAATGGGGAAAAAAAAAGAATATAAAGAAATATATAAAAATAAAATAAAAAAGCGTATGTCGTTTTTTCCGTTGTGTGAATTGCCAATTGGGCGCACACCCCCTGTTGTGCGTATGTTCGCGCGTTGCAACAATTCCCCACTTTGCATGCATACACGCTGTGCGCACCACGCTCGCTATGCACTTCCCGAACGTTTGAATAATCGTCTTTTCCTTTAGGGGATAAACAATTGTTTGCATTTGCCGCTACGCAGTAACTTCTTCCGTTCGGTTGTCTTATCTTTCTGCTGCTCGTTTAAGCGTAGCGGCTTACCTGACGTGTTCACCCCTGCGTGTAAAATTTCGCCAGTATGTGAGCAGAATTGCAAAGTATGCCAAAGCACGCACAAAAATTGCCCAACAGTGACATAGCGTAACAGTTGCGCAAAAGTGCATAAATGGCTAATTTATGACTCATGTGGAGGAATAACACTTTTTTTTTTTTTTTTGCACTTTTTCCCAAAACGCAGCAGCCATTTTTCCCCCCCGTGCGGTATGCAAGTATGCACATGAACATACACGGATAAATGCGCAAAACTGGAAACAGACAAATTTCCACAGGTAATGGGCGCCCCGCAGTGCTGCTTAAAATTATTTTCCAATTGGACCAATTTCAAAAATAAGCGAAAGGTAAAAATATTCCTTCTGCTTCACGGGTGAGTGTTTTATTTTATTTTTTTTTTTTTTCCCAAGTGAATGGGATAGAAGAACTGGAAAAATAAAACTGCAGAAGTGTTTTTTTCTCTCCCAATATATCGATCGCTGATCTGGAAAAGAAGTCCAAATTGGCAACCCGTACGAATCGCCGTGTGGGAGACATTTATTTGAGGTAACTTCCCTTGGTGGGGGGAAAAAAAATCGCCGCAGGAGTGTATTATATGTATCCCTACGCACACGTGCATACTCATTGCACGGTTTCTAAGCAAGAATGCGACGCCTTCCATTCGGAGGAAGAAAACACACCTGAAATAGCCGCATAACGGTAGTTAACACCGCACAACGTTGCTTTCCTCCGGTAGGCTGCGAAGAAGAGACAACCCCCTACAGGAAGCACCGCGTGCACCGAACAAGGAGACCCAAAAAAACATCTTCCAGAAAGTGCTATAAAATACCATGGGAGGATTTTCAAGCAAAAATATGGAATATTACAACTACGCCAGTATGAAGCTGCTGGACAGGAACAAATACATAAATGAAGAGGAAGAAGAAGAGGACGATCACTACTCCAAAAAAACTGACATCCGAGAAACGATTAAAAAAGCGAGAGAAATAAGAAACTGTAATTACAAGGAATCGATGGATTTATATATAAAAGCACTGAAGATGCTAAAGAAGTTAAAAGAAAACAACTCCAGGATATATAGGAATGTTCTCGAATTTGAAATAAGGCCACAAGAAATAGCTAGCAGTGTGTCATTAAACAATGGTTTAGAAAAAAATAACTACCTAAAAAAAGAGGGCGATAAAAATTATGCACACGCCTCACCCCATGACAATCAAGCCATATCGATAAATAATAAAATTGCATCTCTGTACAACGAAATCGCAGACCTTTGTTGCATTCACGATTTTATAGAAAAATCCCTCTTCTATTATGATAAGGCTTGTTCATATAACCCTTCCAAAATTGACTATATATACAAGAAGGGGGTTTTATTTCAACAAATGAATGAGACGGAAAGGGCCATTAACACCTTTAAAATTATTCTGTCTTCGGAGCCGAATCACATTCCTACATTGTTTTCTCTGGGTAATTTGTACAGATATATAGACAACCACATTGCCCTTTCTTACTTCGAGGCCATCCTGAAAATCGAGCCAAATAATACAGAAGTTTTATCCCTCATTGCTTCCTGCTATGATAACTTGGGAAAACTGAATGAAGCCATTTCGTATCAGAATAAGGCCGTCGAGATCGACCCCGACAATTTCAACCACAAGAAGTTTGCCCAGAGGCTTATCGAAATGAAGTCCCAGAATTGAGTTGGCCCCTGTGGTTAGCCGATTTGCTAAGTGGCGTGTCTAGCGACATCATTAGGCTGTTTTCCACTTGGTCTTTCCGCTTGGCCGCACCCCATGGGCTCTCCTTTTTTTGTGATATGCCCTTAATCTAGGTTAATTTTGTTCCCCCGCGTACACCTGTGCGTCCGTACTGCTCACCCACAAATACGTGTGCACGTGCCCCTACACCTGGTACGCCCTCAGTACATGCAATGCATGGTAGAGGTATCCCCTACGAACTGCACACCAGTGACCTTTCCTTGTGTGTGCGGAGTTTTGTTCTTCCCCCCATCGATAAATTGTTAAATCGGTTTACCGCGCGTGTGTGTGCGCATCCCCCCCCTGTGTGTGTTTTTCTTTTTCCTTCCGCCTTGCCAATTTTGCCCCAATTTTTAACCGAAGTGTTCAGCTGCGCCTGTTTATCAGTACAATTTAAAATGAGAAGATACGCACACGCGTATTTAGTAAATATGGACAGCGTAGCTCTAATCAGCTTCGCGCTCCCCACCGGTCAGGCAGCACAGTGATGTTTGCTACGATGTCGCAAGAATACAAAAATGGAAAAAAAAAAAAAAAAAAACACATTTGTTTGATTCACAAAATGACAAAAAAAAGAAATAGGTACTGCATGACGAACGGGGGTGCTGGTGTGGTACCCCCATCGCGACAACAAAAAAAAAAAAAAAAAAAAAAAGGAATACAAAACAGTGCACTTGAAAAATCCACATGATCAAACATACAAAATTCGTATTCAACAATTTGATGCGAACAGCGGCGCAAAAATAAAAAAGTGCCCAATTACCCCCCCACTAATCGTCAAAAGTCGATAAGAACAGGGACTCCACAAAATCGAAGAGCACTTTGTGTATCCATATGTACGGCCTGAAGCCAGACAAAAACAACCCCTCATTGCCCCTCTTGTACAACAAATAAATGAGGTTATTATTTTTTGAAATTTTTATAATGTCAAAATGGGTGAAATGGAAATTTCTGGAATCTGAGCAGAAAATGAAAACGAGGGGGAATTGAAAATGCTCAATATTTTTCGAAATAAATTGGTTGGCTGAATCTTGTAACATGTACAAAAAAACCTTTAACAATTTGTAATCCTTTGGATAAAAAAAATGGGGAATTATGATAGACATGTCACTGGTAGACACAAAACTGCTATTCCGTTTAAACTCTTTTTTCTCATTAAGGAAATTTATTTCTTTCATAAATTGGTAAAATTTCTGGCTTTCACAAAAGCTGAAATAGCTTTCTTCGTTAAAATATGTGCATATGTATATCCATACTAGGTAATTGTACACGTTATAAATGAATGAAAGGTTAAACAAAAATTTTTCTTGCGCGTTTCCTTGGAAGTTATTTTCTTCAAAATATATTTTCCACTTGTCGTAGATAGCCTTGGCATTAAAATATGCTTTCATTGCGCTTTCGAAGGATTCGTCCCGTGGGGAACTTCCCCCGTATATTTTATTCACCTCCTTCTGTGCGGAGCGGCGTTCATCCGTCGAGAGTGGCGCCCCGTTGGGAGAATCCCCCTCGTTGGTTAGGCCGTCCTGAGGGACGACGAAGTCATAATTGGGTAAGCCACAATTGGGTAGACCACCATTGAGGGACACCCCATTTGCGAAGTCACAATCGTTGGGAAAATTGGCGCCCACTTCACCCTCACCACACAACAAGGCCATGTCTGCTTCGAAGAAGTTCCCCCGGAAGCAGTACTCACTCTGCTTGGAAGAGCGTGCCACATGGCTGTTTCCACTCAAAATGGGAACATGCGAGATTATGGACTGATCTCCCAAATAGCTACCATCGTGATGATTCCGCCAGAAGAAATGACCCCCTCTGAAGAAGCTCTGATTTGTTGCGCTTTCTCTACTCTTGTTGGTGGTGCTAAAGAGATGACTGTCTTCCTCATTTGTCATGTGTGTGCAACACATATCGAGGTGTCCGTCATTCATGTCCTTCGGAATGGATTCATTGCCACTGCTACGCTTGGCGTTGTTAAGACTCTCACTGTTACTGCTTCGTGTGGTTTTTCCTACGTTGAGGAAACTTTCCTTCTTATAGATAACATTGCACTGACTTTCATTTTGGCAATTCTGATTAGGGTTAGTTTTAGCAAAGCTGATGGAGGAGCGATTATCATCCCCATTAGTTGGTTTAATGGGGTAATTTGGGAAATCCCCAACATGTGGATTTCCATCCAAAGGAATTTCCCCATTATTAACACCTTTCACGCGTTGTTCTGTCTCCTTCCTACTGGTGGGCAGTCCAAAGAGCAAGGTGCCCCCCAGGTTACGTCCCCCCCTTTGGGGATCACCCCTATTTGGTGTGTCAAAACTGACACGATGAAATAAAGACGCCTTGAAAAACTTCGTCAATTCACTCGTGCAGGAGAAGAAGTACCTTTGCTTAATGAGGGTGGAAAAGGATTTGAAAAAAATATGCACAGAATAAAAAACTGTATGTATGAGGGAAAACTTTTTTTTTTGCGTCTCCTTAAAATCATCTGGAAAATTAAATATGTCAAACATATTATTGTAGGAAAAATTTATTAAAAGACATATTTCTTTTGTGTGTTTTTTTCCATATTCATCACATGTGGAGGTATCCGAATGATTACTTTCTTCTTCCGCAAGTAGTACATTTTTATTTTTAACAAACGAGTTGATCATCATTTGATCTCTGTCCAAGATATTTTTTTCCTGCTGTGCTTTCTTACATTCGGGGTTTTTGAAATTACTTGTGATTTTATTTTTTATTCGGAAAAAGCTGTACCTAAATTTTTGCGAAATGCCTGATGCGTCCTCCACCGTTCGCCCCTCCTTCATCATCTTTGCTTCCTTATTTCGGAATTTATCAAGTACGTTTATTTTTAACATTTTTTTTTTTTTTTTCATCGAACTTGTGTCAAAGTCGGGGAGGGGGGCTTCGATCGGTTTGGGTCCCTCTCCGTCGTTGTGAGGGTGGACATCACCTCCATCGTGATCACCATTATGGTTTTCTTTGTCTTCTCCTCCGCTTTCATCACACTGTCCGACTGCACTTTCCCCTGCTTCATTATGAAGTTTCTCACCACGCATTGTGCATGGGGAGATGGTCAGCTCATCGGCAACGAGGTTTTTCCCCTCACCTGCCTCCAAATGGGCCAAAGAGGGGTTCGCCCGTTGGTCATTGTCCTTACTGTTGCAATGGGGATTGCCCTCCTTATTGCTATGTTCGTCGCTTTTATTCCCGTCACTTTTAAGGTTACATTTAAGCATGTCATCATACAAACTGTTGCCCCCTTGGACCGCAGTAACTGCGCTAAATTCGCTCTCTTTCACGAAGTTGTTTTTTCCCCAAATGTCTTTCCCTTTGTTAAAAAAATTTAATTTAGATATATTCATAAATGACTCTATTTTTTTCTTTTTCCATTTTTCTTTCATATTTTTTATTTTTTCCATATGTTTTTTTTTTCTTTTTGAAAAAATGGTCGAGTCATTATTAAGGTCACTTTTTCCTTCTTGTGTGTGTCTTTCATCGGATTTATCGTCTCCCCCTTCGTGATGGCAGTCCGTATAATCCGAGTAGTCCTGCTCAGCTTCGTATTGTTCTTCCACGGGTCGATTATTCTCCACATCGTGGTGCCTACTCACGGGGCGATCATCCACCTTGTCATCCACCCCATGTGTAGGCATCACAGGCAGGTTTGTCACTTCGGAAGGAACTTTATATGGATCATTTGGATTTTCCTCCATAACCTTTCTGCTGTTGGGTGGAACTTGTCCCCCCTTTTCGTCCTTCACATGGTCATGTTGCAAAATGGAATTTTCATCCTTTCGAACTTTCATGTCAGGTATCAAATTTTCAATGTGCCATTTTTTGATTTCCTTAAAGCAGTTTTTCCCATTTGTGTGTTCACTTTCGACTTTTTTTTTTTCTTTAAAAAAAATATTCATAATATTATTTTTATAACTCTGCAGATTTATCACTTCACCTTCTTCTTCGCTTTTGTTTGTCTGTCCAATTTTGGAACTGTTTTTTTTTTTTTCTTTACTGTGATTGTTTGATGAGTCTAATTTCTGGTCAGCGTTGCCCTTCGCTCTGTAATTTAATAGGGGGTATTTGTATGGACTAGCATTGTGCAAATTGAAATGGGGAGTTTTGCCATTATCACCCGCTGTTTTGCTTTTTTTCTTTTTGTAAATTTTTTCCAAAAAGTAATTTAGCAGAATATTTGTGCCATCATTGAAGGCAAGGAAAACGAAATTGTGATTTTTAAAAATTGACTTAAAATGTGCCATGGCAATATTCAAATCGTTGTAGTTATCGCTGTAGAAGGAGAATGGGCATGAGAAAAGCGGCGCGTTGAACAGAGCGTCTATTCCTCCCCCAGCATGTACCTCCTCACCATCCTCCCTCGTTTTTACATTTGCACAACTTTTTAATGGCGCATCTATATTCAGATCATCACATGAAGTTTTGTTTCTATCACTGCTGTCCACCTTTTGGAAGGGTCGATTAGAAACATTGTCGTCTTCCGACACGCGCTTCTTCCCATCATGGAGGGAATTCTCACGCAAAAGGGGGTCTCTATCCTGGCCTTTCTTGTAAGATGAAACAACTGATTGAGGTTGCATTCGACTGTTTAAGTGAGCACTATCATGGAGGTACTGTTGATCTACACTACCGCTTGGCTTTCCCCCCGCAATGGCGGCACCATTTCTACTTTCCCCATTGGCAATATTCAGTATGTTGGCATTTTTGTTGCTAAAAATGAACGGAATAGACAAACCAAAATTTATATTAATATGAACATGCACACAAATATATCCCAGCAATTTTGCAATAACCGTGAAGGAGTCTATTTTTACATCTTTCGCTAGTACGTAATATAGGGGGACGCCGTTCTTTACTTCTTCTACGTTTAGATAATTGTAAAATATTTCCGGGACGATTACAATTATTCCTTTCACATTTTTGTACTTCCACTTATTCATGTGGATTCTTATTTTATCTTCCACGGCGTTTTCGCTGCTGCCGTCTCCGTCAAACTTGTTTTTCTGTTCGGGTGGGCAATTTGGTGAACCTACTTTTAGCCTACTTTCCTTCCTACCCGTGCGTATTTCTGCGGATTCTTCTATAGAGGATGACTTCCCCGAGGGGGAGCTCTGATGTCCACTTCGTTCGTTACACGCGTCAAATTGTTCGCCCTGAATGTGGCCTCTCCTCCCTATGGTGGGTTGTTCCTTCATGGCCATTTCTTCCCCCTGTGTGGCACACTTGCCATCGTTCTCATCTGTTATGTTCTGTTCAACGTGTTGCTTTTCTTCCCCCCCCTGGGGTGTGTCTTTTCCATCCACATGGGGTTCACTGGACTTTTTTAAAAATTCCTCCTTAAATATGCAGGCAAACTGGAAATACTGAATCAGGACCGTATCTTGCAGGTAGAGAAACTGCACATGGGCATCATGTGTAGGTCCTATATTCAGCGCGGTTTTCCATTTCTGGTCAATTAAGATTAATTTGATTTTTTTCTCCTGTTTTATATTTACCAAGTCGTACAGATCAATTTCGTTGTTATCCTTTTTCGAATTTTCCCAACTTTTTTTCTTCTTCTTAACAGTACAATTTGGCAGGTAGTAGTCCACAATTACAACGCCAAAGTTGTTGTTATTTAGGACTTCCCTCGTGTTGATATTTGACTTGAGGCAAATATTCTCGTACACACGTGTATATTCAATAAGGAGGAAGAACAATTGCCACAATTTGTTTTGCATCCATTTTATAATTTGGCTAACAGTTGTTCCTATGAATTGGGGTATGTTTTGTGTTCCTTCCCATTTTGTCTTATCTGCGTTGCAATGCTTCGTTTTTTCCCATATGAGGTGATTTACGTATGTTTTCTTTTTTTCTAGGTAAATGTAGAAGATGTGCACAAACAGCTGTTGCAGCAGTGGGTGCATCAAATAAAGCGGGCTCCGGTAAACTCTCTCCAGGCTGCTGCATCTGGTATAGGGTGGAAGAAAATTATTATTGTGTAATGAAATTGGGTGTAGGTTGATTCACTTCGTTTGGCAGATTGGACGTAGTAAGACAC
Organism: Plasmodium coatneyi; assembly: GCF_001680005.1. NCBI lineage: Eukaryota > Apicomplexa > Aconoidasida > Haemosporida > Plasmodiidae > Plasmodium > Plasmodium coatneyi. The sequence continues at coordinate 883,009 of NC_033566.1, read as the reverse complement.
GATGAGAAACATTTCATATTTCGATTGTCCCCTCGATGGTAGATTTGCACACCAAAATGAGGAACAACCGCGGGGTGACCTCCTCCTTTTCTTACCCCTTGAGAATCCGCAGAGATTTGTTTCCAATCGAAAAGACCAACCCCTTCGCACAAAAATTATAATCGAATATAAAAAATAAAATTAACAAAACAAGGAGGATGGTAAATAAATCCATTATTGTGACTCTTTAGGGGATATCATGGAAGGGTTGGTGTGCTTGTCCTTTTCCTCTGCAGGAGGCATCTTCCTCCTAACGTTTTCAGCACTCGCAAGAGGGGGGTTGGCACATGCATCAATTTATACACGCGTGCAGCGTGTGGGCTTGTACACCCAGGTCAGCAAATTCGCTTCCCCCTTGTTGGGTAACGGAACAGGAGCAAACTCCTCTTCACGCCGATCGTGAAGTTCATTTTGCGTCCCTCTTGTTATTTTCCCAAGCGTTATCACATGATGGGGGGGGGGGATGATAATCGTACGCACAACACGTCAGCCAGGCGTTTACAAGCAGGAGTTAGCATACTCCCACGGTGAACCTTCGTGCAAAGGTGCGGCTAAAAGGTACCTATTAATATGTAAGGAAAAATAGCTACAAAAAAAAATGACACATGTATTTCCTGTTTAAGGGATTCCCTCATTGGAGTATTTTTTTTTTCTTTTTCATAGCGACTAAATTGTGTTTATCCCTGCGTGTAGTTGTTAAAACATCGGGCACATATTCAGAAAATTAATTACGGATCCGGAAGTTTCCCTTTGTGGATGTGCCGGTGAGGCGGAACACGGACAGTGCCCCTATTTTAGCGGCAAAAAAAAAAAAAAAGAACAAGGTGAGGCATCGCAAAAAATGCTCCTTCCTGTTTAATTTTTTTTTTTTTCATAAGGCTAATCAATCGAATGCGAAACGATGCTTGATGATACGCCCATTCGTAGGCGAAGGCGCGAATCGAATTTGAGATTAAACAAAGCGGCAAAGGGGGGAACGCGGTAATGTGGTTAACGCCAACCCGCTATTCTCCCTTTAGCGAGGAAGAATAAACCGCGGAAGGGGGAGAAAAAACCCACCGAATATTCTCCTCAGAGAAAATGGCGTCGAAGAATAGAAGCCACAGAGAGGATCATGCCGATGAATATTACCACGGGGGGGAAAAGGCAAAAGGAAAATTTCACACTCGAGGAAGTGGTGGTGGATGGGAGGGGCACGACAAGGAAAGGGACGAAACGTGGGATTATCACGACAGGAATAGAAATGCCCACCAGGATAATTTTTCCACAAAGGAGCACTACAACAGGAACAAGGATAGGGGCCATGGTGAGAAGTACGAGTCAAGGCATGGTGACAGGGGGGATAGAACAGATCGACCGTATGACAAATACGATGAAGACCGGCATGAGTACGACCCCAAGAGGGGGAAGAGGAAGTACGCAGAAAGGAGGAATGGACGAATGAGCCCAGAAAGGGGATACAGTGGAAGAGGTGACTCAGATCATTATGAGAAATACAACAGTAGCAGAGCAGCAGGGGGTGCGGATGACGGGGAGAGGGAAAACAGGAAGAGTTGGGGTAATCAGCACAGGTACGGAAGAGATGGTCACAGGGATGACCACCGAGATGACCACAGAAGAGGTGAACACAAGTCATTTTCCAGATATAAGGAAAGCGAACGAAGGAGGTCATACAGTACTAGCAGCGTGGAGGATAGCCAGAGTGAATATACGTCCGGGTCGGATGATGAGGATAATAAATACCGTTCGTACGGCCAGAAGAAATACAAAGTGGGGGAAAATTCGGATGAGCAAGGGGAATTCACAAAGGCAGGTTACTCCCGTGGGGGGTACCCCCCTTATGGAGGTCACACTCACAACAGTGGTTACCCCCGTGAAGGACTCACAACGAGAAAAATCAACCATGTAAACGATGTGCTAGATATGAAGAGCAACATAGAATTGTCCAAATTTATTTTTATTTACAAATTGGGAGAAAACATAACAGAAGAAGAAATAGATGACATGATGAGGAATACAGCCATTAGTAATGCATTCTCTCTTCCGCTAAATATATACATAAATAGGCTGTCCTTTTTTTCTGTAAAGGACGAACTATTCGTAAGAGAAGGGTTGGAGTTTATAAAAAATAACTCCTACTTTAACAATATCCAGTTGAATATATTAAACACACAAATGAGTAATGAAGTGAATGATGACCGATGTTGCATCGTTGAGTTTCCATCCAATGAAGCATCCGCAAAGTTATTCTCCCTGTATGAGAAGAATAAATGCTGCATCGAAATGGGAGGGAACACGTCGTATATATTTCCCCTATTCAAGTTGAAAAAGAAGCTGAACAAAATAGTGGAAGATAAACAGGCGCAAAAAAAATTCTATGATTGGTACTGCTCTTATTGTAACTTTCTCAACTTTTCACGTAGAACTGTTTGTTTTTTTTGCAAAGAAACGAAAACTAATGATGCAAAACTGGTGGAGAGTGAAACGAAGGTACCTTCTAACCTGTTTATGAAGAATGGGGCCATGATGGGCACTACTGCTACGCAGGAGGGGGGACCTTACGGGGGGAACAATATATTTAACGGAATCCCCAATGGGGAGCAAGCTGGGTTTACCCATCCTAGTAGTAACGCCCCCCTTGGGGGTAACGGTGGCGTATCCAATTCGGAGGCAGATTTCAGTCAGCAGGATGTCAACCCCACAGTAGAATCTGTCGTATCGGTTGGTTCAGCTGGAGCAGCCGCTGGTGGGGGGGGGTACCCGGTGAATAATACGCCCCCCCTTCACCAAATGGAAGAAAACTCAACGGAAAATTTCGAAACGTCTATCAAGGAAATCCTGGAAGATGTCGAAAAAACGAACATGCTCATATTGAAGGACATAGATGGAAGCATCCCAAATAAGGACCTATTAAAGTTTATCAACGAAGTGTTCGAAAATAGACACGTGAATTATCTCTACCTGTTTAATGACGTAAGGAGCTCGAATAAAAGGAAGGGGTTTTGTTTCGTGGAATTTGAGAGGGCAAGTTACGCAGAACAAATGATGAACGAATTGGAAGGAAACTTCTACCTCAACTATAGGAATAATTTTTTTAAATTGGATTATGTGTACGAGAAAGGAAAGGAATATTTTTTCCATTCCATCAATTTGGCAAAATTAAACATTAGTAAATCCGCAGCAACTGTACTTATGAAAAATTATATTCCACATTTTAATTTTTTCGTTAGCTATATGGAGACCGTTGTAAATATGATGAGCATAAAAAATTACACCTTCTTCCTTCTTTGGTCCTCTCAAGTGATTATCTTAAAGAAGGAGAAGCCGGCACTTAGTGAATTCTTCTTTGATTACAATACTCAGTATTATTACCACCCCGTTTTTCAAATTTATTTTGACAACAAGACGAATTTTTACATGTCCCTTTCGAAGGGGTACTACATATGGAATGATAAGATAAAGTGCCTCGTCAGGATGTACATGGAAAATGAGCAGCAGGTAAATGGGGATCATGGGGGGGGTGATGACAAGGCAGTGGGGATACACACAGCAGCCACGTTGGTCACTTCGGACCATGAGGAGCAGCATCAGGAGGGACGCAAGGAGGACTTTCCTACCGGACACCCTCACCATAGATATGACACCGGTGAGCATAACGCTGAAGAGAATAACCCCACCCCTGGGGGAAGCGGCTTCAGAAAGAACGCAACTAACCAAACCGATCGTAACGAACACGTGGGCGTTGCAAACCCTACCGCTAGCATAACCGGTGATGGTGGAAAGGGGGCTGATCCAAATGTGCCCCCTAATGAAGAGACCTCCAAAAATACAGCCCTAGACAAAATATCCAGTCTAGTGGAAAGAGCCAAGATGATAGCCCTGGCTTCGAAGAAGAACATTGAACAAATGAATATGAACGAAGGGAGCTCAACCAATTTGGAAAAAAAAAGCAAAGAAATAATTAAGAAGCATTTCGCTACCGACTCGGGCGATGAAGATAACGACGACCTATCAGATAAGGAGGAGTTGCAAAAAAAAGGACACCCCAGCAATATTGCATATAACAAGGGTAGCCAGTTGAATAGGGGACCCACTGGAATGACCAACACAACCACGGAAGGTGGAAGTAGTTACCATAAATCGTCGTACAAGACGAAGAGTTCCTTGATTGAAAGTCTTGCCAAGGTACAGAATAGGGGACAGTGGGCTGCCACTACCAAGGAACACAATAATAATGCGACCAATTGGGGTGAACCTAGTAGATTACCCAATTCCGAAGCAACCGGAGTTGGCACAAACGAGCACTCCTCCAACAGTGCCAACGATTTGAATATCTGTTTTATTTGCCTGCGGAAGTTTGAAAATGCTCACCTTCTGCAGAAGCATGTTGATATGTCCTCCCTGCATAGGAGGAACTACCAGATTGTGATGGATGTGAGTTCTGGTTAGCGCGATCGATGTGCAGCGGGAAAAGTGGCCCCTTTTTTGGAAGTCCTCTAATGCGCATGTTCCCATTTGTTTGTATATTCGTTGCTCAATTTAATACCATTTTGAAGTAAATTTTTTTAAAGAAACGGAAAGTTTTACAACGTTGTACAAAGCACGTGTGTATGTGTATACGCAAGTGGGTAGTTTATTCCCCCATCACGACAAGTACATGCAGCATGCTCACATGTACCATTTGACTCACCAACTTTTTTTCACCCGTCCGTTTTACTTTTTTTTTTATTACCCTGTTGGATCCTTTTGGGTGTACCTGTTGTTTTTGGTGCCTCACAAAAATGGGGCAAAAAAGGAGGGCATATTAAATAAAAGGAAAAAAGTTGCTAATTGGGACTGCTTCCCCATTTCGAATAAATCAACATCGAGAGTAAAACTTTCACAGCGATGTTATTCACCGATCTTTTGTGAATGGATACTATAATCCCCCCTTTTCGGGGCCTCAAATTTGCGCACGCGTGCGTTGTTGACCTTTACGAATGCAGGGGCGGTTCAGTGATTGACACAGTCAACATTTCTGTATTTTTTTTTTTTTTTTTTTTTTTTTTTTTCAATTTCCCCCAAATAGCGGTCACAGGCGGAGATGAAAAATTCCCCCCCTCTGGCTAGCGAAAGAGAGCCACACCATCTTTCCGCGTTGTTCCACAATTAGTACATCGTTACAGGCCGAATGGTGATACGTAGATATCATTCCGCTCCATTGTGGGTTCGGCATGCATGCCTGGTTGCGTGACTCATTTTGAGGCGTTTTAAAAAATGACATGGAAAAATTATGGGTAAGTTTTTCATTTCGGCGATTCTCCCGTTTTGTGCAGATCGTGCCATTTTAATGCCCAATTTGTTGGCTGGCTGGGAAAGGGCACCCAGTTGGAACGTCCCCATTTGGTATCACCGGGACGGGGGTTGCCCCTCCATTGGTGAGTCCAGTTGTGTGGCACGCGAAGAGACGTACGCCTAAGTGGCTCAGCTTCACATGTTTGATCATCACAGCTGCACCGTTAAGCCATGCACAAGAATGAAGACATAGGGGGGAAGGGCCCCCCGGGGAACGAGGAGCGGATGGGGAGAAACCACCTGATCTTGGTGGTGGACGTAAATTTCATGATCTGGTGTGAAGGACTGAAAATTAAGTTCGACAAAAATAATGTAAAAACGTTAAGTCTAGCAGAGTTCCTAAAGAGTACATTTCACTTCGTACGCTTCTATTGCCTAATGAGCAACGCAGAGAGAATATGCATCATAGCTACATCGTTAAGAAGCTGTAGAATTTTGTACGAAAATTACGTCTCCTATGCAAAAAACAATTTGACGGAAAAGGATTACTGCGAAGAAGCATACAACAAGCTAATAGAATTTATACGCCAAAATAAAACAGAAAAAATGATGGAAAGTAGTTTATCATCAGCCCTGGCAGTAGCTTTATGCTACAACCACAGAATCGTTAACATGTACGAGAATATGAAAGGCAGGATCTTTCTACTGGACATATCGAATGAGACATATGTATACACAAATCAGTACACACAATTAATGAACATAGCGTATAATGCCAAAAGGAATGACATCATAATTGATGTTTTTTCCCTTAACTACAAAATACAGCTATTGGAACAAATTTGTAACATTACAAATGGCCTCTACATTGATAGCAGCATTTTTTTTAACGTAAATTGTACAGATAATATCGAGGATGTTCTCACGCAGACGATGATTTTTTGGTTCCTTCCGTCTAACAATACAAGGAAATATTTTTCCAATACGTACCTAAATGACGATACTAACATTGCTGTCTGCTCTTGCCATAACAAACAGGTGGATATTGCTTACATCTGCTCCTGCTGTTTGGCTATTTACTGTTCTGAGAAGGATGATAATACGAATAAGGATAGAATTTCTTGCTTTGTTTGTAAGACTCGCTTTACAAAGGCGCTTCTGCGCAACAAAACTGTGTCCGACTTGGACTTCTCCTCCATTTGAACTCGGCGGGTGAATTCATCGGGAAGGAAAATACACATGTACGTGCGCAGTGCTCCAGCACGGTTGATGCGCAACGGTTGTGATATGTCTTCGCCCACCGTGAGTGCCCCCAATTGGGTTGCTCCATCTGTTGATTGCTTGCTTTTACCCCTTTGCCCCCTTTTTTTTTTGTACCACTGCTCCCCGCAGCACCGCCAACAACTTTCACAAAAAAAAAAAAAAAACTTCCACATCCGTGCAGTGTGCACCTTTGCGTAAAACATAATAGCTATTTTTTTAATTATCTTAAAAAAAGGAGTAAAAAAATGAAATAAATATATTATTAAGTTGTAAAATAGGTGGAAAAAAGAAAAAAAAATTCGCTGTATACGCACACGTGTACGTATGCATGTTACAAAAAGGCATATACACACGTAGACATATACAGGCATGAACTTAAATTAGAAGGCAAAGGGGAATTGGGATGAGTAACAGAGGAACACAAGTATGAACAACACATGCTTCACCTGCTTGTAGACATGGACATATACATTAAACTAAAAAAAGCTATCACAAGAGGGAAGAGAGTTGGCATAAAATGAGAAATTATTAAGGGGTGAGAGAAAACGTGGGTACGTAAAATCATTAAAAAAAAAAAAAAAAAAAAAAAAGGGGGTGTGTATTAGCAAATGGGCCAAATAGCAATTGGCTAGTGAGTTCGGCAAATCTGCACGAATATATATAGTATATACATCTGTACATTTGTGCATTTTCTACAGAGGTATATGCTGACCGATGCGAATACGCCCTCCCCGCACAGTGCTCCAACCATATACACGAAAAAGAATGAGACAAATTAATTTCTTTTTTTCCTTAACTTGATATGTGTCAAAATATTTATATGAATTTTTTAGATCCAATCGGTAATAGGTATATTGGGGGCATAAATATATGGCTCTCATTTCGCTATATTTCTTCGGGATGTGCGTGTGGGAAAAACCAACTGGCTGCAAAGAATGAGCGAATGGGGCATAATCACCAAAAGTACTATATACGTGCGTTACTAGCCCTGCTAGCTGTGCATGAAGGTACAAGCTGAAAGTGTGCTCCCTGTCGGGGTAGACGTAAAATTGAATTCGTTGAAAATGTTTACATGGGGAGGGAAGCTGAACCCTGAACACTAATCCATTAACCCTAAACCCGTGGACCATAAATCCAAACTGTTAAACCTGATTCATTTATCCGTTGTACTGCTCTTATACTGGACTCATCCGGCGAGGTCAAATATGAGGGTCGGCCAAACAGCCAGTCCTCCGAAACGTTTCCAATTCACGCCCAAGTTAAACTTCCCCGTTGAAGGGCAGCACGAGCTTCTTCCCATACCATTTCGCCATCGCAAAATAGTAGAAAAAGTCAATATACAGAAGAGTCTGAATAAGCCCGCCTAACCAACCAACGACGTTAACGTATGGTTTATCATCGAAGAAATATCTATAGATCCAATTCAATATATAAAAGGCTCTGTACATACCCATAGTGATAACATAATGGGAGGTGATATTTTCCACTTCTCTCTGCTTTTCTAATAGCACTAGTTGGGGAAGAATTGCGACACTTTCAAGCCATATGGAAAAGGACCACAGGATGTTGTATAGGTTGTACGTCTTGCAGGTTAGAAGGCTTAGAACTGCACGGGTGTGGGGGGGTGGAAAATATGGACAGTTTGTAAGACATAACTGCACATCGTAAAAACATCATACGCTTCCACAATTTTACACATCTACAACACCTCCGTTAGAACAATGCACCTTCCATACCTATACAGGGAGGGATCAAATACTTTTCGCTCTTAAAATTGTCCACTTTCCTATTGTACGTTTGCGAGATGGGTAGCTTAAATCTGATTAGGTATATCGTGTACGCTATAGTCACTATGAAGGTTATTTTCATGACAGTGTTGTAGAAACTGACGAACACGAAGAAGAGGTCGATGTATCTGTAGGGAGGAAAGGAGGAAGGGGTGGTTGTCACTAGGGTGCAGCAGGTATGGGCGTAAGGGTGTAAATTTTCCTTTGGCAATGCTACAATTGCGACTCTCCATACATTGGGGGCAATCGCTGCGCCGTTCACAGTGATTATTCTGCCTCACCTGCACAAGAAGACGATCAAATACAACTCCTGCATGCGGCATGATATCCCAATACAATTTTTGGACTTCTTCAACTTCATAATAAGTATATACATACTTACGAGGTGTAAAATATCTCCTATCAGTCTGAAGATATTCATCTTGTCATTAATTTGTTTTACTAAAAATGGGTTACGGTTAGGGTTAGGGCTTTGGTTCCCTTTTTATGGAGGCAAGTTTGTCAACGTTGCGTTTGCTCTGTCTTGGCTGCTTTATGCAATTTTTCAATACTTCATTTAAAAACGTTGCGGGGTGCCTACAAAGAAGCATTAAATATAATTTGGCAGGTGTGCAAGTATATGTATCTATCGTGAGTGCGCCTAATCATACACGCAAATAGGAAATGGGGTGGAGAGATATGCTCGGCATAAGAGAACACTTGTGCGCTCTGTGTTGACACGTTTGTGGACTTGCACGTACCTAAGTTGTAATCACTGAATGTGCACTGTCCGCGGGGTAAAAAGACCGATATTTGCTCAAATGGCGAGATTTATTTTGTATTTACAGGGGCAAAAAAGGACAACAGGAAAATGCTCGTTTGCGCATATGTTCTCATATACACATGTGCACTCTTCTGGGATGCTAGAACTGGTATGAATAGAGTCTCTTCTCCTGCAAAAGCACGTTTACACGCGTGTGTTTCTTCCTCAAGAGTTCCTTTTCATATTCACCACAGTGCGTAGGTGGATACAATTGGTTACAATTAAAGTAGTATACAGGTCGGTATATAAGAACAGACTGTGTACTGGATGCGGTAACATGACAAAGTGTGTTATGCGTTGTTATTCACGTATACAGAAATTAAATCATTCTTCTGGTCGATGCGAAAAAAGGTTACTACTTTATGTGAAGGTGGGGGGGTGAGTCGCACAGGCAAATGTGTTATGCGACGTGTACACTTAAAAAATATATATATTAGCGTACAAGTATGTATGTACCCTCTCGTATGGTTATCTTCTCTTTCAAAAGTGCATCATGCATACACGTTTGGTAATTTCGTTCGATAGCTGGCGCAAGTGCGACCAACAGAGCGTGAATGAAATCGTAAACTGAATGGTAACTTTACGCGAAAGGATCACGCCAAAGGTATATGCGTGGCAAAATGTATATATGAAAATGGTAAACGAAAGTTATATGCCCAAATTACCAAAGCAAGATAAAGGAACCTTGTACAAAGGTAAAATTTACAAACGCATTTTGTTGAGTGCAGCACGAAACCTTGGTTTAATTCTCATACAAGGTGGAAAAAAAAAAAAAAAAAAAAAATGACAAAAAAATTGAGAAAAAAGGCAATGAAAAACTACGTGAGGTGAGGAGAAATAAAAAAAAATTGTTATTTTGCGAATATGCCTCTTCTTTTCTTGTAAGGCGAAGAAAATTAGCAATGTTTCCCAGCAAGGCTTTCAAAGCGTATCTCACGCGCGTGATTATACGCATATATATTTTGTGCATATTATAATATACGTATATATATATATATGTAGCCCTAATGCGCTTACAAGTCCACGCCTAGTGGATTTCCCACGTACAGTCATACAAAGTACATATACGCGGAGTGACCATTTATGTGTTCTCATGTGCCGCTGCTCATCTGTATTTTCCTTCATATGCCACTTGCGCGTGCTTTTCATTCACACGTAAAAAAATAAATGCGCCCTACCTCTCCCTGCCGTTCCCCTGCGTATATTTTTACGCGCTTATTTAAGAAGGTATACATAAATTCGTTGATGTACCATTTTTTTTGCATATATTATTAGTGTGAAGCCTAAAAAAAATGAGGATGAATATTACAATACGGTGTATTTTTTTAGAGGCTACGTAGATGTTCCTTTTTTCTTTTAAAACCATGTTGTGAAAAAGTCGTGCGTTTAATATGCATATGGGATGATTCCTATTTTGACAAAATTAATTTTTTTTTTTTTTTTTTCTTTAGCACATTTTCCATTTTCTTGTTGCCTCCTCAAGTTGGTTTATTTGTTCATCCCTCTTGTATGACTTTACACGCTAAAGGAACACACCTTTCCTATGCCCCTTTAACAGGAAGAAAATGGCGCAACGGATTACTTAACATCTGCAGCGTTTATGTAAACATATAGAATTTGTTCCGTTATTTTTTGCACATATTCGTAAGAACAATTTTCAGAGGACGCATACATTTTAATTTTTTTTTTTTCGTTTGCATAGCTGATAGGCGCGTAGACCATTTTGCTACCTTCCACTTTGTATGGCAAAATGGGCTATCAGTAGCCATGTGAAATAAAGGTACGTCATCTGGGACATGTAAAAAGTCCATTGGGTCATATTTTTCAATTTTTATTTTCACAAAAAAGGTTCTATATACGACTGCTGGCAAAATGTGCAGCCCCATTTTTACCATTAACGCTTGTGCGTTTATCGTGCGGCTCAGGGGGGGGTGGTAAAATGGGGGAAATTTCTCATCTTTACACGATTCGCCTCCTGCCACAGTGGAACTCCCCTGGCTCGTAAATCGACCTATCCAAACCTTTGGGTTGTTCCGAAAGGCAGTTAAGAAATGCACTTAAACACTTCACATAACAACTTTGCAAGTCATTGGAAATGTTCCTCCTCTCAGCTGCTGGCAGCCATCCTGCACAGGGCACGTAAATCTGAGTAGTGTGGGCACAAATGTGAAAGGGCTAAACTAGCAATTTATGGAAGCGGCGAGGAGAGGAGTAAACAGAGTAAGTTGTGCAAGTCGGGATTGTCAATAAACGAGTATGCAAATAAGTGCGCCTACTAATAGAAAAAAATGTTAAAAAAACGTGCGGTTGTGTATGTCCTTTTGCGTGTGCACCTAGTTAGAGGGGGGAAATGTCCTGTCCCTGATTTCATCTCCACCGCGCACAGGCAGAAAAAAAAAAAAAGGTTTAAATTTTGCTATAAAAATAGTGGGAAAAAAACATTCTGAAAAATGAAACATGATGGAAAAATTTGCAAAAGATGAACATCCGCGGGGATAAGCCTTTTTATACAATCTTGCAACGAACATGTTAGTCAAATTATTTGCAGAAAAAAAAAAAAAAAAAAACGACGGTGTAAGGCACGAAATGTAAAAAAAAAATGTAGGCTTTTTTTTTTCCCTACCAAGTGAGAAAAAATATCAAAATAATTAATTAAGAAAAATGTATTTGTTTTTCCGCAAAGGAGGGAAAAAAGGAAGGAAGTTTTTTCTCACTACGTATTCGCTATAGGCATAACTACCCAGCAACGTTGTAGGAACACGCATATGGATTTCTCCACTGTTCACCCTCTGTATATTCATAACTCGGGAGAAGAGAACGCGTGAAGAGTAGGGCGCCTATTTGCCCACCAGAGAAGCATACACATAAGCATATAAGCACGTACGTATGTTTGTGCCCAATCTATGTGCCCATAAATATTATGAACAAGCAACATGAACTGGTTTTGGAAGAAAGCTCCGGAGGAGAAGAAAGTAAAGTCGGCGTACGATGATTATGTTACTCCCCCGCCCTTTGGAAATTACCTTGCGTCTGCGCCCGAGAAACCCAAGTCGTTAAAAAGTGAAAAACCTGCTGTAACCGAATTCAAGGGGTTTAGCCCTCCCCCTAAATTTGAATTTAAGGAAGATACCTCAGCGAGTGATAAATATGATGAGGATTTTTCAAAATATACAAAAAGTAATTTTATCGATTCTTCTCTTTATGATGATAAACAAAATTTATTTGATTTTAATTTGAGCCATCGGACAAGGGCATGTTTGGAGAGCGTAAAAATGGGGGTCAAGATGGGCACGATGGTTGGAGGAATCTTCGGAAGCTTAACAGGTTTATATGCCTCCTTTGCACACAAAAATCTGTTCATTCTCCCCGTTTCGGTCATTGGAGGGGCTGTCAGCTTTGGCTTCTTCCTCGGCTGTGGGATGATCGTTCGTTGTTAAGTACGCGCATAATAATATGTGTGTGTGCAAATGTGCAATTATTTATGTGCGTGTTTGTAGACACCCGAATGGAGCGTCGCCTCTCCTCTTAACACATAAAATGAGGAATCCAAAAAATTGGCGATACTTCAATGACGAACGTTGTTGCTAATTGTTCCAACCATAGTGAAAATCATAGAGAGAATTTCTATTATATACCACTCCGCGTACGGGGTAAAATATTCCTTGGTCAGCCGACTATTCTTTTTTTTAATTTTTAAAAAATTCAGACATAACCGACTAGCTATTTTTTTTTTTTTTTTTTTTTTTTTTTAATTTCATTTTGGCTCTTTGATATGCCCATGTTTGTGCATATGTTTAACATATACGTATTTACTACATACGCGTATAACCCCTTTTAAAATAACTGTGGAACGAAAAACAGAATTTTCATAAAAAAAAATTGTTAACAATTTATCGTTTTCTTACTTTGTGTGCGTTTTCTTTTTTATTTGAAAAAAGGGTACACAAAATGGTGTAAAAAAAAAAAAAAAAATTATCACCACATGGAGGGAATAACGTAAAAACGACTGCTATATTCATTGGGGAACGGCTTCTCAACAAGCATGTGGACAAACAAGAGGCTGCTTCGTTGGGGCGCCATTACGGAAAAGGCTTGCTCCGATGGAACTTACTCCTTCACATACTTTTCTGTGTATATTTTAACCAGTTCTGCTATTTCCTTTTCTGTTAAATATTTCTGTATCAATTCGCCGTCTTTGTTTGACAAGTAGGCTAACTCAATTTTTTCGCTTTTGGGTACCTCGCTATCTGTGCTCTTGGCTAGCGTTTTCAGGGCAAGCAATAGACCATCCTGCAGAGTCATGTCCTTCTTCCATTCCTGCGCGGGGGAAAAAATGGGAAAATGGGTTAAATGAAAAGAGGGTGTACAAATGAATGCAGGGGAGTAGCCATACTACGTTAAGCAGTTGCACAGGTGCACGGGCACACATTCTCATGGAGAGACGTTCACAACACACTCATCAATTACCTGCTTGAGAATAGAACTAGCCGTCAAGTTATTCGTACCAATAGCCGTAGCAAACCATCCAGAATAGTTCCCACTCGGGTCGGTGTGATACAGTTGGTATCCCTCCTTTACGTCATACCCTGCAATCAAAAAACTCACACCATAGGGTCTTAACCCACCATACTGTGTATAACTCTGCTTAATATCACATATCTGAACAACTAATTGGGACACTGGCTGCACATCATTGTAGTTGTACAAATATCTTTGTGTGTAAAGTCTGGACTGGTTTATTAAAATATTCGCATCGGCATTTAATCCTGCCACTCCACAAAATATATGCTTGTCAATTTTGTAGATTTTTTCGAAATTATTTGCCTTATCTATTAACTTAGATATGAACACTTTGTCGGCCCCGAGGATTACTCCTTCGTTTGTTATTATGCCAATTGTTATGCTGGCATTATTTATTGCTTCTAGGGCATATTCTACTTGGTATAATCTACCCTCTGGGGAGAAGGTCGTCGTCCTGCTGTCATATCTCCTGGCCATTCCTGAGCAAGGTTGTTACGTTCAGTTGGGGAGTTTACGCTCGAAGGGGTGTCCCTCTATCGTTTGGAGGCTTGCGATTGGGAGGAGAAGCAACTAAATGTTTTGGCCGCCTCTAAATTGCATTCCCTTCGTTGTATCGTTTTCCACGGACTGAACAACGAAGTATATGTGTGTGCTAGTACACGATTGGTTACGCAAGCATATTCGTATATGTGCGGCAAAATTATGCGCATGGAATTGTTAATAGGGGAAAATAAACCAGAGCAATTTCGATGCAGCTTAAGGTGAGTGGGAAGAATACGCCTTTTAACTTTTTTCCCTTTCTCTCAAGATATGAGAGCAGTTCAGTTACAACCTTGAGGGTGGAGGGGAATTATGATAAAGTGACTAGGCCGTATGAAAAAAAGGGAAAAACAAAACCAGCGCGATGGTGGTAATGCTCCTTTGTATTGTTTCACACTAATCTCGCGCGCCGTGGGGGGAGTGGCTTGAAGATTGCTGGCAGAGATGGAGCACGTACAATGGCTTGTGTCACATGTGCTATAATTATGAACATATTACTACGCGGTGTGGATATTACCCCCGGGGAGCATGAAAAGCTGGCGGTGCGTGAGAAGCGCAAAATGGGAACACATCCCTCAAGAAAGGTAAAAGGTAAGCACATGGGGCACGCCAAGGGGGGGGGCTCGTTACCCGGCGGATTGCTCTCGATGCGCGTGGCCAAGAATGTGCTGTACACTCTTGCACGCGGTGTTACCACTGATACGTGCGCGTATGCCACATTGCTAAGATCTTAAAAAGAAAAAAAAAAGTGCTCTTTAAAATTGTAAAAAGAAAAAAAAACTGGCAGCTTCGAGGAGTAACCTCTTAACATGGTGATTTCCCAAGTGAGTTACTTTCCGTGTGAGTGACTCCCCACAGTAGCGATTCTCCCAAGTAGCGACTTCGCTGAAGAGCCACTTCCAAAAGCTTAGTTCTTATCCCCACTGGATTCACATATGAACTTAATCTATCACACGAACATTTAGAGCCGCACCTGAATTGAATATTCTCAAAATTTCATTCGCACAGAGGGGACCCCCCAGGGTGTAAGAAAATATCGAAGGAGATACACCAACCGGCGGTACAAGCCATATGCCCCAGGTGGATAGTCCAAGATAACATTCGTCCTGTAAGTGTATGAGAGAATGAACATATGCGCGTACCATGCGTGCATAACATAAAAACAGTAATTCTTTGACTGCATATCTGTATGCGTGTAGTCACGCTTATACGTGTGTAGTGACAGTTCTTACCCCCCTCCAGATGAACAGAAATTGTACAAAGGAGTGTACGTGAATTTGTTTTATTATGTTCGTGCTGAGCAATCACGTGTGTTCATCTGGTGGCCATCCAGACGAGGGCTTCGCTGCGCATAAATCACTTTACATGCTTGTGTATTCTTAAATTGGTCCCAAGTCCTGCGCGTAGAGTTAGCAATATTCACACTGTTGCATATGTGCATGGTGAAATCCGTTTTGTTTCGTGTGGCACTGTGCAGAATCTACAGTGCGCAGTTGCGTGTGCACATATATACGTGGGTACTTTTTTTTCTGCTCGTGGGTGAAGCGTGTCCGACCGACCGCCTGAATCAAACTCGTTTTGCATATTTTGCACCTCTCCCCTCGTTTTAACGACAAATATCGAAGTGGACAACGCGAAACTGGCACGTGCAAGTAGCACACTTATTTACATCGCGCTTTAAATATGCATATCCATTCGGAAGGCCGTTTTATTTTTTTCCCCTCTTGATTTTGTTTGTAGGGACACCTGTGCAAGAATTCAAAATAAAAATTCAGATAACGTAACTCGAAAATAAAAATGAGTTATGATAGAGCCATAACCGTGTTCAGTCCTGATGGACATCTGCTACAAGTAGAACATGCCTTGGAGGCGGTTAAAAAAGGAGGCTGTGCAGTGGCAATAAAAAGTTCGAATTTCGCTGTCTTAGCAGTGGAAAAGAAGAACATTCCGAAATTGCAAAATCCAAGAACGACCGAGAAGTTGATCAAATTGGACGAACACAATTGTTTAGCCTTTGCGGGTCTGAATGCCGATGCGAGGGTTTTAGTCAATAAGGTAAACTGGGCACAACGTGCAAAGTTTTTTTTTTTTTTTTCAGCTAGCCAAAATGTTCATATTTTTGCACACCTTTTTTTACACCATTTTTATTCTTTTTTTTTTTTTTTTTTTTTTTTTTTCCCATTCAGACGCGACTGGAATGCCAAAGGTACTTCTTAAACATGGACGAACCTGCGCCAGTTGACTACATTGCCAAGTACGTTGCGAAGGTTCAGCAAAAGTTTACACATAGAGGAGGTGTGAGACCATTTGGAATAGCAACGTTAATCGCTGGATTTAAGAATAACAAAGAAATATGCATTTACCAAACGGAGCCCAGCGGCATTTATGCATCGTGGAAAGCGCAGGCAATTGGAAAAAACGCAAAGGTTGTGCAGGAATTTCTGGAAAAAAATTACCAAGAAAATATGGAGCAGAACGATTGCCTCCTCCTAGCCATGAAGGCCATATTTGAGGTGAGCACAGCGAACATGAGTGTGTCGCCCTCGTCGAAGAAGAAAAGGATTTTTTTACGAAGGGAAACACCCCTCATTAATTAGCTGCCATGTTGATCCTCTTCCAAATATTACATTTTTTTGTTAATCTCTCCCCTTTTTTATTTCTAAATAGGTCGTTGAATTGAGCAGCAAAAATATAGAAGTCGCCCTGCTGACCGAGAAGGAATTAAGCTTCATCGATGAACAGCAAATAAACGCATTGGTAAGTCTGCAGAGTGGCTGTATCGAACCCCAGGAATGTGGGAAAAAATGTGCACAATGGAATGTATAGCATATAGGATTGTCATAAAAAATGTGTATATGTGTCCTGCGCTATCGATGCAGACTTGTCCCATTTTTGCTTCACAACGCTTGTACGTACACACCGAGGGGAGTAGCAGCAAAAATTGCCCCCATTATGCGTTCATCCATTCCTTCCCTTTTGGCCTTTTCAGGTTGAAGTAATCGACAGCGAGCGAACGAAGAAGAATTCACAGAATGAATAAACGGGGCAAGGACTTCTCATTTTTTTATGTTTCGTACAAGTGTGGACAAGGCATATCCACGCGTACGTCCATGTGGACATATATGCTACACGCACATATGTAGATATGTACATATACGTGTGCGTACGCTCATTCATGTGTTTGTGCGTGGAGCTATTTTCTTTTTTTTTTTTTTATCCTAGGGACATTTGAAGGATGTTGTGCGTAACGCCAGTTTGGTCTGCATCCTCAATTTTTAAATTGAAAAACTGTGAAAAAGTGAAGCGGAACTTTTTAATTAACTTATAAATATATTTTCATTTTGACACGCGTCTGCTCGTAAAAACCTCGGATGGTCTTTTGCTAAATGTATAAAGATGGGAGTGACTTATATGATTGTTCTCAACATGTGCCTCACGTACATGTGAAATATGTTAAGGGAGAAATATATTAAAAAAAAATGTGTTTGTTATGTCTTCTTTCTTAGCGAAGGTGGCTCCATTTTTAGCGTTATGCACGAATCGTTTTATGCCTGTTGTGAAGAAGGGGTAAGTTTCCAATATGGTCAGTTATCAGTGTATCCCCCTTTTTATTCCACAAGGCTGCACATTCTTCCCATTCCAACAGTTGGTACGAATGCATTTACAAAGGTTGCCATGGGGCGCGCAACATTTTTTGAAAAATCAGAACTGGGAGTCAAATGAACGGGGCTCGAGTGGAGCAGCGTGTTGGGACACCAAGGGGATAGTCTACATATTTTTTTCAACCACGAAAAAAATAAAAAAATAGCAAAGTGGAAAAATAGGAAAAGGGTAAGAATAAACAGAGCACGGAAAACAAAAAAAAAAAAAAAAACACATGAACTTACACGCCTTTGCTTGCGTGTGCACAATTGTCACAATGCCAAATGGCAGAACATGAGCGACGTGCGGAAAACTCCAACTCGGTGGAGGCACAAATGCACACAGCAACAGCTGGTCTTATTATACGCACAAATGGGGAAATTTGCACTTCAAAAAATGTAGACCCTCTCACGTATAATTATTTCGTTTTCTGCTTTATGCAACGTTTACTATAATGAATACAATTACGAAATTGGCACTGTTCCGCTTTTCCGCTCGGAGAGGCAAAAAAAAAAAAAATGATGAGGGAACCCTCTACATACACCTGACTGTGTCTTTCCCCCGATATTTCAATATTATCACAGCTTCGTTATTAGTTTATTCCCTTTTTTGTGCCATTTACAATGTGTTGTTGCACATAGTGACTGCTTTAAATTTGGTTAATGAAAAAAAAGACTGCACAAATAGGGCAAAAAGGGATGAGCACCCTTCTCCATTAGGAAGAAAATTAATCGCACCATAATACTCCTTTTAACTGAAACGAAAGGAGATGCCACTTCACAAATCTGAGTCACCATTTTTACAGTTACCAGTTGTGTCATTACTCATACCTGTGGTGTCCTCCAAGTGTTCATTTTCCTTTAAATCGTTTATAATTTTATTCTGGAAAAGTATGATTTCTTCATTTTTTTTTATTTTCTCATCTTGCATTTTGATGTAGTCCATGCAGACATAGTACACATTTAACAGATTGTTCAGAAATATATTGTTTTGATATTCCAGCCTCTTTATATGCTCCAGTAGTAGTTCCTTTTCGTCATTTTCTTCCTTGTTCAATTCTGCGAAATTCGTTTTCGCGGTGTTATTGTCATGGCGGGCGTTCTTCCCATCCTCTACATTTCCATTTGGACCATGATTGGTTTTCCTGTTGTCATCTCTGCTGCTATACCTGGTGCCATTATGGGCAGCACACCCCTTAGGAACGGTCCCCGAGTGGATCCCTCCAATTCCCGCGTGAACATCCAAGTGAATATCGAAATGAACATTTTTTAACGAATTTTCCAGATCGTCCTTCCTGGGTGCATCCCTGTGTGTGCCATACGGGGTGTCATTTTGGATGGGAATGTTTTCACTCACCGTTGGCTGATCATCAAAAGTGATCAAATTGGAAAAATCGCTGGCGTCATTTTCAATGTCTGTTTTTTCATGAAATTTCGTTGACTCCCCATTCAGAAGGCATTCCCTTTTCTCCAATAATTTTTTCCGTTCCCCGTTTTTCTTAAGTGGAACTAGTGTGTCGCTATTGGCGTTGTTTCTTCTTGTGTCTGTAGTGACTCTCCAATTGAACGTGTCGTTTTTCACCTTTTTGTTATTCTTTTTTTTTTCACCATTCAGCTTTTCACCTCTAACAGTTTTGCAGTTCAAACTTTGATTCTGCCTTGCGCTACTCGCCGCTTGGTTATCCTTTTGGTTTTTACTTAGTACGTGATGGGTGCTCCCTTTTGTGGGTTCTTTCTGGTTGGATTCCTTGTGTCGTGTGTTTAAATTTTCAGGATTGGTGTAGCTCTTATTATTGACAGTAGTACTTTCCCAGAAGTGTTGTCTGTGATTTATATTTTTCATTTTATGGCATTGTAACTGTACGGATGGCGTGTATAAAGTGGTGTGTTTTTCACGTTATTCTGTTCCCATTTTTGCTTATTCTGTTTATTCGTTAGGTTCCTTTATTTGTGATTTTGTTGTTTTCTTCCCCTGTCAGTTGTTCATTTTTTTTTTTTTTTTTCCTGCCTCGCTTAATCATTCATGAGTTTTTCGGGCCCCTAAATTGTGCGTTGCCTTTTTGCTTATTTGGAAGGTGTTCCCATTTTGTGTTCACCTCGCCCCGCGTCACAAACCGCAAGGAACGCAAAATTGCTCAGAGTCACAAAAGGGAGGTGAAAATTTTCCCAAAGGAGGAGATAGTTCAGTTCGCGGGGGGAAGAAAAATAATGATTCTTTGTGTGTCGAAATTGCCAATGTGTATTTAGCACAACAAGGAGGATCTTCCTTTAGATTGCGTCAACTTAAACAGACGTGATCTTAGCACAGCACTCCTTCACAGGGGCTCTACATGCATGTCGTGCTGCGCTATGCACATGTGTAGGTATAAATGTATAAGTACACACATGCGGGAAGGTAAACATATTTAGCAGTTACCCCTCACATGTGAACATTCACCTCGAGGCGAAATAATTTTTAAAGGGACACGGCCAGAAGAATGCCCCCCCCCAATCCCCAGTGGGTTCACAAAATATTCCTCCATTGAGTTCAATACAAACTTTTGCTCTATCTGCACATAACACGCAGACATGATTTAACGTGCTATATAGGAGTTGCTCAAATGTTTTTCGACGCATTGGCAAGCAAGGCACAATGGAAAAAAGGAAAATCTGGGCAGAGAAGCGAAGGGGGGAAAAACGAAATACGAAACAAATTACGCGTAGGAGGCAGGGACGCAGAGCCAGGCTATCCCAATTCCACTTCATAATAATCAATATATGTACAAAAAAAAAAAAAAAAAAAAAAAAAAAAAAAAAATATTACTTTGATAACTTTTTTTTGTAAATATACTGATTTTTACTAAGAGAAAGGTGTCAAATGTTGGTTAACTTCCCCAAACGTAAATGGACGTGGAGTATGTGTCCCCCCTTTTTTTTTTTTCGCTTTGCCCGCTAATCAGTGCCCAGCTTGGGCGAGGAGATCACGCGCCGCCTTTGAGTAAACACATACACACAAAAAAAGACGAAAATTAAAAAGGAGGTGGACAAAATTCCCGACGCTTTTGCTAGAAGCGAAATAAAATGGAAATACTTAGCTTGATTGTAGGGAAATAAAAACAAATGAAAATTTCTACGCATCAGCAAAAATGCGTAATGAATACACTGCGAAAGGGTGGTGGAGGTAATGTTGTGCGATAAAAAGTAAACCCCCTTTAACAATTTTTGCACAGGACTAGTACACGCAGCTGTCGTAAAAATGACGATAAACTCCAAAAGTACATTCATCATTTGGTTGTACTTACCCTTGTGGATATTAAAAACATTTTGATATTTCAAATTTTCGCTGGTGGCTAAATGAATACAGTCATTATTGTAACCGTCTAGGAAGTTGTTATTTATGTATCTCTGCACAATGTGGAACAGATCTTGCAGAAGCCCCCCAATGGTTCTCTTCCCATTTTTCGTTATGTCATTCTTTAGTGCTCCTGCGCCGCTGTATATAATGCTAATCGCGTTTGCATTGTGAATCCAAGTCTGGCGATACAGCAGTTCATCATATGTGTTCTTAAAAAGGTAAAAGGGGAACTTGTTCACCTGCTCTAGCTTGATATCCATGGTGAGCAGTTGCATGTGTAGGACGTACTTTGCCAGGAAGCTCTGGAAGACGTTGGTCCTGTCTAGGCAGTCGATGCAGTTGACTCGAAAGACGCCCTTTTGGAAAGTATCCACTTTTGCGGACGACCAAGAGGGGAAGCGGGAAGAAGTGGCAGCAGTGTAAGAAAAATCTTTACCTCCCACATTAGCGCGAACTTCATCACCGTGCTCCAAATTGTACCTAACCCCGCTCGGAAACGAAATGGAGAAAAAGGAAAAATCGTTCAAGTCCTCAATCACCGTTTTCAGCGTCGTGTGCAAATTTTGATAATTTAATTTTTTAAATTCGCTATGGAAATCAAACCAGGTGTAGTTGTGCTCCACGCTGCATTCCTTCAAACAGGCCCCATAGCACTGCCCTAGATACTTCTCGCCAAATTTTTTATTATTCAAATTTGTGATGGAGATTTTCCCATACGTTTTCTTCAATTTCTCCATATGTAGATTCAACGTTTTCGAATTTTTTTCCATGTCTGAGCAGATTTGTATTCTTGGCCTTATACTCAGCGTTGGTTGCTGCTTCCAGAGGACAGGGATAGATCCCCTGACAAGGATGTAACTAAAAATGTTTGTCTTCTGCGTATCTTTACACACTAAAATTTGTTCCGTTTCGACAAAATTGGCTACATCTCCCTTTTCATTTCCACCTCTACACCAAAACCTTACCCCACTTCTGTTCTTATTTTTTCTCGATATCAAATATAATGTTAGTTTTCCATTAGGGAGGTGAAACACATTTGATTTGATGTAGCCATGTATTAGGAACACCACAAACTCGAATGCCTCTATGGGAATAAACTGGTGCAGCCACTTCCAGTTCCATGTGTACTCGTGATTTATTTCTTTAAATTGTAGCTTGTGGAAAATGGGTTCTGTTATCCCCTGATATTTACTGTCATCCGTATAAACTTCTCCTCCACCACCTACCGACGGGGATGGTGATTTCCCTCTGCTTTTCTCCTTCTCATACTCAGTTATGTAGTGCCTCTGCAGAGACGCCGTTAAATTGTAGTGATAGGAGAAGTAAAAGGGGCCCTTATTAAAGGCATGCCAAAAATACCCTATCGTTTTTAACGTATCTTTTTTCAATGTGGAATTCTTAAGTTTGTGAATGTACGTTTCGCTATTGTTGCGGAATTGGGTATTCTTGGCAGTTGGACTCTGGAAAAGGAAATTGCTCCATTCGAATATGTTGTCGAAATGATTTTGCGTATTTATCTTTTTGTTACAGAAGAATTTTTTACCTTCCTTTCTGTGATTACTATTTAAGGGGGTTAAAACGGCGTTGCTCCCGAGGCAGCATATTTCATATTGGTAATTGTGATAGCTAGCTGTCTTGTCCTTACCTTCGTCTTCATCGTTCAGCTGGATAAAGGAAATTTTCTTTACTCTATAAATAGCTCGATTGAACAAATAAGAAACGACTTCTGCATCGGAAATTATGACTAAGAAGTTCGTATGTTCCGCTTTAACTATTCCTAAGCAACCAAAAAAGGGGAACTTTTTTTTGTTCTCATTTTCTGTGTAGCTATTGTCACTACTGCTTTTAAGTTTTTGCTTCTCCTTGACTATTTGTACATCTTCAGCATAGCTAATTTTTAAAATATTTCGAACATTATTTTCTTCGTTCACTATGCTTAAATAATTCCCATGCGATTCTAAATAGTACCTTGGGGCCGGCAGAACAGAACCATTAGCCATTTTTAATTTGTTTAGGTCTTTGCTAAAATGTTGGAAGTTCCTCTCGCTTGGAGTTATCAGTTTGGAGTTCTAAACTGGCTTACCTCTTTTTTTTTCTATTTTTCGGCGAAAAGGTAAGAATATTATCATGTAGGGAAGTGTGCCCCAGTCGTATGCATGCTTCTATATGCTGTAGAAAACGAGGCAAAAGGGGCAGGTGCGTACCAGTTGCATATTTGTACACCTGTTCGCAGTATTACTTAACTTACATTTTCTTTCAGTTACCCTAAAATGCTTTTTAACACTTAGTGACAGCGTGGATGTGCACGCATGTACATACAAAAAGTTTGTTACCGTGCACTTTTGACTTCACATCATTCTCACTGTTTTTGTTATTGTCATTGCTATTGTCCTTTTTTTTTTACCCCCACGAATGTACACTTATTGTTAACAATTTATAGTTTGACAAATTCAGCATGTAGGAAGAAACATAAACGAATGCTAATAAAAAATGCTCTGCTATGTATGCTACGCAAATTTGATTCTTCCTTTTTGATATGTTCACAGTTGCGTCACTTTATAGTTGTATCAAAAGCGCGCACAAATAATTGCATCCCATGTATTTACACGCGTATGCATTTTCTTTGCATCGCCACGCCCCCCGTACAAAAAGTGCCTCGCGTTTGCAGAAATGCAAGTGTGTACTTACGCATATATGCACATGTGCGAATTTGCCTAGGTGTCCCTTTGTTGCCGGTTTAAAAACATACACCATTTTTTTGCAGTTGCCGGGTTTCACTACAACTATGCCTCGAACTGGGGAAATTTGTTCGAATGTGCATTCACCATTAAATGGAGCGTAAAAGGGAAGGAAGCTAGCTTTTTCCTTTTTTTTTTTTTTTTTTTTACAACCACTTTGTTCTACTTTTATCGTATGAACAGGTCATAACTTTTTTAACCAATTTGTACTTAGTTTTTTTTTTTTTACACATTTTTGGCTATTTTGGAAAAAAAAAAAAAAATGTTATAATGTATGACTGTGCATAATTTTATGAAATAAAGTTACACAACAAGCCAAAAAGGAAACAAATTTTTTTTTTTTTCATCACACTTAAAATAAAAGTGTGCAAACAGAGGGGGTCAAAATGAGTTAAATGGTTTAAATATTTTTACACAAATTTATCTACAAGTTTGCGCCACTTTAGAAGATGATGAAAGGTCTCTACAGGCAGACATAAAGTAACGCTTGTCAAATTTTCTGCTTAAATTTGAAAGGCCTCGATTTGGAGTATTTGCGTCTTGATATATTTTTTTTCTTCTTTTCCACCCGCTTCTTCGCTTTCTTATCCTTTTTGAGCCTCTTGTCGACATACTTAACCACTGTCCTACCTCCCTTTTTGTTTTTCTTCTTCGGCACCTTGGAGCCTTTTCCGGTACAAACAACGTACGATTTTTCTCGTTTTTTTTCTAAAGGGGAAAGGGTGGATCAAGCAAAATTGTGTAAAAATTGAATCGTAACGGTGTACACGTGTAACAGTTACGCTAAAGACATATACAGACAGACGAGTACACATTTCCACGGGGAATAACTGCGCCCATCTTGTCATCCTCCCACCGCCGAGCGAGGGCCTACCTGATTTGTTCTTCTTTAATATGTTCGTAATGGCCTTGTGCTTAAGGAAGGGGTCTTCCTCATCCTTTTCAATTTTTCCGATTTTTGCCTCCAGTTTTTTCATTTTCGCAATTTCTCTCTTCTTGTTTCGCATTTTTGCTTCGATCACCTTCTTAATTGGCATTTTCGTAATTTTGTTAATGCTGCTCTTGTATTGATTTAGGATGGATTTGTCGATTGGGATAACTGGCCTTCTAAATTTCTTTTCTTCCTCCACAAACCATTCGGGTAGCATGTCTTCATCATCCAAATAAGAATGCCTATTGAACGAATCGTCTATCAAATCCATTCTGCTTTTTTTATGAATTAATTTTTCTCCGATGCATTTTATGAATGCCAATTCATCTTCGTCTTTAATTAGGTTGGAAAAATATGTACCTACATTGCTTTGTCCACTTTCGTCCGTTTTTACAATTGAAAAGGTGGTGTTCTTCATCTTTACTTCGTTGTTTCCATATTTTTCTCTTAATTTTTTGTTTCTCTCCTTTCTGGCTAGCTTGTTTGGCAGTGGGATCTTGGGCAACTGGCGATCTTCCACTTCGTTGAACTTTTCCTCGTCATCCGTCTCATCATTATCGTCATCATCACTATTGTCATCTTCATCGTCACCTTTACGTGCTCCGGAACCTTTGGGGCCCTCCTCCACAGCGCCACTATCATCCAACTCACCATCCATCTCATTAAATATCGTGGAAAATATCTTCTGATCAAAAAAACGATTTACATTGGATTTTTCTTCTTCCTTTTTAACAACTTTTCTTAATCGAATTATCTTGTCTACCATTTTGTGTATGTGCTCATTTTGCTGGATAGCCTCTGCGTAAGCATTCTTTTCATCGTTCTTCATTTCGTCTTTGCCGCGTTTTCCGGGGTGGGGGCGTGCCTTCGCAGCGTCACTTCCCTCATCAGACGCGTCCTCACCATCGTCTTCTTCATCATCCGTTTCATCTTCGTCTGTCTCCTCCTCATCACTGAGATACTCGTGCAATTTCCTCTTCATCATTAACTCTTCATTTTTCAACTCCATGATTTTCTGGATTTTCATCAACTCCTCATTTTTATAATCCATTGCCCTTTTCCGCCTGGTCAATTTCTCGTTGCTTTTCTCTTCGTTCATTTTTTTTTCCTTCAATTTTTGCTGTTCATAATCCAAATTGACAAGGTATTCTATGCGGTCCATTTTGGACTCATTTGTATCGTTTAGCTGCTCGTCTTCCTCCTTCTCGCTGGACGAATCATTTTCCTGGTTAATTTCCAGCCTGTCGTTATTTTTGCTTTCACTCAGTATGTTCAGGTGATCCTCGAATGACTGCTTATCCAGCAACTTTAACATATTTTTGTTGAAATGTATTTCATTTTCGTCATAATCTGGCTTGATCGATTTGTTCATTTTTCTTTTCTCTAGTTCTTTTTTCAATTTTTTTTCCTTTTTCTTTTGTTCCTTTTTATTTTTTTTTTCCATTTGAGTGGAAAATTCGTTTATTTCGTCTTTTTCCGAGTCAGCGTCGGAGGAACCACTCAGTTCGTCATCCTGCAGGGATGCTTTCGTGGTGTCAGTTCGTGTTTCCTTAATGGGCGTGTCTTCCTGCACGGGGTCTACCACTTGACTGGCTTCCTCTTCTGCATCTACGTCTTGGCTCGATTGGGCCTCTTCACCCACCCTTACGATGCCCTTCCTAACTTTGTACCTCCATTTGATCAGGTGAAACAAGTCTGACTTGCCCAGAACCTTAAGATCCTTGCAGAGCTGCAGAATCTCCTGCGTGGTGCTAGGGTTTTTATAAATGGCAGTATATGTATTCCTAACTAAGGGGTCTTCCGAAGTGAGGTAGTCCTTATCGAAGGTGAATTTGTTCGTTTTGATGAGTAAATCGACGTAATTATCACTATGGATAAAGTTGCATATATCTGTGACACGATAATCATCCCCGAGGTCATATCCCTGTCTATTTTTCTTCTTCTTTTCTTTTAAAATGGTTGACAGTCCTTTCTTTTTTTTGTTTTTTTTTTGGTTTTCTTTCTCATCATCACTAGAATCGGTAAAAATGTCGTTGTCGCTGGCGTCGTTTGTGGCTACCTTATTGGACTCCTGCTTAAACTGTTCACTAAAGACGTAGTTATAATCAAACAGCTTCTTATCCACCTTAGCACATAGGAAATTCAAACCGACTAGATAAATTTCGGAGGATATTTCTCTGCTACTTCTTGGTTTTATATGTTTGACTTGGCCAAACAGTTTTTCCATAACCCATATTAGGGATACATATTCTTCATTTCGGAAAACTTTGGTAATAAAGATACCTCTTTTTTTTAGAAAAAGGTTGGCTATTTTGATACTATTAAGGACAAGCACATTTTGGTTAAAGCTGTCATATGAGTATGTTGTTCCTACATTGGGGGCCCCATCATTTAGGATCACGTCAGCCTTTTCATTTTTTATTATATTTTTTATCTGCTTAATACAGGCACTTGTAGTAATATCACATTTTAAGGTGATGACATTATTATCTATTTTTCTGATGGGAACTAAATCTACTCCTATAATGGTGCTGCTTCTTTTCATATTTTTATATGCCACCTGCAACCATCCTCCAGGTGCTGCACACAAATCTATTAGTATATTTGCATCTTTAAAAATGTTGTACTTCTGGGCTATTTGAATTAGCTTGAATGCAGACCTGGCTCTGTACCCCGCCGACTTGGCTAGCTTGTAGTACTTGTCAATTCTCTCCTTCCCGACTTTCTTCTTCTTCCCCATTTTTTCGTTGCTCAGTTCCTCTGGGTTGGTTCAATTATGGGCAGTTCTTCGCGCTAACCCGGGTATGACAGTGCAAATATATTTACGAATTAAACGGGGAGGGCAGTGACGTGGTTGCGGAAATATCCTTCCTGTTGTGCCTCCTTCGCGCAGGAGAATTTTTTCCTTCCCCCTCAGGTGACAAATCCTATTTTGCTAACAAACCTTTATAAAGGTCACCAAGGAGAACTATCTTACACGCCTTTTTTTTTCTGTATGTATTGGTGGGGGAGTAAGTGTCATTCGGAAGGGAGCCACATGTTCGTATCAGCGCGCTAATTGATCCACCTTACCAGGTATATTATCCCTTTTACGGGGAAAAATAATGTAGCCTTTTTCCTGTAAAACAATGCATATACCAACTCGAAATTGCGATGTTTTACGGAAAAGAGATCCACTTTTTTTATTGAAAAAATTTAGGCAAGAGAAAAGATGCCTTTCATGCTATAGAAAAAAAATAACGTCTTCATTTTTAGAAATATATGGTGTTAATTTTATAGGGCATAAATTATGATTTTTTTTTTTTTTTTTTTTTTTTTTTTCCGTTTTGGCTACCATGCGGGGCACTCAGCAGTATATATGCCCATTTTATTGCTGCCCCTACAAATGACGCAAAATAATTCTTTGGCTCCGAAAATATTCGCGCAACCGTCGTCAGATATATTTACGCCTCGTTCTGCTCAGCATATTTTTTTCCCTCTCCATGCAACGCCTTTTTATTTTATGCGTATCACCTTTTGGCTAACTGTGCCCAATTTTTCGTCATCCTTGTGCGCCTCTGGGGATACTATTTTTGTGTCAGCTTTTTCGCCTTCTGGTAAGCGCTTTACGTTTGTACCGTAAGGAGCGGGAATTTTTTTTTTTTTTTTATCAGTTCTGGAGTTATCGACGAGACGCACAACGTAACGAATTTAGAGGTTGTGCCCTCAAAATATGCGAAGGAAAACCGTTTGGGGAGTATTCAAAAAAAAAAGTATGCATACCAAAGTGAAAATACATCAGTGGTAATGTGTCACGTTGCTTTTTCCTCCATGTTGGACTCATTTCGCAACGTTGTCCGAAGATAACCTTTATTTTATTTTAAAGTGGGAGTAGCGGTGGTGCGTCTACACGGGATGATATTCCGCTTTGTGCATGTTAGGGAATAGCTGCTAAAATTGGGGGCATTTGGGGCAGCCTCTCCCACAAATGCATATGCACATCGATGGTGAGAAAACAATGGACACGGCGGCATAAGCTCGGAAAATCTGCCCCGTTCATATTTTCCACGGGATCTTTTATTTTTCTTAAATTTAAAAAAAAAAAAAAAAAAAAGGCATTTGTTCTAACTGCCATATGGAGGTTTTCGTTTGTTTGCTACAATGTATACACAAATTTTTGCTTTTCTGGAATGGAGGAGGAAGGCGTGCGATTCGTCCATGCTATTTTCATCTGGTTGGTACATGACTCATCAATATTGTATCAGCAGGGTGATAAAGCATAAATTGTGCAGAAACTGCATACGGGCTGAAATCCCGTAGGGACCAAAAAGTTTGAGGAAAAAGTTGCACACATGGGTAGATCTATCTAAGAGCACATATGTGTATCCGTAGGCACGTGGTCATGCACACTTACGCATACATACAGGTGCACTGCAGGTTGAACCTTTTACAAATGCATGTGGTAAAATAAGAGAGGAACAATAGGGGGTTATTGGTGCAACTTCAAAAAGAAAAAACGGTAGACCAAAAAACATTACTAAAATGTGCAGTTAAGGTGGGGCAAATAATGGGGCAAAAAAAAAGGCGCTTATTCTGCACTGCAGTTATCATCGATTCATGAAACAAAAACAATTTAAAAAATGTAAAAATAAAAAGTAACAAAATATTCCTCGGCGGTGCTTAAGTCAGTTGAATATCCCCGATGGACACAATTGCCACGATTAATCCGTAAAGTCCTAACAAAAAAAAAAAAAAAAAAAAAAAATTACATATTGGGTATACATCAACAAATGCACACAACTATATTGTAAACACAGTAGTCACATTCTCTCATTTGATTATGCGAAAGGTGCAACGAACCTATAACACTAGCACATATTTCAATCATCAGCATTCGAACGAACAGATCCGAATTGTGTGCATCTCCCAAGGCGCATGAGCTGCCCGTTATTCCTACGGAAACGCTGCACAAAAAAAAGAAGGAAATAAGTGGAGAGTTGAACGCAAAATATGAGAAACCTAAACTGTGAATTATATCTGCCACGCTTATATGTTACATCATAAGTGTGGACATAGGAGAGATTCACAAAGCAGCACCGATAAGTGCCCCCCTCCGTGCGTTAGGAAAAGCGCAGTTTATTATGTCTCTAGAATTGACTCAATTTAGTGTTGTAGTGCATTCGTTTTTTTTTTTTTTTTCTGTCTGCTTACCCAGAAACGAGGTTGGACAGACCCGCCGTGAGACCACTTGCAAACAGGGCCCATCCCCCTCTGATGGTGTTCATAATAAGTGCATCCGTCTTGGTTGTTAGCACCAGTGGGGCGTGCACTTCCTTGCTGAGTCCGCTAAATTTAATTTGAAGAAAAACTGCGGTGATGACTCCATACATGCCTACGGAGGGGGTGGGGGTCAAGTGCACGGTGATAAGGGCGAAAATATATAGCATGTGCGGTGGATAGCGTCTTAATGGATCAGCCTAAGTGCAATCAATCCACTGTTCAATCGACGGTTCAGTTGACTGTTCGTTCATCTGCCCTCCCGTGCAACGCCGCGCTGCTTACCTAGTGCTTCACAAAATATAATGGAAATTAAATTTTTCGAAATGATACGTGGGGACTTCACCGAGGCTCCCACTATGCTCGTCCCGCAAATGAATATTCCCCTGCGGTGGGAAGAAAAGGATGAAACAAATGGGATGAATGGGAACACGCGTTGTTGCTACGATGTGCAACTCGACTTGGTACGTTTGCACATATAGAGCGGGACGGCCTACCCATGGCAATCACGACAATAGCGCCAATCGCGGCAGTCCCTCCACGTAACAACTCAATATACGATGGCCCTACGTGCGGCACTTCATTTTATTCTCTTTTTATGTAGCTTCCTCCTATTTGTGTTTACCATGCTGCGCCGATGATGGAAAGGAACAGGGCCATTGCTATGCCCAGCATTGCCCAGTTGTAGGGCGAAATGGACCGAATGATTTCAAACCACGAGTTATACATATTTAAAGGGTCTTCTTAATTGGTGTTGTTTTGTTTCCACTTGGGGTTACATTAACTGGGATGGTGGGCATACGAATTATTTTTTTTATCTTTTCAAGCTGACGAATGGGACGGCACAAATGTCCATAACGAAATGGGCCTGATTTCCTTTTTAGGTATCACAGATTTGGAATCTTTCCTTTTGCGCAGGAATGAGTTGGCCGTTTAGCTGATCTGTAAATATATGTAAAAGGCGTTCTTGGGTGGGTCGCCCTCCGTTTATGCGTGTAACGCCTTCTCTCTTTTCAGATTTCTACCAAATAATAATGCTTTGCAAGTTCAAGGCATCACGCCATGCGCGCAACTACATGCATGAGTATACGTTTTTTTGCTTTTGTTTTGGTAAACACTTGTATGGCATAGCTGTGTATGTTATGCGGCTCGAGGGGGAATATGCGTCGTTTGAAAGTAACAGGCGCCAATACGCTCTTCTTTTTACTCTTCCGCTTATTTGTAGCTCTTTCTCTTTCCATGTGCTTTTCATCAATCCATGCATGATATGTTAAGCAAAAATTTTATGAGTATATTTATATTCTCAAACAAGTGTAATTTTTTTTTCCTTTTTTTTTTTTTTTTTCAATCCCTAACTTGCGGAAATTTTTTTGAGTCAAAAATGGGGGGAAAAAAAAAAAAAAAAAAAAAGAGAATTTGGAAAGGTATGCATTTGTACAAACGTGAAAGGTTTCACTTAACTTATCGCTCCTTCGACTTTTTTTTTTTTTTCTTCTTCTGTTCGTTTTTTAATTTTCTTTTCTCTTTGTCAATCTGGCACAAATTTTGATTGCACGGAGAATGGGCAAATTCGTTGTTGCGTTTGGACGCGCAGCGGTTGCTTTGTTGAAAAATAGCAGCAAAATTTTGCCACAAATTTGTTGCCAAACTGCTGCCACTTTTCGCCCCATCCCCCCTGTTCCTTTCGCCCCCTTTATCAAACCATAAGGTGAAGGAACATTTTTTTTTCCTCAGGAAACAGACGGATTGTTCTTCCAAAGGGGCAGACAAACGGCAAGCAAAAGGTGATACACCTGAGGAGAGGATTATGGCGTACACATAAATATGAACAGCAGAAGGTATGCCGTTGTGATCATATGCAAATGCGTTAATGCGCTGATATACGAATGAGTGTATGCGCTGCGTGTTTGGAGGGGGAAATTGCGGAAGGGTCAAGCCAACTTCCACGTGGAAAGAGCAACCAAACGAAAAATGCACCCGTAGTTGCTTAAAAGGAAGGAAAAGAAAAGAACTTTTTTTGTTTGCTACGCCAAGTGTGGGTGGTTAGAAGGGCGAAATGTAACCTAGTTGTACGTCTATGTATATAAATCCGTGCGCACCGAATGTGTGTTCCTATGTAAAGAACGGATGACGAAAAGAGGTGGGGGAGGAAATCGAACAGATACTCATTGGTAGGTCTCTCCGTGGTTTGCACTTCTTGGCCCATTTTGGGGAAAAAAAAAAAGAAAACGGAAAGGTATATAGGCAAAACGATTTACAAAACAAATCACATGACGCACTGTCCTCTTTTCTCTAAAAGGAACGGAGAAAATTTGCTAACCGTTTGAGGCCCCTATAAGCAGCAACCCATATGCTCAGTTCACGAATAAGCCAACAGGAACGTATATTGAAAAAAAAGGAAATTGTAATGCCACACATTATCCAGTCAGTTGTTCCCCGATGAGATAAAGGTTGACTTATAAACAGCTACGCATATTGTGTGCCTCATTTTTTTTTTTTTTTTTAAAGAAAGCAAACTGTAGACCAGCTTTTCCTTTGTGTATGCGTAATTTTGTTGTACCTCCCAGTGAGTACATCACAACAACACCATTTAGGGTTCTTTATTCGTTTATTTTCATTTCGGTTCCAACAAAGTGTATCATTTGAAAGTGGTGAGGCTTATCTAACTCACCAATTTAAGCTGAAAAAAAGGAAAGCGATTATC
Organism: Plasmodium coatneyi; assembly: GCF_001680005.1. Classification (NCBI taxonomy): domain Eukaryota; phylum Apicomplexa; class Aconoidasida; order Haemosporida; family Plasmodiidae; genus Plasmodium; species Plasmodium coatneyi. Next base: position 850,179 of record NC_033566.1, on the reverse strand, counting down.
TCCCTTGTGACAATCTCATAGGCAGTTACGGTAAAGGACTCCGTTCAAATGTACCCTGTATGACCCCCCATTTTGTCAAGGCATACAAAATGAGATAGCACATGAGAGGAAAAAAATCACTCTTTCCATAAATCCATATATAAAAAAAAAAGGAGAAAAAACATAATTACGTAAAAATTGATGTCTCGAACAGAATTCTCATCGTTCCGCTCTCAGCACGAAAAGAACGCTGTTCCTTGTCTGATGTGTGGCTCTACATGCTTTTTCCCCATCGTATGGATACCATTTAATGAACATTTCGCATGTACCATTTTGCGTTTATAACTAAATATAAATACCGCTGTGCACGTCCTTGGAAGTGTTTACCCATGCCTTTCGAAGGAGTCCCCACAATTTGAATTTATTTTTTACGACATTTATATTTATGTATGCTAAGTTACGGAATCAGCGCAATGGATTGAAAGAACTGACAATGGACTAAAAAAAAAAAAAGAAATTCCTTTCCCTATTTTTTTCTCCCCTTATCCTTATCTCCTGGGGATGCACGTGATAGAATATAAAACTAAATTCGCGCTAACGAAATTGCGACAATATATATTTTTTTTTTTGTTTTCATTTTAACATGTTGGCGCGTATATAGTGCTCCACAAAATAGGAACGAATGGTAAAATAAACGAGCGCGCTTGAACCAGTTATTCACGCAGTGAGCGTACAATTTAGTTACCAAAAGGAGTGCCTTTTTTTTTTTTTTTTTTTGGAGTGCGGAAGCTTCTCACCTACAAGGATAAGCTGAGCTTGATAGTATAATGAAAGAACTATCCAACAAGTAGATCCTTCTTCTGCCCCTGAGTATTTTGTGCTGTTAGAAAAGATAATTTATTCTCTGCTGGTGAGACGTTTTGAATTGCTTTTCCCCGTGAGGCAAATCGAATCGACGTCTCTAGGTAAAAGTGTGGCAGCCCTAGGCCATCTCCATACCGCAGAGGTGTAGCTGAGCAACGGAATAACAACCTAACAACGTAACGACGTAATCAGTTAAGCGCCCCCCGAAGATGAACATCTTCCAGCACGACATCCAAAATGTGAGCCAGGGAAACGTGGTGGCGATCCTGGGTTCTCAGTGGGGAGACGAAGGGAAGGGAAAAATCATCGACATCCTGTCCAAGCATTCAGACATTACGTGCAGGTTTAACGGAGGGGCCAATGCAGGGCACACAATCTCCGTGAATGATAAAAAATACGCCCTTCATTTATTGCCCTGTGGAATCCTCTACGAAAATAATATCTGCGTGTTGGGAAACGGAATGGTGGTGCATGTAAAGTCCCTAATAAATGAAATAAACTCCATTGGAGGAAATATAATAGATAGACTGTACCTGTCGGATAAGTCACACATTCTATTCGATATTCATCAGACGATTGACTCTATCCAAGAGAATAAAAAATTGAAGGAAGGAAAACAGATAGGCACGACCAAGAGAGGGATCGGCCCATGTTATTCGACCAAGGTTTCGAGAGTAGGCATACGACTTGGATCATTAAAAAATTTTGAGAATTTTAAAAACCAGTATTTAAAACTGATAGATAATTTAATGGACCTTTACGACATAAAGGACTACAACAAGGAGGAAGAATTGGAGTCCTTCTACCAGTACCACTTGTTGTTAAAGGATAGAATTATAGATGTAATTTCTTTCATGAATAATCAACTGAATGAGAAGAAGAATATTTTAATCGAGGGAGCTAATGCCGCTATGCTAGACATAGACTTTGGTACTTATCCTTACGTAACAAGCAGCTGCACAACCGTTGGAGGTATTTTTTCAGGCCTTGGGATAAATCACAAGAAGTTAAATTTGACCATAGGGGTTGTTAAAAGTTACTTGACTAGGGTTGGTTGTGGTCCCTTTATGACAGAGCTGAAAAACGAAATTGGAGAATACCTACGGGAGAAGGGTTACGAGTATGGTACCACGACGAAGAGGCCCAGAAGATGTGGATGGCTAGACATCCCCATGTTACTCTACGTAAAGTGCATCAACTCTATTGACATTATCAACTTGACCAAGTTGGACGTTCTGTCTGGTCTGAAGGAAATTTCCCTCTGCGTCGGTTATCGCAGCAAGGCTACAGGTATGTCCCACGGGGTGTACGACATGCTGCATGTATGACTCACCCTGTGATATATGAGGTTACTTCCTGGGGGGGGAAATATTTTCCCACTTGTATATGTAACCCCCACTAATTTGTTTACTCTTGTCCTGTGAGTATAAGTGAATCGCTTTGTAGCTACGCACATGTTATTTTGGTATATATATATATATATATTTTTTTTTTCCCCTTTGAACAGGCGAGCTACTGCAAAAGGGGTGCTACCCTGTAGACGAGGACGCGCCGGAGAACTACGAACCTGTGTATGAACAATTCCAAGGGTGGGAGGAAGACATATCCAACTGTCAGACATTTGAAGAACTACCAGAAAATGCTCGAAAGTACGTCTTGGCGATAGAGAAGTATGTGGGCTCGCCCATCGTGTGGATTGGAGTTGGACCCAACCGGAATAGCACCATTACGAAGAAGTGAATAGAGGGGCCAGCTGCAAAAGTGGCAAAAACCATTAGGCCAATACGACCATGGGAGGAATCATTTGAATGGGAATATCCCTACTTATTGTACCTTCAAAACAGGCCATACACAATTCTTTTCCAACGCGGTTAAGTTGCGCAGACTTTTTTTTTTCCCCGCGTATCGTACCGTGGGCAATCGCTCGTAGGGTAAACCTAAGTAGGTCCGCGCTGCAATATGGGGGGGAACCTTTTATGGGAGGCAGGTCTTGTTCACTATGTGAGAGGCCAAATTTCATATTCGTCCTTGGCCTTGGAAGGGGTATATCCCTCCCATACGCTACCACACCGTGTTGTTGTGCGTTTTTCCGCCCCGTCTGTTGTAGCACAATTGTACTGTTTCATTTGTGGCTTATTTCATTTTTTATGTGGGTTTATTTAAAAAAAAAAAAGAAAAGAAAGTTAACTTTAAAAAAAAAAAGGAGTGTCAAATGGTGAAGGTGACAGTTCAGTCATCCTACGAATAAAAAATTTGCACACACATAAGAGGAGTAACGATGAGAGTACATTTCTCACTAACTCCCCCACGGTGTGTTGCGGTCAAATTATCTTCTCCAGAATTTCGTTAATTCCTTCCTTGACAAATCCAGCAAGCTCATTTGTCAATTGCAGAAAATCGAACGTCATTTCGCTATTCAAGTAGGAGAAATTAAAAGGAACGATATGTTCCTTCATCATTTGGTCAGCGTTATTTTTGCACTCAAAAATATATTCACAAAATGAAGGAAAGGAATAAATCCCATCTTTGCTAAACAGCTTTTCTATAATTTTATTGGAGTCACATCGTTTTATCTCGTTTCCATCTTTTAAAAATAATTTTTTTTCCATCAAACTGTACAAGGTGTACTTTTGTATGTACCCATAACATACGTACTGCTTCACCAGGAATAGGTTTTTCATGTTTGCCTCCGTGTTGATAAGGAGCACGCCGTGGTAGTTCTCCGTCAATTTGAGTTCCTGAAAGATGGGGGGGTGCATAAGAAATGAGCGATTGCGGGAAGTTAAGAAGTTGCGAAGTTTCCCAAATGCATTGCTAATTGGTGGGGACGCATGACCGGTTGTGCATCCATCAGAACTGCCGCGTGGATGTCTACTCGGGGAAATAACCCTTTTTTATTACTCAAGATTGAGCCAAATTAATATACCATTCGGCGGGCATTTACAAAATGATTTTTTTTTTTTTTTTCACAAAAATGTGGTCATACATTATGCATTCTCACATGTATGGGGGGTGGCTATACCTGAAGGATCTTATTGGGGGAGGAGGAGATGCACTCAACATTATTTCGGATGGCAAACAAGCAACGTCTTTCCTCATCGAATGTCTGACCGGTTAACTCTTTCTCCAAGGTTAGATATTCATTTGTCTGGTTGTCCTTTTTCTTTTTGAATTCCTTTTTCTTGTAAAGGGTGCCAAGTTTTTTTTTCGATGGGATCTGCGCGGAAGGGCGAAAAAGACGCGGTTAGGCGGGATGGATCAGCGGCACGGCGTAAAGGAATTGTTCTTCCCAGCGAGCAACACCCTTCAATTTGTGTTCCACCTGGGGGAGGATCACCTTCATACAAACGCGGGAAAAAGACACTCATGCGCCCATTATGCTACCTCTTATATGTAGATAAGTAAAACACCGCGCAAGGACGTGTCGCTTTGTCAATTCTACTGGACTCCCATGTGACACGCGCTTCATCATTTTTTGACAAAATGGTAGTCTAACACGGTGGCACAAAAAAAAATAAAATAAAATAACAACATTCGCTTTTGCGCCTTACCTTCACTTTCGTTTTATTCTCCTCGTTCGGAAGGAACACCTTCTTTTCGTCTTTAAATTTAATCTTTTTTATTCTTCTAAACTTGACAAATTTCTGCTTCCGCCCAGGCGTGTCATTCTTTCCTTTTAGCTGTTTATTTTTAAACTTTTTTTTGCTCATTTTTTTTTTTTTTTTAAAAGTTGGAAAGGGCCATTAAAGGCGGCAGTTTTTTTTATCTTTTTGGTACATTCAAATGGAGGACAAAAGGAGGGAAATGAATAAATAAAAACAACAGCAAAAATTAACCCAACGGGAAGTGTATTTGTTCGTCCAATAATTCTCAAAAAGGGTCATGGCCATGAATGTACGGTCACGAGGATTAAACAAATTGGATATCCCTAAGTAAAAAATAAAAAAATTGCAGCAAGTATGCAGGTACGCCAGGTTATATAAAAAAACGTTGGGCATATTTTCTTACCCACTAGTATTCTACATAAATGATTTACATGCGTAGTTCTCGCCCATTTTGTTATAAGAGAGTATCACTTTCCCTTTGACCGGACGGCAGCACCTTTCGGTTGTTAAAAAATTCCAAGGTACGGGATTCTTCTTCCCAACCCCGACGGTGCCACTAAACGGGATGGGCACATAAAACCAGCCTACGTATGCAAAAAAAAGAAAAAAAATAGCCAACAAGGCGACAACGGAACTGATTTTAGCTACTCCGCAATTTTCCTTCCATTCGGATTGCGCGCATGTTGGGAAAAAAAAAAAAAAAATTTTTTTTTAAATTTGTAAACGAAAAATGAACAGGAAAAAATTAAAGTATTTGAAAAAGAAAAGAAAAAAATTATGGGGAAGCCATCTTCGCAGCGTAGACGCTCATTTTTGCATATCGCGTCTGGCACCCATTCGTACATTTCGTTTGTCCCCTCCTTTTGTTTCATTCGGGTGGGTACAGAACGAAACGATGTGAGAACGCAACGGTCTTGTGCCGTTAGCAAGTCAACCGCTATATCACGTCATCCAGAATGCCGAGCTTTCCAACCTCCTCCTCCTCATCTCCATCGTACAGCTTGGCGAATTTAAGGCTGCAGAACTTGACAATTTTTTTCGTTGTGGACTTATGTATTTTGTAACCGACGTCGAAAAAGGAATTTTTGCTCATACAACTTGGGTTGCCACACAAGGGAGCGAGTTTCTTTTTTATTTCGGATGTGACCCGTGCGTCATCATGCATCTTCAGTAAATCTTCCTCTTCCGTTGTGTCTGTCGTCGTCTCTTTTATTTCTGGTGGGCGTACCCCGTCAGTGTTTTTTTGGCGTAACTTTTCCTTCACCCGTAGGTACAGTTCGTCCATCGCCTTTTCGCGTAAAGCCTTCATGGTCTTTGAGCGCAGATGAGCAATCTCTTGTTGTGATTGGGATGTGTCTGTCTCCTTTGCTGGTAGATCCAATTTCTCCTTTCGGTGCACGTCTCCCTTAGCCTTTTGCCTGATCTGCCTGACTTCATCCCCCGGATCAGACTTCTTCGCCTTTTTCAGTTCTCGCACGTTCCCACATTTCGCCTGAATATTTTGCCCTTTCGCGTAAAGGCCCTTCTGCGCTAGAGTTGACACGGGCGTGTCGTTTGGAGCAGTCTGCCCATGTTTCTTCTTCATTTTCAACCTGATCGGTGTGTGCACATGGTTGATGTTCATAACATTCCTAGGGTTCTTATGTCCCCGTCGAATCGTCTTCAACCGTAAAGCAGTGTTTTTCCTTTGGTAATTTTCCTTTTGAAATAGGGACAAAATATATTTGTCAAACAAGTTTTTCTGTTCTCCACAAGGATTCCTCTGATTCTCCCTATGTATCTGCATCATTTTATAAATTGATATTTTACTGAGAATGAAAGTCTGTGTGTTTTTCATGAATTTGTACAAGGCGTAGGAAATAATTTGGAGGCTGTAAATAACTTTCAATCCTTTTCTTTTCCCAATCAGTTCTGCCTTTCCATTTATTTTCCCATTTCTCTCTACATCATTTATATTGATATAATTATATGCCAACTTTTTTTTTCTGCTCAAATAGCTACTTGCCCATATTTGCATTATCAAATTTTCTATATAATCTCCAGTTCGGTATGGAAGGAAAAACTCGCAAAACCAGTTTATTTCATCTGAAAAGAATTTTAAATAATTTTTGTACTTGATATTTTTCCAGTAGAATTTGATGTACGGTTTTTCATGCATGGAGATTTCTTTTTCCTTCCCATCATACACGTCGTGTATGACAAAGTGCAGGATGAGCAGTTCAGTCGAGGGGCTCTGCATGATGGTTGGGTAGCACATATAGGTAGGGGGCAATCGCAACATACACAAAACTTTGGGAAGATGTTACACACGTGTGTCAAGCGCGTCTAATCAGGGTGGACTGGTCGGTGGACGGATATTTACATTTATAGCAATCCCGTTCAGGCGTTTCTCACAACGTGGAGGAAGTTGCTCCAACTGTTGAGAGAGGTAAACTTTGAGGCGTGGCAAAAGTATATTACGCGTAGGTGTAAAAAAAAGAGAAAAAAAGTTGTCTAAGTTGAAAAAAGACGTGTCTGTGCTTTCGGAAAAGTTTATTTTCATTCGTTCGATAGGTCAATCGTTCATTCGTTTATTTATTTGTTCATTCGCTTATTTGTGCACTCATTTTTTTTGCTTATTTTTTTTCTCCACATGGCGAAGTCAACACAGCTGTACCGTTGCCGCTTGGACCAGCTCTCCTTTTTCCAACTAGGTAGCCGTGCCATTTCGTGTCCACTTACGCGTTTTCACTTGAGCTGGGGCTTAACTGACAGCCTTTTTCGCATAACCCATGAGCACATAAACCTGAAAGCAGGTGGGTAAATTATCTGCACCATGCGATACTATGATGAGCTGATCAGATTGACCCAACTGATGAGGGAGAAAAACGCACCAACGTGATCAACTTCGTGGGGGAGAGGAAAAAAAAAAAAAAAAAAGGCTCAGCGGTGCTGTTTGACCTGGGCCCAAAAAAATAAACCTACCTCACATTTGGGTCAGTCGAGTTAAAGAAAAAAAAAAAGACAAAATGGAACAAAACAAACTTAGCTTGATAATCACATGCATATCGAACAACGCTTGTTAATTATGAATTTTTTTTTTTTTTTTTTTTGCCCACGTGCGCGCTTCCCACGGTATGCGCTCAACACAGAAGAAAAAAGACCCACAACGGGGTGCGAGGCTATTATGCACAAAATGCAGACCAGTTGTGGAACTGCCAAATGTACCTCCCCCGTGATGGTGGAAAAAATTGCTATATTTTTAATTCTCAATAAATTGGAAGTTGCCAAATTGATGTGAAGGACTTGTGAGCATGAAGGGTGCGAAAAAAGAGGCAAGTTAGCCCCAAAATGGGTGAAAAAAAAAGGCAAATTGAGACCAAAGTGAGAAAAAAAAAAAAAAAAGTACAATTACAATTACAATCCCTAGGTGGGCCAAAAAATTAACCTATGGAGGCTGTCCACTTGGGTTCCCTTTGCACAAACACATTTATCTGCTGAGCATGCATTCACCTTCTGCATGTTAGCATGTCGCCCTCATCTCAGAAGAAGGAGAAGAAGTCGTGTTTGTTCTTCTTGCTCTTCTTATTTTTGTGCACGAGTTTGTTCACATTTTGTCCCAAATTGCCATTCTTATTTTTGAGGATGTGATCAAAGTCGAAAGCGCGATTGAGGTCAAATTTTTGCGAAGCCATGAAAACAATTTTCTGGTCGTGATAGCTCTTGATGTAGCTGCTCACATTTTGCAGTAGGTGGTCGTAAGTGAGTGCATTCGCCCCACGTGTTGCCCCCAAAACGTGTATCATCGCCGTGACGAGTGCCCCCCCGGGAGCATGTCTCCCTGTGTCAATTTCGTGCGAAAACTGCATATCTTTGCACCCACTAAATTGGCTAACATCGCAAACCACGTGGAAGGGGTTTTTCACCTCCTTCCATTTCCTCGACTTTAGTTTATACTTATAAGCAAGATCGATACAACTACCGGCATTGCAGCAGTCCATGACAGCAATTAATTTAACTCCATCGTTCAGAGGTTGAACCAAGAACCTGTGCAATTCATCATCGATAATTTGTCCCTCCGTTTTATGATCACAAGGAAGGATGGTCTCATTATATCCATCATCTTCCAAGTATGTGTAATCCTTCTGTTGGGACCCATGTCCAGAGTATAGAAAAAAAAAAACATCTCCAGGTTCATTATCCTTCGTGAGCCAAGTCAGGGCAGACAAAATATTTTTTCTGGTGGGCCTATAATTAGGGTTGCTTTCGTTGTCGATTAATCTAACCATGCTTGTTGGAGAATCGTGGAAATTATATTTTGAAATTAGAAGGTTCATCATTCGAACTGTGTCGTTTGTACAGCCACTTAATTCTTCCCTAGAACCGTAATAGTTTATTCCGATGAGTAGTGCTTTTTTTTTGTTTCTACATGAGCGGTGCAGGATTTTGTCTGAATAGGGCGACGCTGCACCGACGTTGTATATGCCACTTTGGTAGGTAACTTGATTTGTGTGGTTTCCCCCTCCGTAAAAATTATCCACCATATGGGGGGTAAACAAGCCATATTTCTCGCCATGGTTAATTACACCCGTGTTGATATTCATACGCGCATGGTGTACAGAGTTATTGGCGAGAACCGCCCCACCATTTAACTGACTGGGCACAGAAGTGGGAATTTTACCACCTGCAGAGGTTAATTCATTTTGGTGAACTACTGGGGTGTAGTGGTAGTGACTGTTCGTCATTCCCGTCGTGGGGGTCATAGGCACATACGGGTTTGCCGCGTATACATGTGGTTCTGCTCCAGTGGGTAAGTGCATATTATCCTTTCGAGGGTCATCCCTTTGAACATACCCATTCGTGGAGTGTACAATCTGTCCTTCCCACTGGTTTGTTGGAGGTGCACCCTGTCCTGCCCATTGGTTCCCATGTGGGGGTACAATTGGGGGTTGTGAGTTAATTTTGCGTGCGTATTCATTTCGGAACACTCGAAGAACTTCCGATTCAGTTCGATGCATCGAAATGGCATCCTTTATCTCTTTATCCGTCTTATGGTGATAAATTTCTTTAACGTTAAAAAAAGTTACATCCTTTTGGTCCCGTACTATATTTACAGACAACTCCAAAGTGCAGCTCTTTAATATATCAATTAGCTGCACCTTTTGCTTCACCGTTTTTTCCTTTTTTATAAAATCTAAAGTAAAAAAAGTATAGGCAACTTTCGTATTAAATAATGAGCTAAGCCACACTTCGATCGACAGGATTTCGTTTTTTTCATCCGCTACGTGCTCCACCGGTATGAGGAAAATTTCGTTGAAAAAATAGCACCCATCTTCCTGCACCGCCGTTTTGTACTTTTTGTTCTTCCAATACACTTTTATGTAGTATTTTCCTGTATCGTCTTCCTTCAGCCCTGTCAGTTCGAACACCTTCAGGTAGATCTTCTCCATCACGGTGATTACACGGCTATTGTAAGGAGGTATGTCCGGTGGACACGCAAAAAAAAAAAAATAAATAAAATAAATAATGTTGCCCTTCGAATGGGAAATCCCGCATTGATAGCAAAAACCCAGACAAGTGCTACTCACGTGAGCATGCAAGCATATGTTGCCAAATCGCCGCGTCTTGAACGTTTCTGTCAATTAACCAAGTTTATTTCGCGCTTTGCAAAAAAAATTACGCACGCTTGTAGGATAACACTGTGTTGTGTTACTTGACAAGTTGCAAGAAAAGGGCCAAATAATAAGAATGTGGAATGATGTGGGAAAAAGAAAAGTGGAAAATTGCATAAAAAAAAAAATGTGGAAAAAGGGGAACAGAACAGAGCAAAACGAGCAGTACGAAAAAAAAAAAAAAAAAAAAAAAAAATATTCCCCCTGACAAGGAAAAAAAAACATTTGCATGGTGAGCATACGTAGCTGTCCCTCCTTCGAACAAACAACAAATTGTCAATTGAACAAGTAGAAATAGGACGTAAGCAGTTTCATGGAAAAAGGAAAAACGTGTAACTACCGCGGGGAAAAAAAAATACAACAGATAGTATATAGCGCGCAAAACAGACACACAGGTTAAGTATACTATGCCGCGTGCATCAAGTGAATAAGCCTTCTCCCTGAGGGTGAAAAAAAAAAAAAAAAAAAAGAGCAAACGGTGCCTTTTCCATATGTTCCCAGGCACCATAATCACCACGTATTTTTAAAACACCAGACTTGCAATTTTACCCACTCTGAATGGACAATTATGCGCACTCTTTACACGTAATCGGGTGGGTATAAAAAGGAAAGAAATTAACACGAACAGCGAACGGAATTGGCAAGGTAGAGGGGAATTCTACACGTATTAAAAAAAAATATATACTTCTTTTCGTCCTTTTTTTTTGCTCGTAAAAAAATATGCTTGTACCTTTTGGGAGTTTCCAACAGTAGGAATTGGCAAATCATATGAATCTCTAGAGCGGGTGGATGCACGTCATTCCTTTCTGGAACTCCATCTTAAAGCATAAATTAACATCTCCAATGGTCTGCCAAGAAAAGAGGAAGAAATAAATATTATTGTACATAAGGAATGTGCCCCCCAGTAGGGAGCATTTTCCATTTTATCACCCCCTCTGAATGAGGTCACGCGTTCGTAAATTGTTGCCTTCTAAGAGGCATTTTTCCCCTATTGGAAAAGCGTTAAGCGGCGTTTTAATCGATCCACCCGTTCACAGTTTTGCATTTTTTGTTTTTTCCTTTTTTGGCTTTTTCTTTTTTTTTTTTGTTTTTCTTGTTTTTGTGTTTTCTTTTGCGTTCATCCCGCTGGGCCCCTGGAATGACTCTCCCCCCGTGTGACTTACACCAACCGGTAGCATGCCTTCCCTGATGAAGAGAAGAATGACAGGATGAGTGGCAACATTAAGGACCTTATCAAGCAGGAGAAGGAAAGAAGGAAGTTACTCAGGGAGGAAAGGAAAAAAGCGGAAAAGGTGAAGCAACCAGGAGGGGGGGAAGACTACCCGATTGGGAAAGACACACCGGGGAACTATTACACAAAGAGTGCACAACAGGACAGGCTCTTTTTAAAAATTCAAAATAACTCCGAATATGGTAGCGTTACGCAAAATTATAACAATGTGGAAGAACAATTGTGTGAGGCTGGTCAGGGGAGAAGAACATCCGGTTCCATGGCGAGCAATGAACATATGACTACGCAAAAAAATAGTGACAATAAAATCCATAAAAGGGTGCTCTTCACCGAACCGAGTGCACCAGTAAACAGGCTAAATAAAAACAACAATTTTAAGGATGCGTTTCTGGACTATAGCAATGAAGAGCAAAGTGATTATTCAGAAGGAGCTTCCAAAGATAAGGAGGACGAAAAGCATGCTGAGGTCGACTTGCCTGCAGATTTTTTCGATTCCTTTGTAACTTTCAATCGTAGTAACAGTAAGAAGAATGACCAGAGAGGTACCACTCCTATGGAAAGAACCCCTGGTGGGAAGAGAGGAGCAGATCAAAGTGATCCCCCTTCCGAAGAGGAAGAAGTTAATGGGGCACCTCTAAACTATGGCTTAAGTGAAGGAAAGGACATATCAAGCGGCAGGTCTGCATCATCGCAGGAGATGGGCGAAGGAACCGATTCCATAGAGCAGCGAAGTGGAAACAAATTTGATTTAAAGAACGAACCAAACGTTGAAGTGATCGAAACGTATGAAATTATGGAGGACACACTTGGAAGTGCAGAACTGGTAGAAAATGAAAATTTCCACAGGCAAATAAAAAAAAAAAGGAAGTTACTACAAGAGGGAGAATACCATTTGGATGCAGAAGAAAATGATGAAAAGGGTAAATTCGAAAGAGGGGAAAGAACTCACAGAAGGGACATGTCTAGAGGTAAAGAAGATCAAACCGATGGAGAGGGAGAACAAGAAGGAAACCCCATTATGAATCTGTTCACTACTAATATGGAAGATTTGACAAACTACAAACTGCTGGACACGGCTTACTACGAAGAGTTGGATTACTTACACAAAATGCTGGTGGAGAAGAAAAAATACATTTTAGGAGATACTTATGATGAGGAGAAAGAAGAAAATGAAGAGAGGGAAGTAGAGCTACTTGAAGAATTGAATCAATTTCGAAAAAAAAAAAAAAAAAATGGAAAAGGGAAGAGGCGATGATGGTGGGAACGATAATGACAACCATTTTAACATTGAAGAAATTTACGACATGCTAAAGTTAAAAAGGGGGATGAAGGAAGATGATGGCCCCATTGCACACACAAGTGGAAACACATCAACTAGCAAGCGCGGTGATGAAAACCGAGATGAGAAGAAAAAGACAAGTGAATATGAGAATTTGCCCAAGGGATTTTTCGATGATAAAGAAAAAGATATAATGGTAAGAGAAAATATTTCCCTGTCTAAGATAAACCAAAAGATTGGAGAAATTAAAAAACAGAAAAAGAACATTCTGCTGGAGTTTAAGATGATGGAAAATGTGTACGAGGAGAAAAAGAACAGCTACATCGATTACTTGTATGATGATAAGTTTGATGACAAGGAACACATTTTGGATGAAATTGTGAGGAAGTCAACTAACCGGGGGGTGGTAAAAATGGACACTGAGGAGGGTAAACAGAACGAAAAAAAAAACAAAAAAAAAAAGAAAGAAAAAAAGAAAGCAAAAAGGAATACAAATAATTTCCAACTTGATGACGAACATGGGGACATTTTCCACTGGAGGAATAAAAGCCTTTTTTAAAACCCCTCCTGTTTGGGAGAGAGGAAAAGAGTTCATCAGGTGTTACGGCTTGCTCAGTTATCACATCTATTCTGTTTGCCAATGTGGATACGTATTCTTTCCGTGATGCGTAACCTTTGTTGATATGTTCATTTTATTTATTTATTTTTCTTTTTTCATTGTCCGCGCGACTGTTAAGTACCACCAAACATATGGCGTACGAAATGGTTACGTGTTCTCTCTTTAATCGGGGTGGGTGCGTCGTCCATGTGCGGCGTGAGCATCTTTGTGTAACGTGCATCCTTCCGCAGAACATGCACGTGTGGAAGTCTCCCCCGCGTGAACTCCTCCCTAGCCTTTGCACAGCATTTGAGATTCGGCATTAATCCCGAAGGAACCGAACGTGCGCATAATCTCAAGGAGTTCTTTTTTTTTTTTTTTGTCGAATTTTTTCCACCTTAAGAGTATAGCACCCATAACGATTCCTTTACCCGCCCTTCTCCAGTGGGGAAGCAGGAATGGGCAACAGGCTTACCAGGCAGCCGTGCCCTTTTAGGAGGTGTTTTTCCCAGTGTGAGTATATGTGCGTATGTGCATACCTCTGTGCATTCTTCGCGTATGCATTTTTTTTTTTGTCTTTTTCAAGCCCCAATTTTTTCAACTATGAACATTTTAATTAGCAAGTGCGGTTAAACGATTTAGCCAATTTACACTCAGTTGGTTCCCAGATCCTTGGCCAAAGTTTATTGTTCGATTTATCCAAAAAGGCAGCTTCGAAAGGCTTTATAGTGATTGCATAAGTGGTCGGCGCAAGTGTGTACACGCAGTGGTGTAGTTCTTTTCATTTGGTCTTCTCCTTTATCGCTCTTTTTTTTTTTTTTTATTTCCGCGTGGATACCTAAAATTGAAAAAAAAAAAAAAAATCCTGCTCACTTGACCTGCGTATTTATTCGCAAAAAAAAGAAGAAAAGTGGAATGGCCTAGTATTCGCTTAAAGCGCACTGGCATTTTCACATGGCATAACTTCGAAGAAGGAACTTAAGTTGAACAAACGCATGTGCATATGTGTATGTATACGTATACACAATTGCACTTCGTCGCAAATTGGATCCCCGATGTGCGCATGGAAAAGTACGCACCCGGGGGAGAGTGAACTGGCAGGTAACGCATCCCTTTGAGGAGGAAAAAAAAAAATACACATATGTACATATACATATGCGTATTCCGAAGGATGCCAAAAGTGTCAAGAGGAAAAACGAATTGTGACAAAATAAAAATTGTTACGTGCGTAAATTGGTTCAAAAGGAAGAAGCGCGGAGGGAAGGTTAACCTATTAAAATAGGCCAAACAAATTGCAGCTCAGCAAGGCAACCAAAGCAAACTTCACACGATACGGTGAAGATACAATAAAATTACACCAAGAGGGGGAGCAAGCCATTTTAATAACCCACCACACATCGTGCTTACGCAAGTGTGCATGCGTAGTAGTGTTGCGCACACTCAGGGCGAGCACACGTGAGGGTGAAATCAAACGGTAGGAAGTACTATACAGAAGTGAACCCCTTATCCACTAAAGTGAAACAACCGCGATGTCAGGCATGTTCAACGAAAGCGAACTGTCAGGGCTGGACGCCCATAGCGTGTTCGGAAACAGCGAAATGTCCAGCTATCAGAAGAAAAAAAGGAAATTTGAAGAAAATTCTAATTTAGGCGCAAATGACGTAATGAATGAGGACGAACTAGAAGCGGAAGAAGAAGATGATGAGGAGGATGACGAGGAAGATGATGAACCATCTTATGTTCAAGATGAAAATATGGCAAAGGTATTTGAAAAATTTTTAAAAACTTTTTCCGAAAGAAAAAATGATGAAGAAAATGAAGACGGTGATGATGACAGTGTCTGGAAAGACAATTTAAATTTGAACTTTCCTAGTTCGCTGGAAATCGCCCAGGATGCGCATTACGTATTATTACTTTTTTCAATTCTGCAAAATTCATACTCCAGAAATAAAGTCCTGGTGGTGGATATGAAACACGTGTTGATGTGGGAACCAACAGATAAAAATCGATTCGATATAGGTAGTCAATTGTACATATACATAAAGAGACACTTCCTCAGAATATTAGATATCTTTGAACAGAAGGTACAAGCTTTAGCAGAAAGTATTAATCCGATAAAGACAAAAGAAGTTGGGAAGATATGTCTCCGTTTTTATAATAAAAAAAATCCTATCCATTCGTTGCGAAGCTTAAGATGTGAAATGCTGGGTGAGATGATTAGTGTTCGAGGACAAGTAACCCGAACGTCCGATGTACGACCCGAGTTAACATTAGCTGCCTTCAAATGTAACGAATGTGGAAATATAATAAACGGAGTTAAACAGCAATTTAGGTATACACAACCGAGTAAGTGCCCCTCCTCCAGCTGCAGCAATATGTATGATTGGTCCCTTGTTCTGGAACAGTCTTACTTTGTTGACTGGCAAAAAATCCGATTACAAGAAATTGCGCAGGAGAGTCCACCAGGATCCATGCCCCGAAACATGGATGTGATTCTTCGCAATGACATCGTCGATTCGGTACACGCAGGGGATAGAATTATCGTAACGGGGTGCTTAATTGTTGTGCCAGATATCCCCACTTTGATGAAACCAGGAGATATTCCACGCAGTGTGGCTAGACAAATTTTAAAAAAAAATGAAAACTCCTTAGTCTCGCAAGGGCTAACAGGTATCAAGGGAGTGGGAGTACAAGACTTAAACCACAAGCTGTGTATATATGCATGTCAAATTGAGAAACTAAATAATTCGAAGAAGGAAAACTCCTTCGATGAGCAAACACAGGTAGATATTAATTGTGAAGAAATTTTAAATTGTGATGATTTGAAATGGCTCAGAGATATTGCCATGCATCCCAACACCATCGACATTTTAGCAGAATGTATAGCTCCCAAAATATGGGGAAACATCGAAATAAAGAAAGGAGCATTATTGATGATGACAGGAGGGGTTCAGAAAATCACTTCGAACTGCAAATTGAGAGGAGACATAAATATGTGTATTGTAGGTGACCCAGGAACTGCTAAAAGTGAAATATTAAAGTACGTAGAAAGTTTTGCCCCAAGAGCTATTTTCACCTCTGGAAAGGGGTCCACCGCTGCAGGGCTCACAGCAGCAGTGCATAGGGACCCTGATCAGGGAGACACGGTCCTAGAAGCAGGTGCATTAATGTATGCGGACCAGGGAATTTGCTGTATTGACGAATTTGACAAGATGGACGAAAAGGACAGAGTAGCCATTCACGAAGCTATGGAACAGCAAACCATTTCGATAACTAAGGCGGGTATCCAAGCAACACTAAATGCCAGAGCATCAGTCTTAGCAGCATGTAACCCCAAGTATGGAAGATACGACACGTTGAAAACCTTTGCACAAAATGTAAACATCCCCGCACCGTTGCTTTCCAGATTTGATCTCTTCTACACAATGCTGGACAGCATCGACATAGACAAAGACACCAGCATTGCCAACCACTTGGTTTCTATGCACTGTGGAGAAGAAGCGGAAAAACATATTAGAGCAAATGCAGGAAAATTGGACACCGTCAAAATGGAAGTGTATCTAGAGCTAAGCAAAAGAGTGAAGCCATTACTAACAGATGAAGCCAAGTACAAATTGATACACTACTATGTCTCCTTCCGAAATATTGAATACTCCCCAGGTGCTCAGAGATCCATGAGGATGACCGTCCGTCAGTTAGAGTCACTCATCCGATTGAGCGAAGCTGTAGCTAAGTTAAAGTTTTCCCACTTTGTTGACATAAAACATGTAGAAATTGCTTGCTCAATATTTAAAGCTTCCATGAAAAAAATATCCAACGAGAAGGAAATAAATCTGGATGAAGAATTCGACAAAGTTAGCAACTCCCTCTTGAATAACAAGGGAAGCAAAATCATCCAACCGGAGGATAGCGAAAACAAGCCAGGGGAAAGTAAAAAGGGCATGACCATTAAGGCTAGCGAGTATCAGTACATATCTGCCATCATTTTCGAAATTATTAAAGAATACGAATTTAACAATAACAGTGAAAGCATTACGCAGGATCAGCTCATTGAGACCTACCTGCAAGTGTATGCCAAAGCTGAATCGAATGAACAGGTGGATGAGTGGGTTTACAAACTGAAGAAAATTATCCAACGATTGATAAACCAGGATATGAAGTTGCTGTCGGAGACTAATGAAGACGACGTGGAAAATGTCATCCTGCGAATCCACCCCAACTATGCCGGCCCCATCGTGGAGGGCACCGTGTCCAACAAGAACACTTATGGCTACAACACCTTCAAGAACTACCAGACGGATGAAAATATTCCGGAGGACGACGTGGACTTCCAGGAGGACATCGACAATTTTTAATGTTCTCACCGCAGCGTCTGCACGGCGATATGCACATATGTATATGTGTGAATGCGGATACAAGCATTTTTTTTTTTTTTTACCGTCAGCTATGTGCTAGATGAATGCAGCATATCGCTTTGGAAAAATACATACTGGCACAAATACATTATACCGCTATCACCCATTCGCAATAAGAAACATCTATACAAAGGTGGGTCTGAAATGGTAATCCATGCACAGTTTCCACCCCCCTTGTAGTTGCACCCGCGCGTAGTGCATGCGCGCTTCTCCCCATTACATACTTCCGAACCGAAAATACACAGACTCAATAGAGGAGTTGCTCCTTTTTTTCTTTTTTATCAATACGGAAAGGGAAGAACTAGTAAGGTGTCTCAGTTACAAAGGCTTTTTTGCAATCCCGCGAGAGGAAAACTTAAGCGGGGAGCATAGAACAGCATGGGTTTGAATAAGGGGAGCAGATCTGCGAAGGAAAAACGAGAAGCTCCTCTATCTTGAGCAGATCAAATGGGCATTCTAATTTTTTCATTTATGACCAAGTTGCGGTATGGAAAAACAAAAAAAAAATACGAAAAAAAAAAACAGGCAAATAACCCAAAACGAATGCGATGTACCCAGGGCACCCCCAATTCGCGCAGCTTCAAGTTGGCTCTATGCAGCACTTTTCATCTTCAGGCCCACCCCTGCCCCGGTTTCCCAGTGGAACAGGGCAGACAGCGTCCACCTACACATTTTTAACTTTCCTCTTTAAAAAGGCCAACTTATTTTTTCCCCTAAACTTGGCAATGTCGGTTAAGAAGTCTGTCCTTCGTCTGCTCTGCCGAATGGTTGAGACAACCTTTGCCATTTCCTTTTTCCCCAGCGGTTCACTCTTTTGATTAAGTGGCAAAACATTCACTACCTCAAAAGTAAGACTGTCGGAAATTAATTTTTTAATATAGGCCTTTTTATCCAAGTTGGTTGTTAGCTGTCCCCACTCGAAATAAGGTATGTTGATAACGGTATAGCCAAGGTCGCTTAACAACTTGTGCTTCAGTTTCGACAGCGCGGTGTAGGATTTGCTGTTTTTATAAAAGTGGTGTTCTCCGTTTACCTCAATGATTAATTTGGTTCTTCTTTTGTGAGGGTTTCCATTTGGTGGATCACTTTCTGGAAGCTGACCCATCGTGGTGGACTCCTGTTGATGGGATGTACACCCATTATGATTGGTATTGTGCTGGGTTACACCCCCCGGCACAATTGACGCTTGACCATCCCTGCGAAGAAGGTAATTTCTCGGAATGCGAAGAAAGGTAGGATCTTCTTCCACGAAGTCGACGTCATATGGTCCAAGGGGTACCTCCTCCGACATGCACAAATTAAAGGTCAAAAGGAAATTTTTAACTTCCTTTTGTAAATCTGATTTAATGTGATACTCTGCATCTTTTTCTTTAGCTTTTATGGAAGACATATATTCTATGCACTCCTCGTTCAGTTGGTCATAGACATTTGGGACGTGTCTCGTTCGAAGTGCCAACTCACATATCTTCAACTGGGTCAGGTAGACATTATCTAGAATGATATCAAATTTTATTAAATTTTTTATGATTAAATTATATGCATGTGCATTATCTATGGAGAAGTAGCACATGGCTAGCAGCAATTTGGCTAGCTCCTTGTAGTCCAGATTATTTATGTTGTCCTCGCTTATCGTTCTGGATACTTCGCAGATAAGCGCTTCTTCGTATATGTCCAACTTGAACAAGCTGTGGAGTATTTTCACCTTTCCGGGAAGGTCCACGATGAGGCTACGTGTCTGAGGATCTTCAGCATTGCAGTTTAGGACATCCCTGCAACTTATGCCCTGCGTCCACTTGCCACATTGGACATTCACATTACTTCCCCCATTGGGAAGGGGAACCTTCCCAGGATTAAAACCGGAATTGCCTTGATCTTCATGATCGCCCTGATAAAGGCTAACACAATTTGGCACTAAACGGGAAAGTATCAACCGAATTACGGACACCTCCCTATATTTGTGCATTGCATAGGAGTGTAAAAGCGTGGATAGATCCCTCTCATCATACTGCCCTTGGCATATTTTTTCCCTAAATACGGCATCAAATAGGTGGATGGTCTTGGAGGGGAATAATTTATTTTTTGCCAACAAGAAGAACAAAACTACCAAATTGCCCACATTCGGAAGGTCACTTTTATACGTGTTCAGAATGCTTTTGTACAGCATATGATGGTCCACTTGCAGGTACAGGTGACACTGCATGATGTGAAATATTTTTCTGGCGATGTCGGTATCACCACGCTTCGCGAACTCGTCATGCGTGGCATGATCAACATCACCACGAGTTTCAACCCGTCCTTTTGTTGCTTCCACGAAATGGCTCTGCAACATGTTGGCCACCTCGTTTAGCAGCCCCATGTGCGCAAACTTCAAATCCCTCAGGCTTCTACTGATGCTGAGAAGTGTGTCCAGCAGATAGTGCCTTTCCTGTGAGGAACAGAGCTGTGATATGTCACTGGGTAATTCATTTAGTGTAGCTCGATTTGGCAGAGGTCCCGCCGTTGTAGAAGAAACAGTATGCGGGGTAGTCGCAGAGGAGACATCGCCGAAGTATTCATTGATTGAAGAATTTTGGGCAAACCCTGTGAAGGAGGCGGAAGATGGAAGTCCCCCACCGAAATCATCACCTACTTGAAGCTCAGAGTTGCCAATTTTGATCCGTTTGACACGTGGGTCAACGGTGTCAAGCCTGTTTAAAGTGCTGATACTACAGTGTGAAGACAGTCGGGAGTTTTTCCCCTCCGATTGCATATTCCTAATCTGCTCATTAATTTTTTTCTTCAACTTGTGTGTGTATGCATAATCATTGTAGGTTAAAAAAAAACGGTCAAAATTGTATGTCAATTTGTTGCATATATTTTTGATTAGCACCCAATTGAAGCTTTTTAATTTCATGAATTTAGGATCATTCTTTAACAAATAAATTTTACTAAAAATGGAAAGAAAATGAACCAGGTCTTCAATTTGGTATTCCACGTGTTGTATAAAATAGGAGCATTTATTTATGAATGCAAGAACAAGTGTGTTGTCAATAAGTTGTAAATTTGTCAGTATGTTCATTGTGTGGATGAGCATTTTGCTTGTGTATAAATAATGTGTTTTTAATTTTATGCTGTTAAATATATTATGGCAAATTTCATCGTGGAGTGAATCTCCACATGTTTGCTTAAAATGAGGAGAAAATTTTGTAAACAGAATTAAAATGAGCAATAAATCTTCAATACGTGTGTCACTGTCTTTATTCACTTGCACACATTTGGCCATTATTTTTTTGAAATCTTCCGAATGTATTTTTTCAACACATAAATATTGTTTCAGTTCCTCCATGGGGATATTTTCCTCGGCATGTTTTCCCCATGGTAGGGTGCATGTTGTTGTGTAGAAGAACTTCCCTCTTTTTCGCACCGTCCTCAAGGAATTTGACCAGATGAATATCCCCCGCGCGTTCTTTCCAAGATGTGCGGAAAGAAGCACATTCAGCCGTTTTGTCCCCATGACCATTTTGCCATGGTGCGAGTATCAACATTGGACTGTAATAGCAAGTTGCTACCCTTTCGGAAGATGCCACAAAACCATGGCTGTACATAAATAACGTGGACGCGTATGTTACTCCTTCCCCTTTGGGAACTTCACTCATTTTTTTTCATCCTGAATTAGTTTACTTGAAACAGAAAATTGGCGCTTTTTTTATTCTCCGTAAGCTGCATTTGTCAATTGTCTGTGGGTCCCCTATAGTTAGTACATCTGGGTGGAGAACTGACCCATTTATAAGTGTAGCTATTTATGGGTGTGCTAATGTTCCCATATAGGAATATTGACATAAACGGAGCGCATGAGGAAAGTGTTTGGTTTTACCTTACGGTATAGCATGTCTATGTGTTCCACTCGCTAGTGGGGAGACCCTTTAAAACACGGGTATGCGGAGAGCCTGGCGGGTAGGGCAGTTGGCCACATAAATGGTCAAGCTCACTCCAAAGCGGCGTTCCCTCCTGTCGGTGTGCGTGTAAGGAAGGGGATACATACAGAAGTGATAAGTCTCCGTAATCCTTTAGCATGCGTCACTCTGGATTTCCACCACCATAGATGCACCACAAAGCTATGAGTTGAACAGAACAAGGAATTCGCCTTGATGGTACACTCACGCTTAAGAAGTTGAGCTCTTGCACGCAGACTGGTGACGACTGAACGTTCCAACATCACTCCCTAAAAATGTGGGCAATCTCTCGAATTAAAAATTGTATTATTTTGATTCCCTTTTTCATTAAAAGAAAGAAGGGAAAACTGCTTACTTACGATACAGCGGCGGAGTATGTAACGGGGGCCCCCCTTCTGCTGTGCGCACAACCTGGCTTATTTTTTTATTTTTTTTTTCATTTGTTAAGGCTTCCAGCATCGTGCCTTAACGACGGAAGGATAGAATTTTTTTTTTTCTGTTCATTTAAGTACGCGGATTTGTGCATAAGCACATAGTTACGTGTATATATGGATGACCAAGCCGTAGTGCCAAATGCGGAGTTCGCGAAATTCCTGTCCCTGGTGGATTATATCCTCATATAATCATACGCCTGCAAACTTATGTAAAAGTATTTTAATCATTGCAATCTTTTATGTATCTGGCGCCCTATTTTTTTTTTTTTGTGACCCCTTTTTTTTGTGATAAGTTTTTTGTAAATTAGTAAGCATGAAATTACGGAAGGAAAGAGCGGCTTTTCTTCTCTTTTCTTCTCTTTTTTTTTCCAACCACAGAACGGTTGTCGCGACACAAGGTTTACGTAGCACAACTGCGAGTGGCTAATCCAGAGGAAACTTGTTCGATGTAAAGTTCGAATGGATGTCACTCTCCCTCCGTCCCATAAGCAACAGCGAAGGTAGAACCAGTGAAATGCGTCTCGAGTTTAATCAGAGTGCCACATCGCATGGAGCTCAACGTAGAGACCACTGCGTGGGCACGACTGCTTCCTCACTCCCCCACGCGCGAACTCAGACGACTACTACAGAGAATTACAAACCAGCAACGTATACAACCGCCGTGCCACCATGCCCGCATCGCCTAGTCATATGTACAAAGTCGACTACAAAGAGAATAAGGGGAAATGCGTAGTCGCAGTGAATCAAATGAGAGCGGGGTATTGCATCGTGGAGGCGCACCCAGAAGTATGCGTTCCACTGAGTGTGAAGTACATGGCCCCAAGAATAATCGATGCGGAAAATGAAGAAACAAATTACAGAACAGTGAACATATGTTTTTACTGTTTCGAAAAATTTAGCAAGAGTGTTTATTGCCCGAATTGCAAATATGTAGTATACTGTAGTGACGTGTGTCTGGATCTAGCGTGGAAGTTACATAGAGACGAATGTGAAGTTTTTAAGTCTAACATCTTTGACAAGTTCTGTCCATCCATCATCATGCGCATGGTAATTAACAGCTACCTAAGCCACTTTAATTTTTACGAATACTGTGGAAGCGTAGAAGAATTACCAAAGGAAAAATACGAGTACTTTAAGTACCCAGCGTATATAGTAGCAGTGGCGCTCATGACCAAAAAAAAAAAATTGTTTGCCAACTTTGAAGATAATGAAAGCATACTCAGAAATATCATTGAGAAATTTGTAAAAATTTCGAAAAATAGTTTGCAAATAATTGACAATGATTTAGAACCAGCGGGGTTGGCATTTTACAAAAAACCTGTGCCCTACTTTAATCACTCATGCTTGAGTAACTGTGTGACTATATTTAAAAACCAAAAGCTGTTCATACGAACCTTGGTGGATGTATATCCTGGGGAAGAACTAACCATTAGTTACATCGACATAGCATTTGACAAAAATACGAGACTAGCCATTTGCATGGATCAGTACTTCTTTACCTGCTCTTGTAGGCTATGTAAAGTGAACATCGTGTCTGAATGCCAAAATATTTTTAATACAGAACTTGTGTGCACTCAGTCAGAGAGTTGTAAAAAATTTGTTAATCATATGGAGCTCATTTTAATATCAGAGTTGGAAAAAAAAAATTGTTATGTGAATAAAAGTCAATTTAAAAATGCCTATCCTGTTTTAAGAAAAGCGAACGAACAGCAACATGTGTGGAAATGTTCTATCTGTAAGGGCGAAGTGCATGATAATGTTATAAAGAGCTTGGTAGAAAAAGAAAAGGAGACTGTGAAGGAAACCGCCCATTTGGAGTGTCTCTTCAGTGAAAAGTGCACCTACGATAATAAATCTGTGTTACAAGCACTTAATAAAATAAAGTCCAAAATTGACTACTTGACCACCTTTTACCACCATACTAAATATTCTCTGCAAAAAATGAGAGCCAAGATTCTTTACATTTCTATACAACTCCAAGAATTTAAGTTAGCATACAACATTGCTAACCAGTATCTCAAATCTATAGAAGTTTCCTATGGGAAATACTCCCCCATTTATGGTTACTATATTTTCTTAACTGGGAAACTTGCCCTCTTCCTTGATCTCAAGTCGGAGGGCCTCAGTTTAATTCACAAAGCCAAGAAGAATATCATAAAAACCTACGGACCGGACTCTCCCATTTATAAGGATTTGGAAAAGTTCCTCTACACCAATAAGTACTGAATGTGTATTGAACACAGATAGATATTGTCCGTATTGTGACGAGTTTGTCCCCTTCCCGTGGCAAAATGTGTGCATGTATAAACATCCGTTACGTTTTTTTTTTTTTATTTTCCTTCTTTTTTTTTGTTCTTGCACTACGGTTGACATTTGAATATAGCTAGTACGCACTCTTCTCACGCAGGCTAGCGATGCATAGCTGGTGAATAGTCCGCATAGACCTTCCCCGTCTCATCATCCCACCCACTCAACCTAGTTCCTCTCTTTTTCTTCCTTTTTACAACCATTAAAAATATTTTTTCTGTTTGCAAGAATCCGAAATTTTTATAATTTCCTAAGAAAATAAATAAATTATTTCTATGATTCGTCTCAAGGAACGAGCCTATGCACATTTACTCACACTCGAACGTGCGCTCCTACAAAGCAGACTCTTTCCTACATGCCAGGTTATAAAATAAACTATCCCAAAATACTTTTACATTCGCTCACCGCAATGATCTGTACATGAGACCTAAAATCATTAACACTGAACGTGACAACCATAATACATCATACATATAAATATATACTCTAAACTACTGAACCCCAAACCCCGAACCTTAAACCCTGAACCGTAAACCCTGAACCTAAACGCTAAACCCTATACCCTGCAACCTAAACCCAGAATCTAAACGCTAAACCCTATACCCCGCACCCTAAACCCTGAAACCTCAATCCTGAACCGTGAACACTAACCCCCCATACCTAAATTCTGAACCGTAAACCCTGAATCGTGAACCCTGAACCCTAAACCCTGAACCTTAAACTTGAATATATATAAATATAAGTTAATAGGAATAAATTATTCGCTCAAAAGGTTCATCTATTTTAAAGGAAGAAAGTAGGGCATATTAATACATGGAAAGTATAGTACAGACTGAGAAAGGGAGGGAAAGGAGCTCCAGTAACGTAGTACTTATTCTAGGTATAAGGGAGTTATTTATATAATGTGCTTGTCGTAGGGGGAAAAAAAAAGTTAGCACACTAATATGTATGGTATAGTGTGTATTAGAAAGAGAGAGTGTGAAGTATATTGGGTAATATAATGTATGTGTTTAGTATAAATGAATTCTTCGTAATATACTTAGTAGAAGAAGGGAAAAAACAAAAAAAAAAAAAAAGGAAGAGTGCTATTATTAGCGATTATAGGTGAGAGGAGGGTGTACTACAAAATACTACTACGAACACACATAGGTGCATCCTCTTTTCTATGTATAATTAATTTAACTTTTGTTACATTATATATTGTTCATATATTCCCTGAGTATATGGCCTCCTTATCGCATATTCATATCAGTGTGCACATTTAGCAGGAATACGTACTCCTTACATATATGAACTGCACTATATATATATGTTAACAATATTTTAATAACAATCCCTTTTTTTAATAATAACATAATTGAGCATAAATTCATATAATACACATATTAACATTCTTATTAAAAGGGGGGAATCATATTATTATGTATATGTAAATACATATATATTATATATTTAAATATAAGTACATATATGTATATATATGTGTGTATATGTAGTGTATTATCATACTTTAAAAAATTAAGGAATGCGCACTATTGAAGGAAGTAGTGTAAAAATTCTGACATACACATAATTGCATAAAGTGCAAGGGGAAGGGGAAAGAGCGGGCACAAAAATTTCTCTGCTACATTCGTTCATATATATAAATATATAAATAAATGAATAAACATTTCTTAGCATAGTTTTTATTGTATATACCAAAAAATTTACATAAACATTAGGGAAGAATGTCAGTGTCAGCAGGGGTAGATTCCTTTATTTATAATAAATAAATATTATGCACACAATTTATATGTATGTACACACTCAAATAATAGTAATATGGAGGAATAGACATAGGAACACCCATTCATGCATACATTCCACTTTCCTCCTGTCCAATTACACCTTCAGAGTACAAAGTCAGTTAAATCACCCGCATGGGACGTATACTATAAGTTCTGGACCCCTGAAACCTGTAGTGAAGCACAGGGCTATGAGAATTACGGAAGCACATTGGCGAAAACGTTAGGAAAAGGAATACAGAGGAGCAAAGTGAACATTCAGGGTGGGATAAGTATAATTGCAAGAGGATGGTGCAATGCATATAAGATAAAGAGGGAAAATCAATCACTCGACTATGACCCCTGTGATTTTCTCTATTATTGGTTAGGTACTAGGGTGAAACAGAATTGGAAGAACGAAAACTTTCCACAAGTAATTAAGACAATTTATGATAGTTTCCCCCGGGTCGGAAATAAGACTATATGTACTGATAAGTATCCTGATATTAGCAAAGACCTCTTCGAGAAAAGTAAAGAATTGTTCGACTTTTTCTATAATTACGGTACTGCTATAGATGAATTAAGTAAAAAAGGCCTACTTAAGAATGAAAAGTGTAACACTTCACTAGGAAAAGCTAAGGAAGCATATGAGAGCATACAAAGTGCCTGTAGCGGTGAAAGTGAAACTAGTACATATTGTATCAAACTTAAGGGAGAATATGGGCAATATTTTGAAGACGGGCAGAAGAAGTGGGAATGCCCTGTGGACCCTGCACGTGCAGAAAAAGCTCATGAAGATGTAATAATAGGTAAGGGAAGCGAAATATACTTCCAACCTGCAGCATGTAACAAGTAATAGGAAGTAAAAAAGAATAAAGAATTTCGTTGTGCGGGAAGTGTCGTTTCAGGCGGAGCAACCTCCCTAAAAAAAAAAAAAAAAAAAAAAAATTAATATTACGAAAAAAAAGAAAGAAATGAAAAAAAAGAAAGTAAAGAAAGAAAAGGAAAAAAAGAAAAAGAAAAAAAAAGAAATCATTACACTAGAACCATCTGTGCTTATTTTTTCTTTGGATTCAGAGGAGGAGGATGAAGGAGAAGAAGTAGTCGAAGAAGAAGAACCTGTTGAAGCAGAAGAAGATACCATTATTGGTGATGACGCTGGTAGTGGTGGTAGCGTCGTCCCTGGTGTGTCTGCTACGGTTGCAGTAGTAGGACTACCCACAATCGCATTCCTTTTATATAAAGTAAATAATTAGTTATTATTGGCAGTGTAAATAATAATAATGTTCATTATTATTATTTATTTATTCCGTATTTAAAAAATAAATAAAAATAAATATAGATAATAAACTGTACAATGTCCATATGGGGCTCTATGTCTACATACATATGTTATATATATATATATATATATATATATATATATATATATGTGTACATACATACGCAAGCATACATATACATATTCTTATACTCCCCTTCCTTCTTTTTTTTCCTTTCCTTCGTTTTATTTCTTAGTATACCAATTTATTTTCTGGATTACGTAAAACTTTTGTCGGAAGCAACAGTAAAAGTAGAAAAAAAAGATCTACCATCCAGCGCAACTACGACACACTCACAGAAGACACCTTGACGGAGTATTCCACAGACAATTCTTCAACAGTAGGGTCTACGGATGAATCTACCATATATAATGAACGACCATCTCTACCACCTCAAAAAAGGGGAGGAAGGAATAGAAGTAATACACGAGAAGGAAATAAAAATATACGTTACCAACGCATGTGATGTAATGTACCATATTAAATATAATGTTTAATGTAATGTTCCTCCTTTTTTTCATTAATTATACATCACATATAATACCACCACACTAACACCACACTAACAACAACAACACACCACACTAACACCACACTAACACCACACTAACACCACACTAACACCACACTAACACCACACTAACACCACACTAACACCACACTAACACCACACTAACACCACACTAACACCACACTAACACCACACTAACACCACACTAACACCACACTAACACCACACTAACACCACACTAACACCACACTAACACCACACTAACAACAACAACAACTACTAGTACAACACTAAACTACACTACTAGTACACTAATACAGGAGTACACTCTATAAAAGTTGAAATCTGCCGCACTATACAAAAAAAAAAAAAAGAGAATTCCATTCTCTTCCATTATATACTTCTAATTTTTTTGCTTCAAATGAAAGAAAAAGAAATAAAAAAAAAAGAGGAAGAAAAAGAGTAAGAAGGAAAGCCGGAATAAAAATTACTATTACTGAAACAATTATAAATATAAAAATGCAAACATAAATGGGAAGAATATTGCGCACATGTTAACTGTGCTATGTATGTGTGAACTGTATACTATACTACATATATAAATAATTTTCACGAATCTCCTTCCAATAACAGTAAAAAAAAAAAAATTAACTGTACTTGCTGACATTTGTGTTTAGAAGGAGTGTTACATTCCTGTATGTGCATAATAAATGGTGAATGGTACAAATAATAAGAATGCATTGCTTACAATAATCACCTGCACAGCATACAATACTATAACACATAGATGAAAAATAAAGAAAAAGTGCACAGGAGAAATTTGAAATTCTAACTTCTTGCTTCTGTTCCTTAACCTTTGTTATATGGGTATGCTTCTGTATAAGGGACTAACTGTTCATACTTCTCTTCCTTAATTATATGCATGTGCACATATATAATAATTTTTGATGCACATACATATGTGTGAGTGTATATGAAATGTGCTGTCACTACTTGCAGATTTTAAGGGTGCATAAGTACTACTATTAGGAAGGGAAAAAAAGTAAAAACTTCTACATTTCTCCATATTCATAATCCATATCCAACATATGAAATTCTCATATATATATTCTGAAATTATGAGCACACAAGGGAGAACACGTTTTAAAGTAACTCCATTATATACGAAGGATATGTACATATACAAATAAAGGAAGAAAATGGCCAAGCCGGTAAGGCAGGTTTGTTCTCTTCTTTTCTTTATAACATGAGTAGTTATATATTATGTATTTAATATTGCTCTATCAGCATAACACATAATAAAATGCAAAAAAAAGAAAATATATATATGCATATATACATATATTTATACATATTCCCCCCAATTACATCCATAGGAGCACTGTAATGTGAATGATTTACCTTCCAAACAAATATATAAAACATTTGAAGAAAGCAAGAATGGTGGGCATGACAAACATACATGCAATGGTAGCAGTTTCTGGCAGAATCAAATACAGACTATACTGGAAAAAAATTTTAAGAGTAACTTGCAATACAATGCATGGGAATATGCCCCGAAAATTACGAATGTTTGGTGCCTCTTATCTACAGTGAATAGAGAAAGTTCGTCTTGTACAGCTACTTGTGACTTCTTTTATTACTGGTTAGGAGAAATGTTATATGGGAAATTGAAGCACAATAGTACATTTCAGGGTACTTTACAAAACATCCTCCGTACATTGGACCCGTCCAACAATGTGTGTACACACAACAATAGTGTACATAGAAATATGGACAAGGAATTTGAACCAAGGAGGAAAAAAATCTTCGATTATTACCACGACTACCGAACTATATGGAGAGCACTGAAAAATTCCGGATCCGATAACTCCTCCTGTATTCAAAAGTATAAGAAATATCTGGAAGGAGATGCAGCTGGTGCTGGTGTACTGGGTGGTTTGGTACCCGGTGCTGGTGGTGTGTTACCAGGTGTTGGTATACCCAGTGTGCATGGTGGAGCTCAGGACGCTTATAATCAAATAGAAGCAAGTTGTGGGAGTGGGGGAACAAATAATGATGATGACTTCTGTAAAGAATTCTGGAAGAAGAAGTTCGAAAATGGAAGTATCCCAAAACCATCAGAACTACAATCTAAAGCTACGGGAGAAGGAGTGTCTCCATCGGAAGAAACGGATCAGCAGGATCTCAGTTCCTGTTTGGAACAGATGCTTTCAAAATCTTCAGAATCATCGGAACGAACATCAACACATCAATCACCATCATCGCAGCTGGAGAATGGTGGAAGTGGTAGTGCTGTCATACCTGGTGTCACTTCTGCAGTTGGCACACTAATTGGAATACCAGCGGCTGCATTCCTTCTATATAAGGTGAGTACAATTACAATTTACAAAAATATAAGAACATAATATAACTAATATGTACACGTATACATACATATATACATATGTATATATACACATATATACATGTATATATATATATATATATATATTCTTTCAACCCTAACACCCCTTCCTCCCTCCTTCAACAACACCTCCTTCCTCCTTTATTTAGTATAATCTTTTACCTGATTGGATCCACAACAAATTTAAAGGAGAAAGAAGGAACAGAAGAAAAAAAAGATCCGTGCACAACAGATTGAACGAATTCTCAGACGACTCGAGAACAGAATATTCCACAGAAGGTGCATCAACCATTGACTCCACAACAACAGACTATACAGATAGTTCTACTATATATGATCGTGGTAGATCATCACAACCACCTAGCCAAAGAAGGGGAAGAACAGGAGCAGCGAATAATAGGAACAAACAAGGAAGGAATATTAGTTATCAAAACATGTAATACCCAAGTGAAAGAAAGGAAGGAAGGGCAATGTTCTTCCTTCCCTTCCTATGCCACCCGATCCCTTCGAATGAAGGGAGGAGGGGACGAGCATAAATAAGCGCGCATAGTTCATACAGTGTGTAAAGGAATGTAGCAAAATGACACTTTTCCTTCTTTTTTCTTTCTTTTCTTTTTGGCTAATTTTTTTTTTTTGATTAACATTATACGTAAAATTGAATAACAAGAAGGGAAAGGAGTACTGATCCACTTCTCAAAAAAAAATATTCATGTATTTAAAAAAAAAAAAAAAAAGGACGAAGAACGAAAAAAAGAAAAAAATCCAAACCTCTTTTGAAAAAGGGTGTTTTAACATTTAAAAAAAAAGGAAAAAAAGGAAAAAAATTTTATAAAAGTAACAACCCGTAAAAGGAATAAATATACATTTTGAATCTTCTCAATAAAAAAAAAAGTTGACCAAACAAAGTAAGAATAAAATGAATTTAAAAAGAATTTGCCCAACAAATTAGAATCAAGTGTAAAAAAAAAAAAAAGTTGACCAAACAACTAAGAATAAAATGAATTTAAAAAAAAGAAAATTTACCCCAAACGAGTCCAAATGAAGTGGAGGGGAAAATTGTTTTTTTGAACTTATATTAGTTGCACATAAGCATGAATACCTTGGTGAAATACAGAAGAAAAAAGAAAAGAGCAGAAAATATTAGAAGATAAAAATAAGGGTGGAACATTCATATATGTATCAAATGTGATCTATGCTGGAAAGATGGCAGTAGGGGAGTGAAGTAGCTCATATAATGGAGGTATGCATATTGTGATATAAATGAATTATTTATAATATATATAACCAAAAAAAGGGGGACGAAAGAGAAATAAGAAAATTTTCATTATAAAACGATCATAAATACAAAAAAGTACGGAAAAGTGTAGTATACTATGGAAACTATTATTACAAAGATACATATATTCTACTCTTACATGTAATTTACATATAATTCGTTTATTCCTTTGTGCCATGTACAGTTAACTTATTTTATATATTCGAATTTTTTATTGGATAATGATGAATGTGCATATCAAGAATGGAAAGGGAAAAAATGTTCTGTGTACGAATATATATACACAGAATGTGTTGGAAAAAATATAAATATATATTAACAAAAAATCGATAAAAAATTTGCTCTCTTCCTCTATTTCTTTTTTTCCTTTTTTTCCTCTTCTTCTTTTTTTCTTTTCCTTCTTTATTTCATTATTCCCATTATAAGTCATTCCTACATTTTCTTTTGCCCCTCAAATTATATGCATGTGCACATATAATTATAATGAATTTTCGATACATATATATATATGCAATATAATATCGTTGTTCGAAAAATTTAAACAACATATATATATACTACTGAAGAAGGAAAGAAGATACAAAATTCCCTATATACATATTCATATTTCATATTCATAATCATCATAGAACAGACAAACGAAGATTTTCATATACTTATCCTTATACTGAATATATGAATAAACAAAAATTTTAATGTAAATCCATTACACATAAGAAAGTGAACTATAACAATGTCAGGATCGGTAAGGGAAAGCATATTGGGAACTCCTTCCCATGCAACATAGATAATTATATAGTGTGCTCACAATAACTCATACATCATGTAATGGAAATGTGGAAGGAATACATATACATATATATACCCCATATATATGCATATATATAAATATATATATATATATGTGTGTGTATGTATATATGTACGTGTATGTATATATATACATGTATATATGTGGACATATACATATGTGTATATACATATTTTGACTTCTCTCCCAATTATATGTATTTGCAGCCCCTGGATGCAGATAGATTACCCGCACATGTATATTTTTATGGCCCATTTGAAGATAGCAACCCCCATTGCTGTCAAAAAAACACCGAGCCCGATAATATACAAACCAAGCTGGCTTCATGTTGTAACAATGAAATTACCGATATTATTACCCAAATTGAAAAGGCCCTCTGCTTTGTTTCTGGAATGAAACCATACAAGGAATATCCATTGCATAAGCAGCGCTGGAATTTTCTATATTATTGGATTGGTGACAAAATATGGAACGCACTAAAAAGTTACGAAGATAAGAGCAGCCAGTTCGCTGGATGCCTGGAGGACGTTTGCAAAATTATAAAGACTAAATGTGAAAGTGATAATGGAGGTGTAGGGGAGGAATGTAAACTTACTTGTCACAATATTGAGCATAGCACTTTCACCAATAGGAAAAAATTCTTTGACTTTACCCAAAATTATAATAATATAAAGGATTATTTACATAGTGGTAGGGAAAAATGTGAAACACATTGGTCCACCTACAAGCAGGGAGTTACGGAAGCATGTACTAAAGTGAAAGAATATTGCGATGGGAAAGGGAAGGATAGTAATGACCCATACTGTACAGATATTTATAAGGACGATGAATCTTACTGTACGGGGGCCATGCTACCAAAATTAGAGTGTAAATCACAAGATGCAGAAATCGAGGAAGAATCGACATGTTCATTTGATGATTTAAATATAAAAGCCCTGGAAGAAAACGTACGTAATGCCACCACCACAGCAAGCATTTATTCTATAATCGGCACCTTAGGTTTAACGGTAGTTCCTTACGCACTATATAAGGTAAAATTACCAGTACACAATTAAATGTGATATAATATAAGTAACAGAATTTCCTTCCACCTACCACCAACCTAACAACCCACCTATCACCCAACAATCCACCTACCACCCCCAACACAACCCACGTTCACCCCCAACATCCCTAATAACCTTCCTTCCACCATCCACCCATCAAACAATCTTCCTTGCACCAACTACCCCTAACAACCCACCTGCCACTCCTAACAACCTTTCTTCCTTTCAGTATAAACGATGGTCTTCTTGGTTTGGTAACCATTCTTCTGGAAATGGAAGGAGCGGAAGAAATAGAAGGAAGGGAAGATCAACTGGACACGAATTCGATACATTAACGGACGTCTCCGCAGTAGATTCAACCATAGCAGATTCCACAGAAGTTTCTACCATATATGATAGATCACCCAAAAGAGGAACAAGATCAGGAATAGGAGCAGGCACAGGAACAAATGCCAATAATAATAGTACATCAGATCATCATCAAAGAACGAATGTAGGTTACAGTCGGATGTAACACCATTGTAATGTACCACCTGAAAGGGGAACGTTTCTTTCCCTTCCCATCCCCCAACAGAGGAAGCATAAATGACCATCATGAAGCTTATATGCAGTGTAGGGAAAAAAAAAAAAGAGACACTTTCTTCTTTTTTCCTCCATCTTTTTCTTTCTTCCATCCTTTTTTTTCCTTCTTTCCTTCTTTCCTTCGTTCCTTCATTAGACCTTCCTTTCCTTCTTTTTCCTTCTCCTTTCCTTCTTTCTTTCCTTCCTTATTTCTTATTATTTCCTTTTTATTCCTTCTT
This sequence comes from Plasmodium coatneyi, assembly GCF_001680005.1. NCBI lineage: Eukaryota > Apicomplexa > Aconoidasida > Haemosporida > Plasmodiidae > Plasmodium > Plasmodium coatneyi. Next base: position 815,948 of record NC_033566.1, on the reverse strand, counting down.
TTCTTCATATTTCATTCCTTCTCTTTCCTTTTCATTTGTAAGTTTAAATAAGCACATAAGGAAAGAACGCTCCCAAAGGATCGGCGCGGAAAAAGGAAAGAAAAAAAAAATAAAGGAAAAAGGTGCTGACCCCTTTTCAAAGAAATATTCATGTATTTTAAAAAAACAAAAAAAATATATTATGAATTCAAAATTTTTATAACAGAATGAATAGGTATTTTTTTTAATCTGCAATAAAAGAAGAAATTGTACCAAACAAATAGGAATGTACTAAAGAGTTCTTTTGCCTAATATTAATTACACATAAACATCAACAATTTAATACAGAAAACGAAAAAAAAAAAAAAAAAAAATACTTACTACACCCTAAACCGCTGAATCTCAACTTTGACCCTCTTCCATAGGAATATCATCCTTAGGAAGAATGTCTTCCTTCCCTAAACCCGGAACCCTGAACATTGAACCTGTTCCTTAAGAACATCATCCTTAGGAACAAAGTCTTTCTTCCCTAAACCCGAAATCTGAATAATTACCCTGTTCCTTAGGAATGTTTTCTTCCTTTATAAAATTGCTTCCCATAAATTCTTGAACCAAAATTTCAAAAAAGTCTTCCTTCTTCGAATGCAAGTCCCCTTGTTGACATTCGTCTAAGACTTCTAAATGAATATCAATAATCATGCGGCGACGTACACCACGACGACCGGCACGACGACGACCAACAGCACGTTTTTTCCTCCTTTTTTTAGGCGTAGAACGAGGTTTTCGTTCCTTTAAAATGTAATATTCACGTGGACCAGGTTGGACCACGTGCTTGGTAAACTCTTCTGTAACGTTTCCTTGTCTTACGAAGCATTCCAAAGTACTAAAAAGAAAAAAAAAAAAAAAAGGGAGAAAATGTTTCTTTAATAGGGGCGTGAAATCTTTGTTCACGTAACAGTAATTACTACTTCAAACCCTAAAATGGGAAATCCTACACATACACCCCTAAAATGTGAAATCCTACATACACCTTATTGATTCACCTTATTTTTTTTTTTTTTCTTTCTTTTTTTCTAGTAATATGAATTTTTTTTTAATTTTTCCTTTTTTTTTTCTTTCTTTTTTTCTTCTAAGATAAAATTTTTTTTTTATTTTTATTTATTTTTTATCTTCCAAAGGAGATAACTTATGACGGAAGTACCAAGGAACACAGGAACCAAAGGAAAGTAAGCAAGGAAGGGGTCCATCACTCCTTCCTTCCTTCCCTCCCTTGTCTTCCTACGGGGGGAGGGTGATGCTGGTGCTTGGGGTTGTGAACCTGGTGCTTCCGGACTACCATGAGGATCAAGAGTTATACTTCCTGTAGCAGCACCACCTGATCCTCCTGCAGTGGGAGCAGCAGCTCCTGGGACACCTGGATCACCTTTTTCTCCTTTAGGACCAAATGTACCTAGAAGGTTAGTAAGAAGGGAAGGTGAGTAATTTTAATATTACTATGAATAGTAATACCTAAGAAGTTGTATGTCAACCCTTTCCGGGTGCACAATTATTCATATTACTACTATGAACCTTACCTGTTGTACTTTCTGGTACAGTTGTACCGGAATGTGTGGAATCGGGCTGAGTGTTCTTAGGACCTAAAATGATGTTGATAGGTTCGGAAGGTAATGTAGCCTGATCTGTTTTCAAATCAATCTTACCTTGCTTACTGCCTGCAACACCATAGATACCTGGACCAGGTGTATCATCTTCATCCTTATTGTTACCACTAATCCCTTGGTCACTATTATCACACTTTTTCGACCATACACTGAAATCAACAGTACTTTCTATTTCTCTTTTATTACAATCTATACTTTTATAATTATTGTGGGAAGATGTTGCATCCTTACCTGCTTTCTTTGGTGCTGGTGCGGACTTCGGAGCAGGTTCCGCTGCTCCGGCTGCTGCTGGTGTACTTTGTTCCGAGGGTGGTGGATTGTTCTCTTGTATGACTTTCTTCAAATCTTCCAACTCTGCCTCCTTTTCTTTTTTGGCGTCCTCAAATTTGTCATGTCACTCCTTTAATTTTTCATCCGTTGTTTCTTTCCCTGTTGAACTTTCCGATTTTCCTTGTAGTTGTACAGTAAATTGCCTAACCTGCATTCTACAGACACCATACTTATTAGCATGACCAAAACACCTGCTCTGTGCTTTTTCTTTCATCCATTTTATAATTTTACTTAGCATATCCATATCACCCTTATGCAAATATTTCATGGACCCATACACACACTCAGTGTATTTCTTATCCTTGAATAAATCACCCTTTACAGCGTTAACCCCCTCAAAAATGCTACTTACAATTTCTTTAGGAACACAATAATCGTCTAAACCCAGGAGCCACAAATTCAATAAATCACACTTCCTCATGCATGATTTCTTCTTTGTTTCATTTCCCTGATTTTTCTGTTCACAGTTATTTGCTTTTGTTCCTATATATAATAAATTCTTCACGAGGTCTTGGCAGAATTTCTTATGTCCTTTCTTATCGAACATAGCTTGATCTTCCTCATTATCACATATAGCCGACAGGGTCTGGTATTCCTGATAATCATACCCCATGTGGTCATCAGTGGCGGTGTTGTAAAATTCGGTGAACTCCTCTTCCCACATGTCTAAAATGAAAAATTTTTAAAAGGAATAATATGGAAAGGAATATACCTCTATTTCTTCCATACCCATGGACTAACATTTTAATAGTACAATATATTTCACCATGGATACAACATATATTTTACACACACATTTAAATTGTGGAGAAAACAATTCTTATACCTTGTTCCCCATCTTCCAGTCCTTCAATTTTTATATCATCACATGATGATTTAACTCCCCTGGACGAGTTGGGGGGTATGGGCCCTGTCCCTTTAGTCTGTAACCTTGTTACTCCTTTCATCATCTGTATTTCTTTCTCTAATCGTTCCTTCAACTTCAGCACTATATCACCGCTACCTTTATTTTTACTTATTTCTCCCATAATCACATTCGCCCTTACATTCGATAGGTATTTCTCATTCTTAGGTAATTCTTCTAAGTCACTTATTTCTTTCATTGTCCATCCTTCTTCTCCTTTCGGAACTGTTCCTCTTCCCCTCTGTACTTTACTTGCTGCCCCCCTTGGCACCATTGTCCATGCCTCTCCAAATTTACTATATCTACAATAGTAGGTTCTTTTTCTTTAATCCATCCTTCTATAGTTCCCCTGAATAATTCTAACCCTACTTTCAGAATATCCAAATCTAACCACGCACATTTCCTGCAGTTATTATTCATTTTTGCTTTCTCTTTTATGTTTTTCACCATCCTGGATGCATATTCTATGTAGTCCTTGAACCAACAATATTTCTCTAATAATTTGTACATAATCACTGTTCCTATAATACACCTCATAAATGATTGTTCTCCTTTTAATTTTTCCTCTATCCATTCATTCCCCCCCTTCGGTTTCAATCCATCCATATACAGGAATATTTTAACCAGTGCCTTGCATATAGGTTTCTGCTGCGGAATAATTTTGAACACCCCGGAATCATCTTTAGCACACAATCCTTGTATTTGCCTATTTTCCGTCTTCCCTATTTCCTGCAGGACTTCATTGTATATTGCTTTTACACTTCCCCATAATTTATTCTGAGAATTTAAAGAAAGAAAAATGATTACTCACACTAAAACACACTCCTTTTTACTACTTATGCGTTCAATTAAAACCGTGCAAACATTATTTCTCCCATATTCAACTTATTCTTTTATTCAAAATGGAAAATATTACAAATTCTATTCCATTATTCCCTTCTGCTTCCCTTAACCAACCTTCTAATATATTGGCAAACTGTTCTTCTGCCGTGGTGGTGGTCGTCCCCATTGCTGCTGCTGTTACCTTTGGAGGAACTAATTGTGATAGAAGATCCTTTTCTTTTGGACATGGTTGCTTCGGATCCTTATCTATTAATGTCATAACATCTCCCTTACTTTTCACAATACCAAGAATAGTTCCCAACATTGCCTGTCCATTTATAATCATAGGTCCCAACACCTTAGGTTCGCATTCCTTACACCCTGTCCCCGTACCAAGTCCTACGCTAAGTTTCTTCATTGCTTCAAATGCATTGGTTACAACATGTCCTTCTTGGCAGTGCGCAGTTAAATATTCATATATCCACATATTGAGCACTTCACACCGTATGTATTCCTTTATTTCTCCATTAATTTCCCCTTCCCTGCAATGATCTTCACTTTTTGTTTTCATGTCCCATAAGTTTCTTAAAATAAATGTGCATACTTTCTCCTCTTCTGCTGTCATATTATTTGGTGCTTTATTTATTTCTTCGCATAGCCCCTCAACAATATCTTCACTATCTGTATTCACCATTTCCTTCAGCATTTCTTTAACCCACTTCACTATTTCCGCAAATAACTTAGTCTACCATGTAGAATAATAGGTTCATACATATTTGTTCTGTACTACGTAATTATTATTATCAGTAAAAAAAAGTACAGTGCTATGTGGAAACGTATTCTTCTTCTGCACATCGTTGACACAATAGTATTATACCTGCCCGGCCCTTTCATTCCTAGTATGTCCATTTTTCTCTAACCACTTTTTTTTTAAATCTTCGAATTCCTTATCTGGTTCCATTTTTACCATTATACAATAACTCCGTCGCTTATTACACAGGAGTAATATTCTATCAAATACTATGTGTACACAGAACGTACATTTTTTACATGCACTTTGAATTATTGTTCTATGTTTGTTCTTTCCAGAAGTAGTATATGTGCGGAATTTTTTTTTTTTCATTCATTTTTTTTTCACTTTTGCACTTTTTCGCTGCTTTTTTGTTCTTTCTTTTTTCGTTTTCTTTTTTCTTTTATTTCTTTTTTCTTATTTTCTTTTTTTTTTCTTTTTATTCATTCTTTAAAAGAATATCATTATTGGGCATACATTACATACATTTTTTAGTCACGATATTTAATCTTCTGTCATTCTGTTTTATGTACAACTTTTACACTTAGCACAAATTTCTCTTTGTAGGAGGAGGTGCCCCTTCTCATGTAAATTCGCCTTCAAATTAGTGTGAGTTGTTCACCGAAGGAAAAAAAAAATTTGATATGAAAAAAAAGAATTTTTTACAGAAAAAAAAAAAAAATTTTTTTACAGGGAAACTAGGAGAAAGTGGAACCTATTCTACCATTCTTTACTTTCCCGTTTTTTTTCCTCCTTCTCTTTCTTTTCTTTCTTCCTTTCTTTTTCCTTACCCCCTTTTTTTTTTTTCTTTTCTTTGTGTACTTTCTCCCTACCCCCTTTCTTGCTTGCTTGTGCACATTTTGAGATATACTCTCCTCTCTCCTTATGCTGCTGCTAATGAGCACTTCTTCTTTTTTCTTTATTTATCATTTTTCCTATTTTTATTTTGAATTAATTAATTTTGTGAACAAATGTTATTATGTAGGGGAGAAACATCATTCTGAAATAATTTTCCTTAAATATTTTGGTAAATTTGTTTCTATTAATACAAGTTGTTAAGAGGGAATACACGTACTAATACATTATATTAACCTGAAACGAATATTTTTCGCCACAGTGCAAATATTTTGCCCGTCGTTAAAAATTCTTATTCTATTCGTGAATAGAACACGTGCTGTCGGGGTATTTCTTCCATATTGTCATATATAAAAAAATGATTAAAAGAAAGCAATTTTTAAGGAAAAAGTTTATCAATACAAATCGTCATATATCCTCAGGTGTTTCATCTTTGTTCCACATTTGTTCTGTACTACTTCCAAATGTCAGGAAGAAGGAAAGGGAAGTGAACAACAATTCCTTCCTTGCGGAAGGAAGGGAACAACATTCTTTCTTCAGGAAGGAGAACATCCTTCCTAATGAGAAGGAAAAGAATATTTCCTTCCCTAATGGGAAGGGAGGGAAGGAATCCTCCCTTAGAAGGAATGTCGTTCCTTCCTTTCTTCCCTTAGGAAGGATGTTCTCCTTCCTGAAGAAAGAATGTTGTTCATTCTTCCTCAAGAAGGAGGAGGAATCCTTTTCCTTCCTTCCTTTCCTCCCTTGGGGGAAGGAAATTTACTATAACCACAAACCGTTAGAAGTAAGTAACTGCCTCCCCTCCACGCACACACCTCAAAATGTTCTACTTACCATGGAGAAACATATTGTTTGGATGGAATGTGCATTGCCCTGTCCCATTCAGGACAGGGCATAATGCATTTATTTATAAAACATGATGTCGTAATAATAAAAAATACATCAGTCTGCTATATGCGGTATAGTGTATATAAAGCAGCAGTAGCTGCAGCTGTATATAGAGCTGTTGTAGTACCTGCGCATATACACATCTCACTGTGTGGAGTGTACTAATTTATGTGTACACACTTTTTATTAAAAAACTGCTGTTCCATGTTTCCATGCTTCCACGGTTGTAACGTCAGTTTGGACAACCACACCATACAATGTCCGTTCCATAATGTGCGTGTTCCACAATGTGATGTGTAAGTTGTGTTCGTTCCATATGGGGGAGTGATGAATACTATGGAGGCGGCCGCGGGCGCAGCCGCGGCGAAGACACATATCAATTTGATACAATAATAAGTAACTTCCTTCCATTCGTAAAAATATGGAAATAATATGGAATATTTGCATGTATGACGATTATGTTGCTCAAATTCCTTTTTACAATATCCCTCCACTAAGCATCTTTTAACTTTTTTTTAACCCTCTTTAAAACTCAAAACCGGGAAGAAGAAAAAAAGAAAAGGAACACATGGGATGAATGAGTACATAAAAAATGTATAATATGGATTTTAAAGTAAAAAGGGGATGGGGTGGGGGAAAAAAGAAGGTCAGGGAAGAGCTTAGGTGCCATAATGTATATATGTTGTAGTGGGCCCCTTATGAGGTACTTATAGTAGAGGAGGAAAAGAAGAAAAAAATAAAAGGAATACCTTAATGCATAAAAAAACATAATCTACACTTAAAAAGAAGAGAGAGAAGGAACAGCTTAGGTAATACAATTTATATTTTATGTAAGGCAGTTATTTAAAGTGTACTCATCAGAAAGGAAAAGAATAAAAAAAAAGGAAGGGAATGGAATGGAAAGAAAATTATTATTATTGAATGATTATAGAAGAGAAGGGAAGAAGTGTACATGAAGGAGTGTTCTTACAAGAGCGCATATTGTACTTTTGTTCTAAGCATAATGCAATTCTCTCTGTTGAAAATTTCGCCTGTATCTTGCTCATAAAATAACGCCACTTCAATGAGAATAAATTGATATACACATTTAAAAAGGGGGGAAGAGTGTATTATGCATATGCATGAACTATACTATACTATATATGTGTGATCAATTTTTTAATGGGCAATCTCCCCTTCCTCCAAACAAAACAACAATAAAACATAAAATAAGCAATGTACCTACATATACACACATATATATGAAAATTCTTTTTATCCAAAGAGGGGAAGGGTGCATGCACATTATTATATATATATGTAGAAGCTAATACGTGTAAATAGAAATAATGCAATGTTCTCAATAATCACGCATAATCGAACCATATGAAGCATGCATAAAGAAGGAACGTGTATAAGAGAAAAAAAAAAAAAAAAAATTTTGATCCCTTTGCATCTTCCCCTTCCCCCAATTTTTATTCTTATATTCCAATATACTTATTCTTACATTTTCTTTTGCCCCCCAAATTACATATATGTGTACATAATCATAATGATCTTAATGTACACATATGTATGTACATTGTATTATTACCATTTAAAAATTGAAGTATATTATTAGGGAAAAAGTATAAAATTTTTATATACTTTATTCATTAGTTAAAAATTTCGCTATGAAAAGCAAGCAAAATCTTTGTATATGTATTCCATGCGAATATATGAAAAGAACATTTTAAACATCACTTTATTAGGTACGAAGGATATATAACTAAAACAATGGTAAGTGTAGTATATTTCATTTCCTCTATTAAAAAAATGCATATATAGTGATATGTGTACATATAATGATCGATGCATCACATAATAGGGAGTGCTGACATATATTCGCATATGTATTTCACTAATTATACACTTGTAGGGTAATAGTGCTATTAGTTTACCATCCAAACAGAGGTATGACGAGTTCAATGACAGGTCCTATGGGTGTAATCTCTATAGCTTAGACGGTGCAGTAGGGAAAAGTAGGTTGGAAGGTGCACTAACACAACATCGGAGTATTCGGAGTTATGTAGAGAAGATTGTGGATGCATGGTGCTATGTGTCAAAGATGAGTACAGGGAGCCCATACCATAAGGACCGCTGTTATTTCTTCTACTACTGGTTAGGAGAAATAGTACGCAACACAAGAGAAGGCACAACTAATTTTAAGAATATCATGGACACAATATATAATACACTGAGCACATGGGTCCCTAACGAACAGTGTAAGTATATGTACCCGGACACGGCGAAGCAGCATTTCAAGCATATGAAGCAAATGTTTGACTATTACTACGACTTCAGTGGTATATGTGCACTAATACAGCAGGATCAGTCAAAATATACTGATTACTCCGGTTATCTGAGGGAAGCTGCTGAAGCCTATAATAGTATGAATGCGTATTGTTTGAACCAGGGCTCGGATAAACAGTACTGTACGGAGAATGGAAGTACATTTAGTACAAAGGGGAGTCCCGAGGAGTTCGAGGAAAAATGCGAATCGGAACATGGGCTCAAACCTATATCCATGGCAGAAATAGTAGGAACACAGACCCTTAGTTCATTTTCAAAGTGGATATTTTAATAATATACATATATATATCTATATAATACATATATATATACATATATACGTATATGCATATATGTGTATATGCATATATTTATATATGTATATGTGCGTGGGACACATAAGAGTGTGTCCACATATATATATTCTATATATTTTTCTCCTTTAATTACACATTTTGTAGGGGAAGGCAGATCCAGATAAATTACCTTCAGAAAATGTATATGCCTTATTTAAGGAAGGCAACACGTGTACCACATGGACCACTCGGGGGCGAGGATGTAACCAGAGTGTAAAGGCGGCAGTGCAGGGAGGATTAAGGAGCTTCAATATGGAAGACGAGAACTTATCTGGTGAAATTGTGAGGAATCATTATCGTGCATGTAATGGGAAGAAGTTGGATGGCACCCCATCCTACTTTGAGCCTTGTCATTTCTTTTATTATTGGTTAGGGTACAGAATAAAAAATGAAGTCAAGGAACCTCATGAACTGAATACAGTCATGACTTCAATTTATGGCAATCTGACTAACACGAAATGTACGAATAGCTGTAGTAAATTATATCCTCAAATGGACAAAAACATATTTGACAAAAGAAAAGAAATATTTGATTATTCCTATAATTATAATATTTTATCAAAGGACCAGGGGGATAATAGATATTTATGTAGTGAAGATTGTAGCACATATTTAGACGGACTTAAGGGAGCATATTCGAGTGTACAAAGTAGTTGTAGTGAAACAACTGGGGGGGATACATTTTGTAATGAATTTAATAGGGAATATGAGAACTCTTTCCAAAATGGGGAACCTAAATTGCAATGCCAGACAACAGCAAAGAAACCTTCTGCTGGAGATGACTTCGACCTTGGCGACGCCGTGGTAGATGGTAAGTACTATATTGTGTTAGTGTTAGAATGAAGGTTGCGTTAGGGGTGGTAGGCAGATGGAAGGGTTCTTAAGTGGTAGAGTGGTAAGGTGGAAGGGAGGTTGTGTTAGGGGTGGAAAAAAGGTTGTTTGGGTGATTGGTGGAAGGAAGATTGTGTTATGTGGGTGGTAGGTGGGTTGTTAGGGTGGTGATAGGTGAAAGGTAGTTTGTTAGGTGGTTGGTGGAAGGAATGTTTAAGGGGAGAGGAAGGGTCTAAGGAAGGGGTTAGAGGGAAGGGTCTAAGGAAGGAGGTCTAAGGAAGGAAGGGGGTCTAAGGAGGAAGGAAGGAGTTTAAGGAGGAAGGAGGGTTCTAAGGTTGTTAGAAGGAATGTTGTTGTGTGGGTTGTTAGGGGTGGTTGGTTGAAGGAAGGTTGTTAGATATGGTAGCGTGGTAGGATGCTTGTTGGTGTTGGTAGGTGGAAGGTTGCTAGGGGTGAATGAAGTATGTTCCCCCTTGGGGAGGAGTACACCCGAAAGGTTTATAAAAAAAAAAAAAAAAAAATAGATTACATTGAAATTAACTTTCGTATTTTTTTTTCTCCTTAGGTGGAAATGACGACCCACCACCACCACCAAAACCCAAACCAAATCCCAATCCAAATCAAGCCGGCAGTAGTGGTTCTTTTTCCGATGCCGATTTAGCAGATGGTGTCTCTGGTGGAGAAGGAAAGGGTGGTAGTGACGGTGGTGGTAGTCATAGGAAAGAAGGGGAAGAAGATAGCAGTAACGTCACTATTGCAGTTCCTTCTGCATTAGCTGCAGTAGGATTACCGACAATTGCTGCTCTCCTTTTTTACAAGTATAAACCTTTCTTCTTGAGGAAACACAACCACTCTGGAAATGGAAGAAGGAGAAGATCCCGTAGGAGAGAATTTAATGAATTTGATGATGACGACACCTCAACAATAGAATATTCGACAACAAATTCGAATTCCGATTTAACAACAGCAACGGATCCTTCAGAATATTCTGTTCCTTATATCAGATAAGTTCCACTTCTTCCACCTCACTCTATCTTTTTATTAAGGAATGAGGAAGGAAAAAGAAAAAAAAAAAAAAAAAAAGAGGAATACCACGGTTCGAGCACATTCCAACACACGCAAAAAAAAAAAAAATAAAATAAAAACATTCCATTCCTTCCACTCTAATACCTTTCTAACAACATGCAACATGCGAAAAATCCGACCCCCTATTTTTTTTTTTTTTTTTTTTTTTTTTTTGCTAACTGATTTATATTCACCACTGTTGTATATGAATACTAAACCTAAAGGAACAACGAAACAAGAACACCAAGAAAAAAAAAAAATACAGAAAAAAATTTTTTTTTTTTGAGCGCATATACATGCAAACACATACACATATATAACGCAACATTGTACACCTATAAAAACAAAAATTTTCACCCTCCTATTCCTTTCCAACACTTGCAACATGCAAAAAAAAAGAAGGGGGGCGGACTCACTTCTCTTCTCTTAACACCTTTTGTTCACCTCTCCACTCAAAAGAAAAAACAATAAAAGGAGCAAAATTTCTGCGCGCAAGCATATGCACATATACATAATTCTAAGGGTTCAAATATATAATTAGCTCCTATGACACCGTCAGAAAAGTGCGTTGTCGAGAAGTGCATACCACATCATTTTTCATAGAGAGGAAGGGAGGGAAGAATGTTGATCATTTGAACTTAATTTTAGACCATTATAAAGTGTAATAAATTTAATTTTTTTAAATAGTGATTATTTTTTTTTCTACATATGTATAATTATTTTTGTACGTTGTAATAATAAATTCTAATTAAAGAAATATATGTATCACACACCCATAAAGGAAGAAATAACATTCAATCAAATGCGTACACAAACGAAATAATACGCATTTCACATTAAAGAGAAAAAAAAAAAAAAAGAATAAATAATTATATCATTCTGAAATAAACATAAAAGGAAGAAAAAAATATATTGCCCTTCTAAACATTTTTTACTCTAAAAAAAAAACGAAGCAAAATGATGTTCTCCGCAAAATTCCTCCTATTCATCTTGATACTTTCCTGTTGGACACAATATCCACGCCACGTAAGAAAATAAGAACAACTCTTACACACACCTATGTAAAAAAAAAAAAAATATATATGTATTTGTAACACACACACACACACACGCATACACACTCTTATGATTATGAATGAATATTTTTTTTTTTACACTTCTATAATAAGAATAGAAGGGGGAATTTCACCCCTAACATAACCTTCCTTTCAACATCGCTAACAACCTTCCTTTCTACCCCTAACAACCCACCTACCACCAACTACCTAACAACCCACCTACCACCAACTACCTAACAACCCACCTACCACCAACCACTTAACAACCCACCTACCACCAACCACTTAACAACCCACCTACCACCAACCACCTAACAACCGACCTACCACCAAACACCTAACAACCCACCTATTACCAACCACCCCTAACACAACCCACCTACCACAAACCACATAACAACCCATCTACCACCACCCTAACAACCCACCTACCACCAACCACTTAACAACCCACCTACCACCAACCACTTAACAACCCACCTACCACCAACCACCTAACAACCGACCTACCACCAAACACCTAACAACCCACCTATTACCAACCACCCCTAACACAACCCACCTACCACAAACCACATAACAACCCATCTACCACCACCCTAACAACCCACCTACCACCAACCACTTAACAACCCACCTACCACCAACCACTTAACAACCCACCTACCACCAAACACCTAACAACCCACCTATTACCAACCACCCCTAACACAACCCACCTACCACAAACCACATAACAACCCATCTACCACCACCCTAACAACCCACCTACAATCACCCTAACAACCTTCCTTCCACCTGCCATCACCCTAACAACCCTTCCTTTCCTTACCCCCTTTTTTTTAGGTGACTGCCATAAGCACATCATCAAAGAAAGGAAGTAATAATAGTAGGAACAGGCAATTTCACAGCGTAGATGGAAGTTTTAGCACATTATTAACACGTCAAACTGATGTACCAACATCGGAAGAGGGGGATGATTTTGTTTCTAGTCTAAGTTCAAGTTCGCTTGAAGATGTCACATTAAGAGAAGGAATGAAAAAATTAAAATCCACCAACAGCAGCAACAATAATAATCTGTCAGGAGGGACACGACGCGGGAGGAGGAATGGAATAACAAAAAATAAAGGAATAGGAACGAAATTAAAGGAGTGTTGTAAAAAATTGACACATTATAAGGCGAACAATAAATATAAAGTGCTGCTAACCCTCGTATTAGCAACTTCAGTTGCTTATCCATTAGTTGTATCTTATGTATACCCAATTGGCATTTTTTTCATTATGGGTAATGGTAGTCAGTATGACTTAGGTCAAATTATGCTACTCGTGGGCATCCTCACCATTTCTGCAATCTTAGGGTTCATTTATTTTGGCATACTAATCTGGTTCTATCGTTCAAAAGCATGGATTCGTTGTATTGAAAAAAACATCAACCTACAAAACTGCACTAAATAGCAACAAACAATACAAAAATTGTTCATTAAATAGACAACAATACAAATACCAACATAGGAAGGTGTGTTAGGGTCGGAACAGTTAGAGGGGTAGTTAGGAGGAGGGGGAGTGTGCATAGTTTTGTTCCACTTATTCTATTTCCCCCCCATTTTAAAAGGGAGGGCACTTTTCATGCTAAGCACTCTCATATTAAGTATTTATGCTAAGCACATTTCATGCTTAGCATGGAAAGTGTAAATTTGTGAAAAGTGTAATTCATGAAAAATGCATTAATGTGAAAAATTGAAATTATACATTATAAAATAATTAAAATTTTTTATATTTGTTTCCTTCATTTGCATAAATTAACATAATAGTGAACACATTTGCATGTTATTCATAATTAATGTTGGTAACTAACACACACAATGTACAAACACTATACACACACAATGTGCACACACTGTATATATAAATTTCATAAATTGTAAATTACTATAGTTTAATAAAAAAGGAAACATTATATACGATGATAACATATATTGGTTCTTTCTCCTCGCTGACGTTGTCTCTGCTGTTGTGGTTGCGTATTCCTTCTATTATTATTTGTTCTTCCTCTTCCCCTGAGAGGTTCATTATGTAGGGTAGAATTGTCTGTTGTTGAGAGATTTGATATTGAACCCAGCGTTGTGGAATATTCCGTGGAACTGTCGTCTGTTAATGGGTCAAAGTTGCGTTCAATTGTTCTTATTTTTCTGTTGGTTCTACTCCTATTGTTGTTCCTTCTTACAAATTGGTTACCAAACCAAGGAGGTAAAAGGTTATACTAAAAAAAAAAAAAGGGGGATGTGAAAATGTATATCTATATATAAAACATATATATATATATATGTCGTCATATATATGTTTGTATGTATATGTAGGTATATATATAGGTATATGTGTGTTGTATGTGTACACACATATATTAGTTATATTATGTTCTTATATTTTGGTAAATTGTAACGGTAATTATGTAATTGTGTAATAGTTATTATTTACTTTATATAAAAGGAAAGTAACGAAGGTGCCAATTCCTATGGTGCTGGCAATTGTGGAGGAGATGGTAAGAATGGTGTTGTTGTTAGTAAAGGTGCCCGTTTCAGGTGCAAACGTAATTTCATCTTCAGGTATAACAGTTATATCGCACCCTTTCCTTAATAGTTTGTCATATTTTTCTTCTTTGCAGATTTTTTCGAAGTCATCACAATATTTTTTGCCATTTCTCTTATTAGGGGCACATTCTTTTTCTAGAGCTTCGTAAGTTCCAAGAATTTCGTCCAGGTACTCATCAACTCCATTATCACAAGACTTGTCATGAGTACTTAATTGACTTTGTATAGTTTCATAGTTCTTGGTGTAGTCAAAAACCTTCTTCATTCGGTTGAAATTCTTTTCCTCAATATTACGGTATATATTCATACAGTTGAAATCACTTGCACATTCCCCTACTTTCTGGTAAATCTGTTCTATAACTTTGGGAAATAACTCAGAGTTCCCCGTGTCCGATACTTTATCCCCTATCCTATAATAGAGGCACTTGCAGTCATCACTCCCTGGGTCCTTTCTTCCCTTTCTCTTTACTATGTAACACAGTGTCTTTTCAATATCCCTTGCTCTGTTGTCCCCCTTTCCCGTTCCTTCCAGAGCTTCCCTTATTTTTGATTCAAAATTCTGCGCACATGAATTACCATCCTTACTCATTTCCTCATACTTCTGCTTGGAAGGTAATAATTTCTCCAACTATAAATATAGTGGGAAAAATATATGTATTCTCATATAATCCTATAATTCCCTCCTGTATTAGACATAAATAATTGTGCGCATGTACAACGTTCATATATGTTCATTTTGAATGGGGACGTTGTTGTTTCATTTTTCCTCCCCCTTAGGAAGGGTACTTCCTTTCCTTCCATCCTCCATAGACCCTCCTTTCCTTCCTTCCTCCTTAGATCCCCTTTCTTCCCACCTTTTCCTTCCCACTTCTTCCTTCCTTCTTCTTAGATGCTCCTTTCCTTCCTTCTCCTTAGACGCTCCTTTCCTTTCCTCCTTAGACCCATTCTTCCTCCTTAGACCCATTTCCTTCCTTAGACGCCTTCCATTCCTTCCTTAGACCTCCTTCCTTAGACCTCCTTCCTTAGACCTCCTTCCTTAGACCTTTCTCTCCCCTTAAACATTCCTTCCACCAACCACCCACCTAACAACCCACCTAACAACGTTCCTTCCACCAACCACCCACCTAACAACCATCCTTCCACCAACCACCTAACAACCCACCTACCACCAACCACCTAACAACCCACCTACCACCAACCACCTAACAACCCACCTACCACCAACCACCTAACAACCCACCTACCACCTACCACACTAACAAACCACCCTATCACCAACCAAACAACACACCTAACAACGTTCCTTCCACCAACCACCCTAACAACCTTCCTTCTTACTACAGTTTAAACACAACTACAGTCCACTTCTTAGCCACAAATTTTCCGACATATGCCCCGTTTTTTTTATTACTCCAAAATGGTTTCTATTTTATAGTTCGCTAACGTTCTCTTTTTATCTATATATATGATAAATTAAAGCCAAGATAACATATTGGTGTAAATTTTTTTCACAAAATATTTTTATACATTAGTCCTTAAGTATTTATTTGTATTTGTAATCCTAATGTTATGCAAATTTAAAGTTGCAGTATTATCGCCCCTTTTTTTTTTTTAACTTTGCATTGCGCACATTTGTTTTTATTTGTCCTAAACATATCTACTTTGATAGTAGTAAAACATACCTACTTTAATAGTAGTAAAACATACCTACTTTAATAGTAGTAAAACATACCTACTTTAATAGTAGTAAAACATACCTACTTTGATAGTAGTAAAGCATTTCAACCTGGTCAAAACTCGAATGCCTTATTCTGTTCATTCATATTATTCTAAAGAAAAATTCTTCCTAATTTGTCATTTTCATCTTACATCATTTTCCATGTAAAAAATTTCAAAAGGTTCCAATAAATAAAAGACTAAAACTTCCCTCACGGTGAAATACAATTCCCCTTTACTTGAATAATGATATAAGTTGGCACCATATTTTTTCCCTACACACACAGTAATTACTACAAACCCTCGTAAAATGAAGAAGAGGTCACACACATATATATGCGTATATTGTTATGTACTCAAATGTACGACTACACTCGGTCAAAGTAAAACATGCTCACGGTTTAATAAAAAAAAAAAGAACCTTCTATGCTTTTAAAAACTGTTCCTTTTATTTAAAATTATTCAAACGTTGAATATGTGGCCGGCCCCCCTCAAAATTTTTTCCTGCAAACAATTTCTAACTTTAAATAGTAGAGAAGGCACGAAATAATAAGTGTCGCAAGATATACCCCCCCCAAGGGGGGCTATATTCCCTTCCCCTTTCACGTTCCACATTCAATAGTATGTTGAACAATTCCTGGAAACCTCCCTCAACAATGTGCTTGCTCCCCTGTTCTATTTTACAACAAATATATTATTCTTTTTTCTACATATAGAGCAAAAAAAAAAAAATTCTCCCGCCCCCGTCTCTTTGACAAATAAATTTTATGAAAAGAACTATTCAAAAAAAATCCAAAATAGAATGACGTACACATTCTACTTCTCCAACTTCAGTTTTACAATTAATCAAAGAGCATAAGAAAAAGATATTTTTTGAATTAAAAAATATCCGCTCCGCATATATATGTTTACGGTACACGTAAAGCAATACAGATTATAATATGGTATACAGGGACAATTATCTCTTGGGAAAGAATATTTTTTCCATTTTTGGATATTTACCGCGATGGTAATATCAAGAATGAGGTAAAAATCCTCCTCCTTTATTAGTTTTATGCTTCCCTTGTTTTTTTTTTTCTGTCGCCGTGAATTACAAAAAATATGATGCCAGTTGAAATATTTATACAGAGTAATATGCACTTTTACTCTGGGAAGAAAAGGAGAAAATATGACAATTTAATTGATATATGTTGGAAATATTTTTATAATTATTACGCTTGATTAACTGCTTAAATTTTTTTCTTTATTCATTCCATAAATATACATAAAATACCGCCGTTCTCAAAAGTTGTGTACATATTTTTACAAATACCTAACAACACTCCGGGTAAAATTTGCTCGTTGCAGTTACCATATATCACTTTTACTTACATCAAAATTCTCTTCCTTTTATATCGCTTCATTTGGACTTACAACAATATATTAATAAAAATGGGAATATGCTACTGATCAAATAATTGTTTCATTTGAGTTTAACATCGACTAACTTATGCCAGTTCTCGTTCAAGCGTGATAAATAATTTCATGTCAATTTTTTTTTTTTTTAGTAATATCCGTTATGGATATTGTTTAGAGGTTCTATTCTTCATTTTTCCCTTTTAATATTCTTCAAATCCATAATCCTAAATTAGTATTGCTATCATAAATTAATATTTGCTATCACAAATTAACATTGCTATCTTAAATTAATATTTGCTATCATAAATTAATATTTGCTATCATAAATTAATATTTGCTATCATAAATTAATATTTGCTATCATAAATTAATATTTGCTATCATAAATTAATATTTGCTATCATAAATTAATATTTGCTATCATAAATTAATATTTGCTATCATAAATTAATATTTGCTATCATAAATTAATATTTGCTACTATAAATTAATATTTGCTATCATAAATTAATATTGGTGAATATTCAAATAACACGTGATTGTTATGAAAAAAATGGATAATGAAGAATGAAAACCATAATGAAAGAAATATTAAAGCAATAGACAAGGCAAAATGGGACAAATCAGATGAAAACCGTACTGTTCAATTTGCCACAGTGCGCATAATACAATGGACAAGTCAAATCAAAGTTCATACATTTCTTTTTATTTTGAAAATTATCATATTAGCTTTTTTCCTTCACATATTGAAAAATTCCAGCCATGTAAGTTTTATAAATTGCAGTGTACAAAATTTTTCTTATCGAACTGCCACCCATCCTTCTCTATATATATTCCATACATATATATATGTAACATATGTATACACACCTATATACATGTATATGTGCAAATTTTAATTAGCATTTATTACATGTAGCACACAGAGAATACCACTTCTTTCATTCTTTTTTTCTTTTTTTCCGTTCCTTTTTTTCTGCTCCTATTTTCACACATGTCTTGCAACCCTTACAGAGTTCTTCGTTTACGTCAGGCAATAACTTGGACAATGCAAGGCACAACGTACGCTTCAAAACCTTAAGATTGTTGAACGAAAATGGCTGTACCAATTATTCCACTATTAACTATAAATCAGTATTATTAATAACTAAAGAGAACAGTGGAAAATCACACTATTCGGGACAAAAAACAGAAACGACCAAGTCAAGCATTATTAGTTATAAAGACTTAGACGATGAAATGAGTGAGGTTGATTTATCTGATGAAGGAGTACTGCTGGAGGAAATGAATAAAATTATATTACAAGAGAGGCTCATGAGGGAGAAATTTTCAAAGACAAGGAGGAATTCTCCTTCAAATGAATATTTCACCCTTTATTTCAATGATGAGAATTGCATACATCGAATCATGGACTTGTCGAGAAAATCAAGCTTATATAGTAGCAAACTTTTGCGACTGAAATATCGTGTTCTTAGACATATCAAAAGATTCATAAACAGAATGAAAATATTCTTCATTATGGAATATAAATACAATTGTAAAAAGACTAATCACTGTAGTATATATAACGTACCCTTCTTCATATAACAGCGCGCATATATTTCATCCGACGCATAACATAAAATAAATGTATACTGCACCTATAAGAATGTACATTCCTTTATATCCTACAATCCTTATATATATTTCATACTATACCACATATATATATAGGAATATATATGTGGTGAAGGTGCTCTATTCCCGTAACAGAAGGGTAAATCATATATGCATTGATTGCATATTACCTCTGTGGTTCATCGGAAAATGAATAGAACAATGAATTAAATTAGGGAAAAGGGGAACTCCACCATGAGCAGTAACAAAAATATACACATACGGGAAATGTATTTTATGATTCACCCCATATGAGCACCCTTCTATCAACACTTAACATGTTAGAATACATAAATCTTTGGAGCCTATGGGACACAATTTGCGCCTACATGTATGCACCCTTTTCCTTAATATATTCGTGTATCCCCTTCTCGTGTACGCATTTTATATCATTAGACTCGCCTATACTTTTTAATAATTCATTCAAAGAGTGGAGAAAACATTCAAAATGAAGGGGTGGGCCAACCACCACTAAAACAAAGAAAGGGTGAACCACGTAAACCAAGAATAACCTCCTAACCCAGGGGTGAATCACCTAAACCAAGGGTCAACCTCTTAACCTAGGGGTGGAACCACCTCTAAACAGAAAGGGTGAACCCTAAAAAACAAATTAGAAAATTCGCCAGAAAAAATTCCTCAAAAAAATTCACTAGGGAATAGAATAGAAAAATTCCGCGTCCTCCTAAAAGTGAAGATTAGAGTAGAACTTCCTCACAAAAATTTTTCGCCAAAAAAATAGACTAAAAAAAGGTCCTCCAAAAAAATTCTTCCTTTCAGAAAAAATTCTCCCCCGAAAAAAATTGTCCTTAACAAAATTGTCGTCCAGAAAAAATTCTCCCCAAAAAATAGTTTTAAAAAAGTAGGATTAAAAAGTTTGTTCCTTCAAAAAAGGTCCTTCCCCCCAAAGAAAAAAAAATTATCCCCCAAAAAAAGTTGATCTTAAAAAAATGTCCCTCCCTCCAAAGGAAAAAAAAAAAATGTACTTCTCCCCAAAGAAAAAAAAAGTCCTCCCAAAAAAATTGACTAAAAAAAATTCTTACCCCAAAGAGTAGATTTAAAAAAATTCCCCCCAAAAAAAATTTCCTCCAAGAAAAATTCCTCGAGAAAAATTATGTAAAAAATTCCCTTAAAAAAAATAGGTTTATATGGAACATATGGTGTAGGTGCTTTAGGGGAAATTTCCATAGGGGAATTAGATTAAAAAATCTCCTTCCCCAAGAAATTTTCCGCGTTCCCTGCCCCAGAAATGGGAAATTAGAAAAAATTTCCCCCCCAAAAAAAATTCAACAAAAAAATTCAACAAAAAAAAATTGATTGAAAAGTTTTTTTTGAAAAAAATTCTTTAGGGGAAATTTTTTTCAAAAAGAAAAGAAATAATAAAATTTCCCACAAAAAAAAGTATATTGAACAGTTTTTTAGGGGAGCTCCTTCAAAAAAATTATCCTGAAATTTTTTTCTAAGGAATGTATTGAAAAATTTTCCTTAAGGAATCGATTAAAATTTTAGTTTGGAAAATTATTCCTAAAATCCCCTAAAAAAATATGTTCAAGAATTTTTTTGAAGAATACACTGAAAACTTTCCCCTACGAAGTATAGATTCACAAAAGAAGTAGGGTCTCAAAATGTAAATTCAGGAAAAAGAAGCCCCAACTCGCAACTGAAGAAATGGACCAACGCACAACTGGAAGAATGTGGACCCCAACGAGAATATGAGGAACATTTGCCCAAATAATCGACATACAGTTTGCCCTGAATTTTCACTATAATCTTCGTACCATAGAATCAGAATGTATTCCTTTAGAATAATAATATATCCACTCCTCCTTCTATTATTACAATGTACTGCTGTTGTGGTGGCGCAGGGCGGGAAAAATGGCTGCTGTAATAATGGGAGCACGGTCTCAACCAACAGCGGAAAGAATTTCCTAAGTTCCCTTTGGGAGAAATATAGATGCTTGTTTTGTACAATATGTGATGTAATTAGTTCAGGGAGTGCCAGCGCTTGCGCTGACAGCTTAGCCGTCACCATTCTCCTGTCCATTGTTTCCTTTTTTTGGGGTCTCATCCAATATTTTCTTAGAGAGGTACAATATAAAAACAAAAACACATATTTTATATTTTAACATTCTACATTCCATGACATATATATATAAACCATATTCTACATGCATAACATAGAATGTGGAATATATATTCCATATATACACATATACATATATATGTATATGTGTGCTGCATATGTATATATGTGTACACACATTCCAACTTCCCCCTCTTCTTTTTTTAGTGGTGTTGTTGTTGTCGAAGAAGAAGAAGAGCAAGGGCAAGGCAGACTATATGCAACACAAACCAGAATCTATCTATTATAGGACCTGGAGGGACGAAGTGCCATATAGTGTGCGAAGGACAACCGTCTCATCAACCACAGAAAGGACAGGATCAACAAACACCATCACCACCTGAAGAATCAAACAAAAATGAGCACGAAAAGGAAGAAACTAAAAAGAGAGGGAATCGTTCATTAGAAAAAACAGGTTCTACGGGGGGCGACGGAGACAACGACACTCTTCGTGTAGGGTACAATAAAACGTGAATTTAATGAACGAAAAAAAAAATAACTGCCATATTATACATCAATTAGAATATAAGCTCTTATAGGAAAAGGAAAAAATGTCTCCCTTTTCCTGAACTCCTCCTATATATTATTCCTTCCTTTTTTTTTTTTTTTTGCATTTGTTGGAATGTGCTCGAAGCGTGGTATATTTTTTTTTTTTTTTCCTTCCTTTTTTTTTTTATTTTAAAAATTATCCATTCATTTAAAAAGAGAGGAAGGAAGGAAAGGAACTTATCTAATATATGGAACGGAATATTCTGTTCCAGCTTCTGTTATGTTGGTTCTTGAATATTCGGACGAATTTATTGTTGTTGAGATGTCGTCGTCGTGGTTTGAGAATCTGTTCAATTCTCTCCTAAGGGATCTTTTACTTCTGCTTCCGCTCATTCCTCCCGCAGAGTGGTTATTCTTGTTAAAGAAGAAGAGGTGTGATTTATACTTGTAAAAAAAGTATGCCAAGGCAGGTAATCCTACTGAAGCTAATGCACCTGACACAGCACCAGGGACGATGCTGTTAGCATCTGCTTCTTCCCCTTCTTTTCTGTGACTACCACCACCATCACTCCCTCCTTTTCCTTCTCCACCAGAGACACCATCTGCTAAATCGGCATCGGAAAAAGAACCGCTGCTGCCGTCTTGATTTGGGTTGGGATTTGGTTTGGGCTTGGGGGGGCATGTTAATTTCGATAGCCCACTGTTACAGTACGCTCCCTTCACTCCATTAAACCAGTTACAATATTGATCACTGGAATTTGTGTTCCTTGTCGTGCAATCCTGTTCTACAGCCCTACATGCTTCAAGAACTTTCTGCTTGTAACTTTCACATTTATTACCACCCAGGGCCTTACTACTCTGGAACGTTGTGTGTGCATCCTGATGATCATACCAGAAACCGAATACGGTTGTCCTATCCTTGAGAATTTTCTTATCAGTATTACTGTTGAGGTACATGTTACTACACATGAGCTTACATTCTTCACCATGGAACATTCCTTTTAGTACATCGTAAATTTGACTCATAATACCTGAAAATGAACCAGCACCCTTAACATGCTCAAACAACATTTGTCCTAACCATAGGTAAAAAAAATTAAAGCGCTCCTCATACAAGGGAACATGGGTTGGTAGCTTCTTAATTATATAGCACCACCGAAATATAATTTCTTCAGCTTCCATACCCTCCCATGTCAGCCCTACCAGTGTTTTTTCCATTTCCCCCCTTACACTTTCCATGGTATTCTGATCACAATGTGGACTTCCCCAACTACCATTCCTGAATCTATTATAGAAATAATAATGTGAGGGGAATTGACTTAATTCCTGGCTCTATAAATTTAATTAATAGAATATATGAAAATATATTGGAATATATTTACATGCCACTTTACCATATTAAACACAGAGCATTGTATATGTAACATGGATACCAATGTTGCAAATAAGAATTAACCGATAACCCTATTCCCTCCATAGCTTATGTGCATATACTTTATATACAATGAACTTATGTTAAAATGTCCTCTTCACATATCCGTGAAAAATATATATGTTAGCACTCCGCATACTCCAAGACAATCTTATAGGAGTACATGCTAACTTCTTCCTTCCCGAATAATACATAATCACCAATTTCCAAGGTAACAATAAACAATCATTCATTGCGCAATTATATATTGAATCAGAAGCATTATACGTATATGTACCCAAAAGTTCATTATATATATACAATAAAAAAACAAGAAATGTAGAATGAAGGAATATAAATGAATTTGCTAGAACATCAAAATAACAAAATAGGAAAAATAGAAGAAAAAACACGGAAAGAAGAGAAAAACAAAACAAACCCTTCGCCCCCCCCCACTACTTCTTCGCTCTCATCATTCCTTCCTTCTCATTCACTTCACTTCCTTCTCATTCACTTCACTTCCTTCTCATTCACTTCACTTCCTTCTCATTCACTTCACTTCCTTCTCATTCACTTCACTTCCTTCTCATTCACTTCACTTCCTTCTCATTCACTTCACTTCCTTCTCATTCACTTCACTTCCTTCTCATTCACTTCACTTCCTTCTCATTCACTTCACTTCCTTCTCATTCACTTCACTTCCTTCTCATTCAATGTACATCCTTCCATTCATTTACTTTATGGAAATGTTGTTTAATTATTTCTAGTACTGCACATAATCATTTATACGCTCCCCTTTATTATATAAAAAAGGAAGGAACTTCCACTTTCTAAGTAAAAAATTTTACCCATGCTCTATTAATTTTTTTTTTCCTTCTTTCCTTCTTTTTTCCTTTCTTAGAATATAATGTTTTTCCTCCCTGCCACAGGAGGAAGTATTTTAAACTTATTTCATTAGACTTTCAAAATCATTCCACACCTAACGAAAACTTTTACTAAGAACTTATTGTGCGCTGCACTTATATCTACTCTATATTTTGAGCATTTGGAATTTACAACCATTCCCCCCCAGACATACATACTTATATGTGCTAAAATGAACTATTATTTTTTTTTTTTTTTTTTTTTTTTTTGATCCTCTTCCATAGAATTAAGAGGTTTCAGGGAGGATTCAAAGAACGGTTCAAAAGTTCCTTACGGGAGTAAAAGATGTCCCCCTAAGGGGGGTTGAAGTGGGGGTTGTTTTCAGCGTTTCTTCTTCCACTCCCCCTCTTTTCTTTTATGTGAACATTCTATTAGTGTACATACATATATGTAGGGGTACATATACATGTATGTGTATCATCATCATCATTGTCATTCGTACTATTGCTGTTCATTGCCATGTATGGTTATGAGTGAAAAATAGAATAGATACACTTTACAGAACCGTATTTATATACTCAACCTCTCTCTATATAAAGCACAATTATTGCTGCTAAACAGTGAAGAAAATATATATAAAGGAAAGAAGGAGAACGAATTCAATAATTGAACATTATTACCGATCTACATCAACTGTAATACGAAGCTGTAATAATTATTCTTATCCTATATACACAATAATTGCAACATCGCCATATATTATGCATGACTCCATATTATGAGTGACCATATGCCACGCATGACTGTATAAAGGGAATAATGCATTCTAGAGTATTTCATTCTCGAGAATGTTTCATTAAAGGGGAAAAGGAGAAGGGAACCAAGGAATTGTTTACCACAGAACATATATAATATAACTTACTATGTCACTCATTCTTTAAGTAGAAGAAATAAAATACGTGAATGGAAACACACACAAAAAAAAAAAATATATTGTCTATATATATGTTACTAATATATAAAGGTGGTTTTGTGGTAATAATGGTGTGGTGGTGTATTATTATTAGAGTGTTCTGGTGTTAGGGGTGGTAGGTAGAAGGAAAGTTGTTCGAGTTGTGCTTGTTGGTAGGTGGGTTGTTAGGTGGGTAAAAGGAAGATTGTTAGGGTGTTTTATGATGGAGGTGTTAGCGTAAATACATTATATACAAGGAAAGCAACAAGTGTTGGTAGTCCGACTAATGCGCTGAGTACAGAAGAAACAATGGCTGGGGTGGCGGTATTTGAGTCAGACTCAATACCAAGTTGTGCCACAAGCCTGTCCTCGAGTTCCTGCTGCTTCTGGGATGCCTGATCTGAATGAGAATATCTATCACCCTTTCCATCTATTGAGATTCCTCTCTCACCTGATGGACCATGCTCTAACTGTTTGTGACCTGAAGGAGAAGAATGCCCCTCCCCTGGACCTCAAGTAATTTTTGTATCAATGATAGATTGACATGTCAAACTTAGCTGTCCCTCCTTAGTATGCTGATCATACAACTCTTTAAATTTATTACAGTATTTATCCTTAATCCCACTTTTACAATTTGCTCTCACCATACCATAAGTTGAATTAATGTCCTCTAAGTGCTTTTTATATTCCACCTCACACTCAGACCCATCACTCTTCAGCAATCTCTGTATATTACCATAGTTTTGGAAAAAATCAAATAATTTTTTCCTTAGGTCAAAGAAGGTCTTGTCGACGTCATGACATATAATATCACACTTCTTCCCGGAGGTCAAGTTTTTCAGTTCTGTACAGATGGTCTTCATAATACTCTTAAATATAGTGTTGCTCAATGTTTTGGGTAATATACCCCCTACCCAATAATATAAAAAATTGCACCATTTACAAAAGTCAACATCTTTCCTATGTACCTTGTTGTCCACGCGACACCACGCATCCTGGATCTTGTCCTTCTCATTATCAACTTCCCGATGTCTGTTCAGTTCGTTCTGTATTCTCTCAACATAGTGATGAGTATTCAAACTGAAGGCTGCCCCCTCAATGATCCCTTATTTGCTCTCCTTTGTTTTGGTAAAATACCTATTGTAGAAAATATAGAGGTATACTAATATGAGAAGGAAATAAATCGTGCCATCATTTAAAAGTAGAACAGTGAATTAATATATGATAGTATAAACAAAATGCAGTATACATACTACAAAAAGTATTCTGACATTCATTTATGGACTACAGTACGTCATAGCATAGCAATAATTCTGTACATACTCATTTAAAGCAGTTATGTTCTCCCTCATTTTTCAGATTTCTCTTGTTGGAGCGCCTGCCTCTGTGGAACTTTACACTTTAGTATTTTATTAGACAAAATTTCTCCTTCCTTGGAGTACCAGAATCTCAATAATGCGAAAAGGGATACTAGTCCGATGATCACGCAAACTATGGATTCAGTTAAGAATGAGTAGTGCATGCTATACGGACTAATACTAAGAATAATGGAACGTATAATGCTTGGAACCCATGCATAAAGAAGGATCATAACTAATACAAGGGGTATCCACTCATAAGTTCTAATCTCACCACAGAATAATCTGTAAAAAAAATCTCTACGCCATTTCCTTATTCTCTTACACTGTAGTATATTTTTTGTGTGTCCTGATTTCTCCAATTCATTTTTAGAATTTGACTCTTTAGGGAGCTCTTTAATGGGATCCTTATTTGATTGGTCCGTTTTATTCTTCGTGTTAAGTGTATTCTGTTTATGCTGTTCCGTGTGAGCTTCCCGTGCTGGTAATGTTTTTACACCTCCACCAAAGGTCCCTTTCTTCTGAGTTTCGACACTGGCATTTTTTGATGATGTGCTCAAAGCACTCACCTAAGTAAAAAAAGAAAAAGAAGGAAGGGGTAAGGAACAAGTGTGTTCATAATTCATGTGGTGTATATAAATACAACGTGGAAAGAAGAAAAGAAGGGGGCAGGAAGGGGCGAAGGGGAAGTTCCCCTTCCACACCCTTCCCCCAATTCCTCGTTCCTCCTTCTTTCAACTCTTCCCCTTCATTTTTCTTCCCTTCACTCAGCAAAAATAGAAGGAAAAAGGAATTTTTTTCCCTTTCTCTTTCTAATTTTAGTGCAAAAATGGAGTGAAAAAATATTCATTCATAATCATAATGAACCTGTATGCGTGTGTGCCAAATGTGTGTATGTCACGAATATATATATATATTTTTTATAGGTGTGTAGCAATTTAGTATCTTACGCAGTTGTGATGGATAGGGTTATATTGTGCCCAACAGAAAAGTATTAAGATGAATAGGAGGTATTTTGCGGAGAACATCATTGTGCTGATTTTTTTATTCTTATTTTATTTATTTTATTCCTTCAAAATGAGGGAAGTTTAGAAAGTAAAACTGTGCATTTTTTTTTCTTTTATTTATGGGAAAAATTCTTTTTTCCAAACATTCCAAATAACTTTCTTTCCTTGTTTTTTATGGCTGTTTCGCTGTTCTTTCTTTATATATATAGAGATGTATACGTGTTGTAGGATTACTTCCTTCTTTATTATTAGTGCGATATGCGCTCATGAAGCTTCCCTGTGGGGGCATATGCGATTTGTTATTCCACTTATGCGTGTGGGCAATATAATTTAAATAAAAATTTAGTTCAAAACAATAATAATATCTGAGAACTATAATGAAATAAAATAGAGACACGATTAATTCCAGTATATATTATTCATGAACTTACTAGAGCGCTAAATATTCTTAGGAAAAATTAATATATACTCTCCACCAGCATCATACTTCTTGCGATGTAATAAATGTGAATTACATGTTTCAAATCTTAAATATATATATATGCATGCGCCCAAAATTTTCTTCTCTGAATTAGATAGAATAGGGAAAAAATTAATGAGAGAAAAAAACGCTAAAATCCTTCGCATACTGGATCCAGAATTTATGGTTCTAGAGATTATGGTTTTGCATTTAAAGGTTTAGGGTTCACGTTTTAAGGCCTCAATGTTCAGATTTCAGGATCTATGATTTAAGATTCAGGGCTTAATGCTGAGGGTTGAGATATTAGGGTTTAAGTTTTAGGAATCAGGGTTTAGGGTTTAGTGTTCAGGGTTGAGTTTTCAGGACTCAGGGTTTAGGGTATTT
This sequence comes from Plasmodium coatneyi, assembly GCF_001680005.1. Taxonomy (NCBI): domain Eukaryota; phylum Apicomplexa; class Aconoidasida; order Haemosporida; family Plasmodiidae; genus Plasmodium; species Plasmodium coatneyi. The sequence goes on along the minus strand of NC_033566.1, from coordinate 787,700 downwards.
GAATCGGATTTCTGATTTGGGGTTCAGGCTTTAGGTTTTACGTTTTAGGTTTCAGGGTTCAGACTTCAGGGTTAAGGGTTCAGAGTTCAGGGTTCAGGGTTCAGAGTTCAGGGTTCAGGGTTCAGAGTTCAGGGTTCAGGGTTCAGAGTTCAGAGTTCAGGGTTCAGAGTTCAGAGTTCAGAGTTCAGGGTTCAGGGTTCAGAGTTCAGCGCTCAGGGTTCAGAGTTCAGGGTTCAGGGTTTAGGGGCAAGTTTAGGCTTTAGTGTGTAGGGTTTAGGGTTTAGTGTGTAGGGTTTAGGGCTTAGTGTGTGGGGTTTAGGGTTTAGTGTGTAGAGTTTAGGGTTTAGTGTGTAGGATTTAGGGTTTAGTGTGTAGGGTGTAGGGTTTAGTGTGTAGGGTTTAGGGTTTAGTGTGTAGGGTTTAGGGTTTAGTGTGTAGGGTTTAGGGTTTAGTGTGTAGGGTTTAGGGTTTAGTGTGTAGGGTTTAGGGTTCAGTGTTTAGGAGTCCTTGTTCAGGCTATAGGTTGTAGCGTCAAGGATTTAGTGTTTAGGGTTTAGGGTTCAGTGTTCTTGGTTGAGGGTTCAGTGATTAAGGTTCGCCGATCAGGATTTAGGGATCAGGATTTTGGGGTTTAGAGTTTAGGGTTCAAGGTTATGGTTCAGAGTTTGGGTTTAGATTTTAGGGATGACGGTTAGGATTTAGAATTTAGGGTTCAAGGTTTAGTTTTTAGATTATAGGGTTGGTGGTGTAGGGTTGAGTATTTAGGGTTCAGGGTGTAGTATTGAGGGTTTAGGGTGTGCGGTTGAAGGTTAAGGATTTTGTGTTTTGAGTTTTAGGGCTTATGCTTAGGTTTTAGGGTTAAGGTTCTGGGTTTAGTGTTCATGTTTTGATTTTTAGGGTTTAGGGTTAAGGATTTAGGGTTTAGGATTTATCGTTTAGGTTTTAGGGCTTTGGTTTTTTGGTTCAGGATCTATTGTTTAGGTTTTAGGGTTTAGGATTTAGGATTTAGGATTTAGCGTTTAGGATTTAGGGTTCAGGGTTTAGGATTTAGGGTTCAGGGTTTAGGATTTAGGGTTCAGGGTTTAGTATTTAGGGTTTAGCGTTTAGGATTTAGGATTTAGGGTTCAAGGTTCAGTGTTTAGTGTTCAGGGTTTAGGGTTCAGGTTTTAGGGTTTATGTTTAAGGGTTTATGTTTTACGGTTCAGGGTTTAGGGTTGACGGTTGAGGGTTTAGAATTTAGGGTTCATAGTTCTGGATATGGGAGGAAGGTTCTTGGGAGCGTTAGAATGAGGCTGTTTGATTGAGGGGTTTATGGAGAAGGAAAGGAAGGTTATGTTAGGGTTGCTAGTTGAGTTGTGATAGGGGTGATAGGTAGAAGGAAGATTGTTCGGTGGTAGGATGGTAGGTGGGTTGTTAGGTGTGTAAAAGAAAGGTTGTTAGGGTGGTGGTAGGTTTTTTCTTAGGGTGGTGGTAGGTTTGTTCTTAGGGTGGTGGTAGATTGGTTGTTAGGTGGTGGTAGGTGAAAGGAAGGTTGTTAGGTTGGTGGTAGGTGGGTTGTTACTGTGGTTGGTGGTAGGTGGGTTGTTACGGTGGTTGGTGGTAGGTGGGTTGTTACTGTGGTTGGTGGTAGGTGGGTTGTTACGGTGGTTGGTGGTAGGTGGGTTGTTACTGTGGTTGGTGGTAGGTGGGTTGTTACGTGGTCGGGTTAGGGGTATTAGTATGAAAAGTTAAGGGGTGTTAGAATGTTGTTGTTAGGGGTGTTAGAATGATGGTTTAGGGGTATTAGAAAGAAGGATTTGGGGTATTAGAATGAAGATTGTTTGGGGTGGTAGGTGAGTTGTTATGTGGTAATTTGGTAGAATGGAAGGAAGGTTGTGTTAGGGGTGGTTGGTTGAAGGAAGATTGTTAGGTGGTAGGTGGTGGAAGGAAGGGTTGTCTAAGGAAGGAAGGAAAGGCGGTCTAAGGAAGAAGGAAGGAAAGGGGTGGTCTATGGAGGAAGGAAGGTGGTATTAGAAGGAAGGGATGTCTCAGAAAGAAAGGAAAGGTTCAAGGAGGGGAGGAGGGTCTAAAGGGGGAAGTTAGTTAGGGTGGTGATAGGTGGGTTGTTAGGGGTGGAAGGAAGGTATTTCCTAAGGGAAGGAAGGTTGATAGAAGTGGTAGGATGGTAATTAGTGGTGGTAGGTGGAAGAAAGGTTGTGTTAGGGGTGGCAGAATGAAGGTTGTTTTACAGTGGAAGGGAATGTTGGTAGGGTGGAAGGTGTTATTAGGCATAGAAGGAGGAGTTAGGGATGTTAGAATGGTAGACTAGTTGTTGTAGAATGATGGGTTAGGGGTATTAGAATGATGGTGTGAGGTTATGAGAGTAATGTTCGGGGTACAAGAGTCGGATATCGGGTTTAGTTTCAACAAATGTGGCCTGGTGTTTAATTACCTTAGGGTTTACAACGGTATAAGGGTATTAGACAGAAGAGTTTTAAGTGTGGAAGGATAAATGTATAAAAAGAATAAAAAAGAACGATGAAGGAAAATAAAAAGGAATGTAGTATATAGCACAGCGACAAATCAAAATGAGGTTGTCGCGGGGAAAAAAAAAAGAATAAAATAAATATAAAAAAAAATCCAGTCAACCCCTCAAAAATTTTTTAAAGAAAGAAATGGGGAAGTGTACACACACAATAAAATTGTAACACAATAGAAAGAGGGCGAAAGCACAGCTACAACCCAGATAAGGAGAAACAAAAAAAAAAAAAAAGGGAAGCAAATGAAGAGCAACCAAAAAAAAAAAAAAAGGGAAGCAAATGAAGAGCAACCAAAAAAAAAAAAAAAAAAAGGCTTACTGTCAAAAAAAAAGAGCGGGCTTGGCTTACACTGCTTTTTTTTTTTTTGCGCATAAAGTTGTCCATTTCTTGCGCCTATCAGCATCACATCACTTTACATGCCCGCGTCTCCTCCGCAAAAAAAAATTTGTTGTCAAAAAAAGAATGCCCTAATATAAATTTCTTACACAGAAAAAATTGTCCAAAAAAAAAAGAAAATGCCATAATATAAATTTTGTCACACAGAAAAAATTACACAAAAAAAAAAAAAAAAAAATACCCAAAGATGTACGCGTATTATCTTTACCAAGTTGATAAAAAAAAGAAAAAAAAAGGGGGTGCCTCCAACTTCCTGAATATTAATACAGGGGTCTAAACCCTTCCTATTTTATTCTTTCCTTATTTAAATTTGTAATGATAGGCGAATGGTTAGCGGGAATGAAGACGAGATGCCACGCAACTACAATGGTCAACGTAGGTAGCGCATAGGCGGTTCCTTATCGCATATGCCCCTAAAATAAGCAGTACTTACCCTATGCGCTTCATGGTCACTTCGGTAAGAACCCATTCTATAGTTAGCCATTCCGCTGGTTATATGCAGGTGTGCCTACTATGGTAGCCACGTACAGAAACCTATCCCAACCTATATTTAAAGCTTGAAGAGAGGGAAACATTGAACTGCGGTGACCTTAGAAGGGTTTTCCCTACAGATAACGGTAGAAATTGGCATAGGTGGAATATTCCCTTTACTGATTCTCGATATTTCTTCTTTTCCCCTTCCGCGATTAAGAGGGGTCCATATGTGCAACATGTATTATATACAAAAAAAATTAACCCTTCTATGTTATGGGTGCATCCTTCATTTGCGATATGAAGATGCACGCTTCATTTTATGTATACTCTTTTTTCTTTGTCGCTACCAAAAGAAATAAAAAAAACAAGTGAAAAAGCCACCTGTGGGAGTCGAACCCACGATCTTTTGATTACGAATCAAACGCATTACCAACTGTGCTAAGGTGGCTTAAACGACTTTAATTCATCGTCCCCCCTAAAGTTCATTTATGTTGCTCCTTCGTGGACCCTCTCACCTTTGCGATAAAAATCTAACCATTGCTTCTCATTTGATGTTACTTTGCATGGTGCGAGATTGGGAAAAAAAAAAAAAAAAAAGCTAACGACAGTTAATAATATTGAATATTTACCAATTGACATTTTTTGGATTGGCTATCAATGCAGGAACATTTTTAAAATAAAAGTGACATTACAGGAGGGGGGAAATCCCTTCTCCATATATTGAAAAATGACACAAAGGATGGGATGAGGCATGCGGAAGGGTACCCTAGCTGGAATGCCCACAAGAAAGAAGTAATCCCCTATTTTATTGAATGATAAGCGCGACAAAAGTGCTGCACCTTCTTTGGAGGCACCTCCTGTTTTCTTATTTTTGATAGTCATCAATTATTTTTTTTTCTTCCTCTTCTGTGGACCACTCCGCCGTGGAAAAAAGTATACTCCTTCTAATTTTTAAATTATTCCTTTTTCCCCAGGGGTTAAAGAGCATATGCAGAGTGGAATCCACGGACGGGGTGAAACACAAATGTGCAATTAATTTTCCCGGGGAAGTCTGCTAATTCGGGATTTTCCCAATTTGCCTTTCAATCGATACGCTTCGTTGCATGTTGATCCATCCTACCGTACATTTATCAAAAGTGCCTACCTCGCATGAGAATTAACACTATCCTATTTGTTTAAAAAAAAAAAAAAGGAAGATTTCACCCGTTGGAAAAAACATAGTAATAAGAAATGGATCCCCCATTTTATGCTTACGCCTTATTGCACATAATGCAAAAAATGTGAAGTGCAATTATGCTGCAATGAAGCCCTTTCCTACTGGTTTACTGCAACTCCGCGTTCTTTATAATTTCCCGCGTTATGTAATATGCTCACATGGGTGGATAAAATTTTGGAAGGCAGTCTAACAATGCGTATTTAAGTTGGTAAGCACCTTTCCCGGCAGTTCCCCTTTATATAAATTACACATACTGATGTATACAGGTCTTCCTTCTTTTCATTCTTTAATACTATTACGCTTTAAGGACAAATAAGAACTGATTTGGGCAATTACCTCCGACATACTCTACCCTGCTTAGTTTGTCAGTTCTTTCGTATATTATTTGGCACGAAGGTACCAACATTTTCTTGCGCAACAAAGTGTGGAATTTTCCGCAGCATGTCGTAGTCACAAAAAAATAAAATAAAATAAAATAAAATAAAATAAAGGGTTACCCCGTTGGGCCACAGTACATGCGTAGTAAGTTGCTCCTGTAAAATTAGATCATCTGCGCAGTGCGACGTAAAAATTTGCAAATGAGCATATAAACATGTAAGGATGAAAACACACTGGCACACATACATTCGGAAAACAGTGACAAATAAACACTGACCTATAACGTACATAGGGATAAGCGTACAAATGGAAAAACTTACACACGGATAAACACTGACGGCCTACTCACACACACCCATGCACCTACAGAGGGTAGCCTGGGGAACAAAATCGCGTGTGCACTTATTTCCCAGCAAAGTCGTTTTCCATGCGTACACATAAAACCTTGCGGGGAGGGACACTCATTTGACACACCTGCTGTGGAGGAAAGTTACACCCGCATCGCAGAACATAAATGTTGGATATAGTGACATTTGTCAGTTCATCCTTAAGAAGATTGGAGCTGCGTACTATTCTTTCCCTGTGCCCTTTTACACAAACGCGCACGTTGATTCCCTTCTATTATTTTTATTTTTCTGTGTAAAATTCCGTAACATGCTTCAAAAAATAGTAGCCCGTTTGTTGGCCGTTTTGGCAATTTTTTGGGGACTTTTGGGATTTTATTTGCTTCCCATTGTTCGCTCCTTTCCTTGAGCTTCGCTAAAATTGAAAAAAATTTTCCTTTTTTTCTACCTCTCTTAATATAAACAGTTACATGTCATGAAAAAAAAAAGAAATTAACAAAATAACAAAATAAAATGGTGAAAGAGTGCCCAATAGGGTCACACCGGCGTAAAGCGACTAAATAACGATTTTATCGTTTTTTTTCCGTAAAAAGGGGATTCTCGCGGCGGAGTTTACTTGACACAACATTCCAGAATTTTTTTCAGTGGGGACACGTACATTTACACGCATACATACGCGCACAAAACTGTACCATCCGAACAAGTAGGCTAAACGTGTGTACTGCGTATGTAACATATAGCCCATAAGCTTGCACTAAGCGCGTAAAAATAAGAACAAAATTGAAAAGCCACTATGCTTCCTTCCCCCCGTGCTTAATCCTCGCTACCATATGTACACCCCTGGTAGGAACGTGCTCATTCATTGCGTTACGTGTACTCCTTTTTTTTTCCACATGCGGGTGGTACAGTCATATGTACACTAAATAGGCAAATGCACCCGCGGCGTTTTCGCGTGTTTCGACTGTACGTATAGTAGGAGCCCCCCCCCTCAGTGTGCTTCTGTTTCGCGGGTACCATTCGCATGGTCCCCCTGTCGTTCCTTCTTAAACACACCGTGTAGAATATATTTTCACCAAGGAGTATATACCAAAGTGGGGAAAAAAAAAAATGTGAATTTATTTAATTTAACATTTTAACCTATGTGAAAGACAAAAGGTAGGGAAGGCAGGCGCAGCTTCATTTTGTAGTTTCAAAAAATTTAAACATCTAGGGGTCGTTACAATTTTTTACGCGTGAAAAAAAGGAAATGATTTTAGAAGAGAAGGAGAAGTAGCAAACGCAGAGGGGTACCGAAACGGAGGGAAGAAAAAATTAAAAAAAAAAAAAAAACAAACAAATGGCATTTCTAAAGGAAAAACTTAATAGCAGTTTCAAAAGAGAAGAATCCATTTTAAGTGATTACAAAAATTGTTCAGAAGGGAGCCTGCTTTGCAGGTAAGAAAGAAACGATATATTCCTCCCTCAGGTAAAAAAAACGTAATCGTAAAATTAGGCTGTACGTCAAATTTTAACGAATATAAAATCTATAGTCGACTAGGGAGTAATGAAGAAAAGATGAAAAACGAGGAAGGTATGTACAACGAGAGCCAAAGCGCAGAAGATAACCCCCAGGGTAGCAAGTATCATGGGAAAGGCGCCAATGAAAAGGGGGGGAAACCCTGCGGATCCCAAGTGAGCACGGATGATAATGTTTCTAACGGAGCGGGGTCGCACGAGGACACGGACTCGAAGGAGAGGGACCCGGACGCAAATGACGAGTCGGACATGCCAGGGGAGGACTCACCCCAAGAACAGGGCAATGCGGAAAAGGCACCTATCGAAGCAGTTAAAGAAACAGATCCTACTGTGAAAGAACCCAAAGAGTGTCATCCTAAGGGGCAGGAATCAAAAGAGGGTGAATCCACAGAGGGGAGTCCTAATGCGGATGCCCCCCAAACGGGGGACACCCCTTCCGAGGAGGCCAAAAAAAACGTCAGCCTCGAGCTGCTCAAAATATGTGACGCCCTGAAAAACCTGGGCAACAAATATTTCAAGGAGAACAACTACTTGATATCTCTTAAGTACTACACAGGAGCGATCGACTTGATAAAAAAGGTCTACGAGGTTGACGACCCTGTTTGTATGGACCTACTAAACAGTTTAAGCGTGGAAGCTTTGTCAAGTGAATTCCCCATAGAAGAGGAGGATGTCAAATTGTTACAAGAATTTTACCTGAACAGTGGCATTACTAAAAAGGGTGAATATATTAGCGTGAAAGAAACGGACATGCATATATACTACACGAATAGATCCTTCTGCCACATGAAATTAGAAAATTACGGCTCGTCTATAGAAGACATTGATGAAGCTTTAAAAATTAATCCATTTTACGCAAAGGCCTACTACAGAAAGGGCTGCTCCTTCCTAATGCTATCAGATTTGAAGAGCGCATCTGACTGCTTTCAGAAGGTGCTAAAACTAACTAAGGATAAAAACTCGGAAATAAAATTAAAGCAGTGTAAAAAATTGCTATTTGAGCAACAGTTCCAGAAGGCCATTGAGTTAGAGCAGAAATTGCCCTACTACGAAACGGTGGTGTTGGATTCTCTTAAAATTGAAAATGTGAAAGCCCCCATTTATGATAGAAACAATTTAAGTATCGATTTTTTACAAAAAGTTGCAGACTATATAAGTGTGCCCGGTCAAAGGTTAAATAAGAAATGTGTTTGTGCTATCGTCTTAGACGTTATCAAATTGCTTAAGGAACTACCCACCTTAGTTCGTCTAAATTTAGAAGAAGATGAAACGTTAACCATATGTGGAGATATCCATGGCCAATTTTACGACCTCCTTAATATTATGAAAATAAATGGGTACCCATCGGAAACGAATTCCTACTTGTTTAATGGGGACTTCGTTGATAGAGGAAGTTTCTCTGTGGAAGTTATTATATTTTTATTTCTGGCCAAACTGACCTTCCCTAATAATGTACATTTGACAAGGGGAAATCACGAAACGGATAATATGAACAAGTTGTATGGATTTTTAGGAGAGTTACAAGAAAAATATGATGAGAAGATGCACGCGCTTTTTTCTGATTCGTTCAAATTTTTACCCCTAGCTTATGTACTTAATGACACCATTTTTATTTGCCACGGGGGAATCCCCAGCAAAACAGACACCACATTGGAGGACATTGAAAAAATTGACAGAAATACGGAACCCATGGATGAAGGCATCATGACCGATTTGTTATGGTCAGACCCAAATGAAGAAAAGGGATTTAAGCCCTCCAAAAGGGGAATTGGATTTTCCTTTGGCACTGACATTACCGAAAGCTTCCTCAAAAGGAACAACCTAAGTCTCATAATTAGGTCGCACGAAGTGAGGGATGAGGGCTACTCGATTGAGCAGAACGGCATGCTTTACACCGTTTTTAGTGCCCCTAACTACTGCGATATTATGAAGAACAAGGGCGCGTTTCTGAAGTTCAAGGGGCGGTCTGTCAAGCCTAAGTGCATTACCTTCACGGAGGTAAAGCACCCCAATGTGCCGTCTCTGAAGTACGCGCACAATTTATACCAGAATATTTAGGGGTCAGGATGGAAGAAGGAGCGGGGAAAAGGGTGGAAAAAGGCGAACATGTACAAAAAGTTGTGCATCAGGGCGAAGAGTACGAATGGTAAAAAAAAGTACCAAAGAAAATGGACCACCGGAGCAAAGCTCAACGCGTTTTTTCAACCCATCTCCCATGTTTTGTGTCCATCCCCAAACAATGTTTGAAAATTAAAATTGTTTTATACCAATTTTTATGTATATATTTTTGTTTTTTTTCGTGAATGTTCTTCACGTGAAAAGGTTAAAAGGGGAAAACCCCAAAAGTGGCCCCCAAATGTTTAAAAGGTCCGCACGGCGAAGTGTGGCCAGATTTGCGCCTCCATGGATAGTGGCCTTCCCCCAGTTGTGTGGAGTGAAGACCTTTCCCATGGGGGCACCCTCCTATGGGCAAATGTGCACTGGCGCATGTGCAGGTATGTGTGCTCGCGGGCGTGTGTACTAACGGATACTAATGCGTCAACATGTGTAGAGGCCTGTGCTCATACAAAGTGTGCATTTTCCTACTTAGCCATTATGCACGTGCACGCGCGTTTCCCAAAAAACTTTAACAAGTCATGTAAAAATAAAAAAGTAAAAAAAAAAAAACAGCTACTATAACGGCTGTTCCTTCGGAAAGAGAAATCATTACACTTGAGTGATAGGCCTATGGTTTCTTCTCTCCCTAATGAGGGAACTTTGGGAGGGCCATAAAGATAACCACCTGTCTTAATAGCTGCATAGTGTCCATACCGGTCGCATGAATAAACAGAAAAAAATACAACACCTTGAAATGGTAAAACGGTGAAAATGAAAAGTTGGCCAACATAAACAGGTTGAGAAGCATATGCCATGTTGCTGCTCTGATGGTGTTCTATTCTTTTTATCTTTAAATGCACACTCCTTGCTGTGATTGGATGTTTACACGTAGCACTCCCTCTACAGGGAACCATCGAAACGGTGTGTTGACATGAATATACGACGCTTCAGTTTGGTGAAAAGTGATTTATACACATTGAAAAAAAAAAAAAATTATTCCACCGAAAGGATGTTTACTTTTTCGCACACTTGTTATTTCAATGTGCCATGTTTTATTCATTTTTTTTTTTTTTTTTATACATAGGTGAGGTGACTATAACCCCTGTGATAAGTAAACAATCTGTTAGTAGATTTATTTTTTAAAACATTGTGTATCCTTACCAAATGTGTTGGTTAATGGGTAACTCATTTCTCACGTGCAACATATGTTCGTTAGCACCTTTGGGGGAGTTATCCCCCATTTGGTGCTGTGAAAACTGCGAAACGGGCACGACAAAGGGGGCTGCGCAATTTTTAGCAGTATTCGTCCTTAAGTATAAGTTGCGCATACTGTTCATGTTCAGCTGCATTATCTTTCTGTTGATGGTGTCTACGTTCTGCTGAACACACGAAAATGGATTGATCACCGGGTTGAAGCCAACGCTAGTGAGGTTCATACGGTTGGAGATAACATGGGCATGGGGAGGAGAATAATTATAAGAATAATTGGCATTAGGAGAGCCTGTGCAGGACAATTCTGCAAATGTGGAGGCCCTGGGAAACGACGTACCAGCTGTTGCGGCAGCACCCGTTTCTTTTACTAACAGTTGGTGCAAATCTACGTTTTCCTGGAGGTTAACTTTTAGGAAGAACAGTTTCTCTTCTGAGAGATCGAATTTGAAGCCACTGTTGCTTGGGCTGGAATCATTCTCCACCCCGGAGAATTCACATATCACGCAGTTCCCAATGCTGGTCATAATTTTCAGCCCACTCCGGGGGAACACCATAAAGTTTCCCTCTTCGCTGGTTAAAAATATAAAAATGAAATATCTGTAAATACTCCGTCGGGTAAAATTTAGGGTCTCCATCTGTTCGCTGCCTTTTATGTACAGACAGAACTCTACCGATTTTATGTCATCAGTTGGAATTTTGAACAAAGTGGTGAGTCTTCTAATGGCGTGTCTGAGAATGGATTTGGACACACCTTCTTCTAAGAAGTTGACTTCATCGACGTCTATCAGGGAGGAGAACAAGTTCACGTTGATCTGCGAGAGCTCTGCTTTTTTTTTCTGAAAAAGGAAAGGGGTATCTACGCGGTGGCAAGTTATGAGGTTGCAGGAGGGGGTGTTGGCGAGGTAATAACGCGGTATTGCGAATGTAAGCATTCATGTTGTGTTCCCTCCCCTTCGCACATAACGAACCGCGAAGGATCCCCGCGTGGGGATCATGTGGGTTTTCATGGTAAAAGCCCCATTTTAGCTCCTTACCTTAAGATACAAAAGGCAGTGATTCAGAGCTAAGTAGCTCTCCAAGTCTGAGAGAAACCCTTGGCACAGGAAGAAGTAGGGAGAGCTGCAAATTTCCATGAGGCTAATTTTCCTCACCTCCTTCACATTCGTTTTTTTGTTAACCACAGAAATGTAGAAGTTTTTTACATTTTGTTTTTTCGAAGGAGCAGAGTGTGTGTGCAAGTAGGGGGGTTCCCAATTTTGCGGTAAATACGAATCATTGCCCGAGTTGGGGGTGGTAAAAAAACCCGACTGACCCCATATGTTGTGGTTAAAAAGTGATCTGTTGAAGCTATTAAGGTTGTTCAAATTATGAATATAGTAGTTGTTGTCCCTTACCCCCGCGTTGTTATGAACTCCGTTATCATTGGCGTGTCCGAAGGAGTCCCCATTTATTGGTAGACATCTCGAAGCAGAGAACCTCCCCTGGGTTGTAACCCCCTCAGTGGTGCATTTTTTATCGTACACAGATGCAGACTCCAGCAGCATTTTCGCGCGCTCTGCGTTGAAGTAGCTCACGGGTCCAGTTGGCCCCTGACCCATCATCATCGTCATCGCGTCGTCATTTATCTGCAGCTCATTGGGAAAATAATCTGCACTTAAAACGAACACTTTAAGGAAAGCGTTAATCTTTTCGCTGATTCTGTTTTTTGTATCGTTCACCAAGTCGAGTAATATTTTCTTCCAGCTCCACTTTGCGTTTTCTTCCAAAAAGGAGTTTATGCAACTCGCCAGGGACTCCTTCCCTGGATCCCTAACTCGGTCGATGCCGCTATCCATGCTACTTGCATTGCCCCTCCGTCTGCCGCTTTTCGAACTCCTCTTTCGAAAAATAAGCTGGCTTTCTGCCTTCCTATAGGGGTGTATCCTCTGCTTCATCCTAGTTATTTCTATCGTTACGTATCCCTTATTTATTTCTTGCCTTTCCTTTCTGTTCTTTCCGTGGTTCGTTCCACCATTTCTGCAGTAGTACACAGTGATGTATTTTTTGTCTGGTCCGCTCATTTTGTGATTATCCCGATGTATTCTGTCGGTTGGCCTTATCATAAAATGGGGTGTGAAAGAAGATGCGCGTCACTCCTCTTTTGTCTCTTGCGTATATGCTAACTTGTTCATTTGTATATGTTCGTCCTTCTGAACCTATTTGGGATGTTCTTGGACAGATATCTTTCACCTGAAGCGGTTAGCACTATCTGGTGGGTACTCCTGTTTTTCACCAACTTGGGGTCACAATAGTTTGTTAGTTTGCTTGTTTGCTTGTTTGTGTGCTTTGTAGAGGGTATCATATTTTGTTCCTAGCCCCTCTTTTTCCTCTGGGAGGCAGCCCTAACGTGTTTTCCTTGTGGGGGGAAACCTCAGCATGACTCTCCCCCACTACAATAGAGTGGCAATTTCGATAAACGGAAATTATTCTTCCTACAAAATAATTTTAAAATGTTTGTAAAATTGCCTTCCCATTTATTCCCACCCATGTGTGTTTGTGTGTACAGATCGGCCGAATTGTCTCTGTCCTACGCAACGCGAAGTGTCTATGGGAATTCTCCCCTCTTTATTGAAGGTTTTCCATTTTAAAAAAGGGCTTTTCTCTACTCGGGGAAGAGGCAAATTGGGGCCTCCACGACCTTCTAATTGTGTCTATGGATATCCTTTTTTTTTTTTTAAATTAGGAAAAATTACGCAGCTCGGCGAAAGAGTTATATCTTTTCAGTGTGGTATTACACATAGCATTCCATTTTCCAAGCGCATCTTTCACATTTTTTTTTTTAAAAAAAGACCAGTGGTGAGTTATCTATGGGAGTTTTCCATTAAGGATAGCCATTTTGGATTTACGTAACTGCTACTTTACTCTCTGCATGTGTGTGTGTAGTTCATCAGCGTGTGATATATTTTTTTCCCTCTTTGGGAAGAAGCATCATTATAAGGGTGGGGATTCGCCGCACTTATGAAGGGGAGCCACTGTTAAAAGGGTAGATAAACAAAGTAATTTGCAGCTATTTATGGGAGTATTCACTAGACTACCATGTGATGACGTTGTGTAGGAGAAAACGCTTATATTTACATATGTATATATTTTTTTTCCTTCTCGTTTTTCTCCCCGTCTGTTCAAGCTACAGAAGCAAATATGTGTGTTATCCACAAACGGGGAAAAAAAGGCTGTTCGACTGTTATGGCAAGGCACCACTATATGTATAAAGGAGAATTTCCCCCATTTTCCAGCGCAAACTCATTGAAGGGGGGATAGTTATCCCCTCAAAACGAGGCTTATTTTGCCGAAGTGACGTGTATTCCATAAGGGTTTTATTAAAAATTTGCAAAAGTTCCCAAAACGTGTTATTCTACATGCATATGCAGGCATCTACATGTTTGGATATTTGTAGCTGTTGATTTATTTTTTTTTAATCAAATGAACAAATGTACGTAGCTTCAAAGTGTTAGAAAAGTAGCGGCCGCCACTGTGAGGAGGCACCATTTTGATGCGCACCACCAGTCGGAAAAGTGGAAATATGGAATGTCAAAATGGAAGCTACGAAAACGTGTTGATGCACATCCCGTGAGGCAAACAAAAAATAAAGTCACAAAAAATATATTCATTTGGAAGTGCATCAAGAAAAGATGATACAAAAAAAAAAAAGACGTATGTGGTGAGAAGATGAACAGGACAAATGGGTGTTTTATCCCTACTGAGGATGCAGATCTAGCTGGAGATGACACCCTCGCCCTCGGCTTCCTCTCCCTCCTCCTCCACGTTGCCATCCTCATAGGTAAAATTGTCATCCTCGTCCATGTGTTCACCAAGGGGGCTCATTTCACTGTGTGGGGTCCTCTCACGCATTGCGTCTTTGTTGTGCTGTTGTCCGTCGGTTCCGACCCCAACAGGGGAAGAAGTAGCTGCACCGGGTGTGTCATAAATTTGCCTCAACTTAACTTCTTTTTCAATCCACTTAATGTTGATCTGTTCGAGTGGCGAGCATATAACTGCGTCGTTCGTGTATTCACCTGTACCTAGAAAAATTCTGGATTTAAGATTTTCTATTTTTACGCATTCACTAGTATCATCTTGTTTCCTCATTTCGTCCTTATTGCCAAAAAACCAGTGATCCTTCTTAGGGTGCAGAGGCGGTTTGTTATTGTAAATTTTGCACAACTCATCGGCATCAAAGTAGGTAGAGTCTCCACTCTGCAAAGTACCCCTACAATGGTAAAGCCACAAAGTGTGAACCTTCTGTATATGATTATAATTGGCATTCTTAGATTTGATTAAATTATCAGTGCAATTTTTAGCAGCAATAATATGTGTAACTCCAGGCATATCATAGTTTGTATAAATTTTCGCCCCCAATTCCAAGGCTATTTCTTTTTGCCTATCTTCACAATCTGATGAAAGTACATGTTGGGAATTTTTGGAGTTTTTTCTAAAGCCTGTAAAATATACCCCAACATTGCTTAACGTACTTAACATAATTTCGTCCATGAGTTTTCCAACATTTACCTCCAGTGGTCTTTCGAAAAATTGCTTGTGTACTTTGAGGAGAACTTTTGTCATGAAATGGAGATGCATATCCATATCAACGAACCTTTTCTTACATGTGCTGGGTTCTTTAAAATGAGAAATTATATCATATTTACTTAGATCGAAAAAATTATAATGTTCTGCTTTTAAAATATGTGAATGAGGAATGTCTGTCCAAACGTCTTTTCGATCATCAAAAGCGATAACATACTTGGCGTCTACATTAGGATATATTTTGGAAAAGTTTTTATTTTCTTCCCTATCAGCAGAATTGCATCTAGCAACTATTCTATCAGCAAATAGGGTTCTATCTGGGTCCAAAATAGCGATAACTACATCTGCATACTCTCTAGTCGCATTGGTATAAATGGACAATTCATAGTATAGGGATAGGATTTGCAAAAACTGACGTACATACGGTCTAAATTTTAAGTAATAAAAAAAGTTATAATAGGGTAGGAAGAATTTATACAACTCGGGTTCTCCATTTTCATCAACAAAATTTTCCAAAGGCAATTCCATGTTAAATTTTGCGAACGACGTGGCCTGTAGTAGCGTGTTATCGAGGTCGAGTAGCAGAATTAATTTTCCATCCTTTAGGGAGGAATGATAACTGCTTTTTCCATCCTTGTGAAATTTGGTCTTCAATATATGAGGGGACAAGATTTTTATTTCGTGCAGCTCGTACATACTACTGTATTTTTCTGGCGGGTACGGCATATATGAATTAATAAACAAATCTTCGTTTCTCATTTGTTCAAACGGTTCCGTTTCGTCGTCCTCTTCTTCGTTTTCTTCCCCCAATTCGCTCATTTCGATGTTATTTGGGCTTCCAAATGGGGCCTCTTTCTTGCCTGTTTCACTATCCATTTGTTGGAAAGAATGCTTATCCCCATAGAGGTGATAATTATCACTTGATTGAACTCCACCTTGGAATGGTTTTCCACCTGATTGTTCAGCACTAATTTCTTCCTTCACATTCGGATTTGCATCCGCTCCTCTGTCATTGTTGTACAGCCTATACAGACTCTGCATTAGGTCTGTCTTGCCACAGGGGCCCTGGTTTGAGCCATACCCGTGTGTCACCCCTTCGTTAGCAGCGTGTGAAGCAGAGGTCCCATTCGCCTGACGCATCCCTGCTGCTCCTTCCGTTTCAGTCATGTTGTTAGTCCACTTGGGGAAGGCGTTTTTATCTCTTCCCAACTGGGCACTGTTATCCTTCTCCTTATCACTTTCGTCTCCCTCCTCCTCATCACTAATTTCGGACACCTCGCTAAGGCACTCTATATAACTGGGGATGCTGCTCTTCACCTTGGAGGCATCCTTATTGCCTACATTTCCGCTCATTTCATTTTGAAGGCTGTCTCTCAAATTTTTTAGTAACTCCAAGTTGAGGTTCTTGGCGAGGTTATTCAATTCGGAGAGGTTTCCCCCGCTGGGGTTTCCCACCTGGGTGAATTCGCTGGACCCGGCTCTGTAACTGGTAAAGGATTCATCCCCATTCTGGTTTCTTGCGTTCCGATCAGGGAAGTTCTGTCCCGGGTTCATCATGTTGCCATCACACACGTCCGCTTCATTCCTACCGCCCATTGCCGCTGCACCTGTGCCGCTTCCTTTGTTTATCACCTTTTGATTATTCGTTTTTTTGTTTTTAAGGCGGTCAAAGTTTACATACCAGTTGACATACTTGTTAAGCGAGAAGGTCATGTTGTTAAACGGCTTTTTCTTCATGCTGGGGTAGAAGTTACTGACGTGATTGTTTCGGGCGATAGTCTTGGTTCCCCCGGCGGTAGCGCTGTTTGGTGCGGCGCTATTTGGTGCAATGTTGCTTTTGTTTGCTGCCTCCATTACAGCACCGTCATTCCCATGGGCTTGCACCTGACCGCCAAGTGTATTCACACCCAAGTTAATATCCAGGAGCCCCCTTTCACTCTCCGGATTGCCATAAAAAGATGAATTGCCTCCCTTTTTTATACCCGTGTTGATAATTTTTAGAGAGTTATTGCTATACCTCTTTAAAGAATCGTTAAAGGTCTTATAATAATTTTTTTTTTGCTTCTGCTTTTGAAACGTGTTACTATCAAATTTAACATTTTTTCTCTTTTTCCCGATATTAGTATAGTTCATGGTGGTATTATTTTTGTCGTTTCTGATCATGTGTATGTTGCTACTTGCGTGTGTCTGGTCTGTCACCATATTTTGGTTGTTCACATTTTTCATTTCCTCATCATTGGCTGTGCTAAAAGGTAGGTTGTTACTCGCCCTGGAGGGATCCCCAGCATCGATGTCTCTAGTACCCGCCAGATGATTCACCACGTTGTTGTCCTCCCCATTCGTGCTTACGTTGGCAAACAATTTGTTGTTTACTAATTTCCTATTTTCGTATACATTTCTAGAATGCGCTTTATTTACGCCTTGGTTACTTCTTTTTTGGGCATCGTCATAGAACCCGTCTCCCAACGCGTTGCCATAGATGTCTTCATTTGGAGCAGACATGTTCCTTCTGTCTGCACCTTCCGCATCGTCATTTGGATGGTAAAGCTCACTCCGTGGGCCATATTGGCTTTGCATATTTTGCTGCGTAATCTGGGAGAGCTGATTATTCCGTCCGTAGAAGGAGAACCCTTGCTGCTGCTCGCCCTCGTTGTTGTCTATGTCCTTCTCTCCTTGTAGCTCGTCTCCGTCAACCGTGCCAACATTGCCCCTATCGTCCCACCCAACATTTTGGTTAATGACGCCATGATTCATGGAACTTCTGCTAAAATGAGTGAAGCGATTTCTAAATCCCCTTGCGTTCCTATTAGCGCCCAAATGATTTGGGCCACCTCCACCAAGGTTTATACCATTGACGTTTACGTTTTTTCCGACTCGATTGGAAAAATTGTTACCCTTCATTTGGCTAGCCTCCGTGTTGTCGAGGAAGCCATCCTTATATTGGGAGAAGTTACTTGACTTATCAGTGGGGAGATCGTTGCTGCCCGGACTACCTCCACCGGCGTTACTATTACTGTAGACGAGATTCTTTAGAGAACCCATCATATTATTACTAGCGCTACCTGCGTCATTTGAAATACTAGTAGCCGCATTTGCCACACTAATGTTGTTTGATTGGTAACTGGGACTACTAAATTGATCAAGGGTGTGCATAGTTATTCCTCGATCGTAGTCGCTATTCCCTTCATTCATTTCGTTGTACATATTAATTTGACTGTTCCTCGCGTTTCCTCTGACGCTGCCCCTTAGACTACCCCTCACGCTGCCTCTGACAATTCCCCTAGCGCCACCTCTTGCATTCCCCCTCAAAGTGTTCATATTGTTACTACCTCCTTCACCGGAATACAGTCTCTTTTTGCTTTCCATTAATGCTGATGCAATGGAGTCCATCTCTGCATCGTTGGGACCGTCCCTTCCCTCCATTTCCAGCATGACACTGGATGTTAAATTTTTTAAAATAACGGGAGAGAAAAGGGGTGTAAGAAAGACGGATATCCACGTGTGTGAACTTAAACACACTTGTGCATGAATCCTGGGGTATTCTCCCCCCCTGCTATCAAATATACACGTGTTTACGCGTTGTATGATCAGATAGGGGAAAAACTGTCAAAATATGAAGCCCACAGGGAAGGGAAGGTACACAGTCAAAGTACCAAACAAACGTTTTATTTGGCCTAACCGTTAGTGTCCCTTAAGACGGTATACCTAGCTCTTTTCAGTAAAAAAAAAAAAAAAAAAAAAAAAAAAAAAAAAAAAACTATTCCCTGCGCTACAACCTTGAAATGATATTAAAGACGACGTTGTTTCGGTAGTTATTTCGATTAACTATTTTGTTGTGCTTTCTCCCTCTGAATGGCTCTAACTTCCTCTATTATTCAATAAATTGTTTTTTTTTTTTTTTTTTTTATTCGTTGCGTAATCCTGTTGCCTTCGCTACATCCAACTCGCGAGGTCTTATTCTTTTCCTATTTCTTTAAAAATTGGCTATTGGTAGGCACTGCCCCTTTTTCGCGTATCCCTTCGGATTATTACGTTGTGAGCAACGCGTGTGTGAATGTACTCACCACTGCACCTACACGTCTGCTTAGCAACGCACTTGGCAAGAACGAATCTCTGCCAGGTTAACACCCCTCTCTTCCTTCCTGTGCGTTCAAATGGACAATTACGCTTAAAGGAGAAGGTGGTAAATGAAACAAAAAAAAAAAATATAAAATAAAAGGGGAAAAGGGAAAAAAAAATCACATCACTTGGTGTAATTTTCTTAAAAGATAAATAAATGGTGAATTCGTATGTGCACAAAATTGGGTGGATTTATTTCCTTTTACGAGAGGTCACGCATGCAGGTGCGGTTATCCACGCGGACGCTCATGCAGCCATTCGTATGTGCAAATATGTACGCGTGCGTAGAGAGTGGGAATGCTAAGCGGACAACTGCATTTACACTCTTGAGGATACTTCCTCCACCTCTGCGTAGGATCTCCCTTAAGTCAAAGAAAAGTAGATACACTCTGCAGAGGGACAGCACATCCGTACGTATGCAGTTCTTCCACGTGTGTTCACGCAGATGTGCTTAAACGTATGATATGAAACAAAGAGTCAGAGAAAAAAACGAATTAGCAAAAAAAAAAAAGTGGCATGCAGAGATGTAAACCCAAATATGCACACGAAAATGGTAAGGAACAGTGGCAGGGCACGCCTTCACTTATCCATTACGCACATGGCTCAACGGGACACAACGTGAGGGTCTCCGTGATACTTTTCTCTTTACACGTGTATAGGCACGTGAATGAGTAACTGTACAACTGTCGGGGAAAAAATACAAAAATATTTAAATCCCCTTTGCGCGTGCATAAAATGCTATACCTTCTACATGCTACACCCAAAAAGGGAATAAAAAAAAAAAAAAAAAAACACGTATACATATATATGTGTATATATGTATATATACGCATTCCTACAAATTAGCTTTTTTTTTTTTTCTGTGCTTTTCCACCCCCTCTTGTGGTTCATTTCGAGTAAGTGTCCTTTACAACCATGCTTCGTGCGAGTAAGAAAAAAAAAAAAAATTAATTAAATTAAAATATGTCAAATTAAATTGTATCGAATTATATTAAATTAAATATTTTTCTTACAATTCCCTTTTTCTTTATCAGCATTGTTGCAGAACTGGGCTAAATTAAACACACACTTATTAATCTCATTTTTTGGCATACATGTAACGTGGCATATGTAGTTGTGTGGTACTCATGCGGAGTTCACATCCATACTTTTGTCTCCCTTTGGGAATAAAAATAAAACTTCATAACGCCAGAACAACACAGCGAGAGGCTAGCATAAGGCTAGGATAAACGATGGGTACTACAAAAAGACGGATGCGCGCTAAATGCATTATCCGTGGAGCACGGGATCTACTCACATAAGACATGTAACGTCTTGTTTAATGTTAACTTAAACGAGTATGTGCAGGGGATATGACATAACTAAGGGGGTCAGCGCAATGGTGAAAAAGTACATACATGTAAATGTGGCATGTACGTAGGTATATATTGTAACCGCTCAACGCACATAAAAATGTACAACACAACATATGGTAAATATAAACACACAACATACCAATATGCTCACGCGAAACGTCCGACGCCTATGTAAAAATAAGCAACAGAAACGAACACGACGTTGCGAAGTATTACTTTACGATGAAAAATAAATCAAAATTTAATTTTGCATTAACATGTTTATTTTATTCTTCCTACTACTAGCTACTTTTTTTTTTTTTTTGTATGACGCGTTTACCTTCTATTTGGGACATGCATGTATGTTGTACATCTATCCATGGGTAATCAGTCCATCATTGGATAGGCACATATTTATATTTTTTTCATTCTTGCGAGCGTACCAGCACGAAAAGTATAGGCATAAACGCATACACATAAACGAATAGGCACATATATTTGTACGCACAACTTGATACACTCTCAACTACACATGAACAAAGCGCATTGTGCATTTACTTCTTTTTATATACTTATAACATGCGTGTATGGGTAAAAAGGTATGCTCTCCACTCCCGCCTACAATTACGACGTTACAATTTTCTCCAAAATAAAGTACACTCTACGTAAATGAACCGCGGACCCTTTTGTAAAAAAAGAAAAATTAAATTACAACGGAATGGCAGCATACGCGTTATATAGGCACATACATGGGCAGCACGTTAACTCTCACGCAGGTACAGTCACACACCAATTTAGCAAAGCACAGTTGGACACGCATGCTTGTTCTGCACATGAGGGTATTTTTCCAATAAGGCAGATACGGTCTATTTATTCATATAACCTTATTTTCCTTCCTATTTTTTCCCCCAAGAATTTTTTATTTTTTCCCTTTAAATCGTTAATATATTAACGTTTTTGCTCATTTTATGGTTAAGCGCATGTGCCGTTCTGCTTATCGATACCAACCGGTTTTTATACCGTTTTTTTATATCTTTATATGATTAACTTTTTACTTTTAGACCAGTGAGTGCGTTGGACGTGTGGCAGACAAGCATTCGTAATGGAAGTTACACAAGCAGGTGCACTTATGTATGCATATGTATACACGTATGTAACTATGTATGTACGCACGTTTGTACGTGTATGTGCCCATATGTGCCTACGCGCGATGTGCGCCTTACCAGTATATTTAACTACACATGAGTATGTAAGCAGGGAGGTATAGCAAAGAAACGTAACAACGAAAGTGGTACTATATGTACCTATCGGGGCCGCGTGTGTAGGGGGAGGGTAAGTCAAATGCACACAGAAAGATGTACACTACGCATATACACACAGGACGCATAAGTCACTTTTTCAGGTTCTCTGACAAAATTTTAAAAGTAACTGCAAATTTCAAAATTTTACGAGAACAACAAAAAAAAATGGTTCGCGCTCCTCTGATGGGTCACATATATATACGTATGTACGTATGGCGTACCTGGTACTATTTTTTTCCCTTTTTTTAAGTTTCCCTATCAATAACGGTTACGTTACAGCCTTTTGAATACTTCGCTTAAGCTGTGTAACGTGTATCACTCTTCATTAGTGATGGTGTTATATCTTTGTTCAGCGCGCATACATATTCATTCAGTCATTCCGTTATGACGGATAATGCATACGGTATACAATTCTGTAAACTCGCTTCGTTGGCATGTACAACGTCAGCCAAGTCGAAGAAAGTTGTTAAAGGAATTTTTCGTACATAACACGAAGAATTGTTATCTTGTATTAAAAAAAAAAACAATTCTTTTTTCAAAACATAAATCCTTTCCTTTTTTCAAAAAAAAAAAAAAAAAAATTTCTTCTGTTTGCCATATACTTTTTGGGCCCTTTAATCGAAATTTAACGCTTTTTTTTTTTTTTTTTTTTTTTTTTTTTTTTTTGTTGGGTTTTTTTTTTTTCCTTTAATAAGAAATGAAGAAAATCCAGGAGTAAAAAAATATTGTGATATAATCGCGGTACGACGATTGGTCCCGCTGGATGGCGCAGCGAATGACAGGATATAACACTATGTTATATTAATGCTACTCGTTTTTCGTATTTATACTATTGCTGGTACGCTGCGCTGATTATTATATGCTGGTTTGAAAAATCATACATAAAATAAAAATATAAAAACGCAAAGAAGGATAAGTGCAGGAAATTGGGTTGGCTAATATATACCGTTGGTCATACGAATTTGCATACGAATGAAGTATATAAATTCGTAAACATATCATAGCACATACCATACATACCAAAATATAATATTATGTAAATAGCCGCGTGGCAATTTACCCGTGCGACGAAAAAATGACACAGCTAAAAATGGCCTACTTTGTTGAACAGAAAAGGGGATTAACTTGAGGGGCGCAAATAAATGAAAAAATAAAAGAAAGATGAAAAAAAAAAAAAATATATATATAAAATTATACAAAAAATTTGCGCCATATATAATTTGTCAGAGGATTTGAAAAAAAAAAAAATTTGTGCCATACGAACTACAAAATTTGAACGCATATGAGGGGGCATAGTGGTACCATTTTTATATACCAATTTTGTTACGTACGAAAGGAAGATAAAAAAAAAAAAGGGGTACTCCTACATATTATATTTACATATATATATATTTTTACGGCACATATTTTATGTATAATATATGGCTCACGTGCTACATGGCGTCATCGTTCATCCGCGTGATGAGTAAGCACGCTTAAAAAAAAAAGAGGCCTTCTTACGGATAGCGGCCAGTACGTACGTGCAAATAAATACATGACGCATAATGAATATATACCTATAATGAGGGACTTCGCGGCAGGCGGAGTAGGGGAGGAATTTTATAGGATTATTTAATCGTAGGGATGGCAAAAATGCTCACTCGATTGTATGTTACGCCATACGCAAATACGTACGCATAATTTGTATTAGTACATTGCGAATATACATGTAGCGCATATAAGCAAGGATGTATTCCGTTTAATATGTATATGTACGTATGAGCTACATTGTACCGGTGATATGCCCATGGGCAAAAAAAATGGCCCCTTTTTTTTTACGTTCGCTTTACCCAATGGGGCAATATAAGGAAGAAAAAGTGCCCCTTTTTCGTGACGTCATAGACCAGACCCCCTTTTTGCTGAACCATTTTTAGCAAAACTGTATCCTTTTGTGTCAAACGAGGCAACATTTGCAAAGTCCACTGATAGATGAATTATAACATATAAAATGATCTTGCTCGTTATTGCACAAGCACGCTTTTTGTTCTGCTACTCTTTGTCTACGATCAGGTGCCATTTTCTTCCTCTTTTTTTATTGTCCATTTGGGGCAAATTTAAACCATACGGCAGTGTTCGCCTTTCTTTTATTTTTCTTTTTTCATATTTTATCTCATAATGCAGTGAAGCGCATAAGCACGTGTACTACCATATGTTATTATGTATGTCCATTTGATGGCAATTTTTCTCACGCGCAACTATATGAGAACACCCACCCCACGTGAATCGATGCTGCCAGAGAGGAAACATCATCGTGGCTAGAACAATGTATGAAAAAAGAAAAAGAAAACATTCATCGAAGTGATGCTCTCCGTTGCCAATCGTTGGGAAAAAGTCATATCTGACCGTTTTTACTCAACCCTAATGAGACAGTTTTAAAGAGTACACCCGTCGATTTTATCATCGTTGCTGGTAAGCGACGGCCCGCGGCGGACGTAGGGTGTTCGACTTATGGACACACATCGGCGGGGGGACAGCAACCCCCCCTTTAGTATAACATACAAAAAGGTTATACAGAAAAGGGGAAAAGGAAAATTTCTACAAAGGCTTTTTAAGAAGGAGGCACGGAGACATTATTATTGTGTTCTTCTTGTTCGTCAAAAAAGCGAATTTATTTCTTTCACATTTCTGTTAATTAAAGAAATGGGATAGTGTTGCCTTGCCATAGGGAAAAATATGACGCGATAGGCTGCCCATTCGTATGCATTATAGCAGCAGGTGTGAAACTCCAATTTTACGGCACAGGTGAAATGGAAAAGATAAAAAAATTATTTATGTAAGGTTGCTCTATTGGGGGCTAATTTATTATATGGTTTTCCTTTGCCGTTTCTTTATTCGTAATTTTTTATTTTATATTTTCAAAAAATACTTTTGGAAAAAAGCCCTCATGAGCGTTTTTTCGCGTCACTATTTTCATTCATTTTTGACAATTATATGTGGATGCGTGAAGTTTCAAAACGCTTCCTTTAAAAGGCGACAGCCAAGGTAAATTTTATAGTAGCATTCGCAAGCATACGCATTTGAAACATCTTTACGAATGTAGCATTTTGTCAATTTGGGAAATTACCAAAACGGAAGGGCACACCGTGTGGTTTATATTTTACTTTTAACCACAAATAGGGGATTATTTTTGTATGCTCGTTAATCAAAATACCGAAAGAGGGTTGCCCTTTCTGTGAATTTTTTTTTACAAAACGGTAGTTGCCATCCCAACGGCATTTCGAGAAGGCTACCTTCTGCTGAATTAACCCAAACGGACGGAAAACAATTAGAGAGTCCTTACATTTATACATGCGTGACGTAAAAGAAACAGCCACCATCTTCGCCTTAAAGGCTTTCCATCATATTGAAATTCACTCCAGACTAAAGGGCGAAACAACAGCTAATTTTTTCCCCAATTGGAAGACGTAAGCTCCACGAGGAGTATAACAAAATGTCTGCATTTGACCGATTTAACATCCACGCACAGTTGGAACACTTGCAGAGCAAGTACCAGGGCTCTGGACACTCCGACACGACTAGATGGTATGTTGACGAGCAGCTGAGCGAACCGACGCAACACACTGGCAGGGAGGAATGACACAGAAAGAGAAACCCCTCACACGCAGTGTGGGCAAAGCGAAAATTATACACATATGTTACGTTATTTTATTTTTTAATTTAGGGAATGGTTAACAAACATCCACAGGGATACGTTGGCATCCCACGTAGGACATTATTCGAGGTACTTTAAGAGAGAGACAATCAAATGGGTTGTGCACGTGGAACATACGTAATGAGGGCCTTGCCCTTGCACAGTTCGCCCATCCATTTAGTGTCAAAAGATGAAAATACTTATTAATGCCATTTTTTTTTTTAATTTCCTCTCAGATTAGCCTATTTCGCCATTGTAGAGAATGAACCAATCGCCAAAATAAGATATCGCTGTCTACAGGTAGGTCCATTTAAAGATACATTCTAATCCATTTTTGTTGATCCCTAACTGGACATTTCTCCTTCATTGTTGATGTGATATCATATTGCTTCTTTTTTTTTTTTTTTTCCGCAGAATATGTCACTTCCCGTTGTTCCAAAGCCAAAAAAGGAGTCGAAGCAGTGATGACTTGTTTTCGCCTTTATCCACTCTTTCCACCGCCAACCTGCGTGAGACATTTTTTTTTCGTGCCATTAACTTTATTCGACCCGGCATATTGCTGGGACTTAATTTTTTTTTTAGTCTTTTTATTTTTTTTTGTTTCAAAACCTAGTACGTCTGTATAGACCGAAAAAGGCTGCTTAAAAAACGGAAAAAAATGACAAATTTTAACGACTGTCATAAGTCCTTTAATTGTAAAAATTTTGGTCTTCAGAGAGTAAAACATGTGTAACAGTTTTCAAATTGTATGTTGCTAAAGTAACCGTATATGTGATACGCGAGCTACGTAGTCAATCTGCGCTTAAAGGATAAGCGCCAAATGTCTGTATTTTTGGTTGAATTAGTTGCCCCTTTTTCCTGCATAAAGGTGGGTTCCCAATTTGGTAATCATTCTTCCGTGCGCATAATGCCGCTTAGTATAATGGGTTAAAAAAGTGTGTGCAAAAAGGGAGAGTTATAATTAAGGTTGTAGTGGGAACCACGGACATGAGCTGACGCGTTTTGCATTTACTGCATTTGAACAAATTAAAGGAAAAACTACTTTTAACATCGAATCGATTTTCATAGGTATTGTAGGTGCGGTGTATATTTGCTTTCCTCCCTACTTCTTTTACGTATGCATGATTATTTTTTCCCCTTTTAACTGCTTATCGAGGGAGAACTAAGCATTGTCGCGGGTTCACACAGTCCAGAATACCCTGCAAAGCTGTAGTAATGAAGGGAACATTTTACCATTTTTACTTTTCCCCTGTAACGTCTATTCGTAATAGTATGGCGTGCGAGACGCACACGTAGATCAAAGGAGATTCTTCTAATTAGCCAAAAATTATCCCACGAAGAAAAAAAAAAAAGTCGTTGTGATATACGAAAAATTGTGAACCGTTCAGGCAATCTAGCTTTTTTTTTTTTCTGAGCAATTGCGGTGAATCAGCTATTACTCGCAATGACATACCGACTGCAGAACAGGCCAGAAGGAAAAGAGCAATCCTTCTATTAGTTTGTTCCCTTTTGCGCTTGAAGCGTTTGGGCCCCCCTTTGGTACTATGTTGCATAACAACAAAAAAAATCCTAGCCAAGTACTGGATGAAGGAAACCCACGGAAGAGTAACGCCGGGGAAGTAGGTACCCATTGCAAGGCACGGGATAAGAAGGAAAACATAAAAAAATCGGGAGAAGGGTATATTACAAAGGTGGAAGGAAGAAAAGGAAGAGCAGATTGTGAACCACATGAAATTAAGCGAAATGTTGAAAGAGATAAAGTACTAATTGAGTGTGAAGAGTTGCAAAAAAAAGAACTGGAGGCGTTAAAACTGATTTATGTGCGGGACAGAGAGCTAGCCATTCAAAATGAGAATGACGAAAAGAGGGACACAATAATACACATGCAATTGAATGATGAAAATATCAGTGACAATGTGATAAATTTAACTTTCGAGTTACCCAAAGATTATCCTCTGAAATCGTTTTTACTCGTTGATATAAATGTAAAAAATTTCACTGCAGACATGAACAATTATGTCAACCAGGAAGTGTACAAAGATATGCCAAATTATATAGCGCATGAAAACAGCATTTTAAGTATCATTTACCGAATTAACGAGTTGGTGGAAAATATACAAAACAGGGAGAAGACTTCCGTGGATCACAGTTATTCCTCATCAGAAGAAAAGGAAGAAATCGTCGTAGAGGAAGGAGCATTTGATCCATCCGAAGACCAACTTATCAAAGACCACATACCATTTCCATATTGCAGCGGAATGACTTATTCTCACCACAGAAGGGTGTTAGCTAGACGCCTGTGTTACTCGCACCATATTCTTAGTTTAGTAAAAAGAACCTACATAATTAAATGGGCGAGAGATTTAAAAATTGGGGGATACTCAAAAATAGGGTACCCCGGTATAATAATATGTGAAGGTCCCAAGGAAGAGGTCGATTTTTATATTAACAGTTTGAATAAACTGAGATGGAAGCATTTCGACTGTAGGGGCATGGATGATATTGTCTTGAAGGAGTATGAGGACTTGGATGATGCGCGAGTTCTTCCAAGGACCATGTACGAGCTCGATCCAAAAGGGATGAGCACCCTGTCTAATATATGCACCGAATGCGGCTTACGCGATTTGTTCTTAACAAGCATGAAGATTTACCACACCGGGGAGAAGCGATCAACGAATGAGGGGGGAAAGGACACCGACAGCAATAGCAAGGACAAAAATAAGAAGAAGAAAAAGAAGAAATGACACTGGGTGGGGGGCGGATAAAGGGGGTCCATAAAACATCACCGTTCTAACCACAGCACGCGGGAGCCTTCTTTTTTCCCCATTCGGGCACCCCTATTGGGGGAGTTCCTTTTTTTCGTTCTTTATTTTAATATATATTTTAATATATATTTTTTTTTGTTTTTTTGGTGCTATTTGCGCATTCCCCCCGGGCGCCTTTTCGCGCTGCGCAGAAATAATTTACGCGCGAAATTGCATTCCCCAGTGGTGAAGAAAAAAAAACGATGTGATTTCTACCCTTTTGCAATTTTTTAAAAAAAGGACTACTCGTGTAGACTAACCTTTTTACGCGCATGCTGTACGCACAGTTGCAATGTCACAATGTGCGTGTCGTAGTTGCACATAGGGCTTGTCCAAAATGGACAAATTCTTTCATATGAGCGCGTACACATGTCCGCGGGAACATTCAAAACAAGTTCCCCTTATGTTTATGTACATGTGTATATGTGAATATATATATGTATATATTTTTTTTTTTTTTAAACTCTGTCCAATTGGACAAAACGATATGTGCACATAAATCTCCGCATTAATTTGCCCCTTTTGTAGAAAGTAAAATTATCGTACTTTTAGGATAAAAAAAAAAAAAAAAATACCTTGCGTTGCTTAGCAGCTACAACATTTTCGCTCCACTTGGCTTATTCCGAAGACGATGTAGAGTAAATTTTGTCATCTTCGTGTGTACATTTTTGATTGTAAAAATTCGGGGAATATATTCCCGCGGATGTTACTCTTTTTTGTCTTTCTGTGGTTTCCATTTTGTGCTAAATTTTTATCCCTGCTGGGTGTCCAATGTGTGTATACGCGTACACATAGTTGTGTCCATACTATTACGTAGCTGCGCATATGTTGACTCACGTGTGGACACTTGTTGATACCCACGTGGAATGCACATTTTGTACGCACTTGCTGCGAAGAGTAATTTTTAAATTTGTCAACTTGATCTACCTCCTCGCAAAACAAGTTTTACAAAAAGAAAAAAAATTTACGTCATTGTATAGGGAAAGCATATGACCCTCTACATGGGTGACCCACATATGTGGTTAACTACACTGTTAAAATTTAGCAAAGGTAGGGGCCCCATTGGTAATCCTTCCAGTTATGACCTTTAAGATAGTACATGTACCCCCTTATCGGTTGTCTATTCCCAATTTTGAAGTTCCCTTTTGTTTTTGTTAAAACTTCGACGAGTGTGAATAAGAACGAGGAGGAAAACAGACAAAGTAGAGACAGACAAGGCAGACGAAGTAGCGGCAACCGCGGGGCGGGACGAAACATGCATGGACTGTACAGAAAAAACCAGCTGAGCGCGCCCGAGGAACACCTGTGTACAAACGCATTTTGGAGGAAGAACCTGTTCAGCAGGTACGAAATAAAACCGAAATATTTTAACGTACCAACATATCATGTTAAAGATAATACTAATGAATGCTTCGAGAGGGTGTCAAAAAATTCCTGGTATGATACTAGCAGTTTTAGGAAGAAGAAAGGTGCGTTTTTATTTAGCAGGGAACTGAGACACATCAATTGGAACAGCAGCCACGATGGAGTAGAGACGAACTTGAGTGATAGACCACACGATGGGGTTGAGGCTCCTATAAATGGTGCGCTCCCAATGCTAACAAACAGTGAAGACGCCAAGAATTTAGACGAATGCGGTAGTTTCGCCCAAAATGTGGTAAGTAGAAATGCAAATGGCAATGCATTGAATGATAAAACATCAAATGAAAAAGAAAAAAAAAAAAAAAAAGCACTCCCTTTACCCAATGATGGAGTAACCCCCACTGGCAGCTTGTTAACCTTTCATGCGAGAAAAAATAACCTGCACAAATTAGCAAAAATGGGTAATGCCAAAAGAACATATAACGTTAAAAATGAGAAATGGACTCCTGAAAGTTGTAGGTCTTTGGATCATGAACCCGCACAAAGGTATACGCACAAATGGGACACCACCCCTTCGGTTAGCGGCAAAGTGTACAAAAAGAAACAAACGAGCATAGATCTTTGGAAGTACAAAAGGGAAGACAGATTAAAGGGGTGCACTCTGCATGAACAGGTCAACGAGAAAATCATTTCCAGCAAGCTATCAGCCGAAAAAGGAATTATGTGCGTACACAAATTGGCAACACTTCCTGTAGACGACAAAATGAGGTCAGACAAAAGCGGAAAAGGGCAACTGGAAAAAAGTTCTAAAAAGATGAAAGAGAAAAGCGTTCACAGGAAGGAAAACTTAGGAGGGCTGTTACAGATGACCCCTTCCATGGGAAAGACAAAAAAGGAATCTTTTGTCCGATCCTACATCACTTCTGAGATCGCATCCGTTAGTGTGATTGCAAGTGGAGGTTACACCCATGGGGGGAAAAGAATTGAAGAGAAAAACACACCAATGGGGCAAGAACAAATAAGGGATATTTTTCACCCCACTGGGAATTCCAAATCGATGACTAGAGAAATTGCCCTGAGAAAAGGAACGTACACAACTTACCAACAAAAGGGGAGACGCCACTTGGGGATGCAAAAAATGCTTCTAAGCGGAAGCAGCCAGGGGGAAAAATCCAAAGAGGGGGGCTTAGAAGAGGGAGTTTCTGGAATGCCCATCTGGAACTGCGCATTAGAATCACCTCAGCATGGAGAAGACACCCCCCCAAACAACAAACGAATCACCAATTCGCTAGAGAGAACAAGTGGTGTGCATACAGAAGATACATGCTCATTAAAGTACTCCTCCAAAGAAAGAACCACCACAGAATGTATGATGATTGAAGACGTAGATGTAAATAAGCCTAAACTGGAGGAGGAAGGAATCATAGGGTTGTCCACAAATGTACCAGGACATAGTAAAAATCTCCACCTGTTAGACGAATCCAGCAATGAAAAGATCTTTTTCGATTCCCTTGTTAACAGCAAAATGTATTTTAGAATCGACTTTAAGATATATAAGCCCATTCTTATGAGGGCAATTACCCAAGTGAGGGTGTACTCAAATGAGAAGCTACTTCAATGTGTTTACATAAAGGAGTACCCACAAAAATTTTCTGTAGTTGTGCAAAATGCTGTCCGAATGTGCAATGGAAAAGTGCTAGCCAAAATGAAAAATAAGTTAATTAACATCAAAGAAACAGGGGTTCTGAATTTTACGTATCTAAACAATAAAAAAGTAATTGGGTGTTCCCATATTAGCATTAGGCATGTAGTAAGTTCTGGAGTGGAAGGAGGGCTTTTCATTCCAGTAGATGACCACGCGGATTGTAGGAAACAGAAAAACCCAAAAGAAGCGTTTGTGGTAGATCCTCTCCTCCCATTCGGGAGACAAGAAATTAACGTTTTAAAGTCCAAAATTTTTGTCAACTATAAGATTGACTGCCCCAGGAGTATGCATGATTTTATTGCATCTGGTGAAGTGGTAACAGCCAAGGCGAAAATATCCTTCCTGGAGGATATGGTTAGACAAATGTATAACTTCATACAAGATTCGGTGCTGCTCAGGTTCGTGAAGGGTGCACGGCGCGCACATGGGGAAAGTGAATGTGGCACCGGGAATGGAGAGGCAGCAAGTCCGCGGGTGCCCTCCTTCGAGTATCACGCGTTGAAAGAAGCCGCGAAAGTGGAAAACGAGGACCAACACGCAGACGGCGAAAAACACCTATACAGTGAAAACCCAGGCGGTAGAAGCGGTAATATGGGGAACGCCCCGGAAGGGGGTGGTGGAGAGACTGAGGACCATCTGCCCATTGGGAATGCCCCCCAAAATGGTGAAAGGGAAGATGCAACAGATAGGAAAGCAGAGGAAGGGAAAGATGAAAATGAGGCGGCGGAAAAATCCAAGAGCACTGATTTAGAGGAAGGAGGTTGCAATAATACGTCTAGTTCGAACCATACAGATCCTCCTCCATGTGATGGCATAGCCACGGGTAACCTACAGGGAGAGGCACCCAATTCCAGTAACGTCGTGGAAGATGTGCTAAAATTGGAACAGGAAGACCAGGGAACGCATAAGTGCCAACAAGTGGATTGCAGCCCGGATGAAGGGGATAACCCCCACGTGGAGAGCACTTCCCCTGGGAAGACATACAATGAAAATGCAGAGAACAACCGGAAAGGGAACAAAGACGAAGTAGAGCAATGCGGCACGAACAGGTATGCTCCAAAAGGGGTGCCTACTTACACCAAGGGATTAAGAACAAATTACCCATTTGAACAAAAAAACAAGAAAAAGCAAATAGAGCAACTAGAGAGCATCATAGCGGAGTATAAAAAAGAATTAGTAGAAAAAGGCGAAGAAATACAAAAATTAAAACATTCAAACAATAACACTAATATACTTTATAAAGCCTGTTACAGGAAATTACAGGAAATTGAAAATGAACGGAAAAGGACCGATGCGATGAACTTCCTACTCAGATTTGATGATTCATGTTCTAATAAGTTAACCAATCGTTTAGACACAAAGAAAGCCCTCCCCAGAAGAAAGGCATATACAGAAACTGACACAAATGTATTGATGGGGCCTAATGTACGAAGGGTAAACTCGTTGCGAACGGCCTTAGTTGCGCTAAACGGTGAAGAGAACAACATGGGTGGAAATGCGATCCGTAGGAGCGGCACTGGCACTTTCACTGGAAGCAGCACTTATACAACCACGATGCGGAGCCTACCCCCAATGGGGAAGGAAAGATTGAACAAAAAGAAACAGACCATGCGGACCGAGTCGGTCAACAGGGCGATTATGGATTTATTCGACGCTGATTTGGGCGAAAACTTCCGGTTCGAAAAGGATGCCACACCGAGGGGAACCATGACGGATGAGGGTGACCACTGCGGTGAGCGCCGCGTCCCCCTGAGTAACTACCAAATTAAAGAAAAAAAAATTGACGCACTTGTAAAAGAAAACGAATCGCTAAAGGAACGAATAAACAAGTTGACCTTAACCGATGCGGAATGGTACAGCAGAATACCACCACTTAGAGATGTCTACTCCATCACAAGAGCAAAGGACAAAAGTAAGGCCCAGAAATACGCGAAATTAAGAGGCGTCGAGCAGCACTGCACAAACTCAAACTACTTGGAGCATTCGTGGGGGGAGAAAAAAAAAATTTACAACTACGCTGCGGTGAGGAACAAATATAGCAGTAACAGCAGATTTAATTTTCCTCTGAATTTGGTTAAAAGTTATTCTAATGATCCCATTGCGCACAGGGACGTGGACATCTACCAGTCCGGGTTCTAAATGTATGACCCGCGCAGAATGTAACAGCCCACACGTTGTCATTTATGGTATATTATATATATTTTTTTTTTTTTTCTTCAATTTCCCCTGCTTCTCCGCTCGTCCTCCATTTTGTGCTCATGTGTACAGTTTGCCATGCCACACAAATGAAGCGCTCATTAATTGACGCGAAGTTTTGGTTAGCCAGATTGACCCCCTCCATGGGGTGACACACAACGAGCGAATTATACTCGGAGCAGAACAGTTCTCCATCTACACTTTAATAAAATGTTCGCTTAAAAAAAAAGGTGTTGCACGGTGGTGGGTGGATATACAATGGAAGCACAAATACCGAGTGGGTTTTTTTTTACGTTCCTTTCCACTCTTTATTTCGGCAGCCCTTTTCACAATGAAGTGCGCATCCCCTGGGGTTGTGGGGGGAAATACAGAAATACTCCCCCAAAGGGGCAGACACAACGATTAGCACAGCGGTCGTGCGCGTGAATAGGTACGCACATAGGCGGATGCAGATAGCCATAAACAGATGCACATGCACATGGTTAACACTCTCCCCCGCAGCATAGCGGGCCAGTCATATGTCACAAAAAAAAAAAAAATAATAATAATAAATTGAGGCGTCAAATTGTGGTAAATATTCATCAGTCTAGCCAAAAAATTATAAATGGAAAAAAAAAAAAAATTACGAGCATTTTTCATTCTTGTTTTGTGTCGTGGCGCCCTCTTTTTGGTTCCCTTCTACAAACAAGCAAAATGGGGAAGTACATGGACATTGGAAGGGAAGCACAAGTGGTTCAAAGTTGGTTTACACTGCCTGTCTGCGCATATATATTTCTGTTTGCGTGTGTGCGTGTCGGTATGAGCGGGACGACGGAAAAAAAAAATTGACACATCGCTTGTCATAACAAATGAGGCTGATGTAATAAGTGACATCGTAAAACGGTGCAGCCTTCCATTTCGTTGGATATGGGGACTGACCCATCGAGTAATTCAGAAGCACATAATCGCTGTTTTGAAAAAACTTCGGAACACTTTTTATCCCTCATTAGCTTACTATGCGTAGATTAGTACTCATATACGTTACACGCTGATTACCCATTTGACATTAAAAAAAAAAAGTTAACGTTAAAGCTAAGGTGGTGGATTGGCGGGAGGTGAAAGAAGGATGGAGAGAAGCTGGACAGTTCCGAAAATCATGGCGTCATCCCCAACTGGAAAAATCGCAATAAGTGTAAAAAAAAAAAAAAAAAATCAAAAATGATCGTTCTGATTGGACGTACTTGCATAACTCTTCTTAACGAATTTCACATAAAGTGCAGTTAGCGATAATTATTAACATCGACCGGGAAAAGTGACATTCCCTCGTTGGTGCTACTCCTCGGATTGTCGTTCCTATGAGGGATGATTCTCCATCCTTGCTCCTTCCCCGTGGTGTACCCACCCTGGGTCCATCCTCCTGGGCGATTCACATTTGTGCTCAGCACAACCCCCCCCTTTTCACTTATTTTGTGCCTTCTCCTTCGCTGAACTTGTAGATCTTCTGTGGCTTTTTTTCTTGCTGTCCAAAATTTTCTTCTTATTCTTCTCCGTTTCTGAGTCACTATGGTGGTCCACGTCTTCTGCGTGCCGCTCTCCTGTAGTCCCATTTTCCTGCTCACCCATTTTAACATTTTTCAATAGTTCATTTTTCTTCTTGTGAAATGCGTAGAGCAAATTTTCCGGGTGAGAATTTTTGATTTCGTTTTGATCATCCATGTTGTTGACCTTGCTTGGTGATCTCCCTTTGCAGGAATCAACCAGGTCATCCCGATCCGACACCGACATGCGCTCCCTCGCGAAATTTTCGTTCTTCCTTTTCACAAGTTTGTTTTTCGGGATAACCTTATCTTTTGTCTCATCAGGCATTCCTTCCATGTAGGCATTGTAAAAGGAGGCCATTTCATCGATAAATTGGAGATCATTTTTTACCTCCCCATTGGAAATAATGTTGGAGAATTTCGCAAAGGAATTTTCGTCTTCAAAATATTGGGAGCACAGGTGATTATTTAGCAATTCGTAACAGACATTTGTTAAATACATGGTTGGACATTTGAAGGTAAAGGACCATCCACTGATGAGGAGCGTTTTTTTTTTTTCTTTCATTTGAATTTCTACATCATTTTCTTCATTAATGGTGGATGGGGTGGTGGAAGAGTTGTCCGAAAATTCCCTCTTCGGGGTGTTCATACCTATGTCAGGATTTCCATTTTGGGGGGAGTAAGCTGCTTCCGGTGCGTCTGCTCCGGGGAACACAGACGACGTGTCCTTTCCGCTGGATTTTTCTTTCCCCTTCTTGCCTTTTGATTGGTTCGAATTGTTACTTTCTTGTTGATTACTCGGGGTGGTGGTCCCCACATCAGCTGTAGCGCCTCCCTCGGCCGCATCAGTAACCCCGTCGGATTCCCTCTTATCGGTGTCTAGTGCGTTCCCTTTAGTTTCCGTCTTACATTTGACTAGCTTAAATTCGATGTCTTCCATATAGTAGGACCATTGCGGAGAACCATCCTCCACGTCGGCAAAAAAGTGAATAAACTTATCCCACGTGATCACAATTATACCCTCCACGCACTTGTTGAAGAATCCCACACTGGTAAGGTATCCCTTGATCCTAGAACTGAAAATACAGAGTATCGATTTGACGTTAATTTGTTGATTATAAAAAATGATAGAAGATTTTATTAAGCTTAGTGCCTTGTTTAACTGAGGAATGGAATCACAATTGTCGATAAGCTGAAAAGGAGTAACCTCTTTTATTAAATCCTGATCATCAATCATGGCTACGGAGGATAGATTCTGGAACTGAACTGCATCTATGTTCTTTTCCAGCAAAATAGAATCATATAGTATATTCATATTATTTAAGTAAAAATTTAAAAAACTTTTATAGAGAAGAATGTATGAGCAAAGGATGTCTCTAATTGTGTTCTTCTTCCATTCGATCAACTGGAAGAAGGTTTTCACGCTGGCGTTAATAATGTCCAAATATTCATTTTGTATTTTTAGTAAATCCTTGACATTTTTTATGTATTTCCTTTGACATAGCCATGAGCACTTTATCTTCTTACTATCCTTAACTCCATCTGATCTTATTTTCTCCGAATTTGAATAGCTATTTTCGAAATATTTCCAATAAATTTTACATAACTCCACTTGTTTTAGGAAGTCATTTTTTTTTTTCTTCATTGCGTCTATTAAAATTTCCTGCTCCTTCAGGTAGCTATCCTTTAGGATGATTAACATTTTTTGATTTATTTTGCTGTCTATCACATCGCAACTTATTTTCATGCTGTTCATAATTTTTCTGTAATTCATGAATCCGTACTGTACCCAATCGTCTATGATGCTCTGATTAAGGTTGCACATGTCTGTATTAACATCGATGACATTATCGGCAATTTCGTTTATTTTGTTAGAGGCACTCTTCCCGTTGTTCTTTTTTAGGAAGGGTGTCTCTGGGGCATGCTCTTCCTGGGTGTTATCTACATTTCCTTGTTCTTCTTTTTTGGACCCCTTCTTCTTTTTTTCCTCTGAGTAGTCCATTTTGTTGTTCTTTTTCCCCTTTGTCTTCCCCTCATTCAGAATGGTAGAAGCTGTGCTTTCCTTTTTCTTCTTCAAATCATCTACAGTGCCATTCACTTGACTGTTGAGTGGATTCTCCCCCTGGACGTGAACAACATTTGCTGACTCCCCGTTGGCCAACTCCTCATTTTGAATGTTTAAAAAACTTTGGGTTAAATTATTCACCCGCGCATTACCCCCCACTGAAGCGCTTTTATTATAATAGGTGGTATCATTTTTGATAAACTCCTTGAAGAACCTATTCAAATTATTAATATTGTAGGAGCCATGCTTTAGTGCCTCTGCCATTTTTTCACTTATCCTTTCGAGGAAGTTAATAAAGTTGTTGGTGCAGTTTTCCCTGCTTTTGTGATACTCCGTCATTTCGATGAAGTAGTACTTTTTGTAAACTTCGAAGAAAATTTTCTTCTTTTCATGTAGGCTATTTTGATTGTCTTCTTCTGGCGGGGTGTTATCCCCCACCTGGATGTCCGTCGCACTGATTGGGTTCTTCATTTTGTCATTCTTCTGCTGGTTAACTTTATGATTACTTGCAGGACAACCTGCGTTTTTTATCGCTACACCTTTTGCCCTTAGGGCACTGAAGTAGGTCTCTCTAAGCTCGCGTGCCCAGACTGATTCTTCCGACTTTCGGTTGCCAGTCGTTTCGGCACTTGGCATAGTAACCATGCGCGGTTTGGCCGGTTGGCGTTTTAATGGTTTATCGGTTTGGTGGCGAACCTAGGGGTACCTTGATCCGACGCAGATGATACAGTCCAGTCGGCCCGCCCTGCCCCAGGTACAACGTGACAACCTCGCGGTGTGCATCAATAACACCTGCCTACGGGTCCACGCAATGGGCGGGTATATTTACTAGGAATCATACACAAGGAGGGCAATTTAAACAAATTGGCGGGGAGTTCATAAAAAATGGTTTAACATGGATAAGTGGCACATGGAGCAGGGAATAATCAAAATGTAACAGAATGGTGAGAAAAAAAAAAAAAAAAAAAAGGGGGGTAAAGCTAACGCAGTGGTAAAGTAAAAGGAGGGTGTGCCCACGGGGGAAGTATAAACTCTAAGGATGCGAAGTCGCGGAAAAAAATAAATAAATAAAAACGCACATACATCATATGCAAGCTAAACACACGAAGCAGTGTATGCCTTGTAAACCATACGCACCAATCCGTACTTCCTAACGCGTCGCACATAACACTGGTACATTTGGGGGCATGCCA
This sequence comes from Plasmodium coatneyi, assembly GCF_001680005.1. Classification (NCBI taxonomy): domain Eukaryota; phylum Apicomplexa; class Aconoidasida; order Haemosporida; family Plasmodiidae; genus Plasmodium; species Plasmodium coatneyi. Next base: position 749,723 of record NC_033566.1, on the reverse strand, counting down.
TTCCTTTTTTCAAGGGGGACCAAAAGGCAAACCCTTTCTGGAAGGCACCTGAGCACAGTTCCCCCAAGGGCGCTTCGTTCGCAATTGCGCCCATCTCGCGTTCGCTCCGTGATGCCTCGACTAATCTCGTGCAACTTCACCTCTCACAGCACCTCTTCTCACTTCACCTAGATTGTTATACCTTTGCTATTGGCACAGCGGATGTGTACCTTCTGTCACTCAGTAAGAGGAAGCAAAAAAAAAAAAAAAAAATTGTATGAACAAAAAATCAGCATACGCATGTTATGCTCCTTTACAATGCAAAACGACCATATGCTATTTTACAAATTTGGGTTTACTTAAGTATTCCACATTTTTTTTATTGCAAGTCTCTACAGGGAGGCAAGGAAAAAACAGCACAACGAAAAATTCCCACACGGGACAACGCACAATCCGCGTGAAACCAGATTAACAAGAAAAAGAGAAGAGTTGCTTATCCTGCGCTTGGAATGTCAGTACACACTTCTTCCACCGGACAGGAAAAAAAAAAAAAAAAAAAAAAGAACAGTGCGAAAAACTCCTTTTTCCCTAAACGTCTCCCCTATCTGCTAAATCGCAAAATAAAAAAAATTACATTTTTTTCTTTACAATTTAAAATGTACTGTTAGCCATACTGTACAAAAAAAAGTTGTAACAGGGAAGGCCAAATGAACAAAACTGATTAGGTAAAAATAAAATGATGAGGCACATAAGTAAAAAAAAAAAAAAAAAAAAGGCCAATAAATAGGGAGTTAACAAAATGGTGAAGCAGTGATGCTAACATATAAGACAAATGCATTTTGTGTGTGTAGCACACTGGGGAATCTTTTCAATGTTTAAAAAAAAGAAAAGTCATTGGGACACCAGTGTACAAAACCACTGCCGGATTTACAAATAAGGCGCAACTTCGTGTAGGTGTGCATATAAAGGGATGCATGCAAAAGCGACAAGTTGTTCACGTGTGAACGGCGGGATAATTGCACATTTTGTTGCGCTCATAAATGTACACCCGTTTAAGGTGGGTAGCATAAATATAATTTGCGTGAACGGTGGGGGTGTGAAACTGCAAAAACCAGAAAAAATTAAAAAAAGAAAATAATGCAAAATGTGGACTTCATTTTGCAAAGCCTGATTTTCCGCCCAGGAGACGCGCGAGCATACCATCACAATAGGGTCGTCACAATTGAGTTGTTACAGCTGCACGCGTGTCCATGGCGCTCACTAAATGTAGCCCCTTTTAAAGCCATAATCGATAAACGAAAAAACAGCAGACGACATCAAAGAATAGGCACCCATCATTTTATAGCTAGAAGCACTTTTATAGATGCTTCCTGCGAGAAAACCTGCTATGGAAGAATTGTATACTTCATCATTCTTTGTAAATAATTTTACCATATTATTTAGGGCGTAAAAAATCATGGTTATTGAGGCCATTTGGTTGGCGACGCTCGGCCCTATCACTGAAGTGGAATTCAAAACGGAGTTCACAAAAAGCTTCCTCGTTTTTCCTCCCTTCAAGACTCCACTGATTAACCCGCAACTTCCACCTAGTAGAAGGCCTGTAAGAGGGTGCGAAGGGGTGAATGTGTAGGGTGTGCACTGTGGGGTGTATAGTGCGGGGGTGCTATTTTAGGGGCTCTGAACGCATAACGAAAAGGTTCCGAGGAGTGAGTTGGGTCCCCCTTTTTTGTTGCAGCTACGAATAGCTTTTAGTTTAAGCACAGTGAACGGAGTAAAACGTAACCACCCAATTGCACCATTCCTTTGGAGGCGTACCTGTGCCGTAGGCCAAGCCAACGCTATAGACCAGCTTCTCTCCCCACTGTCTACCATATCCTTGCAGGTACAAATTTTGCTTGTCAAGCGATAACTTCTTTTCGGGTTTTTTTTTTAAAATTTCTAAATCATAGTTAACCGATCCCGTTTTTAAGTAATCTCCCATTATATTCCCCTGTGCGTTATATATGATGTGTTACTCATTTATTTGGAGATAGCTGTGCTTCGTCGAACGGTTTCTGCGTGTGCGGCTCTCCTTCGGGGTGCGCGCGTTCGTTGGTTCGCCTTGGATTGAGTGCCTTAAATGCGGTTCGATTGCTTTTCCTTGGTGAGGTCTTCCTTTTGCGTTATTTTTTCTCCCTGCTCTGCGCTGGACTAGGTGCATACAAACATGCGTTGTTCCCTTTTTCTGGCAAAGGTTCGCCCTGCTGCTCTAAAATAATGCTCAATGGCAAGAGTGTGCTTCTACATAGTAGGTTACAAATTGCAGTGACGTGGTTTAAGCTAAAAAGGGCTGTCGCAGCAAACGTTTCGAAAAAATGAGCGCTGCGTGAGTCCGTCGATTTGGCAAATTTATCTTCCGTGGGTACATGTTCGCAAGGGGTGGATAAGCCAACGCATATTTGTAGATACACTCTATGTACTCTTATATATACTCTTATATATACGCTTGTACCTATGCTTATATGTAGGTGTATGACTGACCAAGTGCGCATACCCTGCGTAGGCAAAGTAGTTACCTGAAGGGTGCTTCGTAATTGTTGTTCCTTCTTACAATTCGCAAACGATCGTTTTCTCCGCTCAACTGTGGTATTTTTAATTACTCCTCTTGTAGAAAAAAAATTTATACACTTAACAAAAGGTTTTGCGAAATTCTGAACACAAGTGATTATGCAAATTTACATGCGGCCAGTGTACAAAAATGCTGTAGCTTCTTACGGTCCCATGTTCAGGCGAGCCACGGGGCACCCACAAACGGGTTAAGCTCTGCATACATAATGAGTGCCTCTCGCGCGACATTTATACAGCTCGCCCCTCCATAATGAGAAAATGCGCAAGGGCGAATTTTTATGATGCTTCTTCCCCATTTGCAACACAGTCGGAAGTAAAAAAAAAAAGAAAAAAAAAAAGTGAGCATTTTTTCTTACCAAATTTGTAACGCTATATTTGCTAACATGTAAAATGGCATCATCCCCATTTTTTAGTAGACCCTTTTTGCAAATAAGAAGTTTACTCAAAATTGAGAAAATTTCCTATTTGTTCATAAACAAATGGGGAAATTTTATTTTTTCTGCCTAACTAGGCATTGATGTGCCAACAAAGCTGCTTCCTCTGCGTGGGGGAAAGAACAAATGTCGCATTGGAGAGGGGTATCCAGGCAGCAACGCTTGCCAGGAGTGGATGTTGTTTTTCAGTCGGCCTCGTACAACAAGTGGTGAACAGGGCATGTATTTTTCCTCCACAAAAATGACACATAATATGGTGAGTATATATATTTTTTCCGTTCTGTTCAAAACGAATGACCAACATGAAGGTAACAAATTCCGTGTGTGTCGTAGTTACGATCGAAGTTGTTTGGTTTCCCTTTTTAGTTTACCCCTGTGGGGGGAAAAAAGAACAGTGGAGAACCAACCTCAATTCAGAATCATATATAAATGCTTATTCTTCTGCAACGTTTACGACATTTTTTTCTCTGTTAATCGATCCGTAAATGTGGCACCCACATGGGAAGTCTCTCTTGTTATGCCTACACCACAAGGTGACCAGCAAAAAGGTTCATTCTTCGCCAATGTTTTCTGCACACACATAATGGTGAACAAAATACAGGATACACAAAAAAATTGCCGTATGAACTAGTTCTTTATGAACGAGAAACTGAGTAATAAGGGGAACACTCCATGGCATAATAACGGTAACATAACACCTCCCCTCGTAAGTAATTCTCTGCCTGCATAGTTAAACGCAGCATAGCACACAGATATAAACCATATAGTTGAATACTTTTTTCCCCACACATAGGTCATTCATTAAATGGGAAGTGCAGTCTTTCCCCTCCACTTCATTCGTTTAACATGTCTTCACTTTATATGTTTATGTGGGCACCTCGTGAACGCTGCATTTGTTTAATGTGCCAGTGGTCTACCTTAGTGGCTTGATCGTATGTCCGTTGCGCACATAGGGTTTGGCGCCAGGAGTGGAGCACAAAAAGGGAAAACATATACCTATACACTTAAATGTACAAAAAAACAATCATACGTACGTTAGTATGTATATCACTTATTTTTATTCTTTTCCATTTTAAAAGATTCTGCTGCTGTTTCATTTTTCTCCGTTTGCCACAAATCGGCATGTCGTTATTTTTTTCATTTCCCCCCATCGATCAAGAGGAAATAATATAGCGTTTTTGTTTTTACCAAAAAAAAAAAAAGAAAAATAGCACAGCTTAACTGCTAGCGAATTGTGCATAAGTACGAACACGCAGATATTTACACCCTTATGATGACGCTGAATTGGTGAAATGGAAAAAAAAAGAAGCGATTCCGCAGCGTACGTGTTTTAGAAATATGCATTTCTGTGAAACATTCTTGCCCCTGATTTGTGGCCATTCCGTTGGTCATTTTCTGCACCATTTTTATTTGCAGCTTCATTTGCGTTATTTTTTCTACGAGTGATTTTCCTCCCTGTGGCTATTTTTTTGCCCACACAGTTGTGGTCCAGTCTTCCCTGCGATTTTTTTTTTTTTTTCCTCATTCACTCGTTTCCCCTTCTTTCACATATTTCTTTTCTTTATACGCTTCGTCTGTACCACTTTTGCTGTCCCGTTTCGCTTCGCTGTCCTGTTTACCCCTTCCCTTTGGCATTCTGCTTTTCCATTCTCCGTAAATTCACACACTTGGCCTTTACCAAAATTATGTGCATATGCATGCATGAAATCCTGTTTTCCTTTTCGTTTCCCGTCCGTGTAATTTTTTTCTCACTTTGTTCTTTTCCCCGTGGCTGATAGAACGCACGCAAGAGCAAACCCGCAAAAATATGTACACATATTTACACGCACATGTGTACGCACATACATACACGTGTAAATATACTTGCCAACGCTTTGCAAACATCCCCGCTGGCGCGTTCATACATACACGCGCGTAACAAACGCTGATTGCACAAGCTGTTCGAAGTAGAAAACGAAAATATAGTACGTAAAAAGTGGAACACCATCATACCGTTTTTTTTCTTTTTTTAACCCTCCTACATACCCATCACCTTTTTGATATTATTACCACCGCGTGCGTATAAATATACCCGCGTCGTTGTGTACACATTGGCATTTCTATAAATATCATCCCATTTTTTGTTCATTAAAAAAAAAAAACGCCAACGCGTACTTTCTTCTCGTGTTGTTATTTTGGGCATATATACTCATAAAACGTGCAGACGTACATTCACATAGATCGAGAAAAACAAAATGAATTCCACAACGAGAAGTTCAAAGGAGTTACTCCGTCTGCAGAAGGTAATTGATCAATTGGGAGAGTGCAACTATGAGCACAAGTGAGGTTCTTCAGAACTGTGCGGAAATTCACCCCGTTCGCATGTCTGCATGGAGACTCACCTGTGAGGGTTCATTTGAGTATGCCCTCGGGAGAGTATACGTGTCTGGGATCCCTTCTACAAAATGACATGAACATTCTTGTGCGTTAGGAAGGCACAAAAAAGATCGAACAAATGATAATAGCACATGAGGAGTTCTTCCCATTCCTCCCCCTACGTAAACCTTATTAGGAGTTAAAAGACATTGAAAATGAGAACGTGCAAGAAATAGATGCCCACGTGAAGGACTCCAACATTTCGGAGTGGGTTGGTTTTATCAAGGGTCCATCGGGGACTCCCTATGAAGATGGGCATTTTATCTTAGACATAACTATACCGAATGATTACCCGTATAACCCACCCAAGGTGAGCAAACCCCGCAGCGCTATCACGATCACGTGAGGTAGAGAGCAATTCGACAAGTTCATCTGTGCAGGTTCGTGTGTATATGTACCCCTCCAATTTGTGCCTTCCTCCATGTCCAGTTGCATTCTCTTCCCCTCCTCCCCTCCATGCAGATAAAATTTCAAACCAAAATATGGCACCCCAACATTTCAAGCCAAACAGGGGCAATCTGTCTGGACGTTTTAAAAAACGAATGGAGTCCCGCATTGACAATTAGAACTGCACTTTTGTCTATTCAAGCACTGCTGTCAGATCCGCAACCAGGTGAGCGTTTGCCTCAGTTATTCTGTGGGCATACATATATGAAGCATCGGTCCGCACAGTAGTCCCAACATTTGAGCATTTAAAGCAGGGAAATATTCTTTTTTTTGGGGGGGGGGAAATTTCAAATCATGTTAAAGCTTGCAACATGAGGGATATATTTGTATATGAAACCACACACGTATATGTGGGTCGATTGTACATGTATAATTTTGTTTCCTCTGTGTCTGGACCCCCATCTACATCCTCCCTTTTTTTTTTTTTTTTTTTGTAGACGATCCCCAAGACGCAGAAGTGGCAAAAATGTACAAAGAGAACTATTCCCTTTTTTTAAAAACAGCCAGGTTTTTAGCACACCAAATATGCACACACACCCCAATTTGATAGCCCCCTTTGGGTTGGGAATGCATCTCCAGAGTGTACCTCTCTTATGATTATTTCCTCCTCAATGAGTGCTGTTTTATTATGAATTTTTTTTTTTTTTTCGTTTCCCCCGTTCAGTGTGTGGACGAAGACTTTTGCCACCGGACCGAAACTCGAACCAAGAGAAGTCATTGTAATACGCCACAGCAGAACGGAAGATGCCATTTTGAGCTCGGATTTTTTAGTACGTTCAGTGAGATGAATATAAGATATTTCATTTTTTTTTTTTTTTGTTTTTTCCCCCCCGTTCAGATTAAGAAGATCACCGAAATGGGATTTACGGAGGACCAGGCGAAGGTCCCTAAGAATGCACGTGCATGCATACGGCTTGTTTGCCAAATTTGCAGCATGATCATACACACAGGGGATAGCGCAAAATACTTGCCTTCTGCAAAGCGATAAAGAATATATGCACGTTGTGGAGAAAGTTCCCCCGTACTCTTTCCCTCATTGTGGATCCCCCCCCTTCTTTTTTTTTTTTTATTTTTCCCTTGCAGAATGCCTTAATAAATGCCGACTGGAATGAAACACTGGCGCTAAACACCCTCCTGGAAAATTCATAATTTGGACAAGTAAAAAATCGTACACACAATACGGTTTAGTAAAATATAATATGTTTATGTATCAATAGTATTAAATTAACCACGTTGTTAATTTTCCTTTTTTTTTAATTCAAATATGATAATTTGGTTGCTATTGCATTTTTAAGCCATAATTTTTTGTGTACAAATATTACAACGCCTTTTTAATAAGGCCATTTTTTTTTTTTTTTTTTTTTTTTTTTTTTTTTGCCCTCTGATAAATTTGTTTAAAAATTAGTAAAAAATTTTCCTCTTTAAAGAAAATTAAGTATACTATAAAAAGAAAAAAAAGGAACACACATCCTTTGTGTGTACACATAACATGTGCGCATTTTTCGGAGAATAACCAAATGCGAATCTTTTAATTTTTTCCAATTCGGAAGCACGGTTTGTTATGCAAAGGTGGACCTTCTCGTGGGTCCTTTTTTTACTTCATGATAATGTGGTATATGTCGCCTTCATAAGAGTGCCTTTTTTTTTTTTTTTTTTTTTTTCACCTTCACTGATTGTGCTACCATCTATAGTGACATAGCACAATTCGTTGCGGCTTCTTTTCCATGGGTACTCCCTCGGGTTTTTGATTCCTCATTTTGCGCCCGCGGTGTCCAGGTGGCTAGAAGCATTTAAACCTGAAGCACGTCGAAGACTACACGTTGGACTGCTGAGAATGATATGCGATTGTGCGGGAAGGGTTAAAGGTGGAGCCATGTCCCGTCATATTGCCCTTTTGCCCTTTTGCCCTTTTGCTGCCTTCCCGTTTAGCCCTCACGATGTCCACTTTAAGGCGAACAAAAAAGTACACGCAGCATGCGAAGTTTAAAATTGTAAAACAAACGTGGACACATTTTTCTCCATGTGCGAGGACACATTTGTGTATCGGAAGGAAAGAAAAGTGAGTCTTCGTTTGAATGTCCCCAGAAGGGTAATTTTTAATTTGCCAATTTTACTGTGAACATTTTACACGCGAAAATTTACCGTGTCAAAATTGTGTACTTGTTTTAATTTTTTTTAGTAGGTGGATTTTCTGCTTTCCCAACATTTTTTTCATAAAAAATGTGAAGTCCTTTTTAAGGCAAGCAGCGAACAGTCCAATTTTTTTTTCCTTAGCAGAGAAGAAATTCCCGCGTGATAGCTCTCCCAGGGGATGTGAAAAATTGGGAACGCGACTAAGTAGTGCTGGCCTATGGATGTAGATTAACCCCAGGTGAGCATTTTTCTTTTTTTTTTTTTTTCCTTTCCTCTTTTATTATGGCCTCACTTGGCGGTCTTCCCCTACACGTCCGTATGCATGCAGTGGGAACATACTCCTTATATGCACGAGCACGTACAGTTAAACCTCCCGTATGACGAAACATGCAGGGGCCCTTAACACCCTACGCTGGAACCCAATTTGTTTCACCTTTTAGTTACTCCTTACTCCTATGAGGGAGGCCTCTTCCATTTTAATCTATTTCGAGTTAGAAAATTTTCCTTCGATGCGATTTCGACGTGGACCAAAGGGAAGGCCAAAAGTGTGCGCGAAAAGACGAACTGGTAAAACTGTTAAGGAACTACATCGTTGTGTATTTATTTTTTCTTCTTTTATGAAGACCTAATTTGAACGTTGAAGGGGACTTTTTACATTCATAACGAAGGTGTGGAAGTGAGGTGTCCACCAGAAGGTAGCACCACCACACTTTTTTAGCATCTTTGCTGTTTCTCCGTGTGTAATAAGAGCGGAACGCAAGAAGAAAGGAATCACCAGGAGGAAGAGTCCTTTCCTTCGTTGTAGCTCTAGCATTAAAGCTACACGCGAAAGGCGTAAAGAAGAATTGCTCTTCTCTCATTGCATAAGGGAGGATAAAAAACTCCATAGGTTTATATATATACACGAATGTACACTCCAAAGGGGAAGTGAATAAATGCATCCCCAAGCATGAACGTACCAACGTGTGAACTTCCTTCCCTCTGATTTTTCCTCTTCGACTGGGGGATTAAGCGGTCCACACGGGAAGGGACTAATTTGGGGCAAGTCAAAATTGAGACTACTAGCGTGGACGCAAAGGAGAAAGGGAAAGACAAAATGAAACGAGCCCAATTCATAGCAAACGCGACGATGAAGAATGAGAAGGCGAATGTCCAGGCAGACAATTTTATACCCCCAGGATCGGAAAAATCAGAAATGAAAAATTTTAATTTTTTTCCCCATTTATTTTTAAAGGGGGAATTAATGAGACAGTTTCTGATGGACGAAGATGTGTGGCTATTTATACAAAACTTTAAAATGAAGTTAAAAGAAAGTCCTAACGATGTTGATAGCTGGTTGGATTATCAGCTACACTTGGCGAAAAACAACATGGGGAATTTGTTCCACTCGGATATCCCCCCATTTGAACACGTAAAAAAGAGCAGCGAAAGTTTTAGCTCAAAGACATATTACGAAGTGGATAAAAATTTTGGCCATCCTAATGAGTTTGCCAAGCGGAATGACTTTTCTGAACAGTGTGGGAGGAGTACCTGTGATGATTTGGACCAACTGGACAGACGGACTCCCCGCAGCAGAGAGAGGGAAGAATTCGAAGAAAATGATAAAATGGATGATGAGAACGAGGGAGACAGGACCAGCGCTGTAGAATTAGGAACGCGAGGAACAAGCAGAGTTGGCATAAATGATATACTAATGAGGAGGATGTCCCAAAGCGAACAGGGGAAAGGAAGTGCCAGCACCCAGGTGGGGTATAGGATTCCCACACTAAAAGATGACCCTCATTTGGGGGAAAGCAGAAGTAGATCTGGATCGAGCCACACCCCCAGTAGGTCTGCAGAAAGGAGGATCAGTGGGGTCGGAAGTCATCTCGACTTTAGCAGCGAACGGAATGATCACACCGATGTGTCCACGGATGAAAATTTGAAACACTACCACAATGGTGAAGAAGTGATAATAAAAAAGAGGCATGATAGTAGGGAAGAGAACAAAGTAGCTACAAACAATTACAGTGACGTGGACAAGGAGGAATACCACGAAATTATGGGAAGGATACAGCAACCCAGGGAGAGAAACAATTTAGAGGATGAAATTTTTAGCCCCCAAAGGGAGGCAGTAATGAAGTCGATATATGAGGTGTTCACTGACCCCACGCAGGGTAGTGAGAAGGACGATATGATGACTACGTTTAGGGAAACTACACATAGGGAAGATGACGCACATTGGAAGGCAGAAGATGATTATATTTGCGGTGGTACAGAGAAGGGGGGGCTCTCCCAGGAGAAAACTCCCCTCGGTGAGGATGAGCCTGGGGATAGAAACGGGAAACATCGCATGTCTGGGAAACACCACCCTGGAGGGAACATCTCCCCCGTTGAAGAACTCCTTCAGGGGGAAGAAAAATTTAGCTACCCGATGCACATGCAGGGGCACGAAACACAACACAGAACAGCAACTCTAATTGCGAGTAAAATTCCAACGGAGGAGAGCCACCTCCTAAGGAAAAACAAACAGCTAGAACAACCTCCGCATGAGGAGAAACAAATCCGAAGTGACCCCACATATAGCCCTAAAGAAAGTGAAAAAACATTGCAGGATATGAACAAAACGGAGGTGCCTATTGTAATACCCAAAATGACAGTAACCATAGACAAAATGATGAACGAGGAGACGGACAAAAAATTAAAAAAAATATTCAGCCAATGTGACAATAAAATGAATTTAGATTTATTCGAAAGGTTAATAGTTGTAGACTTTCTAAAAATTGGAAGATATATGAGCCACACTTTGTACTCTCGTATTGAAAAAGTCAATGAAGATTTTGTAACGTGTGATGAAGTAAGGAAGTACTTCCGCAATCGCTTTATTGATGGGACGAAGGATCCAAGTTACTACAACGATAGTAGGTATAGGAGTTTATTTGAAAGGGCCAAACAGGGAAGCGTAAAAAGCGCCCTGCACGTCGTTACTCCATCGGATGGGGATATCAGAGATGAGTCTGTGAATGAAATTTCTCACCTGCAAAGTGAAGCAACCCGCTTAGACTGCGATGAGCACGCGCTAGACGTGAATGACGGAGGATGCAGCCAAAAGGGAGAAATTGTAGATGTCCCATATAAGAAGTGTTCCATTGTAAATTTCTTCAATGCAGTTAAGGACCCCAATAGGGACTACATCGAGTTTAAAGACTTTGATGTGTTCGTAAGAGAAATTCTAAAAAGAAACACATCTTTGCAGTTCCTACATGAGCACGCAGAATTTTTAGAAAGATACATAGAATCTGTCATCGTGAGGATATATTATCACATAGATGTAAACGACACGAATAGAGTGTACTTAAAAGACTTGAGGAGACACAACTTGGCTCACATTTGGTGTTGCCTAGATGACAATATAAAAGTACAGCACGTGAAAAACTATTTCAGTTATTCCCACTTCTATGTGTACTATTGCACCTTTTGCCAAACGAGCAGCTGCAAAGATATGCTCATTGATGACAACGATCTGTACAGATTCGATAACCATTCGCTAAATGATTTTATAGTAAATAGAATTTGGTCTAGGATATCCATCAAGTTGGGAGGACCAAATGAAAAATATATGTGTCTAAACGACTGGATTTATTTTATCATGAATTACGAAGACATGACAACAGATCGGGCCATTGAATTTTGGTTTAAACTAATCGACTTGGACGCTGATTGCGTCATTAGGGACCATGAAATTCAAGTTTTTTTTAACATTCAAATGGAGAGATTAAAGTCGCATTATTTGGAGGAACCTAAATTTGAAGACTGGCTTTGCCAGATGAATGATGCCATTCAGCCAAAGAATGAAGGCAATTTTACCCTCTCCGATTTTAAAAGGAATAAGAAATATGCAGCCAGGTTTTTTGGTTGCTTGGTTAGCTTGTCCAAGTTATTAGCTTGGGAGAGCAGGGATGTGTACAAGGAGTTGCAAATCGAGACGGAGTTTCCCCACGCCACTCCATGGGAGATCTTCTGCAAAACTAAGTACGACGAATTATGCTACATGGAGAATGAAGGCTGCTATGAGGACAATTTTGACACCTACGAGGGGAAGGGCTTCTACGGGTTGGACTCCGATTGAGGGGGGGAGCAGCAATACCAATATTGGTGGTATCCATCCCCAGTGTGGGTTGACTACCGCCTCATTTGCATTTCCTCGTGCCTTTATTCTTAGCGTCGCTTTGTTTCGTCCTTGTGTACCAATATATCACATGGCGGCCAAACGCACAGCCGTGCTGAGATGGTCTCCGTGCGAAGATTAACCCGTGAGGGGTATCAAATTTGGGCAACATAACCGAAACGCAAAAAAAAGGAGGAACAAACCAGTTGTGCCTTTTCTTCATTTTTGCGGAAGAGAGCCATCCTATCAGAATTCCCCTAATAAGGAACCTTTCAGAGAAAAAAATTTCACAATTTGTTTACCTTTTCGAATGGGAGCTCATGTTGCTGGTACTCGAATTAAATGCGTCTGGGCAAGTCCCTTTCATATTATGTAAAACAAATAATTAATGCGTAAACCATAAATTGTTGTATTTTTTTTTTTTTTTTTTATGTCCACCTTGCATTTTCTCAGCTGTGCATACTCAACATGAAGAAATGCGCATTCATAATTAAATCCCATCTCCCCCTGATGATTCTTCATTTGAACATATAAGCATATTTTAATTTTGCGTGCGATGTTGTTTTATGTTTGTCCTTATTATGTTATATCACCCAGTGTGCACACTTTTGAGCAATGTTTTTTTTTTTTTATGGAAGCCAGCTCCATGACATTTTCATTTGGAGAAGGCAAATTTGGACGTGCGTCTATCCCCGCGTCACTTCATTGCACACACGTATTTATGCGCTTATCCACTTATAAATATTTCCACTTTTTTTATCATTTGTTCATCCCCCTTTTTTACCATTTTTCTATACCCTTTTTTTTACTGTTTGTTTATGACTTTTTTTAAGTTTCAATTATCCCTTCATCATTGCTCTGCAAAGACTAAACATGCGCCACATTTTTTGTGTTTTTTTTAAGCATATAACATATGTAGCATTTTCCTTTAGGGGCAATTACGCGAAACGTAACGCGAGTGCGTCTTCATCCATTCTACAGACAATTTTTTCCACTTCTCCTTTAAAATACCACTCCCTGGGGGTACACTGAAAGGGAGCAGTGGCATTGATATTGGAAACCGCGTCCGTATAGGAAGCCACATCGGAAAAGGCGGGCCAACCGAGCAATACGCGTAAAGAGAAAAACGGGGACCAAAATAATGTGTATACGCATAAGCAAACTTACAGGGTTGAATGAAAAAATTCGAGGATCGCTATTTCGAAGAAAAATCAGCGGGCCCACTCCGCTGTACAAAACGCCCCTTAGATACATTTGGTTCATTTTTTTCTACATAGACATATTCTTACTATATGTGTTCACCTTTTCGTGTTTTTTCTCCATAATTCTGCGCCAAGAATGCTTTGAAACATTTCCCATCCTTTTTTTTACCGCGGCAAATTTGGGTAATTTTTTTTTGGCTGCGCACCGGACGAAGGGGCGTGTGCATTTGCAGGTATACGCAGCTGATATGTAATTTTTTTTTTTTTTTTTTTTTTTTTTTTGTACTTTTCAGTTTCGAGCTTTTTTATTGACTTTTTTTTTATGCTAATAAAGGGAGAAGAAATTGTGAGCGAAGATGAAATTATCGTATCCACCTTTTTGACAATAACGTTATGTATCTTTAAGGTTGCAACGAACGTTTGCACATTTTATTTCTCCTTCATTACGTCGGGGAAAATCATGGACTCCACGGAGATCCATATGAAGCAAAGGTGTCATACGTCCGCCGCAAAATGGCTGCTATTGAATTGTATAATTATAAACTCCTTTTCGTTCCTCGAAACTTATATTGAAGCCATTTTGACTTTGTTCTCGATAGTTCATTTTAAGAGGCAGGTGCAGAATTACGAGACAATCGTTTAAGGGTGTGCAAATGGGGGAGTATTCCCCGCGCACGCACTTTTATTGACCTTCACCTTTGTAGAGCAATCCTAATCGATCATTTAACGAGCTATAGATTCTTCCCCTTCTAATTGAATTGAGTTTAACTCATTCTGTACTTGCCACTTTGCTAAACGGGACAACCTGCTCTGCGTGGAAAATTGCACACACGACATTTGTAAAAATGTGTGCTAGCCAAAAATGGGCAGTGATTTTTTTTTTTTTTTTTACGTGAACATTGTTAAATGTGGCTATTGCTAGCAACGAATTTAGTGTTCACCCGCTTGAAGGAAAAAACTTCACAAAAACGTCATAAAAAATACGTCAAAAAAAACGCCACATAAACGCGCCATTAAGCATGCACGCGAAAAACAAAAACAAACGCCCGCGTTACGCTCGTTCCACATTTAAAAAATAAATTAATCACAAAAAACGAGCAACGTGGACAAAAAATACACAATTAAAAAGGCCATTTTGAGTGAAACAATTAGCTAATTAGCCCACCACGCCTTTACACGCGAGAACGTACGCTGTGGAATGGTAGGGAGGAGGGACGCTAATGCACAAATCGAGTAGGCAGCACGCGTGCTTGAAAAGGGAAATTATTTAAAGCTGCTAGGTGTACATCTCGGGGGAAGATTCACGTGGTGACAAAAAAAAATGGGGAGAGGTAGCACATCATGGGGAAGATGCACACCCTCACGCAGCCACCCCCCAAAGGAAAAAAAAAGTAGCGAACAAACAAAAGGAAACTACACTCCGCTTTTGCAAAGACGCATGCGCTGCTTCGAAACGGATGCTCGTTCGGCTGTTATATTTAACCACGATTAGGCGTTCCCCTTCCACGTAGACTTCACGCTTGCCCCATCCTAACCCCCCTGCGCGGGCTACGTCGACACGTAGGCGCTTTCCTCCTGTACAGAGTAAAACGTCTTATCAGAGTACTGGTCTCCCTGCTTGGCATGTTCGCACGTCTCTCCCCCGACAACTACAATGGTGAATTCGTCACCCAAATAAGCATTGGTAACCTTCTGGTGCAGCATAGAATAAATTAAAGTGGCTTTGTTAAACTTTTGCTTCAGCCCGGACTGAATGGAAATGCCTGGCTGGACATTCTGGTTTAATAGAAAATCCGAACTAGCAGTAAAGATTAATTTGTGGTGCGCAGAATGGCCCCACATGTAGAGTTGATTAAATTTGTTAATACAAGCCGAGTGTCTTTCTCCACAAAATACCTTTTTCGCCTTTTGATTATTTTCATGTAATTCCACAAATTTGGGGGTCGTTACAATATTTTGGAAACCAGAAATCCCGCACTGGCCTGAAATTTTATCACCAAAGGACCACACATGTTCGTCTTCTGTTATTAGTAACACGTGTCTAGCTCCTGCACTGACTTTATTTATATTCGGCAACTTCTTATTGTTAGCATCCCTTAAGATTAGCGGTTCAGGGTATATAAAATAGCAGCCACCCTCATCATCAAAGGATCTTCTGCATAGCTCTCCATATGTGCCATCGCCCCATCCGTACAACTCTCCATTCTGAAGAAGCAAAATGCCAAAATTCTTCCCCATGGCTATTTGCTTAATTTTGTTACACTCAAATTTGTAAAAAAAGGTGGGAATATATTTCAAATAATTATTGTACGTTTCTCCCCATATGTACATGGAAGTATTAGAATCACATACAGCTATGCTTTGGTTATATTTTGCATAAATTTGTGTGCAAATTTTTTTTTTCCTCTCACACCTTTCGTAGTCAGTAATTAAATGTGACAGGGCGTTCAGCGTCGTTTCAATCACATCGCCATAGTCAACTATATTTAAAATAGTCGGTTCGTATTTATCCATGTTACATTTTAAGCCATTATAATTTCCATGACCCCATGTGTAGAGAATATTGTCGTTAGACAAACAGAGGGAGTGATTATACCCACAGGCTATTTGTTTGATATGATTGACCGACTCGATTAGGGTTGGTTGGATACTGTATACGATTAAATTTCCCTGTCCTAACTCTCCATGTAGCCCCTTTCCGAAGGAGTACATATTTCCTGTGTTGCTTAAAAATAGCGCACATGATTTGTTACAACTAATTTCTTTAATTTTCACGTTCCACAGCTCGGTGTATATCGTTGGCAAGTGTTCGGGCGTGTCGTCATTCTCGTTGATTACTCTCTTCCCCCAGTAGTAAATGATGGTCCTTTTGTCTTCATATTTCGGTAGCCTTTTAATGAAGTCTGACGAAATGATGGCTTTTGTCACTAGCTTCGGCTGCGACACGTTTTCTTCTTTCGACTTTTTTATTTTGAACAAGTTTGGCATTTTATACGACGCATGGGGGGGAAATAAATTTGTACCTGCGGGTGTGGGTATCTGTATATCTGTATATCTGTATATCTGTACGTTTGTGTACCTGTACGCGTGTGTACCCGTACTTATGCGTACCTGTACGTATGCCAAGGGAGGAACCCCGTTCAGCTGCTATTGTTCTTTTTTTTTTGGGCGCGCCACCGACAGGGGCATACCCACGCGGGGCGCGAAATTACGCGTAAAGCAAAATCGTCACATGGGACAGTACCATCCTGTATAGTGATACACAATGGAGCAAATGAAAAAAAAATAATTTACCTGTGTATACACATTTACACAAAACGGGAAATTAAAAAAAAAAAAAAAAAAAAAAAAAAGAGCGAAATGGAACAGGCGTTCCATGAACGGCTGGAAAATAATTACAGCCAAGGTGTGTACGTGTGGGGGGCACAAATTGCCTCATACCTCAGTCTCTTTACTGATGTATGCGCATAGTGACGGTGCGTATGCATGGTTATTCGCCCCTTACAGTAGCAGTGCCTCCCACACGCATGTCTTAAGGGGCAGCAAAAAAAGGGTGTACACATGTATGTGAGTATGTATGTACGTATGTATGCATGTATGCAGTATGTACTGCTGCGACGCGGGCGCAAATTCAAATTCAGTTAACGGAATGCAGCGAAGTTTTCACGCACGTCCATTTTGCGTATACTTCTGACTTGCAATAGGGTATGCTCTTCGCAAGCGAAAATTTCCCCTCTCTCAAGTGCAATTTTCCTCTTTTCCGCGCAAAATGTGATAAAAAGGGGAAAATGGGGGGAAAATAGCCAGAACGCACTTCCGATCGATGGGTATGTACGCATACTCATGGGCATGCTTTTGCGGGGCGGCACTAATTGTCATATTCGGGTGGAACATTTTATGCTGCGCATTTCTCGCGCCAAAGGAGAACACACGCAAGAGTGCACGTGTATGTGTTCTACCCATATAACAACATCCTTTACGCAAGGGAGGGATGCGGCAAATGTACAGCACGAACGCATCATAGCCCTGGAGGGATCGCGCGCAAAAGGAAAAATAACGACGGCGATGTTCTATCACAAGCGAATGCAAGGGCGGGAAAAAGGTTCGCTAACTTGACTGTTGCCTGTGTCGAAGGAAAGGGGAACGCCGCAAACAGGAGCAGATGCAGGTAGGTAATAAGGTGTTCGCACATACACACATGATTCTCAGTGGTACTTGGTAGCTGCGCAGGTTTTCACCTTGCCACATGATTAGCACTTCCACCCCCAAGATTTATTCATCAATCGTATTTTGCATAAAATGCGCAAGCAGTGTAGATGCGATAAAAAGCTCGTTCCAATTTTTGGTGTACAAAAACGGACATAAAAGTGAAGCCGTTTTGAAATATGCTGCACAACTAAGGAAAGGTCATACTTTGCGAATTAGGGTTGGCAACCTTTGAAAAAAAAAAAAAAAAATGAATCGACCGCGCACTGTGAAGAACATACATTCCGTTATACCATTTTGTTGTCCGCTGGTTCGGCAAGCAAATCATTTTAGCATTTCGCGGAGATACTTCTGAATGTATTTATTATTATTTTATTTTTTTCTTTTTATTCTTTCAAACTTGACACAGTAAAACGGAAGCATAACATAAACACAGCGGTTGATTTGCCCCTTTTGTGTGCCTGCTTTTTTGCACATAGAAGAATGAGCCACTGGGGGAAGTCCTCCCATTCAGTTCACAGGATAGGTGCTCTCAACACTCTATCGCTGCATAAAATTCGTTAGAGGAACAAAAACACGCATCCTATTATTGTTCCTTTTGGCTAAGTACCGACAGGTGATGCTGGGGGGGAGACTGACGAACAAAGTGGATAATTACACATGTCGTAATTCGCACTTACACCCTTCCACTGTGTTCCATATCGATATAAGGGAAAAACATAAAGATGAGAAATTCGCACCTCTGTCTATGTGTAGCAACAAATGAACACCAAATATGCGCTGGGGAAATGGTTAATTAAAATGGGAGACTGTTTCACCCTGGCGAGTTGTTCATCGTGATCTGGCAAAAAAAAAAAAAAAAAAAAAAAAAAAATTTACAAAGCTAACAGTTATATATATAAATAAGTGCATATGTATGTTTACCGCTTTTCGAATTCCCTAGCGAATAAGGAGCACATAATTTTAATCATCTCGTGCGTGGATTTATGCCGTTCGTATGCAAATGTACTTTCGCGCGTAGTCACCAACATACCTATCTGCCCACATGAAAATACGCCTCACCAGCGTGCTGCAAAAATTGCGGCAGAGATAGAGAGGGGGGCTTAAATTTTCTTAAAAAATGCAACAGGAAGAGTAGTCATTGTTTAGTGAATTTATTTGGGGCATCCCTCTCTGCCATGAATTTAGTTCCTCATGTGAATCGCAAGAACGAATTTCAGAGCCCTCCCAATTTGTGAAAAATGAATTATCACAAAATATTAGGTAAAAGCGGGAAAAAACAAAATGGCACATAAGAATGCATGACTTTCTGCTCTACGTGACATCATTAGCAACGCATAGATATATTGTAAACAGAGGGGTTTCACCACACCTGTGTCATTAAGACGCTGCACAGTCTCTACGTATGTTTAGAGAGACATTGTTAGTTCCCCTGCGTAGTAAGGATATCTAGCATCCCACTTAAGAAACCTCGTTTTGTCCTTTTTTTTTTTTTTTTTTTTTTTGGTGCCCTACACAGGTGTAACTAAAAATGCCTGCAAAAAAACAATACGCGAAGCTTATTTAAAAAAAGTCAAGTTATACCACCCCGATTTGAATAAAAGCCCTGATGCCACCTCAAAGTTTAAGCAAATCCAGGAGGCCTACCAAGCCCTGTACAATAATGACTATGCGCGTAATCATACAATTAAGTGCCACTAAGCGTTTAGCTATAGACTCCACTGTGGTTGTGAGCTATATAATAGGCCTCATGCATGAACATAAGGCAATGAGCAGTATATCCCTACACACAAGAAAACACACCTACGTCCACCTCACCCTGTCCTCCTCTCCATAGAAAAGTCCAACTACGGAGAAAACTCTTACGGAAAGGCAAACAAGGCGGAAGATTCAAAGAGCAGTCAAAGTTATAGCTACTCAGATGACTTTACCGATTTTCATAAGGCCTTTTACGAAGAAGTTCGTAAAATGAGGGAAAACGAAAGAAGGGAACAGAACAGAGTAACATATGAATAAATTGTTTAAAGGAAAAAGAGACCCAAGGGGGGTTATCCATTATATTCCTTCCCTTAATAACACCACTAGTGTTGTCACATTTGTTAATGTATTTTTCCTCACTTCACTTCCCCCTTTTAGCGTTACGCGAACAGCAACTACAGTTACTCCATCAACGACCTCCTTCATAAATACCCGCGGGAGCACTTCTACATAAATCTCATTTTTAAATTATTCCCCTTGTTTGTCGTCCCCTTTTTGTTCCTCTTCATTGTGTATAAGCAGTACCTGTAAGACAGAGGCTGACGGAGAGAAACTACGTCTGCATGTATACGCATGTGTGGCAATGTCTGTCTAGAACGCGCCCATTAAAGTGTTAATTTTTATATATATTAATTTTTCCCCCATTGTGCTGCATATTTTCGAAAAAAAAAAACACATTTTTTTTTTTTTTTCCATTTTTCTTGCAGATTGAAGAGTCATTTTAGTGAGAAGCCAATCCTTATATATGATGCATATGGTAGCGCATAAGAAAACAGAAAAATATATATATATACGTATATGTGCACATATGTATGCCCCTTTTTGTGCGTTGTTTTTTCGTCCCTTCTGCCGTGCCATAACACTTTCCCTCAACTGTGAACCTTCTTTTAAAATAGGCAGAGCATATTTGGTAGATGCCCATGGGAGAAAATTTAGGTGAGGAGTTGCTGCAGATTTTGTTGGCGAAGCGTAGTTTAATCTGATATTAATTGAGGTCGCTCACTAATTTTGTATGTCACCTTTCCCTTTTTACAGAGCAGCTGAGTTCGACAAGTATTAACACGTGGGTGTATATATATGTGTATATAATTATATGCACATATAAAATAATTCAAAGACGGATCCCTTTCCGGTGGGTTAAAAACGTTTCTTTTCTTAGCATTTGGGAATTTTTTTTTAATTTTTCATTTCATTTGCTATTCCTTTATTTTTTTTGTAAGAATGCGCCTTTTGCGCTTTTGCAGTGAGGGGGCATAAACGATTTAAACATTTTTAATGAAGCTAATTTTTGGCTAGATACCCTCATGTACTGCATGACGTCTTTGTGCTTCATTCCATTTTTTGTGTATGCTTTTAATTAAGCAAAAATTATTGTTTTTGAAATAGCTTTACTTAAGTAATTGCGCGCTGAGGCAATTACGGAGTTGGTCGATGTTAATTTGTGCGCCCCCCATTTTTGTAGATGATTGACACTTCATTTTTTTAGACCCTACAGCATTACATGCATTGCGCTTTGTCTTATCTTTATTGTGTGCCTTTCACAATGCGCATTCCTTTTGGCGCTTTCATTTTGACCATTTTGATATGTTGATGGGTGTACCAGTACGTGCAAATATATGACAAAGATAAAGAAAACAAATGGCGCTTTATATGCATTAAAGAGTATGCATGCTGCGTGTATATTTAAAATGTGGAATTTTCTCCAAATGTAAAAGCAGGGAATTTATCGCACATTTTAAGGCGATCAACCAAGGCATGGGTTACAACTCTTTTTTTCCATTTTTTTTTTTTTTTTTGTGTGCACATTTTTATATGAACGTTTTTTTGTGTGACAATTTATTTAAAACAACAACATGCAACATTCGTCGGTTTGGCCCTTTCTTGTCTTTTTTTTTTTTTTTTTTTTGGTGAGTAAATTTTTACCCTTTTAAAGTGATTTCTACACATTTTTAAAGAGGGACAAAAAATTCATAACTGCCAAGTGTGGAACTTTCTGTGAACATATTTACAGAACAAATCCGCAGAGTAATTTGCTCATTTGCGTAAATATGTGGATGCATGGTGCCATAAGTAAACAATTTTTTATGAACAGTTTAAAAAAAAAAAAAAAAAAAAAAATTCTGAACAAGCTGGGTAAAAAAGGTTGGAGTACACACACACACAAAAATGGACGTACTCGTTCAGAAATTTTTTTTCCCTGCAAAGCGTACAATGAATAGAAATCATGAAGGCCTCTTCAGTACAGAAAAGGAAAAAGAGGGAAACACACATTTTGTTCACAATGTCATCATGGAACACATGAACATTTTATAACGACGAGCAATGTAGAATTAAAATTTTAATTTATAACCATTATACTGTCAAGCGACACGACATAGAAATGGATTTGCAACATTTACAACGTGCACGTTGGTCCCTGAATGGCGCATTAAATTAGTAAAAATTGCAGCGCGGAATTATGTGCACGTACATGCACATACATGCATGTTGGAAAAGTGGAGAAGAATGACGCGGTGTAAATGTACATATATACATGTGCAATGTACACATTCGTACGTATATACATATACGTCTATGTTTTGCACGTGCTGTCGGCGGTAGAAACTCAGAAAAGGTTAAAGTATTAGAACGTGAATAAATTCGCCCACTATCCGTTTTGCAAAGTTCGGGCGTGCTGATTCGACAATTTCCTTTTTTTTTATGGCTGCTCGTAAAAATGCGAAAAAAATTATGAACACTTTTTTTTTTTTTTTTTTTTGTCCATTTAAAAGCTATTTAAATGGCCTTGCACACAGGCTATAGTTGAAC
Source organism: Plasmodium coatneyi (assembly GCF_001680005.1). Classification (NCBI taxonomy): domain Eukaryota; phylum Apicomplexa; class Aconoidasida; order Haemosporida; family Plasmodiidae; genus Plasmodium; species Plasmodium coatneyi. Next base: position 727,587 of record NC_033566.1, on the reverse strand, counting down.
TATTAAGAAGAAAAAAAAAAAAAAAAAAAAAAAGAAGAAGCTTAAAGCTGTCTGTTTGTTTGTTCATTGTTTAATATTTGTAATGTAGAAAAAGTAAAAAAAGGAAAATAAAGATAAAATGAACAAAGGAAAACGAAGCAAAGTAAAACAAAACCTAACAGAGTAAAACAGAACGGAACAAAGTAAAACCGAACAAAAGATAACCAAATGGGAAGACATTTTTTCACCGCTCTCGGTGTGAAGAGTGTTTAACTTTTCCATTGTTTTCTTTTTTTCTGAAAAATTTACCTTTTGTAGAATGTCCATAATCTATTTCTGTCAAAAGAATAAAATTGTTGATTTAACGCAAAAAATGAGACGCAGTCATTTTTCATAAAATTTTTTATAGAGACAAAAATTAAGGTGAATTCGTTTGATTATTTGTATGTATATATATATATTTTTTTTTTGTGAATGCGTGCACGTACGCCCCTTTACGTGTGTGTCTTTTTTGTCAGAAGGAAGCTGTCGTTTCAGCCCCCAACAGAACGAACCGTACAAAAAAAAAAAAAAAATCTGCTAATCTGAGAAACGTTTAACTATTTATTTGTTTATTAAAATAGAGCGCTAGTTATTAATTTGTCAATGGTTTCAAAAATTATATGTGTTAACCACGAAGCGCAAGATTACATACGTGCGCGCGGGAGTGTGTACCTACCAGGGCCCAGGCGTATACACACCCATGCATGTGCAAGCGCCATCACATGTAGTACCTCACAGGGTATGCATCAACCTTTCATGGTGAATGTTTGCAAACAAGTTTTGCAGAGGCATCGTGGTTTTTTTTTATAACCATGGGGTTGCCCTTTATTAATCATCTCCAAAATTAGCTCGCATTTGCTTGCTTCTATTCATGCCTATTTACGTCTATTTGTGTCTACCCACGTTTGCCTGTCTTCATTATTAATTGTCGAATCGACTCATTTGATTAATGTTTAACTTAATAATTAGTAATTTTCGCTTGTCATAATTTTTTTTTTCTAAATATATATTAAAATTTTCACTTACGAAACGCATTTCGTTTTTTTTAGTGATGCACATTACGATTAGCGCACAACCGACGTGGGGGAAGAGTGCGTTACGCTGTTCGATTGTTTATCTGTCTGTTGTTTGTTTATTTATCCAACTGTGTATCTCCCTACTTATTCACCATTTTGTGTGCTTAATTGCAATTATGCAAAATAAGAACGGTGCTGTTCGATCGCTCCAAAAATTCCCCCCACGTGTATAGTTAATTGGTTGCTTCTTAACACCAAGAGCAAAAAAAGGTACACACGTGCACATAAAAACGAATTTTTACCTATCTACACAACCGCAAAAAACACAAACATGAACGACATGCGCATGCAGCAGTATTACATGGACAGAATTAATAAGAACATAAGTCAAATAAAAAAGTCAAAGAACATAAATTTGCCACAAAATGTAAAGGAGGGAAATTTCAGCATAAGTGACAACTACCCAACAAATCGTATCGATGGACATCAGCACAAATGTAACCATACGAAGGACATACATTTTAGCGGTAATAAGGATTATGTCAGAATTGGTTACGATAACGATTTTAGAGGGAAGAAGGAGGTACCCTGGGAAAAGCCGCCAATTCATACTAAGTACATCGTCACGGGAGATACGAATTTTTACGAAAATTATGTCACTGGTTACAATAATGAACTGTCCACAAATGACCGGCTATATCAGTCACATGGATCTATTAATGGACAAACCGGCTATGTCCATGAAAATGTTATATGGGATGAAAAATTAAAACAATACAGGACTATGGTTACTTCGCCTAGTTTTGTGTACACCTCAGATAACATTGCAGTGAAAAAAAGAAGTGACACCCATGGAGGGATAATCGACACACACTGTTTCTATAACTCCTATGTGAACAACACGAAGCTTATAAGTCAACGAGAACGTAAAAAAGTGGCTAGTAATGTTAGTGCACCTTATGGGAAATCACAACCTAATAAAAAGGAAAAACTGCATACAGTTAGTAACTCCCTGTGTAGGAACAGAAATGGTGTTAATGGATTTTTCGATGAAAAAATATGCAACAATGCCGGTATTTCTTTTTCGAATTGTGTGAGAAATGTTAGCAGTACGTCCTGTTATGAGAGGGGAGGGATCGCACAAAGGGGTTGTGACTCGTATGGGCATCCCCATCCCAGTGGGCATATTCCCTACACAAACTGTTCTAATCATAAGTTAGGGGAAAACAGGAGAAACTATACGGGGAATCTACCCAACAATGTTATTATGAATGTAGACCATTCCGGGCACAGTTGTGCTCGTAGAGGTATTTTCCGAGAAGCTTCCCTAGGAAGCTGTACAAGAAGAGACATAATTGACAGAGGAATCTTGAAAGGTGGTGAATTAAAAACTCCTGTATGCTGCTTAGGGGGAATTAGCAATTCTGATAAGAGGAAGCAGCCTACAACAAACAATGGGGAATGGCCCAAAAGTGTTGTGCAATCTGATGGCGGTAATATCCATTTCGGCTGCCCAGGACATGAAGGTGTAGTAAAGGAAAGGTTAAGAAGTCCCATTGAGATTATATATAAAAAACCCAAGGTCATTGCAAACCGAGAACACTGCAGCGAGGTTGGTCGGGTGCATACCATTGTGACTCCACAGGACAGATGCGACGTTTTAAGCCATAAAGTAGTTTCAAACAATAGTAGCGGCGATAATGGTGGCAATGTTAAAGAGATGAATTCACAGCGGTGTTTAGGTGGATGTCTTGCAAACAAGGAACGGCAATTTCTGTCAAACAAAAAGAGCATCTCGTCGACGCGGCTTCAAGAACCGCACATCTTCTACCCTAAGAAGGTTAGTTCTCTGAATGCAAACGCTGGTTTTAGAAATAATCAATGCGGTGGGTGTAGGAAGGAGAGTGTCATAGCACCGAATGCGTTGTGCTGGGGCACGCTAGGAGGGACTCCACAAAAAGGAGCGTCAAAAAATGGGGCATCAGAAAAAGTAGCGTCACAAAATGAAGCCTCCCTAAACAACGTGCTAGAGAATAACCAATATTTTATGAGCTCCTTTCGCGCAGTCAACCAAGGTGAAAACGACCGGGGGAAGCGAAAATCGATCGAGGAAAAGGACAATCACAAAATGTACACACAAGGAGGCAACAGGGGCTGCCTTAATTTCCCACTGCAAGGGATAAGCATCTGTAAGTCAAAAAGAGGGTATAGCCAAAATGAGTCCCACGAAGGTGGAAAAGTGGGAAAGCATGAATTAGACATTGTCCAAAGTGGGCCTAAGCGGAACGTCATTTCGCATGTGGAAAAGGGAAGGAGTCGTTACGAAGCGGCGAAGTCTAATTTGGCCCCTATGAGTAGGAATATTCGCAAAGGGGACGATTCTATGGATGATACTTCTTCTTCTACCTTGGGAAAAAATTACCAAAGTGAGAAAAGTTTAAATAAGGAAGTAATGGATAATTCTCCCCCTTCCGGTGTTAACTGTATTAATAAAACCGACCTGATATTGGGGGAGACAAAATATGTACAGGCAGCGAATTACACTACGGTCTTTTACAAAGAGGCGGATAGAAAAACGGTAGAAAAGGTGTGCAACATAAATGGGATGGACAACCTAGAGGGGGTGATAAAGAGTGCCTCCTTGATGGAAAAGACCAATAAAGGCGAAATACCCCTGAACACCCCACCCAAAGGGATACACACGGAAGGGGAGCAAAATTTAGAAGGAACATGTACCGACTATGAAGAGGGGTACGATAGAATAAAGAAAAAAAACACGTATGATGAAAAAGTGACAAACGAGCAGGACACCCTGTTGGAGAATTATAAATATGACGAAGAAGCTCAGGCTGAAGGGAACCCTGAAGGAACAGATGAAGGAAGTAACTTTAACTACATAGAGGATGATAGTATGAGCAGAGAGGAGAAGAAAAAAATGGAGAAGAAACTGAACTTGTACTTTAGAAAGGAAGGGTTGTTAAGGTCATCCTGTAATTCTCTCCCACACGATTCGGAAAAGGGGGAAAAGCACGAAACGGACCAACAGGGAGAGAACAATTTGACCCCCTTCCTTAAAGGTGTGAGGAACAACTCGGCCGTCCACTCCAGCAACAGGAAGTCGTCTATCACGGATTATTCCCAAATGGAGAATTACGATATATCCTCCAGTAGCGTGGACATATTCGACGACAAGGAGATAAAAGAAGTTTTCGAAGAAGTGACAATAAATAGAAGTGTAAAAAGTAGCTTTTGTATCAGTAGGGATGATTATGAGGGGCCGAGGAAGGAGAGCATGGATCTAGGACGGGTTTCCCTTGAGGGGGAGATAGACGATTCTGCTAGCGCCAAGGGGAGAAGGAAAAAAAGAGGAAAAAGAAGCCTCCCCAGTTTAGAAGACCTATTTTGTAAAAAGAAAAATTTATTATTCATGGAGTTGTTACGAAGGATGAAGGACAAAGGGGAGGAAGGAAAAAAAGGGAACCAAGCGGAGGACGAGTTAGAAAATAAACTAAATCGGGTAATGTTACCCACCTCAGAAAAGGAGAGAAATTTAATAGATAAAATAATTTACTGTCTGGACCCATCATATGTAAACGACACGGTGGATGAAGCAGATAAATGGAGGCAGAAGCTGACCTACATGCGTGATAAGTTCCTTGAGTCGATTATATGTGTGTCTTATCCGATCCACCTGTGGAATGAAGAAACGTTTGAGGATTATTTAAAGTCCCTAAATTTGAATGCACTATTTGACGACACGTTTATAAAATACGAAAGTGACCTACACATTGATTTATTTCATCCTGAGGAGGAACTATTCTCAGATGTGGGAAATATTGGCGAAGGGGGATTCGGGGTGGTAACAAAAATGAGGTTCTTATCGAATCCTCAATATTATGCAATAAAAAAAATATCAAAGGAGCATATTATAAAATCTCAAGCAGCTGGACAGACGTACTTAGAGGCTAAATACCACTCCGTTTTGAGTCATGTAAATATAATTAAAATGTATGGATGCATGCAGGATAATGATTTTATTTACCACGTGTTGGAATTTTGTGCGAAAGGAAGTATCTATTCCATATCGAAGAACTTTAAGAGAAGAATTATCCCCGACGAATTGGCTTATAAATATTTTTGCCACGTAGTGAATGGATTGTATTACTTAAATCAGATGGGGATTTTCCATCGGGACATAAAAATGGAGAACGTCTTAGTAGACCATATGGATAATGCAAAACTGTCCGACTTTGGTTTGTCTGCCATGATTTTAGGAACGAAAAGTCATTCTGCTTTGTGTGGAACGTTGGTTTACTTTTCTCCAGAAATTACAAGTGGGTCTGGATATGACTGGAGATCTGACATTTGGTCCTTGGGCGTTTTACTATACGAAATGTTAGTTGGAGATGTGCCATTTGATGGTACAAAAACGCAGATAATAAATTCGATCTTTTCATGTAATTTAAAGTTCCCAGATTTTGTGAACCCATTAGCAATTAATTTGATAAAGAAGGCCTTAGTGGTAGATGTGAATAAGCGTATTAAATTGTGTGACATATCCTCTGACCCGTGGATGCAGGAAATGTGGAAGCTGTCCTTTCAGAAGGGGTTGGTAGGCAATGCCGACTCCTGTTACAGCAGGAAGGATGATAGTAGTGATTTTAATTTTATAGGTTCTTTGTTAAAGGTGCAGTGTTTCTTAAAAAGCAGTCTCAACGCGTCGATGAGTTACCCCACTGGAGGAGGCAGGGAAGAGGGGGAGGAGAACAACAAGAAGACGCAGAAGGAATTGAAGCAGCATGTCCCCACCGATCAGGGGAATGATAACGTGGATGCACTCATCTTAGAGACTCAACAAAAATTAGCAGAATATTTAAAGGTAGAAAATTTTTACGTGAATGAAGAAAATGTTCCCAGTTCGGATGGGATGAGCTCTCCCCAATCGGAGGCGTCCTTCTCCGAACTGAGCGAATCTTCCATGGGTACGAAGAAGGATGTATTAATGAAAAGACAGCAATGGAGTAGTACCAGTCATGTGGAGGGAACTCCCCAGGGCGATCGATCTGCTGCAAGCGAAGTGGGAACACAGAACGACCTTTCTGGGTCCATCCAGGAGGGAAGTGGGACCAACTTCCTATCGGGCGCCCCTCATCAGGATCTATCCGTTAACAGTGAGCGTGACTGCAGCAGTGACTCTGCCCCCATGGAGGGGATCACTCCTGGGAGTATCTACCCCAAGCAGGAGGGCAGTTCATCCGGATCGAATATGGACAACCGGGGTAGTAGTAACGATGATCCATGCTTGAAGGGGCTAAACTGGAAGACCCAATCGGATCAATCCAACGGAGCGGACGAGGCCGAACTGGTTTATTCATCAGAGAGTTTAGGCTCCAATACGAATCAGGGTAATGATGTGTCTAGTGCACCTGGTGTTGAGAGGAGGCACAGCGAAGGTGAACAGGAAAGGGACTACTCCGAAGGGGGCGTAACACCGAAGAAGGCGGATGACGCTCTGTCTGAGAATACAATTCCGGATCGTCCTTACGATGATGACAATTTGTATGATAACAGTTCCGTCTCAAATATGACCCCCGTTTCTAGCAGTTCGCAAAGGAACGATAGATTATCCTCAGAGGTGGAAGAAGCAGTTCCTGAGGAGGTTGATATTGAGTCCCTTGAAAAGTTACTACGAAGGAGGGTAAACAATGGGGAAAAGCGACCAGAGAGGATGCTTCCAATTTATAAGGGTAAGTATACGGAGGAGGAGGAGAATAGTCCTGTGGAGAAAAATTCCATTAGTATTCGACGCGGAGAAGCGAGAAAGACTCTCCTTGACGGTGGAAGAAAGAAGGGGAAGGATGAAAACAAAAAGGGGGACGATAACCCATCCACGCGTAGAAACATTCAGCCGAACCACAAATCGGAGAAAGTTAGTGAATTGGAAAAACTGCGTAAAAAGAACAAAATTATCGAAGGGGACGAAACGTACATCCCAATTTGTGTAACGAAGGAGAAGGCGACGGAATCATCAGGAGAAAGTAACGGCACCAAAATAAATCTTCACGTGAAGGATACCCCCGTAGGAGCAAAGCATTTAAGGGTTGATGAGGGAGAAGCACGCGTTGTAAAGACTCCCACTATAGAATTGTCCAATGGAAAAATGGAATATGGGATGCGGTCGAAAATTGAAAAAGGGGAGGACAAGAATTCCAAAACGAATAAACTATGTGAAGACACTCCAAAGGGTGAAGTAGCCAAAAAAGGGACAACCCAATATAGGAGCACATCAGAAAGGAAAAAAAGTTTTGTAGCAAAAAAAGGGGAAGATACACTAATTAACAGGAAGGTGGAAAAAAGGTTAGAAAGAACATCTACAAGTAAATTATGCAAAAAGGATCCTATCACTGAACGAGGTGGATCTGCCAGCGGAAAGAGGAGTCCTCTTGTCAAGGGAAAGAACAAGACGGCTGAGAAGAAACAACCCGAGAAGGAAAAAAGACGATCACGCAGCAACATCTGTGATTTGGATGGAAGTAGCCTGTACGATAAGTATATAGAAAGAATAAACAAATTATACCTGAGTATAAAAAGTAAAAAGTACCTTAATAGTGGTGAGAGTAGGGAGAGTCTATTGAGTAAGAAGGATAAATCATCAGCTGCGGAGGATTCTCTGCAGGAGGAAATGCAAAATGGCGAATCGATGGAGCGTAATTATATAGATGAGAGCAACGGTTCTGTCGAAATGGATGAAGGTTTGTCCACACTGGTGGAGAGAAAGGACAAAAATGTTTCCATTCAGCGGGATAAACAAAAGGATGAAAGGATAGAAGACAAACCACCTAGGATGAGGCCTTTCCATGTGAGCAGTTATCCTGTCGAGACGGGAAATAGCAAACTCACGGAGAGCAGAAGGAATATAATCAGGGAAGAAAAAAATCCTTATCCGAAGGGGCATGAAGAGAAGCTGCTAGATGAAAAATCGTTGGATGACAAATTGGCCAATATAGAAAAGGAGGTGTCTGTAATGATGACGGGCAAAGAAAAGTATCGCCCATCCCATAAGTCCAGGAAGGAGAAATCCTTTCTCGAACTGAAGAAAGAAATTATAAAAGACAACGTTCCTAACGTCAGCGATAGGGTAACCCCCGATTTTTTCGCCCCAGAGGAAAACGCCTTTAATTCGAGCGGCACAGATGAGGAAAAAGGAAGCAGCCGCGTTGGTGGCAGCCATAACGAACATGACGCCCAACAGGAGGAGAAGAAGCCCACTTGGTATTACGAAAAGAAAAATACATTGAGCCCCTCTAATTCGGATTTTGCAAGTGATAAGTGCTTTTACAGACAGTACAAGCAGAACAGGACAATCCATTTGGACACATCCCAATTGGTGAAGCGGGAAGAGGAGAATTTTAAGGTCATACAGGGTGGCACCATGGGTGCAGAGTTTGCACAGTACGGCGAATTATCAGAGATGACAGATCATGAAGAGCGCTATGAACCCGGCACAGACATTACGCATCCAGACGGGGAAACAAGGTACGTGCTTAACCATAATGGGAAATACCAGCGGGCGAGGAGCACAAGCATAACAGTGCAGAAGGAGAGCGTGCAAAGTGAAGAACCCAATAGACAGCCTTCCTTTAACAACAAAGTGACCTTCATGGCTGTACAAAATGATGGCACCGTTAGGAATTCGTTCAGCATGCAAGAGTGCTGTGAGGAGGAGAGAACGAAGAAGAAGGAGGCCACTCAGGGTAGAACTAATATCCTGAGTTCGCAAAAAAAAGGGACAAAGGAATTATCCAACCTGGAGTTAATATCAAAGATTCGACAGAAAAATAAAATCAACCTGTTGGATAAGGTGAAAAAGGAAAAGTGCGCCTCTAATTTAGGCAAAAGGAGAGTTGAAAGAATGGCTAGTTCGGGTAGTATGAACAGGAGTTTATCAGAAGTAGCCGTTACCTCCGACTCGGTTGGCAAGTCTACCTATACGGGACGAAGTGATCTGCTTAAAAAAGGTTCTTCCAAAATGGGCAGTATGAGGAATGTATCCCAGAATTCCAAAAGCAGCGGCAACCGGGTGCATACTAAGAGCGGAGTTACAAACCCAATTAGGAGAAACAATTCGTTAAGAAATAATTCAATTGAGAAGCAGAACTCGTTGGAGAAGGAAGTCACGCAGAAAACAAGTAAGGGGGTCAGACCTAGGATAATACCCGCAAAGAGTACAGAAAGCAAAATTGGCAATCGCCTGATAAGCGGGGCTCAAAAGTTAGACAGTACAAATAGTGTCGCTACCAAAAGTGGGGAGAATAAAAAGAGCATGATTGGAGTTGCAAACAGGAGATTGAACAGCAGTAGCACTGTGTTGAGCAAATCCAGGGAGAATGTAGACTCCAGTTTGGGAAAGGGCAGAAAACTATGTGATGACAAAACGGAAAGGAGGACCAACAAACCGGTATCTCCACAGAGAAGTGTTAATAATTCCTCCTTGAAGAATATAACGGAAGAAAAGTCCAAAGTAATGGCTAGCAGTTATTTAAAAAAAGGAGGAAGCAGTAGTAGAAGGAATGGGTCAGAAAATTTAGTCTCCGAGAAGAAGGATAAATCGAAGGATGTAATGCCAAACGGGTTCGTTCAAAATGACAAGAAGAATAAAACCCAAGAGGAGACCACCACCATAACTAATGAAGAAGCGTCTGATGTAGTGGTAACCAATTCGGTGGAAGCGACAGAAGAGCAAGTTAGTCCCACCCCGGACAGGGCAAAAAGCGGGGCTTACTCCATGCAGAATGGTAAAAAGGTATTATTAGGAAATAATTTAAAGAACGCAAAAGTAAAACAATATCTGAAGAGCAAAATAGAAGAGGTTAAAAAGGAGAGTGAGTACGGGTCACCGTTAGGGGTGAAAACGGAAGACAACCTCAGCCACACGCAGGAAAGCCTCAGACAGCAGACCATTTCCCATTTCCCCACTAATCAGTATGATTCCTTTGGGACATGCATAAATTTGAATACCAGTGAGGGCGAGGGAATCTCGTTCTGCAGGACTAGTGAGGTCAGGAGGTCCATAAGTGAAATTCCCTTCAACTGCTGCGTCAAGCATTATTTTCAGAGTGAGTCAAATGGGGAGATAAAAACGGGGGAAAGTGCACCTAAGGGGAGTAGTCCAAGCAGCCAGTGTGAGGATGATCCAACGTGGACAATTAGTAACCTATGTCAAAGCAAGAGAGAAAGTGGGTACTCTCGGTGTAAAAGCGAAGCAGTGGGGAAATACAACTGGACGACTGGCCTAGATGGTGACCTTTTGCATATCGAAAGGGTTAGGAATGAGACAAATAAGGAAGAAGCCAAAAAGGAGGAAGCAGTTCTTGGGGAAATTAGGAGGGAAAAACATCTCGAAAATAGACCCATGAAAGGATCAGCTAATGTGAGCAACAGTAAGAACGATCAACCCATTAACGATGTAGCGAAGAGGTACAAAACGAGCGCACACATTTACACGCACAGAAGTATCAATCTGTCGAATGTGAAAAGTAAGATAGACACGAATATATATAGGAAGGCAAAAAGTGAAACAGAAAATGTTGACTCAAGTAACAAGGACGGTGCACATATCGAGTCTGATGAAAGGGAAGGAGCCAATCGCGTGTTAAGGAAAAAACCGAGTATGAATACATACCAAGGCTCTTCCGCCTTATCAGTAGGTGACAGGGAAAGGAAAAAGAGCAATCTGATTGGTCATCCCGCATTGGGTGTAAAGAATGCAGCCACAATTCAGAGGATGAATTCAGTGAAGACAGATGCACATTGTTCTAATTCTAAACGCAACAGTAGCGCGAAAGGTAGGACGCATCCTTACCAAGAGGAAGATGGACCAATTAAAAGATCCGACAGTGCATTGTTTGACACAGACTATGAGGAAGAGTTGCAAAATAAGTTGCTACTCCTGAATAAGAGGAGCCTTTGTGGGGGAATCTATCAGCGAACACAGAATTGTGGAAAGGAAGGAATGAGGAGTTATTCCAAGGAAGGGCGAAATCACGTCATCTATGAGGGTGCTACAAATAGTGGTAAGCATGGTCAGGGTGAACAAACCTTGCACAGGGATTCCCGCAACGGAATTCATTCCATCAATGATGAAAACAATGAAAAGGACAGAAGCTGCAATTGGGGGTTTTCGATCCCCATATATGCATCTAGCAGTAATGGAAAGAATGACAAAGGGGGGGAGTTCATACGGATGAAGTCCAACGTAAGGAGTGGCAACCTTGGTAGTGAAGTAAATGGTACTAATGGCACAGCGAAGTCAGCAACTGGATGGAAGAAGAGCGATTTGGTCAAACACTCCCATGTAGAGAAAAGGGGATCCAGCTGTTTAGCAGAACCCGCGAAGAGGAACTGCATGCAGATGGAGAAAAATGTGAAGAAGGAGGTACAAGGAAATTATTCTGGATCGTTTGATGACCACGACGTGGATGTTATAGAAGGACACATTATGGAGAACACCTCTTTTAACAAGTTAGGTTCTATCGTTTTTAGCTCAGATGCGGATGAATGTGTGGAAGATAGTTCCACTGGAAGGAGAAAATGGATACCCCCCCAAAAGGTTTAGTCACTAAGAAGGAATCACCTCAGGTGAGATGTGCTCCCCATGGTAGAAGTGCGTCCAGAGTGGGAGACAATCACCCAACAAAGGAGCCCCTTAAGAGAAATATAAGCTGCGGAAATTGGTCGATCATGCAGTGCGTAAATGTTCGAGGGACAGATGTAGAATCTGCCTACGTATCAGATATGGATGGAACTGTGCCTTATGAGGAGGAAAGAAATAAAATGGCTAACTTGAAGAGGGACAATACACACATGGACCATTATATGAGGGGCCAAAGTAGAAGCAACAGTAGGAATACTACAAAAGGGGGTCATCAACCCGTGTACCTATCGAAGGTGCAAAAAAATGCACAGGTGGGGGTTGCTAACAGGTTCGATTCAGGTAATCTTCTTCCGTCATGTCCCTCCACCCCAACTTCCTTACATAGGAAAGGGGAACAAATCGGAAAGAGTAACCAACAAGTGAATGGACGAGTAATGAGCAAAAGTAGAAATATCGTATATGAAAGAAAAACCGCATTAGCACAACAAAGTAGTATGAAGAAGAACACATCCAATTCGGGATCGACAAAATTATGCAACTCCACCAATAGGAGGAGTTTAACGCCCAAGTTGGATTCTACTAGGATCGAAAGTAGTGCTAACTGCTTTACCAACAGAGTTGTTGTAGATGAGGATGAGAGTGAGGGGTACACTGCAAACTGTGCCAAAGGAGGATTTTTTAGTAAGCCTAATACGGGTGCGGTGGGCAGAGGAGGTTTACTGGCCAAAGCTGCTTCCAATTGTGTCCACATGGATACCATGAGAAGAAATAATAGTGCACGGGTGCTACCACCTTGTGTAGAAAATCTGGCCGATAACAGTCCCTCAGGGTGTTTCCTCTACAAGGACTATTTTCACAGGGAGGAGCTAAAAAGTAATCATGGAGGTAGTCGTCCTGGTGGTGTCAGAGGCACATGCGAACAGGTTAAAGTGAACAATAGATCCATGGATACACGTCACCAAAGAAACGGAAGCGCCATGTCTATTAAACGCATGGAAAGTAAAACTGGTTTGGATAAAAAAGGACATACCAGAGTAATGCCAAAGGGGCTAGTGTAGTCATTAGGGGGACCAGAAAAGTAACAATTATGGATTATGCAGACGTGGATCTGACGAAGTACAGGTGTCTGTCGACGAGCAGTAGGAAGAACTTGTTTGCGTCCGCTGCTCGAATTGAACCGTGCAGCCTTTGTAAAGTGCTGTGAGGCACGGAATAAAATATGCCATCGTTATTTTCTTCGTTGGGGCAAGCGTATCAACATATATTTTATCCCACGGTGGGACCTCTAATTTTTTGTCCCCTTCAAATAACACATGCCACAGAGAGCCTTAAGCCGATATGGCACTGAATCACGTCGTCATTTTGCCAACGCTACGGTTTAAAAATAATAATGATGGAACCTCCCCTTTTTTTTTGTCCGTTTCATCATGTGTAAGAAGCACACCATTCGTTTGTTTCATTTTTTTAAACTTCATTTTGCATGTCACTATTTATGTCATTTGTTTATGTTTTTTTGCCAAATGGTAGGTGCCTTTTCCTGTGGGAAGCTACGCTCTGCAAAGGAGTGCAGTCCCCCACAGGTGGCGTCAGCCGGCTGGGTCACATCGAACTGTTCTAACTTACAAAGCACGGAAAGTGCAAAACAGTCTGAATTAAGCAATTGTCAGCTAAGCGATTGGGAATTGAACGATTGGAGTTTCTCCAACGAATGAATCACAACTGGCAAACAAATGCAGGTAAACACAGACAGAACGGAACGGGTAAGGGTGGTTGGTCTAGCTTTTATTATTATTCCATATGTATCACTACGCAGATTGGCATACTTGGAGATGCTCTGTTTGTAGTTAACGTGTACAAGTGTAGGGGGGGCCGCGGCGTTCCTGTTTTTCAGGTGGTCCTCCATTCGGTTCTTCTTGCGTGTTGCTACCATAGGGGAGGTTAAGGCACACCGGAAGCATCATTCTTTAGTGGGTGAACTAACCACGAGTTAGCACTGCGCTGTTAAATGGACCTCACTATATGGCGCATCACTTTGTACGTTTTAACATGGGCGATCGGATCTACGCGGGTTCACGCATAACGGATCAAATATCGTACCCGCTCTGATTAATTGAGGAGGAACGAATTACATACGCGGGTGGGGAAGCCACTGGTGACAGTTATTAGGAATATGGTTCATGCAAATATACGATCAGGTGTAGGGTCCCCACACTTAAAAAATCATGCACATTATAATAGGAATGTGCAACATCGAATTGGGGAAATAACACATGCGTAGGATTATCGGAACACATGCGGGGTACATATACACATATGCAGTAAGTTTAGGCTACACAGAAAAAAAGGCCACTCTCAGAAGCACGAGAGGGTTTAAATAAGTATTTGTATGGACCTGTTTGTGTAAGTGTATACTGCGTGCGCGCACAGGGAAAACGCACACTGCAGCGGCTAACAAATATATTCGGAGAATGGCCCACTACACTACCAACACACGGAAACGCAATCGTTGCGTAGGATCCCTTTTAATTGCTCTCCTTGAAGTACGCATGCTCTAGGGCCTCTTTTGCGGTGATCCTCTGATTCGGGTCGAGTCTCAGCATCTTCGAGAGCAAATCTATCCCCGTGTCGTCTAATCCTTTTAACTAAAAGGAGGAGGCGCAAAGGGGTTTACTATGTATTATGTGAATGGTAACGTACATTGTATGGTGCGCATACGGCACGGAATGCACCTGAAACGTAGCACGTTTAAATAGGGGGCACACGAATGAGATGGTGAAGTGGGTAGGTCGAATGGGTGGGCATAAGGTTACATACAGAAAGGCCCATCCGTACTCGTGGCCCCAATATTTTTGCGTTACAAATGTCTCCCAGGGCAAGGGTTCATAGACCACAAAATCCGGATCGTACTTGGGAAGCTCAGTAACATTCGGCCAGTTCTCCGAATTGGGGGTTCCTAGAATTTTGAATATCCTCATGAGCTGATCTGTTTCGGACACCCCTGGAAAGAGGGGTCTCCCATTCACCATTTCTGCGAATATGCACCCCACGCTCCACATGTCAATTGGGGTGGAATATTTCTTCGATCCCATTAAAATATCCGGTGCTCTATACCACAGCGTGACGACTTCGTGGGTGTATTTCCGCACGGGGATTCCAAAGGCCCTGGGGGAGAAGGCAGATAACCCGGGGAGAAACGAAGTGTGTGTATTATGGCGCATTGAAATGGGCACACGGGTGTACAACAGTTCTACGCAATAGCACAGGTGCATACACGTGGGCGAGAAGGATAAACGAATCTACGGAGGATCTACCTGGCGAGTCCGAAATCCGCGATTTTTAATTCTCCTTCCCGATTTATGAGCAAATTCTGCGGCTTCAAGTCGCGGTGCAGCACTCTATGTTCATGACAGTAGGCTATTCCACTGAGCAACTGGAGTAAAAATGACTTGGCCGTTACGGACTCGAGTCCTCCTGTGGGTGAAAATGGATCATCGTTAGGGAGGTGCCCAAGGGTACCTTCACATGCACACGGTAATACTCAAAGGTGCATGTCAACGTGTGCATAACGAACATGACAAATTTAAAGTAGAAAACGGAACGTGCATGCAAATTTTTTTTTTATCATTTCTAACCATCGCATACGTCCAGAAGTTTTTTGAGGTCTTGGTCGAGGTGCTCAAAAACCAGTATCAGTCTTTTCTTTGTGTGTATGACATCATACAACTTGACTATATTTGAATGCTTTAACTCTTTTAGAATGCTTATTTCTCTAATCGCTGCGTGGTGGGAATGAGTTGGAGCGCTTATGTATGTGTGCATTTGTGCGAGGAAGCGAGCAGACATTGCTGTGCTTCTGCAGACATGTGTATAGATACGTATTACATGAGGTAAAACCGTGTGTAACTTCGGGACCGTTTTTTTTTTTTTTTTAATTGTGTGCATAATCGCACATTTGCATATGCACACATGCTGGCTCACCCGCCCACTCGTGCATGCGTGCAATTTTAAGCAACTCCAGCGGGAGGGTACGCTCCCTGTACATAACTGTGCTAACCGGTTGACGGAATGCCTTCGTCCTCTTTTTCCAGTCTTATTTTCTTCAACGCGAATGTTTCGCCGTAATTATTTTGTGCTTTGTAAACTACACCATATGTACCTTCTCCAATTTTTTCTAATCCATGGTATTTTTCCATTTTTTTTCTTTTAAGTGAAGATCACAGATGCTGTGCTTTTACTTCTTAAAACATCCTACCCACATTGTCATTACGATAAATAAAGGGAAATTGATATATCTGACCAAAAAATTAAGCGCTTTTTGTAAGCAGCTGATATATTCCGATATACGGATAGCCAAAATGCAGGAATAGGAGCAAGCAATATGTGTTCCCACATTTTTTTTTTTTTTCTTTTTTTTTGACCAGCCAATATTTTTTTTTCAGAACGAAAAAAAAAAAAAAAAAAAAAAAAAAAAAAATTATTTGCACACGGGGTGTACATAGACCCGCGAGAAACCACATCCTGCACAATTGAGTAAAGATGTGCAGACATGTAACTAGCATATAACCCATGTATACAGATGAACATAGTAAAGAGGGCGAATACGAAGTTATGTTTCATACCCTGTGAACTGCCCTTCCGCAACACTGAGCAGGTGGCGCCAAAACTTTGCCTTATTTTTAAAAACGCCGGTGTAGCTAGCGAAAAAGTAATGTGCGTTAAATTAAAAGAAAATTCTCTAAACTGTTCATAAAAATAGCTTTCCTTATACAAGTCTTTACTCGCGCTGTTTTACAATAGTTATTATTTATTCACTATGAGTGCAGGATTTACGTATAAAATATACACGTGTGTATTCTTTTAAAAATGCTTCTCACAACAATGAGGGGCTATACAATTTTACAAAGTATATACAATTTTTGGTCGGAGAAAACCGAAAAATGAAAGAAAAGATTTATGTAAAGCGTAATATATATATATATAAATGCTATATAAGAGGTAATATAGGTGATACAAAATATGTAACAAGCAATTGTATGGAAGCCTCCTATTGTACAGTGCATAGTCCGAGAAATAGAGAAGCTCAATGAGCCTGGAGAATAATCATAATAATATATGATGCGCACGTTTATTTCTTGGCTGGGTTTTTGGCAGATACGGCACCAGGTTCTTTCTTTTCAACGGCTTTAATAATACCAACAGCAATGGTCTGTCTCATATCTCGAATAGCAAATCTTCCTAAAGGTGGGTACTCAGTAAAGGTTTCAACAACCATAGGTTTCTTTGGCTCGAGACTGACTAAAGCGGAATCACCAGACTTAATAGATTTGGGATTTTCTTCCACAACTTTACCAGAACGCTTGTCAATCTTAGAGTCGATGTTCAAGAATTTACAAGAAATGTGAGCAGTGTGACAATCGAGGACAGGGCTGTATCCGTTCTTGATTTCTCCAGGATGGTTCAAAATAATGACTTGTGCAGTAAACTTGGAACATCCCTTGGCTGGCTCGTTCTTGGTATCAGATGCAACATATCCTCTCTTGATTTCCTTAACAGAAACGTTCTTCACGTTAAATCCGATATTGTCACCAGGTCTGGCTTCTTCCAAAACTTCCTTGTGCATTTCAACAGATTTACATTCCGAAACGACAGCGGAGGGTGCGAAATTGAGGACCATACCAGCCTTCAATATACCGGTTTCTACTCTTCCGACAGGGACAGTACCAATACCACCGATTTTGTAAACACCCTGGAGTGGAATTCTTAAAGGCTTATCATAGGGTCTCTTGGGTGGTTCCATAGTATCAAGAGCTTCAATTAAAGTTCTTCCCTTATACCATGGGGTCTTCTCGGATTTCTCAATGAGGTTATCACCTTCAAAACCAGAAATGGGAATAAAGTCAACCTTGTCAGCTTGGTATCCAACTTTTTTCAAGTAATCTCTGACTTCCTTCTTAATTTCCTCATATCTATCTTCTGAATATTTAACAGTGTCCATTTTGTTAACACCAACAACGATTTGTTTCACACCAAGGGTAAAGGCTAACAAAGCATGCTCTTTGGTTTGACCTTCCTTAGAGAAAGCACCCTCGAAACCACCTACTTCAGCTGGAACAACCAACAAAGCTACGTCTGCCTGTGACGTACCGGTAATCATATTTTTAATAAAATCCTTATGGCCTGGGGCATCAATAACGGTGAAGAAATACCTAGGGGTTTCGAACTTCCATAAGGCAATATCAATGGTAATACCTCTTTCTCTTTCCGCCTTAAGCTTATCCAACACCCATGCGTACTTAAAACTTCCCTTTCCCATTTCGGCCGATTCCTTTTCAAACTTCTCTATGGTTCTCCTGTCAATACCTCCCAGCTTGTAAATAATATGACCCGTGGTCGTGGATTTTCCACTATCGACATGGCCGATAACGACTAAGTTAATATGCGTTTTTTCCTTTCCCATTTTGAACAAAGTTTAATTTTTTTTAAGGGCAATCTGTAAACAATTCGTATGTACGAGCGCGGTTTGGGGCAATTTGCGCGATGTGGTAATACGTAAAAATATATATATTATTATATATCGCGTATGCTACGAATAATTTAAGAAATCTTAAAATGTTGTTAAAATGAAGAGAAAAAGAACCACGTTACTTTTTTGCGTTTTAATATAGTTCCAAATTTTACGAGTAACTTATTCGAAATGATATGTAGGGAGAAAAATTTTAAAAAGAAAAAAAAAAAAAAAAGAAATATGCTTTACGTTATATTTTTTTTAATGAAGTAAAAAATTAGAAAAAATTATGAACGAGTCAGGTAAAAAGCTTATTTAAAAAAAAAAAAAAAAAAAAATGGCTGCGCATATGTTAATAGGAGGCCACATATGCATTAAGTGCTTTTTCTTTTAATGGTTCTTGTTCAAAGAAGTATGGTATATATATTTTGCAATATGCTCCTATTGCCAGTATTGAAATACGTATCACCCCTGTAGTAGCATTTTTCCGTAGCGATTTGCACTATCGCGTAACTCGGTACTGTAGCAATTTTTTCTGGCGTATTCTGCTCGCATTGAATAAAAAACGCACTGGTGTCAGGAGGGGTGGTAGAGGCCAAAAAAAAATGTCCCTATATATATATATTGCTGAAACGGAATTTTTATATAAAATTGTTTAATGCGTAAATAATTAAAAATATTCGCATTGGAGTGAGAACTATGAAGATCAAAGTATTCTACCTATATAGGTCCAGTTTCAAATTAAGTGCTTTTCGCCGTTTCCTGTAATGCAGCAATTGTTTTGCGTTATTCTTGAATTCGCGTACCTATATAACAGGTGGTATTATAAATAACGCTTGCCTATCATTGCCGCTCATAAAAGTACGCATATATAAAAGTATCATTCTTCACACTCCACATTCGCAATTCCGCAAATAGGAGTTTTCGATACTCACATGTGGATGGAAGTATGTAGTACGCTATTTCATTTTACCTCCATATTTACCTGATTTTTCTTCCCTAATTTTATTGTACCGACATACGGAAGTATATTTTTTTATCTGCTATAAAAAATTTCCGAAATCGTTATTTATTTTTTACGCAAAAAATTGTATGCACTTTTTATTCACTTCTGTACAATTAAATCGTAACATAAGGAAAAAAAATAAAAATAAATAAATAAAAAAAGATTATAAGCAGGCACAAAAATTAACAGAAGTTTATAAACCATATATCAAAACACCATAGCAATTTTAAGCTTCCTCTTTTCCCTCTTCTGAAAAAGAAACAACCGTTAAACAAGTTTTACAAACTTTTGCAAAGCGTTAAGCATAAAAAAAGTACATACATATATACATACGTATATAAAGAATTTCTCCTCACATAACTTTTTTTCACTTAAACTTTATTCAAAATGGGAAAGGAAAAAACGCATATTAACTTAGTCGTTATCGGCCATGTCGATAGTGGAAAATCCACGACCACGGGTCATATTATTTACAAGCTGGGAGGTATTGACAGGAGAACCATAGAGAAGTTTGAAAAGGAATCGGCCGAAATGGGAAAGGGAAGTTTTAAGTACGCATGGGTGTTGGATAAGCTTAAGGCGGAAAGAGAAAGAGGTATTACCATTGATATTGCCTTATGGAAGTTCGAAACCCCTAGGTATTTCTTCACCGTTATTGATGCCCCAGGCCATAAGGATTTTATTAAAAATATGATTACCGGTACGTCACAGGCAGACGTAGCTTTGTTGGTTGTTCCAGCTGAAGTAGGTGGTTTCGAGGGTGCTTTCTCTAAGGAAGGTCAAACCAAAGAGCATGCTTTGTTAGCCTTTACCCTTGGTGTGAAACAAATCGTTGTTGGTGTTAACAAAATGGACACTGTTAAATATTCAGAAGATAGATATGAGGAAATTAAGAAGGAAGTCAGAGATTACTTGAAAAAAGTTGGATACCAAGCTGACAAGGTTGACTTTATTCCCATTTCTGGTTTTGAAGGTGATAACCTCATTGAGAAATCCGAGAAGACCCCATGGTATAAGGGAAGAACTTTAATTGAAGCTCTTGATACTATGGAACCACCCAAGAGACCCTATGATAAGCCTTTAAGAATTCCACTCCAGGGTGTTTACAAAATCGGTGGTATTGGTACTGTCCCTGTCGGAAGAGTAGAAACCGGTATATTGAAGGCTGGTATGGTCCTCAATTTCGCACCCTCCGCTGTCGTTTCGGAATGTAAATCTGTTGAAATGCACAAGGAAGTTTTGGAAGAAGCCAGACCTGGTGACAATATCGGATTTAACGTGAAGAACGTTTCTGTTAAGGAAATCAAGAGAGGATATGTTGCATCTGATACCAAGAACGAGCCAGCCAAGGGATGTTCCAAGTTTACTGCACAAGTCATTATTTTGAACCATCCTGGAGAAATCAAGAACGGATACAGCCCTGTCCTCGATTGTCACACTGCTCACATTTCTTGTAAATTCTTGAACATCGACTCTAAGATTGACAAGCGTTCTGGTAAAGTTGTGGAAGAAAATCCCAAATCTATTAAGTCTGGTGATTCCGCTTTAGTCAGTCTCGAGCCAAAGAAACCTATGGTTGTTGAAACCTTTACTGAGTACCCACCTTTAGGAAGATTTGCTATTCGAGATATGAGACAGACCATTGCTGTTGGTATTATTAAAGCCGTTGAAAAGAAAGAACCTGGTGCCGTATCTGCCAAAAACCCAGCCAAGAAATAAACGCGCACATCATATATTATTATTATTGTTCTCCATGCTACCTGGCGTACCACATGTGTATACAATCCATTACATATTATATACATATCATGTGCGTACGTAAGTACGTATGTTGTGCGCATACCCAGGTATATGCCACATTCAGACATATATTCACTTAAGGTTTTTCTCGCTTGTTCCATTTATATGTGTGTACAAATGGATCAAATATCGGAATTAAGTTAATTATATGTTGTAAAAAAAAAAAAAAAAAAAAAAAAAAAAAAAATCCAAATTGCATAATTTTGGCTGTTTTTATATTATTTTATTTTTCCACATGGGGTATATACAATAATATTAAACGAAACCAAAGACCAACGAGTTCTCCTCAAGAAAGAGTGTACATATATGTGTATACATGTGTATATGTATATATATTTACATATTTATGTGTATATATGCATGTACGTGTGTATATGTACGTAACTTAAATTAAAAACGCGCTACAAATAAAGTGAACATTACAGATATGCAACATATGAGCAATTTGGGAAATATTCTGTGTGTATGTTCCTTCCAGGCTGAACTTGTGGAAAGGAGCATATATGCACCTTCATATGGGAGGACAAAAATAGTTCGTTCGCATGTCAATTTTTCCCTGTGCTTAGCTCAGACGAGCAAAATTCCATTAAAGGGGACAAATAAAATGATGCACCTTAAAAGGCACTGCTATCGTTGCAATGGTAGGACGTAGTGTGTGGACCCATACGTTCAATGCTGTGCAGACAACCTTGATCCATCCACCATACGGCTACATGTTATATATAACTGTGCAATGTACCACGCCGTGCTTTGCTGACCCCCGATCTATTTTACCTATGTTTTTTTGAGAAGGTCAAATCGGAGTAAGCAGAATTGTATGATTATTGCGTGTGTGCTTTTGAAAATCGTTCTTCCTCTTCTTTTTTTTTCTGCAAAACGGGGAGCAGGCTGATATGGTGTGAAGAGAACCCCCCTGCTGTGGTTCAAACGAGATCGTCCTCTGCCCCATTTTTAGCCTTCGTGTGAGAACTGGGTTTGCCAAAGGGTTGGAAAGCCGAACGGGGAACTGCACACAACGTTGATACAACGCAGGTTGACACAACGATTTTTTTTTTTTTTTTTTTTTTTTTCCATAATGTTCGGCTAAATATTTGTGTGACAGCTTATAACATTGTACGTACCTCTCGCCGAAACATGAAATGTGCCCTTGTTCTCCTGAACCTCCTTGTGACATATACAAATGGAATGGTAAAATATAGTGGCTCCATTCAGTTTTTGTTCATACCGAGCATAAATGGCCAACAAATTTTATCACCCCATAAAGGGGAGAAAAAAAAACATTGTTTTGTTATAAAAAAAGAAAAGGGTGGATTTTCCAAAAGTGAGAACAAGTGCAGAGAGAGAAAAAATATTCTCAAGGGGGAAAAGGGCAACACTCCTTATGCCGAACCGAGATTGAGGTTTGCTCCAAGTCCAACAGGATTTTTACATGTAGGGGGGTGTAGGACATTTTTATACAATTACATTTTGGCTAAACAGCTGAAGGGGTCCCTCATCCTTCGGCTGGAAGACACAGACGTGGAGAGAAATGCGCAGGATTCATTTAACGAAATTGTTAAGGATTTAAGGTATCACTAAAATGGGGATTTCCCGATGTGGCACCTTCCTGTGGTGGAGGTTCCCCCCATTCGTCTGAAACGCATCGAATAAGTGGCGTGCATATTCATATGTGTGCTTATCCGCATGTGTGTATGTTTCCATGGGGGGCATAATAGGAAAAGCTTGCAAGAGAAACATCCTTGCACAACATACTGCTCTATGCAAGGTTACACTTCTTTGACCCCACCATATGATTATTGCTCCTCTGTGTTACAATCAACAGGTGGCTGAACCTAAGCTGGGATGAAGGTCCAGACGTGGGAGGGGCATACGGGCCATACAAGCAGTCCGAAAAAATAGAGCTTTACAAGTACGGATGGGAAGAAAAAAAAGTGACTGTCCTACGTCACCCCTAAGTAGATACTCCAAATGTGTACAAACGAAAGTGTGCCGTTCCTTCTACCCTAAAAGGATCATCGATTTCATACCACCCTGTTGCACATTTATATTGACCCTTCAGAGAAATAGCCCATGAGTTTGTCAAAGAGGGAAAGGCCTATTTCTGTTTCTGCACGAAGGATGAGTTATCCGAAAAGAAAGAGAAGGTACGACCATGGGTGCAGTCATGATGGCGCTGCACATTCGTCGGTTAAAAAGTGACCACCATGAGAAGAAGCACACTTGCATGGAGCAATAGGGTGATAGAACGATCGCGTGAGTGTAACATTTGCACACCTCCTTTATTCTCCCTTCATAGGCCAAGCTGGCAAGGACGAAATACACGTATGACCGAACATGCCGGGACTTAAGTGATGAGATGGTTAAGCAAAACATGTTGAAGGAGAAGCCATACACCATACGATTCAGATCACCCACGGGCAGAAAGATTACACTAAATGATATTTTAAAAAATGAAATTGTGGATTCGGTGAATGAGGATTTTATTATTCTCAGAAGTGACTCCTCCCCCACGTATAATTTCTCAGCCTCCGTGGATGACCATTTGATGAGGATATCTCATGTGATACGTGGGGTGGAGCATATTTCAAACACGTTCAAGTAAGAAGGCATGCGCATGCAAAAGTGTAGGCCCATGCACGGGGGGGTTTGAGCTAGCTGTAGCATTAAGAGGAAATCCATCTTACATTTTATGCAATAACCCTTTATGTAGTTTGATACCACTTCATGCTGGTGGTAGCGCACCACCGCAGCTTTCAAGGTGTGTGAGGAGCCACGAAAAAAATCACCGCACGCAAATGCATTTTACCATTTTGTAGGCAAATTTTGGTGCTGGAGGCCCTGCGTGCGCGTATCCCCCTTTACGCCCATGTTCCCGTCATAACGACCGTGCAGAAGAAGAAAATTAGCAAGCGGAATAATGAGTACCTGGTGCGGAGCTTGAGGTACATGCGTGTGCTGCATGCACATATTTGTATGCGCCCTTCGTGCTTTGCTTTGTGCCAGCTAGCCATTTTCACAAATTAAAAAAAAAAAAAAAAAAAAAAAAAAATTCTTCCTTGTTCACCTTAGGGAAGAGGGGTTTAAGCCCGACTGCGTGATTAACTACATGGGAACCCTTGGATGGGGCAGCGTCTCGAAGAGGTGAGTATCCGAGCAGGAGTACATAGCGTGTGGGGACAATTGATGAAAAGTGCATATTTGTGCTCACATGCGAAGCTGCGCATGCGGGGGGGATAGCAGATCATTCACATCATGCCACACCGTGTGCATGTCATTCACCTGCCGCTTCCCTGCAGGGAGTTCTACACCCTGGACGAGCTCGTCGCCAACTTCGACTTGCGTGCGCTAAACAAATCTGCACTTGTGTTTGACATAAAGAAGCTCAAATGGATGAACAAAAAGTACCTGTTAGCACAGGAAGTCGAAACGTATGTGCAAGAAGCAGAGCAATTTTTAATTGAGAAAAAAATCCTAACAAAAGGATGCAGCGAATTTGTACGTTTATGCATTAGGGTGTTTAAGGATGATGTGCATAATTATGAAGAGCTGGGGAGGTACATTATGGAGGCAATTTCATATGACCACTTAGCTCATCCGTTTGATAAGAATAATGAAAAGCTAAAAAAGGTAGCCACCATTTTATGTCACTGGTGGGAGGGAAATAAAAGTAGCATAAACTGCTTTGAAGATTTCTTTTCAGAAAATTTCGACGCGCTTATAGGACTTGTTGCGAAAGGTACCAATATGGAAAGGAATGAAATTTTATTAAAAGTTCGTTTTCTTTTAACCTTCCAAAATAGGGGTGTTCCATTTGTGCATTTGTTACAATTGTGGGCATTGGCTAAAAAAAGCAAAGTGCCAAATTATGTGCCCGTGGAGGACAGGATTCGGCACCTTAAGGAGGTATTCACTGGGTGAATGGGTGTGCAGCGTAGCCTGCTCTACTTTGTAATTAAAAGTGGCTCCATTAGGATTTTGCTTACCCTATGGGGGGGTCACCGTTTGGAGGGTATATTTGTAGATCATCCTTGTAGAAAAGATGTTGTACCTATTCTTTCCCATTCCTTTGCCGTAATTTTTTAACCTTTCTCCGAGCTGCCCAATTTAATGGAAAGATGGATGCTCTGTATATCATTGCACGTGAGGGAGGTATGTACCGCGTGTCCTCCCTTCCGTGGGTTCAGTTCCATTTTTACCAAAATGGGGAGAAATTATCCTAGCGAGACCAAATGTACGGCGCCAGGAAGTTTCCCGTTTTTACTATATTTGAAAAAATATTCACGTGGTACGACCAGCCACATGTGTATATCTTTGTCACCTTCTTTTTTCTTTTTTTTTTTCCATTTTTTCGATGTCTACTCTTTTAAATTTCTGTACTTTTTTTTTTTTTTTTCTCCTCAAAGTGGAGACATGATTAGCTGAGCATGTTTTTCGTCAAACAGCGATAGCTTATCCTTTCACTTATTGGCAAAATTTACTTAAACATTCGTGTGCACTCCTACCAATTAATTTTGCTCCTTCTCTTAAGCGGCTTATCATTTGGCATTGTCAGTAGGCCCTCCTTTATGCGCGAAACGTGTGCAGGAATACATTTCCCTGCGTTTGTGTGGAATATTGAAAGGGTCTCTTCGCTCGTTCCCTTAGGTTTTGTTTTGCATTCACTTTTGTTTCCCTTCCCTTTGTGGGAATCACCCTCTCTCTTTTCTGTTAAGATGCACCTTTGATATTAATTTATTGTGATTTTCCCGATTTGTACAAATTTCCTCAATTCATCTTTTCCATCGCTGTTGCGTTTCTACACTCAGTCACCATTGCTGCTCTGTCGCCATACCGCTCCGCTACTCTGTTGCAACCCAAAATGGAAACGGGTGAAGTGAAGAAATACTCCTCCAAGTTCGACATAAAGGGGATTTGTATGACCAGCGAGAATTGCGAAAAAGTGTGCAGGATCTGTTTGAAGGCAATTCGGGAAAACAAGCTGGAGAAGGATATAGCTAGCCAAATAAAAAACAAGTGCGAAAATGATGAGCTGTTAAATAAAGAAAATTCAGATGACCACACGAATTATCTTCGCATGGAGGACAGTTTAAAAAATCAGAACATCGGATCTTGGCAGTGCATCGTCGGGAAGAACTTTGCCTTTTCTATAAACTACCAGTTTAACTGCATGTTGTATTTCCAGCACAAAATTTCCAAGTTGGCCATTTTGGTGTACAAATCGGTTTGATTGCCGTTATGGTTGTTAGGGTGCTTAGGGGGGTTATCCGTATTAGCGTTGTTAACGGTGCTAGCGGTGCTGCTATTAAGGGAATATTTGTACTCGTATGAATATGTTAATGCACATGTTCCACACGCCTATGGGCATATGCACGTGCAGGTGTTTTTTTCTGTTTCATCTTGCAGGTTTATTCGCTCGTATGCCCAAGCATTAGCACATTTAACCAGATATACTCACCCATTCGCATGATACATTCGTTAACCATGCGCTTTCACCACATGTAATCGTTATTGAGCGAATGGGGAAAGGAAATCAGGTTCAGGCGATCGGTGCACATTCTGGAGGAGAATTTGCTGAGCGACCTTTGGGCGACGAAGTGAATCGAAGTGCATTGTACTTTTTTTTTTTTTTTTAAACGTAATCAGGCGAGGAGAACAAACGACGGGGAGGCCACAAGTGAAGTGAAAACAAGCTATCAGCGCCAAGTTAGCCGAGTGGTTAGCACACTGATCAGCAGAATAAAGCAAATCTGAGCGACCAGTACGAATATTAAAATAAAACGTACGAAGAAGCGTCACATAAAGCGCACCCTTTTCCCTTCCCCGTGTTGATTTTCTTTTAAAACGCTTAAAGACGCATATAAATTAACATTGTTGCTGTGGTGATGTGATATCTTCCTCGATGTGCGAACAGTTGTTGGCGATGGTGACTCTACTTTGCATTTTCTTTAATAAGAACTTCTGTAGTGTTGTTCGCAGTGGACACGCATTCCATCCCTTTTACTTTTAGTTTTATGGCGAGATCGTTACATGGGAAAGGGGGAGTACATACACAGGGAGGGATGTGTGCACGCGTTTGTATACTTGTGCGTATGCAAACGGGTCGTACTGAAACAGCTGTGCCTTTGCACGTTCGTATGCATGCTAGCGTCCCAGCCGTTGCACCTCCTTAGCACTTTTCCGCTTCACGCATTCCGTGTTTCAGTTGCTTAGACAGCTCTTTGGCGCACCTAAATGTTGACAATTTTTTTAAAAGTGTGAATATGCCGATGTAGTGGCATTCGCAGGTGAAGAGTCAGACATGCTATTATTTTATTTCATTTTATTCATTTTTTTTTTTTTTTTCCTTTTCCGCCCAGTTGTTTTTTGTTTGATGAAAATACATTTTTCAATTATCCCTATATGCTCCTTTTAACTTCTTCTCGAAAATTCCACGCACCATTTAAACGTGGTAAAAACGCTAACCAGTTAAAGTCGCACTTAAGACTATCGACGGGGGTACAGAAAAGGAAGTTAAACGGAGACGCCACATATACTACCATCGCGAACGTTTATTTTTGGCTAGCTGAACATGGCGACGAATCGGGTCAAATTGAAGCGCCTTTACAGTGAACACAATGAAGACACAATCGATGTACTAAATCCCCCCGGAGGACAGGAAAAAAACGTGGAGGGGAAAAAAGAACTCCACAAAAAGAACGCGAACATTTCCAGGAAGAATAAATTACTCGTGTTGTCCAAAGGGTTGAACATAAAGAACTTAAATAAATTGGACGAGTATTCCCAGGCGGGAGAAGTGGCAGCAAGACCGAGGAGCCGCTTGAAAAAGAAAGTAATCACTGACAGTAGCTGTGATGAGGAACAGGGAAAAGTTTATACATTTAACAAACGTGATGTGAGAGAAGCAAGCCACACACAAGAGGAAAGTGCAACTTCTCACCCGTGTGCCACTTATACGAAGACGAAATGGTCCCCCACAAGTGGGGAGAATAAATTTAATCAGCACCCCTGGAGAATTCGCACCAGGGGGAAACATGAACGGAGTAAGGTCATCGATACGACGGATGAGAGTGAACAAAGCTACGAGTTAAGCAACTCTGATGATGGAGGGAGGGGCATAGCAACTAAACCCCGCAGGGGTGGCAACGAGGTGGATGAACTTGGCTCGAAGAAGAAACAAGGGGGGGTGCTCAGCATGTTCTCACGAAGGGGGATGCACAGCACTGACGATGAGGATGATCGCTCCGAACAAAATGTGAAAAATAAAAAGGGAAGATCCACCAGCCGGGCTGAGAAGTTGCAATTGCGGGAAGGCCCAAACTGGGGAAGAAGAAAAAGTAGAAATATCCTGCACGAGGATGACAGCTTGGAGGAGAATCAGCGCAACGGAAGTTCTGACGCACATAATGAAGACGATGATGATGTGCAGGACGATAGCAGCTACGACGATGCAAAGAAACAGCGAGACAAGAGAAAGCAAGCCCTGTCGAAACTGAAGGTGAGAAACAAAAGTGCCGTTGCGAAGGATGAAGAAATATCCTACGAAGAAATTTCCTACGATAATTACGATAACTCCAGTTTTTACGTAGATGATGATGTGAACTCAGCCGCTGAGACGAACATATCCTACGAAAGCGGACACAAAAACCTCAACCATTTTGACGAATACGCTTTACACTTAAAAATTTTTAACGAGCAAAATTTGGGCAACGATATGATTCAGTTCAATTCGATAAGTGTGAAGAAATCGATCAGACAGTACATTGAATTTACGGCACTGTCTCTCTTATCGCCTAGCTTAAAATATGACGCCAATTATTTTAAGGCATCCGAAAATGTGAAAAGCGTCGAACAGTCGCTCAAGGTGATGTACTCAAGTATTCACAGAGAATTTCAGAAGAAGAATTCCCTGGGGGAGTGCTACAACTACGATGATGAGTATGCTTCAGAATGTGAGAGGAGAAAGGAGAAAAAAAGGAAAAAAAAAAAAAAAAAAAAATCTGAAAAGGTTATGTGAGCAGATTAGTGATAGTGGTAGCGAAGGTTGTGCTGAGGAAAAGTGCGACGCGAGGAACCCCCCAGACAGCAGCAACAAGGTTAAGCGGGAAATGAAAAAGAAGAAAAAAAAATACGTCTTAAGTGACAGCAGCAGTGGTTCGCCTGGTGGGGAGAACTGTGTGCATAGGGAGGACGATGAAGATGATGAGGAGTACGAAGCTGAATACGATGAGGAGTACGATGCGGAATACGATGAGGAGTACGATGCGGAATACGATGGGGAATACTATGAGCAATGCGATGCGGAATACGATGAGGAGGAGGACGATTACGACTTCGAATACGGACGGAAGGCGAAGAAGAAGGTGGCGGAGCAAATGAACGACAGCGTCATGCACAAGCTGCTGAACAGAGACATGCTGAAAATATACGAATTCGTAAAGAAGGAGGAGAAATTTAGCAATTACGATTTTCTCAAGATGATCTGCAAGACCAGTAAAAATAAGCCGAGCAATTATTACGATCGGTGTGTGCAAAAAATTGAGAAGAAAATTCTGTCCAAAAGAGACCAGTTTGAATCTCATCCGTTTGAAAAAAATTTTAAAAATATTTTAAAAAATTACGCAAATATATTTACATACTATTTGGAGTACAACAAAATTCACTGCTGCTGTTGTAACAGAAAATTAAGTTACGCATGTCCCGTTTTTTTCACCCAACCTTTTTATAATTCGTCTGACTTATGGGAAAATAGCTTTTTCAATTTTATGAAGGTAAATCATTTTGAATGGCTCGGAAATGAGCATTTTTTGACCTTTAAAAATCCGCTGGACAAATTAAGTATGAGAAATGAAGATGAATTTAAGATGAAAAATATTAAACAGTCGAATAGGCTATTTATAAAAAATCAAAACGAAAAGGAAAAAAAACATTTACTCATACAAATTAATATAAACCATGTGGATAATCACCCCGTTGGGAATAACGACGAACGAATCATTAGGCACTTGAAGCAGAGTGAAGAAATGAATGCTTTTAAATATGCTAGCCATTTTGATGAAAAACCATTGAAGAAAAAAAGGAAAGCATTTAAAATTAATTTCGAGCCTCAATTTAAGGCCACAGAATGTAAGGAAAATAATTTGAATATTCTTATGAAGGATATTTGCGAAAATTTTAGCGACCTTTCCGAAAATTATATTGAGAAAGACATTTTGGTTTTGCAGCTTGGGTCGTACTGCGTTTCGGCTGTGTACTATTGGCATGTGTTTCATCACTACAAATTTTTTTTCACCAAATTTATTTACCTGCGTCTGCTGGACTTGTATAAGAAGAGCAAGGATTTGTTTCGCGAGCCGCTGCTCCTCGCCTACGTGCTGTCCAAGCGGTTGAACAAGGACCTCTACCGCGACTTTGTGCTTCTCATGAACATTGACATTTCACAGATTCAGCGCAAGCTCCATGAGTGTGACTTGTTTGTTCGTTGAGGGGGTCGCCACTTTACACGCGATTGTACCGGTGATTGCACATTTTAACGGCTGATTATCCGTTTTGGGAGCGTAACTCCACCCGGGTGAGGGTTGCCTGTAAGGACCTTACGCTTGCGTTTTGCCAGCCACAAAACAAAATGGGGATGCCGCAACTACAGGCGCATCCCCCACCCGAGTACTTTTTTTATCCCCGCTTTGCAGGTCACACCACAATATAGGGTGCGACTTTTCCGAAGGGACCCCCTTAACGCGCCCCCACAGCGATGCATCTCGTCCAGCAACAAAAGCGGCTTACTCAATTCCCCCCCCAGTGTGATTATACATACAACGTACCTACGTGCATGTCTTGATTTTTTTTTTTTTTTTTCCCCCCCGCTTCTGCAAAAAAAAAATTCATAAAGGAACTTTCAATTTTACACATTTTGATGGCATTCCCTTGGACTGAAATTTTTCTGTAAAAGTGAAAGGAGACGATTTTGTTTTGAAGTGGGCACATTTTTTTTGTGCACTCTGTGGGTATACACGTAAATGCAAAATATACGCACGTTCTGAATTGCATGCAGGTTGATGGGAAAAAAAAAAAAAAAAAATGCTTGCTGAAAAAAGTGGAGCATCGATGCATGAGGAAGGTCGTTTTTTACAAAGAAAAAGGGGCCAGCGAAGATGGTGCTCTCTACCTTCCCCATTGGAATGGGCAATTGAAAGCTGCGCCGTTTGGAATATACACTCAAAATATTAATGATCACACTTAGGGTTAACATGTTTTATGCTTAAAAGGTAGCTCACAATTTTAAACAAAGTTGTTTTGCTTGAATTAAAAAATTTATCGATGCAAGGCCCGCGAAGTTGAAGAAGGGACGCAAATTCGTAAGCATGCCATTTAAGCGAGGCACAGTGAATATGTCACCTGCTGGCCTGCTCATTTGTCTTTCCATCACGATCGAAAAGGTGAATAAGTACGAAGGCATGCCCACAAAATTATAAGCAAGTGCACAATTTGTACCGCAGCGAGAACACACCTTGTATTTTTTCTTGAACAGAGCGACGGAAACGCACACGAACGAGCGAAAAGGCAGAGTAGCAGTATGCGCTTCAAAGAAGCAGTAACACGCGAAACAGGCAGAAGGGGAAAATTGAGGGCACCCAGGGAGGGGCCCTGAGTGAGCCAGAGGTCTAATTCGTGGGCACCACGTTTGGCCGTCCAGAGGGGGCGGGAAAAAGGGCCGCCCAGGTCGTTGTTCGTTGCGTTAGTCGTCCCCTTGGTTACCGATTAAAGCGCCACTTAAAGGGTAGCCCCCATGGGGACCTTCAACTTTGGCAAGCACAATGGGAAGACCTACGAGGAGGTGTTCGAGAAGGACAAGTCGTATGTGACATGGGTGAAGAACCTGGAAACACCCACAGGGTCGCTACTTAACTTCAAGGAGTATGTGTTAGAGAGGGAAAAGGGAGAGCAGAAACAGCAGGGACAGCGGGGGCAGGTGACCTCGCCAGGGCATCTTGGCCATTCGGGCAACCTAAGCAGCAAATCCACAGGGAAATGGTCACGCAGCCAAGGATGGGAAGGTGCCAGCTTTGATGGAAACCGAGAAAGTGGAGGAGGAGACACTTACCGAAGTAAAAGCTCGTTCGATAAAAGTCCCAGTGCAGTGCTCAAAGGGGTGGATACTCCTAAAGGAAGTTACAAAAATGAGGGATATTCCAAAACAGCTAAACCGGTGAACAAAATGAATAGCAGAGAGTACAAGACGTACGAGCAAGGCATAATGAATGAAATAAGCAAAAGCTATAATCAGAGTGAAAAGGGAGAAAAAGTCGAATTTGACATCATTGTGGCGTTTGAAATTTTCAGTGTTGATACATTTAAGGTTGTCCAAATGGATAACAACACCACTGGAGGTGGTAGGAAATATGCTAGCTTTAAAAACTACCTCCCGAAGGAACTCTTTAAAATACTAACCGAATTTAATCCAACATTAAAAAAGGTGAACAACTCTTCCTGCATGACGTTCGAAGCAGATAAGTACGAATACGTGTTGTCCAATTTGAAGGAAAAGTGTACCATCTTGGGAGGTATACAAAGCATCCCCAATTTCCTTCTAAAGTGTTTTGATCAGTACAGCCGATTTTCAGAACCGCAAAAGGTTTCCGAAATAAGTGCAAATATTCTGACGAATAATTTATGTCCATACACGAAAAAAAATTATGACAAAATGGATATCCTGGTGGGAGAAAAGCTAAGTGCAGAATTGAGGAATTTTCAAAGAGAAGGAGTTTATTTTGGGTTAAAAAAAAATGGGCGAGTATTAATAGGGGATGAAATGGGATTGGGAAAAACGTTACAAGCTTTAGCTCTCATGGCATTTTATCAGGAGGACTGGCCATTCATCGTTGTTTGTCCTTCGTCCATTCGGTTTCAGTGGAAAGATCAGGCACTACGATGGTTATCCCACCTATTGTCGGAAAATCAAATTTGTGTTGTGAAAAGTGGAAAAACAGACATCCCCAGGAATTGCAAAATGATCATAATTTCCTACGAATTAATGACAAAAAATGATAAGTATCAGAATAAGTATAAATCCATCGTGTGTGATGAATCTCACTATTTGAAAAACTCCTTTTCAAAAAGGACGAAAGCGATCACCCCCATTATTAGGAGTGCGAAAAGGTGTGTCCTTCTATCAGGTACCCCAGCTTTGAATAAACCATCCGAATTGTACGAACAGGTGTCTAGCATTATTCCTGACCTTTTTAATTACCATGAATTTTGCGAAAGATATTGCTTTAAGGACAAAAATATGTACACCAGAAAGTTCGAATATGTTGGATGTAAACACACAGAGGAGTTACACCTATTTTTAACCAACACGATTATGATAAGGAGATTAAAAAAAGACGTTTTGAAGGAACTGCCAGAAAAGCTGAGGTCAAAAATTCCAGTGGAAATACCTCCAAAGGAGTTAGGCGAAATTCTCACCTACCAGAGAATGTTAGAGAAGAAGAAGAATATCAACATTGGGGACGATTTGGACGATCTGCCAATGGCGGGCGGGGGTAATGAGTACAGTTATGGGCGAAGCAATTTTGGCACGCCCAACAGGGAGGACGAAGAAAATGTCTCCATTTCGCACCTATTCAAAATAACGGGTTACGCAAAAGTGAAGGCCATAAAGGAGTACATTACGTACCTTATCGATGCGGATATCAAGTTCCTTCTCTTCTGTCACCACAAATTAGTGATGGATGAAATTGACCAATTTTTGACAGAGAAAAAATGCATGTTCATAAGAATAGATGGATTAACCCCCGTTGATAAGAGAGAGGTATACATTAAGAGCTTCCAAAATGATGACCATATAAAAATTGCCCTACTGTCATTAACTGCCTGTGGGTTGGGGTTAAATCTAACTGCTGCCAATACAGTCGTTTTTGGAGAGTTGTATTGGGTACCGGGACAAATAATACAAGCAGAAGATCGAGCACACAGAATTGGTACCACCCATGAAGTGATCAACATACATTATTTAATTGCACAAAATACCATTGATGAAACTGTTTGGAGAATTATTAACAGAAAGTGGAACACCCTCACCACGGCCTTAAACGGAATGGAAGACTCACTAAACGTGAAAGAGGTAAATAAGTTCGACCGATTTATGTTAGACCTAACTAACGATGCGAATAAGTCCTATCCCACCTCGTTGGTCACCACCCCCAAAGTTAGGAGGAAGTCATTCGAACATAACAAATCATTTGAAACAACCAATAGTAACACCAAACGGGAGAGGGATATACGCGATTTCTTCAAGCCGAGTGAGAAGTCTGCCGAAAAGTTCGATTGTGCCAAAAAGAGGTCGTACGACACTCCAACGAAGGATTGCTCTTCCAACAACACCTCTCCAAATATGCTAAACAAGCGGTACAAAACTGAGTTGTTCTGGGAGGAAGAGTAGCCGGGACACCCTTTTCTGCCGCTTTTCGTTGCCACAAATTGGCTCTCCCGTTTGAACACTCCTGCACGTGTAGCAACATCTGCAATCACCTTGCCGAGTTGCACATGGCGGAAAAGCGGAACGTTCCAAATGTGCAGCGTTACGCATGTGTACATAGGTATCTGTGAAACATTATAAAAAAAAAAAAAATCATAACATGCGCATTGAGATGTATAACCTTCTTCAACGAAAAAGAAAGGTGTTCCCCAAGAAAGGTGCCCCTTTTGAATAGCAACAAAGGGAACATTTATTTGTTTTTATAAAAGTAGTCTCCTCTTTTTAAAAGTTACGCATTTTATTTTTAAAATACCTATGTGGGTACTTCTCCCCTTAGAGTCATTCAGTCGGCTCGTGCGTGGATAAACATACGCACGCTGCGCACGAACTGATGTGTTACGTGCCTTTTTTTTTTTTTTGTGTAAAATATTGCGAAATACGGCTAACCCGTTTTTTGCGTTATCTTTTTAAAACGATATATACACATGTATGTGAGGAAGTGTGACCAGTTTTAAAACGCATACACATGTCACATTGCGAGCTTTATTTGGGTACAATACTTCCCCCCCACAAGAACACAAAATAAATGCAGCTCCTCCGCCGCCCCTCCACTTTTATAAACACTGCAAATAATATTGCCATGTGATTTAGATCCCCCCAATTCTGACCCTTCATCTTCATGTAGTGTAAATACCGTTTGCTATAATGCCAAAGTTTAACTTCTTCCCAAAGGTCAATTTTTTAGCCTACATAAAAAGAATTAAGTTAAAGTACAACCCCTGTGCCGCATACAATGACAACTGCCGTAGCTTAATTTATCATATTGAAACACAGCAGAAAAAAGACAAGTTCCTGGATCTGGAATACAAGCTGGAGTTAATTGAGTAATAGGAAGAGCCAAAAATAAAACGAATGGGCGGACTACTAAACGGTGGTGTGAAATAACGAACAACAGCCCGTGTTACGGCGCTTGCCCCCCTCTACATACTTGCAGCTCTGTGACATCCCTTCATAGTTCACACCTTTTGCGTTAATTTTGTTTTTCCCCTTCTTATCAACGCAGTTATAATGAAGAACCTCTGATAGAAATTGAAATGCAAAATAGCAAGGTTTTCAAGTTAGCTATTTTTTTTTTTTTTTTTTTTTTTGCACGAGTGTGCGTTTGGCTAGTCGTTTCTTTTGGCAACTTCTTTGAATAAAAATATGCCTTTTTTTTTCGTGTCAAAAGATGCACTTGAATGATTAACGGTTTGGACAACGCATATTCCTTTTGTCCAATTTTCGTCTTTCCTTACCAACATGTAGACTTCTTCACCATTACGAGTGTAACCAATTGCCCCTCACAACTGCAGGTTTAACCCGGAGAATTACGACTTGGCAGAAATTCAGCGAGTGATTGACGAAGATCAGCAGCAGCGTAAGGAGAGAGAAAAAAAAAATGCACACACATGTAGATATATACCTGTTGATATGTGTTCATTTGTCTTTTATGTGTGTCCGTTCGATTTGATAAAAAGGAGGACATAATGAACTACTGCGCTGGGGATTACTTTTTTTTTTTTTTCCTTTCTTGTCCCCTTTCCATAGTGCACAAGAACTTTATGAAGGCAAATTTGTTGGAGAACAATGAGAATTCCTTTTGAAATAAAAAAGGGTGCCCTCCTCACGATTCATAAGAATAATTCGCCCCCTTGCGTGTGGTCAATTTGGTGTACATATGCAAAATGACATGTTTGACAAGGGGGTTACCAAGAAAAGAGTCACCAATGTGTAACAGCTATCACGGGTAAGTTGCAACGTGGAATAATTAGCTTAACAGAATTCCTCCTACATTTTTGACAACTCTTTTTGCGAACCGTTTTGAAGGTGGACGCGATGCAAATGATCCACTCGCATGTGCTGATATGCCCACATGTCAAATAAATAATTGGGGCATTACAAGAAATTAGAGGTTGACGAATAACCTGAAGAGCATTCAAGGAACGATTTGAAAAAAGTTGAAGGGGGGTCACGAATTCAAACGTCTTAAAAAAAAAAAAAAAAAGCTGTAAAAAAACGAATTTAAAACGAATTCAAAACAAATCAGCAAACGAATTGCATGTCGCCTTTTTACGAAACAAGTATTGAAAAGGCGCCATGTCGCTGTATCGTTTAAAAGAGAGGCAACTGTTGCGCGAACAACTGGTGGGCGTTCGCCCCCGTGGTAGTGTCACTCCAGCTGTATATTTGTTAAAAACTTTATAAAAAAAATAACGCTTTCAAATAAGAAATTGATATTCGACCAGCTCGCTTGTATTTCTTGCAGCAGCACCTCTGTGGTGTTCCTAAGTTTTTTGTCTTTCATTTTCAGCAGCTTCTTGCCGTGCGCCTGGAAAAGAAATAAAAAAAAATATATATTATACACATATATATCTGCATATGCTTATCGCCCGGCAAATTGCATCCACAACGAGCGCATCCATCTAGCCGTCTCTACAGCGGTACTTTTGCACCAACAAAATATGCGAGCCTCACCTTTAAAAATATGAATACGTATGCTTGAATCAGGTCGATGTTGTCGTTCGTCTTGACATGATAAATGAAGAAGTTCATCATGTTTTCCAGCTAAAAAAAAAAAAAAGGAGGTGGGATGAAAAATTGTAAATACGTGTATATATGCCTGCATGTGCGAGTGTACGCATTAAGTAGATGCACAGTTGCATGCCTTGGATAGGCAGAAATTTAACCTCGTCCTTGGAGCTCAAACAGAGGATGTTAAAGTGCACCCCAGATGGGGAGAGTCCCATCAAGTACTTCAAAACGTCTAAACAAAAGGGAAAAAGGAAAAACAAAATGAAAATCAATACATGTACGCACGAATGAAGGAACATACCAGCACTTTTACGGTGTAAACATGTTTTCTGCACAACGAAGAAGTGCAACCCCCATGTGGCGCATTTTTTTTCTTTTTCGCATTTACTTATGTATGAGTCCTCGTTTTGGGCCAACATTTCCTGCAGCTTCGACATGGGCATTTCAATTTTATCCACCTTGGTGATGTGTCTGTTTTTGTTGTTTTTCGTTTTTCGGGGTTTCTCTTTGGGCTTTGCGTGGCCATCGCCAGGGGTGTCCACCTGGGTATCCTCTTTATCTTCCACATCGTCAGTAACTTCGTCAGCAGCTTGGTCAGCCACATCGTCAACCACTTCGTCCCCCTCCGCAGCCTCCTCCTCCGCGTCGGTCATCCCCTTGGTGATATTTTGCAAAAACTCCAATTCCTTCCCATCTGCGTATTCTATATTTTTGTCCATCTGGGCGCTGAGGAAAAAGGGGATTTCTTCATTTTTTTTTACGTTCTCTTGTACCCTGCAATTTTCTTTTATCTTATCTAAGAAGATAATATATGCAATTTTGGACATGCTAAATCCGGACATGGTGAGTAAATTCTTGTTGATTTGTTTTTCGCTGGATTTGTATGGTTCGATTTGGTGGGTAGATTTGAGCGTTCTCATATGATTAGTTTGTGAGTGGGGCTTGCTAGAGGAGTCCCCTGCTTGAGTGACGTTGCCATTCAGGTATTCATCATCCACGTCGCAATCCATCCCAATGAGTTCCCCCACAGTTGGTTCGGAGCATTTGGGGGTGCTTTCCCCGTCAGACGATTCCTCCATCAGAAAGGCACCAAAGGACCGATAATCGTTAACCACGTAGTTGTTGTTGTTGAACAGATTTTTATTAGTAAAGGAGTAAAGATAATTTTCTGCAGCGCTGTGCGCCGTGTATAAATAAACGTCATTATACACCATGGAGGTGACGTCGCTTTTGAACAACAAATAATCGATAAACGTGTTGGATATAATTTCGTACACTAGTATTGTTTTATTTTTTAGAGCGAATAGAATTAATCTGTTGTCTGCACTGAAAGTTGCATTGGTAACTGCATAGGCGAAGTCGAACTTTCTCGTTATAGATTTCTGCTCAATGTCTAGGATGATCGTGTGGTTATTTGAAAGGCACACCACAGTGAGGATGTTAAAATGGTAGAAGGAAGCTATGGTAACTTCATCATTGTTGCGATTTATCTTACACTGACCAGTATTTAGGTACTCCTTCCTGATACAGTAGGAGTACATTAACTCACTAGTGTATATGTTCCACACTCTTAGGTAAAGGTCTTCCTTGCTGTTTGAAGCGGACACAAAATTACTTATACCATACCGGTAGAGCTTCAAAATATCTCCATTTAGATGCGCCTTCGATTTGAAAGAGTACTTATTCACCTTGTACTCATTTCTGTAGGTTGCCGATTGCATATTGAAGGAATGAATTTCCCCATCGCTGTAACCGACGATGCCAATGTGCCCACACGTGGATATCAACACGCTCGTTGCGCTTTTTATTCTCCTCCCCATTTGCACTTGATCTTGTTCTAAGTCACCATGTTCATTGTAGTCCTCAAAAATTTTGTACTCCTCCTCTTTGGATTCGCTGGGACTTTGCTGCGTTTTATTGGACAGGTTATGGATCCAGCCGAAGAGGCCCTCCCTCACTCCGTTGGGGTCATCCCTTTGTGATTCCACTGTTTGGGTTCTTCCCTTTGCTGCCCCTTTGGCGCTTTTCCGCATGCGCTCTTTGTTATCCCCACTGATAACATCCCCGGGAAGGGCCAAAAACACGTTGTCTATGATCTTCTTGTAGGAGGAGGCCAAGTAGACTCGGGTACAATCCCTCACACATATGAGGATGTTATTCCAATCGTAGTGCCTATTCGGATTAATGTCAAAATCGATGATGGTCCTATCTATGAGATTAATTTTTTTGTTCCATGAAAAATCTTTATTCTGTTCAGGGCAATGTGGGTTTATGATGTACAGATTTCCTTCCCGTTTATTTGCCTCATTTGCAGAGACCACTATTTTAAATTTTTCGTCGTCGAGATATTTTACATTATTGATAAATCCAACGCAGCTGTTTCTTCTCTTCATGACATCCAAGGTGAATGTAGCTTTATGCAGGTTGAGCAGATTTATTTTGTTGTCCCTCTGTCCCACCGTGAATAGGTACCCCCCTTGGGGGGGTATCAATATGGCCTTCACACAATCGTGAGCCTCTCGCAAAATGAAATAGTTACTGCTATTCGAATCGATCATAATAATCTTCCCTAATTCAGTGCCTACCAAAATGACGGATACGCTTTCACCATTAAGCGTGTAATTGTAGAACTGCACGCAGGTAATTTTGTCCTCATTCATGTGCACATTTTTTGAGTACACCAGTTCGTCTCTCTCCGTGTCGATTATGTAAAGTTCATTTGTCGACGTTACGATGCACAGTTGGTCCTTCTTCGATGTGAGGGTCATGATTTTTATGTTTTTTTCACTTCTTAAATTGACGCCTTGGAGAGCGCTATACTCGTGGATTATTTTCTCCTTGTTTATGTTGTACAGATATATTTTATTTTCACTGGTTAGGATGATCACTTTGTTTATGTACCCTGCGGGGTGGAGGACGCAGCGTATTTCGACATCGGAGTGGTCGTCAAATAGGAGGATCCTCTTGAACAGGTGCTTCTTTACGTTTGGGGAGCCACCCAAGGTTTTGTCCCCCGAGAGGGGGGCTTCTTCCCCCTCTATTGATGCTTTCTCCTCATAAGATGCGTCTTTTCCATCCATTGCATCTTCCCCCTCATCAGGGTTCTCTTCCCCCCATTCATCTCCCTGCCCTACGTCACTACAGGAGTCACTAACAAAACCGTCACTATCGCATCCCTCCTTGTGCACGTCGTTCCATATGACTATCTCCTTTTTGCTATACGTTAGCAGGTAATCATACACACTTAAAATATTCACAATATTATGCAAGTCATCCTCCAGGGAGAAGATTTTTTTTCCCCCAGACTCATTAACCTTGTAAACCTTTTTTCGGAAAATCACGTAGACGTACCCATTAGCGCAGTACAGATTTTGTATGTCCTCTGGATAATGCTCGGAAGTGTATGCCTTCCTAAGTTTATGTGGGTCCAGGACATAAAATGCGTTCTTAGCACTTGTGATGACGAAGCACTGTTGCCCTTTCATGGATAAGCACATTACTCCGTTATGCACAACTAGCCCGATTGTCCCATTCGACATAAGCAGGTTGCTTTGTTTGTGAATTTTTCTTCTAACAAATTTAGCAGGGCTGTCAAAAATTTCCTGCGTATCTCCTTCATTCCCATCCTTTGCTGGGTCTTCATTCGTGCAGTTATCATCACCTCCCTTGGGGGGAGTTTTCACCGCCCAATTTGGTTGCCTTAGTCCATTCACCCTAACCCCTGAACCCTTAAAGAATTCATTCTTCACATAGATATTATTATGCTCTCCATTGTTCAATTTCGTCACTCTGTACTTGTTCAATATGTTTTTCGACTTCTCTGTGGATTCCTCATTGTTTGGTTTGCTGCTCTGTTGGTGCGGAGGGTTCCCTTGGGCGGACTTCTTCTCTGAGGCAAAAACGTCACTCAGTTTGAGCCCCACGTGCGGGGGGTTCTTCTCTACGCCCATGTTGCTGTCGTTCGTCTGGCCCGGCAAGGGATGCTTAACAAGAGCATTCAGAGACGCAGATGGCACAACCT
This sequence comes from Plasmodium coatneyi, assembly GCF_001680005.1. Lineage (NCBI taxonomy): Eukaryota > Apicomplexa > Aconoidasida > Haemosporida > Plasmodiidae > Plasmodium > Plasmodium coatneyi. Next base: position 686,519 of record NC_033566.1, on the reverse strand, counting down.
GGTGAAGAAGCAACCCGACAAATGAAGCCAACGCACGGGCCTGCAGAAGGTCACTCTTTGTGGATCTTACTCAAAATCATCCTCGTGGGTATGGAAGATTACAAGCAAATTTACGAGTGGAGTTCCACTTTGGTCCAAATATAAAACAAATGATCCAAGTGGAAATGGCGGGAGCTACTTTTGTATTGGAAAAGGAAAGTGGCCAATGAACAAACGCGCCACCCTCAAACCTGCATAAGAGTCCTATCAGAGCAGTAGGCGCTGAAAGAACAAACGAAGTTAATTACAAACTTTTTTATGTTTATCTTTTTGCCCGTAGCGCAGCTATGGACATGTATTTGTACGAAGCGTAACTCCGTGCAGCTGTACTTGTGGAGTTCACATGGCATGCACTACGGTTAAACAAAAAAAAAAAAAAAAATTGAAAAACTATAAATTGGAAAATTTAAAGCGTTACATTTTATTTGTTGTATTATACCCAATGAGTGAGAAAAAAAAAAAAAAAAAAAGGCATACTAATTGCTTTATATAATGCGTACTGCATATATAGGGGCCGTGCTTTTGTAGGCCGCCCTGTTTTAGCGACAACAATCCAAGGGAGGTGGCCTTGCCGTGCTACACGGCACAGTGACGTGGGGAAAAATAATAGCAAATGACATACATGTACGCATAAAATAATTGTGCAGGGGCAGAAAAGAGAAAAAAATAAAAACATATGTGGACTGTTATCAGCACATATTTTTTCTTTAACTTTTGTAAATTTAGCGAAAAAATTGTCACTATTTATTGTTCCTTTTTGTAGGAATTTTATTTAGCTTATTTATTTTTTTTTTTGGCATATATCCTTTATTTTTTTTTCTACATTCGTGCGTTCCCCTATAATATTGTTTTTGTTGAAGGAGAAAAAAATCTATAACTGCGCGAAGTGTTTTTTTTTTTTTTTTCATTTCCGCATTGTAGCAGCTTTGCAAAGTCTTAACCATTTAGAACAGGTACCACTCCCTCGTAAGGGCATAAAGCGCATATCAGCATCCAAGCCGATTGCGGATAAGCCACACACAGAAGGAGGAACAAAACAGATAACCCTGCACAGTAGGATCAATAAAAATGGCTGAAGTTGCAAGTAATACAATTCGTGTGGGAAATGTTTCAACGGAGAGGGACATTCTACATGTTAGGAAGGGCTGCCTATCGGGTGCCCCTCTAAATGATTGCTTTGTGTATGTGCAAATGATACATAGTGTTGTTTCTTTTGGGGGGATGATTTTCCTCCCTGGTGGGTTGTGATGAAAGTGCCCCATCCGTAGGTTGTACGTGCCATCCCCAATTACCCCATAGCGACATAAGTTTTTCCAAATTTTTTTTTCCCCCCCCCCCCTGTTCGCAGAAAACAGGAACTCGGAAAACTTGAACAGAAATGAAAAGCAAAGCGACGTGAGGCAGATGAACATTTTGGCGGCGAAGGCCGTGGCGGACGTGACGAGGACAAGCTTGGGTCCCAAGGGCATGGACAAAATGGTTTGTAGGAGTGTATCGCTGTTACATAGTGCAACATTTTCACCATCACTTATTTACGTAATTTCATCCCCTCCAAACTGTGCTTACTTCCCCTTCAGATTGAAGACGGAAAAGGAGGCGTAATCATCACGAACGACGGAGCGACGATCCTGAAAGAAATGGCCGTGGCACACCCAACGGCTAAGATGATTGTGGAATTGAGCAAAGCGCAAGATGTAGAAGCAGGAGACGGAACGACCTCCGTAGTGGTCATGTGTGGGTCCCTCCTAAATGTGTGCAAATCGTTGCTAGAGAAGAATATCCACTGTCAAAAAATTTCGGAAAGTTTTTTCGAGGCATCATTGAAGAGTGAAGAAATATTAAGAAATATGTCCATCCCAATAAACCTGAATGATAAAAACATGTTAATCCAAAATGCAATAACGTCGTTGAACTCGAAAGTGGTATCACATAATTCTTCCCTCCTGGCTCCAATAGCTGTAGACGTTATTTTAAAAATCACAGATATTAATAAGGACAGGAATGTGGACTTAAACAACATTAGAATTGTGAAAAAATTGGGAGGCACCATTGAAGACACAGAAATTGTAGATGGGTTAATATTTACGAGTAATAAAATTAGTAAGAGAGCGCATGCCATAAAGAATTTATCCCAAGCGAAGATTGGATTGATACAGTTCTGCCTGTCCTTACCAAAAACGGACATGGACAACACAGTGGTCGTTAAGGATTACAACAGTATGGACAGATTGCTAAGAGAAGAAAGAGTTATAATTGCCAAGATGGTTAAAAAAATTGCATCCACCGGTTGTAACTTATTGCTAATACAGAAAAGTATTTTGCGCGATGCAGTGAACGATCTAGCTCTGGACTTTTTATCCAAGTCGAAAATTATGGTTATAAAAGACATCGAAAGGGAGGACATAGAATTTATTTCCAAGACGTGCAATTGTGTTCCTGTTGCCAGTTTGGATTATTTCACACCAGATAAGTTAGGATACGCTGAAAGCGTCGTTACAGAATCTATTGGGTATGGTGAAATTGTTAAAATTACAGGAGTGGAATCGAAGAATACCATTTCTGTTTTGTTGAGGGCTTCAAATAATCTTATGCTAGACGAAGCGGAAAGGTCGCTTCATGATGCGCTATGTGTTGTTCGAAGTTTGATCAAAGAGAGGGCTATTCTACCTGGAGGAGCTGCCCCAGAGATGGAGCTATCCCAAAAATTGTACCAATGGGCAAATACCCTGAAAGGCTCGAAACAAATTTGCGTTAAAGCCTTTTCAGATGCTCTGGAATTAATCCCCTACACGTTAGCAGAAAACGCAGGACTGTCACCACTTCACATTGTAACCGAACTGAGGAACAAACACGCAGAGGGACACAAATACTTTGGGATAAACATTCGCACGGGCACCATATCTAATATGATCGATGAGAACGTCATACAACCGCTGCTGGTCACCTCCACGGCGATTAAGTTGGCCACCGAGACGGTCATGATGATTCTCAAAATCGACGACACGGTCATTTGTAGGTAACACGATCAACCCTCCCAAAGGAAAAAAGAGCGAAGCGAATTTTGTTGAAGGAGCAAAATTGCGTCCGATTTACTGCCCAGTTTGGAAGTTAACCCAAGCGTATAATGGTTGAACTGTGCAATTGGCCTTTTTCGCAAAGCAGGCCGTATAGCAGACAAATTAAGCAGCGGGATGCTCATCCGAGTCACTCCCTTGTTCAGTCACACCTTTTGATGTGCACATGGAAATGTAGCTCTGCGTCTGTCCGCGCGAACTTTCTATATAATGGCCGTTGCATTATTAATGCAACATTTCCCTGTTACGGTGTTGCATACTTTGCCAGACTGCCGTGTATATGTGTTGAAGAACCCATCACGGGTAGCTAAACGGGTGAGTGTTACTCCCCCAATCATCGCCTGTTGTTTCCTTCCATGGCTATGACAAACTGAGTATACATAAGTTTAGCATCATCAAAACGGTATCCCGTTAGGTACCCCACTTTTTTTTTTTTTTTTCGAACCATTTTTTACCCATATATTTAACTCAAAAAAAAAAAAAAAACGTTAACTATGCAACTCATACGTCAATCTTTTTTTATTCACTATTGAAAAAGGAGTGGCACAGATGGTGAGTGCGTCAATTCTCCGCGTAGTAGCCCCCAAGCGGAATCAAAAGGAAGGAACACGCGGCATGATTTACAAAACTTCATATTTCAGTGTTGGATAATTTTATGATAACCTGCGTAGGGATGTTTATAAGGTGTTAAAGTGGGAATAAATTTGTATGTAGTTCACCCCGTCGTTCCGCACAAGCGGCGTAGGAAAATGCACTGCATGCGGCAATGTTTAGTAGGTGGGAGAGAATATTCCTCCTTTACGGGTATCACGTTCACAAGTTACGCATACACGTTCTGTTGTCGTGATTATTTCTTCCGCTGTTGTTATGTTATCCCCATTATGCGTCATAATTTATACTCTTTTTTATACGTAGAAGCATTTTTGTCATCTCGCTAACCACCCCAACATTTTACCACCAATAGGAAAATTTCCTCCCCATCTTGGCTTTCAATCTATAAGTCAGAAAAGAAAGAAAAAATAGAAAATTGGAAAGTAGTACCCCCCTCGTACTGTTTTGCAAAGTCTCTTTTCGTAAATCCACCCTCATCGAAGCAGCCTCTACAGCAGAATGGAAAACATTAGCGTGGGTAAGGCATTCCTATTATTATTTATTATTATATTTTTATTTTTTGTTAACCCTAATTATGCGTCGACATCACCCTGCATGTGTAGATACGTGCATATGAGCATGCCGTCATGCATGCGTCCCCTCGGGGAGCGTGTTCCACTTAGACTTTCAAAAGTGGGAGAAGCCTTTAGAGTGGGTCCCCATGGCAGTTTATTACCCCCTTGTAAAACATTTCTTCGATTTACTTTCCCCCTCCATATGTTAAGGATTCATCGGTCTAGGAAAAATGGGCTCGGCGTTAGCCTACGGAATGGAAAAATCCAAGCTCATTGGAAAACAAAATATTTATTACCACACACCAGTGAAGAAGGAAGTACCCTTTGTTTACCTCCAAACGAATGAATTGGTACGAATAAATCAGGGTTCGCCATGGGAGTTGCAAAAAAAAATTGGGCGTGCCTCCTTCATGAGCAACCCTACAATAGAACGCCATCCACAATGAACATGTTAATGATTTGAAGAAAATGTATACCTTTCTCCCCCCCCGTTTTTTATGCAGCTTGCCAAGACGTGCGACATAATTGTGCTAGCCGTGAAACCAAACCTTGCTGGAAAAGTTCTTCTGGAAATTAAGGTACCAAAAGGAGGGGAAAAGGAGATTGCTCTTCACATGGGCGACTGAAAAATGTGAAGAGCAAGGTGTACAGACGCTTTGCAAGTATATGTAGGTGGTCATATTTACCCGGTTTGTATATTTAACAGTTCATTCCCCCCCTTTTTATGTTTCCATTTAAAGCAATGCGTAGGCTCTAAATTGGTCATCTCCATTTGTGGCGGACTGAACTTAAAAACCCTGGAAGAGGTACCCAAGGAAGGAGCAATTTTTTGTCCATTCGATTTTATCTCCTGCAAAGGGGATAACGCTGCATCGGCACAGCAAATATATATATGTGTATATATGCAGGTGTGTGTAATATGTATGTCGCTTGTCCTCCTAATGACTGACCCGATTTACATTATCCGTATCGGTTACTTGCCCTTGCAGATGGTGGGAGTGCACGCGAAAATTGTGAGGGTCATGCCAAACACCCCATCCCTGGTTGGAGAAGGCTGCCTTGTTTTTTGTGCAAATAATCATGTAGACGGAGCAGATACACAAAAGGTGATCGATATTTTCAGCGCATGTGGAGTTATAAAAGAAATAAAAGAAGCAGACATGGATATAGCAACAGCCATCTCTGGTTGTGGGCCAGCTTATGTTTTTCTATTTATTGAAAGTTTAATTGATGCGGGGGTTAAGAATGGGCTAAATAGGGATGTGTCAAAAGAACTGGTTCTGCAAACAATCCTTGGATCTGTTCACATGGTTAAGGCTTCGAGTCAGCCCGTTCAGCAGCTGAAGGATGACGTGTGTTCCCCTGGTGGGATTACCATCGTGGGGTTGTCCACCCTGGAGAAGCACGCATTTAAATATACAGGTAAGCAACCACGGTGGTGCGTATGCGGCGTGCAGAAATTGTGCACAGTTCAACCGTTCCTCCATCTTCTGGCACGCATCATATATATATATATATATATATATATATTTTTCCTTGTCCCCTACGCAGTGATGGATGCAGTAGAGAGTGCCTGTGAAAAATCCAAGTCAATGCACTGAACGGTAGAAACTTATGATTACCATCCAGCGTTCTGTAAAATTGTGCCACTGCTACGAGGACATTTTAGCTATTTGTACATCCTCAGAGAAGAACTTTAAACATTCGTTCGTCTGATTTAGGTTAAATTAACACCAAAAAAAAAAAATAAATAAAAGAGAGAGAGACTAAACATGGGACAAATGGTTAAGTCATTTGGGAAAACAAAAAAGGAAACGAAGGGAAAAAGGACTCGCCAGGGTGTGACGCGGCAAATGGGTCAACGCGCAAGTGGGAGGATCATCCGGGGATGCTACATCCTCCTCCTATGGATCAGGTAGAACCCAATTTTTTACGCTTCCCTTTTAAAAAATACATTTCGCAATAAGTTTATTATATTCTGCTTCTTCCCATCCGTCGATTCTGTGTTCATGGATTTAAAAAATTTGTAGTTTATCTGGTTCATATTTACATCCCTTTTGAGAATTCTTTTTTTATTTATGGCTGAATTATCCACCATATCGGACGTGTTTATTTTTTCGTCCCTTACAAGTGTCTCACGTAGAGGGTCGTCTTTTTGTGTGCCTTCCGATTGGTAGTAACTTCCTCCGTCTTCATAACTTGTGTGTTTTCCATTGTAAGGTGAACTGTTAGAGTCATGAGTTTTTTTCGAAGGTGGATTATTGGATGGCCCTTTAGGGTTATGTGGATGATTACCTTCGTCTAGGTCGTCATCAGGTGGGGGGTCCTTAGAAAAGTTCGCACTCCTCTTTCTCTGTGTACCATTCGGATGGTTTTCACTTGTTGAAATTTTTTCATTAGTGGGGGAATCCTCTGACGGGACGCTTCCATCCGGTACTTGTGTCTTGTCCCCAACGGTGTTGGGTTGATCAGCGATTCCCTTTTCCCCTTGGGAGGTGGCCACATTGTATGGAATCATTTTATCTATGTTGATGTCGTAATTTTTTTTACTCAATTCTTCCACATTAGAGAAGCATTCATCGGTATGAAAATATAAGTTTTTTTTCAAAAGGATAAAATAAATTTCGTTTAGTAAAACTCGAATTCCTGTAAGGGGTACGACATTGACGTAGTTGTTTTTTTCTCTGTTGGATCTACTGAAGAAATTATTCTTATGTACACTCTCCAGCTTCTTTAAAAATTTATTATCGTTTTGGAAGAAGTTGGTGAAATAGTGGAAGAAGCCGTTTGAGGTGCCTGTACTTGTGCTGCTACCAGAGTTGTTACTTTTGTTTATGATGTCTAGAATTTCTTCGATGTTGTTTAGGTCAAACTTTTCGTCTTCGTCGACGAGGCCAAAGTTGAAGTTTCGATAGGGGGTGGAGCTACGTGCGTTCGTTTGCGTATTGGACTGTGCGCCTGTTTTCTCTGCGCTGATTGGGTCAGATGAAGAGGGTACTTGTCCCCCCTTTTGATCGTTGCTTGCAAGCTGGTCCACTGCCCCCCAATTGGGGAAAAGGAAACCAGAAATTTTGGATTTCACCTTATCGAGGTAGGACTCTCCCCATATCTTCTTTTGCCTCTGTTGGTACTCCTTCACATCTCGACTATCCTCCAAAATGTCCACCAATTGGATGAGCTTCTTCTGATTGTATGTATGATCTTCGAAGTATCGTTTCCCAATTTGCTTCAATTTGTTAATAATTTCTGGAGATGTTTCATCCAATTTTATATTATTAATAAAACAATTAAATCGGAAGTATTTATTTTTATCCAAAACGTTGTTGCAGATATCGTGTGTCAACTCCGTATTGGTGATTGAATACACAATTTGTTTTAACAGAACATCCCATCGGAGGAATGTATCCGACGTTTTGTTTTCGTTCAGTTCGTTTATATTTTTTGGTTTAAATTTTCCAGTGCCCACGCTTACGATACAGTCAATGTAGTCATTCAGATTGATTGCTTTATTTTTTTCCTCTATTAATTCTTTCTTTTTGGAGAAAAAGCATTTTACTCTGTCCAGGAGGGTCTCTTTCCGGCTGTTCAGATAGTTGTAAAAAATTAATTTCATTTCGTTTAGGCTGACCAGGGTGGGGTTATTAAAGCAGATCGCTCCGTCGGCATATATGTTACTGTCAAAGGAGAAAAAGTTAAAAAACCCGGGCGCGGCCGTGGTGCACCTCAATACGTACTTTACGAAAATGTTGTAGAAGCTTTTATAAATACTGACGCTGTTTATGTTTTGGTTCACGTAGATGTCACTCGTGTGGGTGTTCACTTTGTCTGAAATGTTCACATATTTCGTTTCGTTCGTATCTGTTGCATCGTTTTGCTGATCGTCCAATCCATGGTTACTGTTCTCATGTGTCCACCTTTCGTCGTCCTCCCCATTCTGCTCTTCCCTCTCCCCGATATAATCATAATTGTTTGACGTATGACCGTCACACACATCTGCCTCTTTACCCCCTTTAATTTTCCCCAAATTGGCTGTGTAATTTTTTAATATCACAGGTTGCAGAGGAGTGACATTCATCTGCGTCGACACGGTAAAAACGTAGGGCGTGAAAAAGTCCGCATTGTAGTGAAACATTCTCATATTTTTAAAAAAGGAATTTAAAATATTGCTCAGTATGTTCGCATCATAGTAGGAATGCTTAAAAAGGTATCTTGTGTTCCTCACTGCATAAGTATCTTTTTGAAAAATTTTGTTAATCAGAAGATTGTACAAAAATTCGACTTCATTTAAGTGGGCCTTTTCCAGGCCGATCAGAATGGATATGATGGCCCCTGTGCTGGTACCACAAATAATGTCAAAATATTCAAATATGTTTTTTTTCAAATGGCTATTTATGCATTTTAATATTTCTATGGAGAGTAACCCTCGCATGCCTCCTCCGTCTAGACATAAGATCCTTAACTTTCTTTTTTTTTTCTTCTTCAATGCGATTACTAGGTTTTTAAATTTGTCCATACTTATGTGTTCCTTGCTGTTCAGGTCGTATATGTATGTTCGCTTCTTCCTGTTTTTTTGCTCCTGTGTATCCTTAGCGGGGTTGCTTCCGTTCTGCGTTTGTGCCTCAGCGGGGAGGGCACTTCCCCGGTTACTCACCCGGTCAGTTACACCGCTTTCCCCAATGGAGCCGCCCCTCTTGGAATCTTCCACGGGGGGATAATCATCCACACCTTGCTTCCCCATGTACCTCCTCACTTTGGAAAAATATCCCCAAAGGGCATTCCCCAAATGGTGGAAGAGTCCCCTCCGCTGTTCACCTTCCTTCATCAAATAATCATGGGGTTTCTTTTCCCTGTCCGAAAAGACTATATTATTGTACAGGTCGAACATATTCACCCCAAGCGCCTTTAGCAAAATGTTCGTTTTCCGAATGATGATCAGATCTTTGTATTCACAAATAAAATGTCTATTATAAATGTTGTTTAATTTTTTTTTTAAAATTTTATTATCCAAAAGAAACTGCTCCTTCTTCTCATCAGATATGTAAAGCGAGTTCTGATTTGTGTACTTACTTTCGAAAAAGAGCGTTAACGTTTTTAAGCAATCTATTAATTTATCCCACTTTTGTAACTCCTTGATAAAGCTTCCAGCCTTTATGTCTTCTATATATTTGGCCAAATTTCCATACAGAAGTGTGTAATTTTTGTTTTTCCTTAGGCTGCTTAATCCACTTCTGTAGAACGCTTGATGAAAGGAGAGGATGTAGAGGATCCTCAGGATGAGCGTGATATTTGCTCGGTTTAAATTATTCTGCACATTTTTGGACAGTATTTTTATAATCCTATTCATGTTGTCCTTTTTCATAATCGTGTAGTAGTACAAATTGTACACGACTGAATTTTTATTTTCCAACAATATTTCATATAACAATTTTAGTAGCTTGTTTGTGAAGTAGTCATTCAGGTCGATGTGTTTGAATAGAGATTCGATGTAATTTTCCACGAGGGAGAAATTCAGGTAGGGGTTGTTAACATGCAGGGGGGTGGTTCCCCCTCCATCCTTATCCTCACTGTTTATTTTATAATTTTTCATCAAATCCATGTTTAACTGTATGAACCCTGTGAGGATGTATTTGTCCGGTTTTGGTGCATCTCCCCCTTCTTTGCGTTTCACGTATATTTCTTCGTACCCCTCCACGGGTGCCACCCCTTTTTGAGGTTCTCCGTTTCTGCAAATCTGCTCTGTCGGTGTGTTGCCCCCATCATATGGGGTATCCGCCGCAATGTTATCACTGTTCATAGAAGGAGCGTTTGACTCCATTTCGGGAGGTCCATATATTTCCCTCCCCATTGGATCCCCCGGCATATTCAACCTAGCCCATCTGTCTTCTTTCCTGTTTTCATTTTTCCTTACCAATATTAGTAAGCCCATATTTAGGAAGCGGGTTTTATTTTCTACACCCCCATTGACCTTAACCTCTGGGTTATTTTCCACATCTTTAATATCCACATTGTAGTCACTCAAAACGACGTTAACTTTTTTTACGTCAAATTCTGCTTCATCTTCCTCCTTCTCTTCTTCTTTATCGTTTTGTAAATCTTCCTCATAGTCTTCTTGATTTTCTAGTTCTTCCTCTTCTTCTACTGCTTCAGGTTGTTCTCCTTCCTCGGCGTCAACTTCTTCGCTTTCCACTTCGTCCTCCACATGTTGCCCCTCTTCATGCACATCATCCACGGCATTCGTTTTGTCTTCACCCCCTGCGTCCCTGTCGATTCTGCTTTCCCTAATGTGGAACCTCTTCCCGTGATTGTTCTTCTCATACTTCAATATGTCTACATCGTCTTCTGCGTAATTTTCGTAAACGTCAAAATAGTTGTTGCAGTTGTATTCGTCTCCTATCCATTCGATTGTGTTGCTCACGTTGTTCACGCCGTCTGATTTATTTAGGATGTTTTTTTTTCTGAGTTTATCCACGGAGGGTTGTTCACTTGCTTGATCTTGATTCCCCCCACGTGCCTTCCTCTTATAAACGATCACATCATTTTCGTTTTGGAACTGCACTAGCACGCTGGTTAGAATGTTATCCTTTGCGTTTTTGTTGAAGTAGAAGGGGACGAAGAGGACGTTATCTGTGGTGGCGCCTATCGTTTGTGCACCGTTCATCTCTTCGGCTTCCATGTCACCCGGAAGGGAGTTCTCCTCCTTATGAGGATCACCCTGTCCGGCAATGTACCCCCCCCAACTGTCCTTTTTAGGGCTCTCCATTCGGTTGTCCTCTTTTGTGGGGTCAAATATTTCCCCTTCTTTATTTTCCTCAGTGGGGGATTCCCCCCTCATGGTGCGGTTCTGGTCAAACTGGGAACTTACACCATCATGTATATTGTTGGCATATTCTTTACTACTTTTCTGCGATGTGTGATCAGCATCCTCTGCAGGAAAATCCCCTTCTACGTATGGCACACTGGTAGGGACTTCTCCATGATCAGTTAAGCCATATCTTCGGGCCTTCCCCTCTTCCTTCAATTTTTCCTCCTTCAGTTTTAGCAGTATATGTTTCCCTAGAAAAACTATTTTATTTTTCATTTCTTCTATATCTTCCTTTTTTATTTGGTTCTTCCCACCTGCGCTTTTGGCTTCTCCCCCTTCAGAGGCGTCTTCTACATCTTGACCCTTCGCTCCATCTGAGTTGTTCTTAAAAAGGGATATGAAATAACTAAAAAAAGAGTTGGCTTCTTTATACGTCTCATTTGTCTCTTCCTTCTCATTCAGTATATTCATAATAATATACAGAAGAGAAATTTTCACATTTTTATGTGTAAAATCGTTAACTATAATTCGGTAGAAATTTTTATGTTTTGACAAATTGTTAAAAATGAGCAAAAGTTTGTATATGATTTGATAATCGACTGGCTCATTTTTATCTTCATTTTTTTTTAGGATTAAAAATCTCTCATTCAGGATGTATATAATTGTCCTGATGTGATTGTTGGAGAAGAGCAGGTGCTCGCATGTCTTGTCTTCTACAATTTTGTGCAGGAAGTTTATGTAGTTGAGCTTTTGCCGGGTGTCCGTTACGTCGTTCAGTTTTTTGAAGAACAGGTCCAGTCCTAAGGGGGAAAGGGGTAGCGTAGCGGTAAAAGTGTATCTAAACAACTTTACCCTTAAAAGTGTACCATAATAATTGCACCCGTGTGGACACCCCCGAGGTGAAGCGCCCACCGGTGAGATAATCTCCCACCTGACTTACCTATATACTTATTCACAACATCGTTGAAGACGTTCACCCTCTTGCGCTGACTTCTCCTCCTGAAAATTTTGATTCTCCGAAACTTGCTTAAATTCAGTCTCTTCGAAATGGGAGTTATGTACTTGAATATATTTTTTTGCATTCTCAGGGACAGAGAAAACATGATAATGGAGTAAATACCGTAAACCAGGATGAGGTATGCATTTTTTTTCATTTTAGTGGTAACAAAACGGAGTGAAGCAAACTGGGGTGATGTAAAATCAGAACGTTAGGTGTAACGAAAAAAAAAGTAGGTACTCCTTGGCTGGGCTTTCTATGTCCAGCTGGGCTTGGCATAGTGGAAAAGTGGTACATTGGCAGATTCGCCACGCTCTGTGATGATCTTTTTCCGGCTTCTTCCTCTTCCACTTTTTCTTCTTCCCTGTTGGTGGGCTTTTCCCATTTCTCATTCTTTCCGCGCGGAGTACCTTACCCTTGTGCGTTTTTCCCTTTCGCTTCCCTTTTGGCTTAATTTTAATTTCTCCTCCGGCTGTATCTCAACCTGACCATGCCTTAATATTTTTTTTTTTTTTTTTTACGTCACATGTTACGCTGAAAAGAATTAGTTATAATTGTCATTGTATGCTAAACATGCTTTTTAAAAAAATCGGTTAATCATTCTAGTGTGAATGCTTCACCTGCTATTATGTTATTTCCTTATCGTGTTATTCTGATTTTTTTTTTCCCCCACACATGAACTGCGCAGCATAATTTTGTTCTGACCTGGTCCTAGGTGTACATTTGATACGCATCGATTTGGGAGAATTTTTCCCTGAGGACAGGTTAGAAGTGTTGACCCCGTAACGGGCATTCGCACCAATTCGTCGAAGTGCACGAATCATGGGCATATGTACATGCGTACCTTCACGTAGATGATTATACAACTGTACACCCACGCATGCGTTCCTCTACATGATGAGCGCGAACTATAAGGCTATGTCTGCATAATGCCCCTCCCGTATTCGTTTCAAATTAACAAATTCATTGAAAACATGCACCCTTGCCTCACTGCACCCGTGACATCACAGCTGTCATGTGTGTAGACGGGCATCTCAGGGGAAGGTAAAAAAAAAAAATAAGTCTTTTCAAATGTTGACAAATGGAGAAAAAAAAAAAAAAAAAAAGGAGCATAGAGCAACTCGAAGGGGAATATCCCCGTGGGAGTATTCCAAACAGGAAAAATAAATTTTATGTAAAAAATTTTTTTTTTACAAAAAGTTGGAAATTTTGAGGAAGCCCAACTTTTATGAGAATACCGAGCAGACGAATGGTGGTTAAACATTTTCACCCAACAGGGGGTAGTTACAAATGGGTGTGCACATAGGACATGCACATGCGAGTAGCTTATAAAAAAAAAAAAAAAGGGAGAAGCCGCTAAACGTATATTTTTCCCCCGGTTTGGTAACACTTTTGGTTATCTGTATAACGATGTGTGCGGGACAGCCGGACTGACTAAATCGCCTGCATACATCGCCCCTTCGTGCGTCCACGCGGTCATTTGATATCTATGGATTTCTTCAGGTAGGGATTTATTCCCCTCTTCTCTCCTGAATAGTTATTCTCATGAACCTTCAGTTTGGCGTGCTGGCCGCTGTACATTTTCATTTTTTTAATATACTTTTGTTTATTGTGAACCCTTGCATTTCCATCGGTTGATTTTCTCTTCCTTACGAGTCCTCTATTTTGTAAAATGTTTTTGTTGGGCATTCTTCTATCGTTAATTTCGTTTTCTTCATCGACTAATTTTTTTCTTATTTCTTTGTTCTTCTGATCTTTGAGGAATTTTTTCTCTTCCTTTTTCTTCTTTTTCAAGCTTAACATATTTTTAATATTTTCGTCGTCTATTTCGTTATGTAAATTTTTGGTGCTCATAAAATGTGTGGATTTACCAAGCTCTTCCTTCTGATGCGAGTTGTTCCATTTTGTGTTTTTTTCAAACTTCTTAAAAGAAACGAAATCATCATTGGCGTTGTTTGCTCCTTTCATTTTTTTCATTTGCTTCATTTTGTTAATGTTACTCCTAAACATTTTTGTTTCGTCCATGTTGTTTTTCCTATCCGCTTCTTCATTCATCTCTGGCAACTCCACAAACTTTAGCAAATCATTTGACGTCATTCCCACGTTTTTCAAGTTGCTCATTTTGTTTTTCTTTTTGCTCAAAGCTTTGATTTTTTTCTTCAATATTTTTTCGTCAAAGTTCATTAATTTTTCTTCCATTTTTTTAAAGTAATTTTCTTCTTCTATTTTTTCTGGTCTTGTGGATACCATGTCTTTAATTTCCTTGAGGAATATGTTTCTTTCGTTTTTCATTTTTTCTCTTTTTTTTTTCTTTTCCTCCCTTTCCCTTTCCCGGATGTGGCTGTCCGTGTACTCGGTTATGAGGCTCTTGCTGATTTTGTACTTTTTGCCCTTGCCCGCTTGGGCTTCCTCTGCGGAGTCCACCACGTCTTCTTCCTCCTCCTCCTCATCATTGTCATCCTCCTCATCTTCCTCATCCTCTTCATTATCTTCATCGTTGTCATCTTCATCGTCGTCGTCTTCATCCTCCTCATCGTCTAATTCTTCTTCCACTTCTTCTTCGTCTACTTCTTCATCATCATCATCATCTTCGTCATCCCCCTTGGGCACGCGTCGGCCGACCCGCTTGGGGGCCTCTGCCTCTTCACTTCCCGATGCGTCCAACTCGCCCAGCTGGCGACCCGAGGATGACTTGTTCAGCTGCTGAATCTTGAATTTAATTTTATTATCCAGTTCATTCGTCTTAGCAATTATGGTGTTCATGTAAATTAGCTTATCCAACACGGGGTGATTATGCGTATAGGCATTCATAATTTTAAGAAAGACGTAGTACGTGATGTATATGATATAGGTAAGCATCGTTTCGTTTTTCTTCTTCAGGTACAGGAGTGTGTTCTTATTGATATCTGCTTGGTTAACATTCTGTTCGTTAATTTCCTTAAATTGGAAGAGCCTTTTGTTTTCCTTCAGTTCGTTGTAAACTTTTTGAATATTCAGGGAGAGTTCTTTTAACAAAATTTTGTACTCCTCCCGTTCGCTCATTACGAGATTTTCCATTTGATCATCCTCCTTCATCTGTTCATCTTGGTCATTTTCTTCACCCACTTTTTTTTTTTTTTCCTTCATTTCCGCGTTCATATCGCTGATTAGCTTTTTAATGATATTTTCCTTCTCATGGACGGTGTACGATTCTTTGGCTCCTTTTCCTAACTTGCCTTCCTTGTCTTCATTGTATATGCCATACAAATCGAAGTCGTCTTCTTTTAAGTTTTCCTTCTCCTTCCTGCTGAGGTACATGGCCTCTTTGATTCTCTCCTTGTTGCCTTCTTCATCATCGCTCGTTGAGTCTTCGCTTTCGTATTGGTAGTAATTCTGTTTATCCTTTTTCCAAGGTACGCGAACGAATTCGTCATCGTGCTGGTGATCGTCTGCATCACTGTCCTCATCGCCGTCCTCCTCCTCCTCCTCCTCCTCCTCCTCATCATTATCATCATTGTCATCATTGTCATCATCTTCTTCGTCATCCTCCCCCTGGGCTGCTATTTTTTTTTTCTTCTTTTTTCTGCCTTCTCCTCCCAGCGAGGATTCCTCATTCCCGTCGTCACTCAGGATGTCGTCGCTGGAGCTAACATTTTCAACATCGCTATTATTTTCATCCTCAATTTCTATATCCTCCGACTCGGAGTTCTCGACAAATTTAATCTTGCTGGTATCAACGGATACGCGCTGCTTATTTTTCGGCATTCTTTATAAAACGCGGATGCATGAGGGGGACAAATAGGAAATAGCCGCTTAATTGGGGGGTTTTCCCGAACAGCGAACTCGCGGCGAACTGTGGGGAAATGCCAAAATGGGATGCGGCAAAATAGATCTATTCAACTTTACTGCGTAGGCGCATTTTAATGTACTCAAAAAAAAATTTTAAACAAAACAAACGAGGGTTATCTTTTCCCTTGGTGTTTCTTTCATATATTTATATATCATGTATTTTTTTTTTTTTTTTTTTTTTTTTTTTCTTTGGCTCGATTTGGCTAGATTTTTTTTTTTTTTCCATCCCTTCAGAGGGCATTACGCCATGTGCTTTATTCGCTCTACAGAGGATACCGTGCATGTAACGAGTTGCGGCCCGCCACGTTATTTGTTATGCCTATAAATGGTATATTTACCAAATTTTCCTTTTTCTTTTGCCGGCTCCTCAGTTGGTGTTATAAACGTTTCTCCGTAATGTGGATCCGTTTCGCCACTCGAATTGGCTACTAATTGTTGTTAAAATGGAGAGTGGAAAAAAAACGCCCACCTGTGCATTGGTAATCTGCATACGTTCACGCGCTTGCTATCTTTTATTACAAAAATGTAGAGGTAAAAGGAACATGGCGTGAAAAAAAAATATTCTTCCCCGATCTGTTCACAATTTTCTTGCTGCTCAGTGTAAATTGCTGTCCTTGAAAAGATGACACGCATTATACTTGGAAGGGAGACACACTTTGGAGGAAAAGATCGCCGCCTTCACGCAAGCAGCACCAATTAGCAACTGTCATGTGCGCATTCTTATTTTCAGGATATTTCGTGCAGCGTGGGGGGAGCCTCGAAAGGTTGCTTTTTCGTCAAAAAAGAAAAAAAACTTTGTTAACATTTTGTCAATTTTTTGGGCCACTTTTCAGCCAAATTTGTCGCAACACTCGTTGCCAAAAAATCTCCCGTTTTTTTTGTATTCTCGCCTATTCTGTGTTTCCCTCACCTCTGCTTGCGCTGCGGACACTTAATGACGCAACAAGCGAGTACACAAATATGCAAACGCTGATGTTAGAATAAGGCAGTTTACGCAGTTTTATCCGAAGCTGCTCCACACCGATAAGCCAAAGTTACCTAGAAGCATGAATGAACTAAAGGAGCTAAGCAGAAAGGTGAAGGAAAACACCACCGTGAAAAAAGAGGAAAAGAAAAATGAACCTGAAATAAAAAACTTATTTGAGAACCTCCTGAGCAACAACTCGATAAATTACATAAGCTCCTTTATAAACAAAACTAACGGGATTGATAAACCGGGGGAGAATGACTTAGTGGAAGGAGCTCCCCCGGGGGGGGACCATTTGGAAAACGCGCATCAAATAGGGGAGAAGCCGGCATATGGTGAACCCACTGCTGAGCAAGGAACCTATCCACAGGACGATGCCCCTCATGGTAAGAAGCACCTTCCCGAGAAAAAGAAAAAATGCACGAACGATTCAGAAGAACACACCACCCAAAACAAAAATGCAAGCCACATAAATGTGAAAAAGATTCTGCAGAACAAGAAGAACGTCGATGTGAAAGACCTAAACAAACTAATTAACTTTTTCAATGATGAAATAACGGAGAGAAGTAAAAAGCTGGAAAAGTTCATGAACAAAAATAAAATAAAAAATGATTATAGTGAGCAAATTTTAATGATAGAAAAATTTAACAGAGAAATGCGAATTATTGAAAAAAACTTTTCCCAGAAGGACCCCCTCTACCAGATGTATCTAATCAAAAAGGAAAAAAAAAAAAAGCTATGATTCGTTAGTCTTTTTTAAAAACTTCTTCAAATGTTTAAATAATTACCTCCACCTTTTAGACAAAGCGGAAACGAATTATAAAAAATTGAAAATATGGAAAGTGTTACTTTACCTGCGTAATTGTAAGACGCACATTTTGTTGATAAGAGCCATTTTTAAGTCTGCAAAAGGGGGGAATGTGAATGATGAACCTGCTAAAGTGAAGTGGGCACAGGTAAACGTGGAGGAGGTTACCCCCTTGGATAGCCCTCCCCAGTTCGATGACGCCACACCATTGGGAAAATCGAACGAAGCGGAAAAGTTTAATGGTACGCTGGGGAACCAGACAACCTGTGATGGCATCCCTACGGATAACCACCTTGACAAAAAACTCATGGAAGATTTGAAAAAAATGTTCCTACCAGATTCATCCGAACAGGCACAAAATGAAAAGCCCACCCTTATGAAGGAAATCAGAACGAAGTACGATCATCTCCTTAACAACTTAAGACGCGTCGTTCAAGTCACCTTTGAGAAAATGTTCCTCTTCAATGGGAACATAAAAATATATAAACACGTCTACCTAAACCGAGGTGATATATTTTCGGAAAACGAAGAAAACATTCAAGGGCAAAAAATTTCCTACGTGATGTTTTGGCATTTGGCCTACATCCTGAAAATGCACAGAAAATATTTGGAGGAAATAAAAAAGCACTTATTTTTTAACCTCTTCAAACTTATGGTCCTTTTCTACTGCCTTGCGAAAAATGTGAATTGGAAAAAGGTAATAAATAACCTCCACCAAATGGACCATATATCATACTCGTTGAATTATCAACATGTGAAGAAATTCGTTTCCAGTGTTGTGCAAAAAAGTGACGACGATTTGTGCACACCTGACTGTTGTAACCATTTTGGTAAGTTTAAACGTTTCCTCTTTTGTGAGCATAATGGGAGAACCTCTGCGAGGGAGGCAGACAAGGGCGGTGGGGTAAATGATCCTTTCACTTCTCTTTGCTTAAGTGATTATATAATTGAGCATGAAGATAGTGTTGTCATCGATATGGAAAATTTTTTTGGCAATTTTTTGGGGTCCTTGGAGGGAGATAACAAGCTAAACCAATCGTGTTCTCTGCCTGCGGAGGGACCTTCCCCTTTTCAGACTGGGGAAGTTGACTTGAAGAGTGACGAATGGAAGGGAAACCGAACAGCTGACAATAGAGGTGCTACGGTTGAGGGGGAAAAGGGGACAAGGAGTGCTAACTTTTTCACCGCACTGTCTCGCTGTTTATTCGAGTTCCACGCCTTGGCAGAGTTGCTATTTGTGGAAAGTAGGAAGAAAGGCGAAGACTGCTGGCGTGGAGCAGGAAAAATGGACCAAACGGGTGAACCTCCCCTCCTCGACATTACGATCGAGGAAGGGGCGCAAGTTGGCGAACTGAAGGACGCATTCGAGTTTTATTTTGGTGACCAAAAGGGGGATGAAAATGGAGGAGAAGCGTATTTTGTGGAGTACGAATTGGAGGCACATGGGGAGGGAAGGTTGGACAACATGAAGGAGAAAATAAAGAGCAAGTATGAACAAATCAACGGCGAACACGTGCACAGTAGCAACGCAAGTGAGCCCCCTAATGGGTACGCCTCCTTCTCCCACTACATGCTGAACAAAGAGTTGAACGAAAACCTCTTCACTTATTTCCACCAAATAAATAGGAAGAGAAACAATTTCAGCAACATTTTCGATGTGTACTTTATGTATAAATGGAGGAAGGAAGAAAAGAAATTCGACCAACTGGTTCAGAATATTTTCCAAAAAAACTTCCACCATTATATTGATCAGACTTATACCACCCTGAGAGAAATGTTGCTTTTTAAAAAAGGGGGGGAATACATACTAGTAGATTCCAGCGTAGATGATTATCTGTACAATGTCTTCTTCGATGAGGATAAAAATTATTCTTTAAAAAATGTGGAGGGGGTGACTTACCGTTTGGTTTTGCAATTCGTTGAGGAGGCACAAAATCAGCTGAGCAAAGCATTACAGGAAAAGATTGACAAAATAATTGAGCAGAAAAATATGCACAGTAGGGGAACTTACTGTGTGGGGGAAACTACTTGTGAGGGCATCCCTGGGGAAGGAATATCGAAGAAAGGGCTGCCCCCATGTGGAGATGCGAAGAAGACCGTTTTGAGTAAAAAAGAGGGGAAAGACACCCTGGGTGGGGGATGCCAATTGGAACATGTGGAAAACGAACACGAGAAGGATAAGTGCGTAGAAAACGGTGAAGGAGGCGTAACGTTAACCCCCACGACGGAAAAAGCTGTTTTAAGCGTCACCGCCAAGGAGGATCGCATAGACTGTATGCGCATCCATAAGAATTTGCTCTACATTGTTTTTGTAGTATACCGGATTGTGCACTTTTCGTATGAAGTTTTGCTTGACATGAAGGAAGCAGAATGGAACCATCACTCGTCACACAAAATCGAGGGGGAAAAAGAAGAAAAAAATGAAGAGCAAAAAAGGAAAGAAATCATGGCAATTAATACAGTCCTATTTTGCTACAAAATTGTCAAATATATTTATGATGCATTTTTAAGTTACTGCTTTTTCACATTTCGATTTTCTTGCTTTCCGAAGGTGCCATGTGAAAATGAATTTCTATTAAGCGTAATTAATGATAATATATTTTTAAAAAAAGTTTTGCAAAATGTTTATTCTGTTTTTTTGCACCATCAACATTTGTTTAATCTATCCATGTGTGCAGAAGACATCATTTCTTTTAAAAATGTGGAGTTCAAATGGGATGGCGGTCTATGCAAAAGGGGAAGCAACGAATGGGTGGATGAACAGAAGGATAGGACTAATTTTAACTCAAAAAGTGCAAAATTACAGGGAGAAGCACATATTCCCGAAAGGAATGCAGAGAAGAAAAAATCGAGTTGTCCCCCAAAAGAACATTTCCATTGCATAAACAAAATAAGCGTACTGAAGAAAATTTATCTCTACATTGATAAATTTCAGATAAATTTGAATTTTTTTAAAAATATGTTTGTCAAAATTTATAAGGACAAATTTATGCGTCTTCTCCAGAAGGATACACTTTTCACGGAGGAGCAATTTTTAATCAACATATCCAAAATAGTGAACATCATTTTTGAGTTTTTCCAAATTCAGGACTTGTGCAAAAGTGCACACACGGATATTACCCTACGTTTGGTGGATTATTTTTTTTTTCTTATCAATGCGCAGGTGTACACGTTTATGAAGGAAAGGGGCAAAATCGATGAGGATGTGCGGCAACTCCTCTATAACAAGTTAGTGTTTACGCAGAATAGCCTGTCCTTCCTTTTGCGCAGCTACGCAGGTACGTGCAACATGCATAATGTGGTTTCCTAAGCGAAGCGTGCACACTTATTGTATATCGTTTGAGTTATATTATGAGTGAATATAGTGTGTCTACCCAGCTGACTTTTTTTTTTTTTCACTCATCTCCCCATGTAGACAACTGCAGCGAACAGAAGAACCACGCGCAGCAGGAGGAAAATTACTTTCTAAGAATAACGGACGAGCTGCCCTTCAGTTTGATCAATTTGAAAAAAAACAAGGCGCTGTTTTTACTCCTTTTCTGCAAAGTCAAACAGATCTTGAATGCCAAAAAGGGGATACTCGAAATGCACGACCCGAAGATGATCCAGGCGTTGCTGGCCAGCAACCCGTATGCGTATGAGGACGAGAATTACGACGCGATCCTGAACGAGTTTAAATGAGCAGCGCGGCTTAATGGATCAACATGGTTGAACATTGCTCGGTGTGCCTGTTTAGCGGCTCACCCTATGATGATACCCATTGTGAGGAAAAAGAAATTATCACCGTATAGGTGATATCCGTATTACTTTTTTTTTGAGTGTTCCAAAATGATCCATTCAGTTGTTTCGTTTTTTTTTTTTTTTTTTGATAACTCACTACGCAGCCATATATTCATGTGGCGCCATTTGTTTCACTACACAGTAACCTGTGTGCACATTTCGAATTCGCATATTTTACAGTCTTTATTTTGGGCAACTGTTTTGTACATTTTTCCCACTTGGAAAAGGAAAAGGTATGTGCATGATGAGAGTACACGTTTTCGTTGATCGACGGGGGGGCATTTCTATGTGAAGCGAATCGATCCTGGTGAAGGGCTTCAGTTGTCTACCGAGCGGTACACGTGACACGTTGGACAACTTAAGTGTTTGTAAAACATTCATTTAAGGGGAAATAAAAAAGTGTTGGTGCGGGTTATAACCCAGGAGTCGAATTAAGGGGCAAAAGGGTAAAGGGCATCACCGCAACGTGCGTGTGACGACCCGGCTAAGAATTCCTATCAAAGAGCACTATAAGGGAGGAGAAGAAAAAACCACACAGGAAGCCCAACATATGGTTCAAGTGACTGACATTTTCAAGTAGCAAAGATGAAACGAATGAATAAAAAAAATTGTACAAAAAATTGCTATTCACAATATAATTATGCTTAAAGTAAAAAAATATAATATATGTGATATGCATTCCATAAAGGGAATAAATACAGGAACTGCTTCCACAGATAATTTTATTATTTTTATTTACAAGGAGATTATTTTCATTGGAAGCATCTTTTAAAATTAAATTTTTCAAAAGCACATTTTCCTTCTTTTCTCTCAAGTAACAAATGTACGATATAATGTTGGACAGGACACCTGACAAGAGGAATGTAACAAATATTTGGCTGTTTGTGTAAATTTGCGAAATTATCCTATATATGGAAATTAGCGAACTCATATTAAAATATAAATGCAGAACATTTTTGTGAATAAAAAGGGACGTGAAAAATGTTTTAAAATTTTTTGTTTTGTAAATATCGTGATAATTGCATTTGTATTTTTCTGCCTTTTGTTCTTTCACCTCCAATAAATTCCCTTTGTGAAAAAATATTTTCTTCTCATCGTCTTTATCAATTCTGTTCAGGTAAAGATACAGGGCCACATTAACAGCTATAATTACTCTGTCCAATTTGCACTTATTAAATAGGTGTTTAAAACAGAGGAAGTTATTTTGAAGCGTATTCTTCACTTGCTGCGTTTGAAAAAAATCTTCCATATAATTTTCTATCCTCCTCGTTTTAATGTTATTCCATATTTCTGATACGTGTCTCTTGAAAGAGTAAATTTTCTTCACTCCCTTCTTTCTGTGGAATTTGTTAACGGCGTGGTCATACTGTATGGCCGTGGGTTTGTTGCTTATTTGCGCATGTCCTGTCCGCCTGTAGTTAACCCGTCTGTGCAGAAATGCGTTTCCTATCGTAAGGCACGTTGCGATTGTGAGGAAGATTAGAAGGTTCATCCTTCGCGTGAATGATGTCCCCTTGTGTTGGAGGGCTCAGCGGGGAGGCCAGTTGTACGATTGGCTGGTACGCCCCCCCCCCAGTTTGGCTGCTGACCCTTTTTTGGAGTTCCTTAAAAGGGGGGGCTGCAAATTGGCGATACGCGTGCACACATTCTTGCAACGTTGAAGTTATGCAATATTGCGCCAGGGGGAGTTAACAACGATCAGGAAAATAACTGTCCACACGTGTGCCGAGGTTGTATACAGTGGGGACACAATCTGTCCCCTAGCTTGACCCGCGTTGGGGGGGGAGCTCTGCTTGCCAGTTTTGCAAAGCAGCGCAATGGTCATCACGGTGTGCTGCCACGTTATGGCAAGCAAGTAAAGATGGGAAATGCACAAATTGGAAGAACACGTAGTAGTATCCCTACGGTTGGGTAAGTAGATACATATGCGTACTTACGCACATTCGCATGCATATGTGTACATAACACATGGAGAACAGTATGGTTTAATTGTCAACCTTTCAACCTGTGGAAAAAAAAAAAAAAATTGTTGCATTAACTTTGTATTGTTCCCATTTTAAAAGTTAAATTTGAAGAAGGGAGGAAAATTTCGAGAAAATGCCAATTGAAAAGTTTAACTGGAATGAACATGCTGCCGTAATTTTACGCACAGGCTAAAGCGGCAGGGGCGATTTATTCGCGCGTATGTCGGAAGGGGAGCATTTAATTTCACAGGGTTTGTTATGAAAATTTTGCGATCATGGCGGAAAATAAATTTCCCGTTTGCTTTTTTTTTTTTTTTTTTTGACTCCATTTTTAACTTTCTTCTTTGCAAAGGGAGGAGCAGTTTAGTCATTTATTTTTTTTCGTTAATTTTTTCACGTGGGATGGAAAATGTGAAAAAAGTGGAGCAATTGAAAAATCGCAAATTTGACAAGTTAAAACGGTAAAGGAAAATTGAGCGACATGCGGGGAAAACGCGAAACAAAGACTGAACAAACACTAAACGAATGAAGAGAACTGTCCCCCTTTTACGATAAAAGGCTGCTCCACGCCACACAGAAGACATCCCCAGAATTAATCCTTTTTTTTTACAATTCGTTATATGTCTAATTGGGGTGCTGGACAGTTGATTGTGGTGATCCGCTGAGTAATGCACACACATACGTACATACTTTATTTCATTCGAAAGGAAGCGTCTCATATTTTCCCCTTTCCTTTGTTTGTCTGATTGAGTAAAGGTATAAAATGGGTGTGTAGCAGATATAGTAGTTCCCCTTTAAGACCGTTCCACTGATGAGTAACAACATTTACCGGGGACGATCCACGTGTGTATCTACGGTTGCCCTTCAGTACTTGCCGAGTCCACTTTGTCATTAAGGGTGGCATGTGAGAAAAACCCGCCACCCCCCATTCAACTAATGGGAACTATATCATCTCATTTATGTCCTTTTTTTTTTTTTCCTACCAGTTGGCAGATGGATGGACACAAGGCAATGAACATGGACAAGCTGGGCGAAATTTTCAGTAGCACAGTTGGATTGATGCAGAATGCCGTGCAAGGTTTGGCTCAGAGGTGAGAAAGATGTACCGAAGGGGGGGAATAACGCTTCCGTCTGTAAAGCGTCCGATATTCTTCTGTTGTGTTAAGTAGAACTGTTACTATCCTCATCCCTGAATTGCTCCTTCCATTGGTTATTTCACTCCATGCGCCTTTTCCCATTTTGATGCGTTCGTGGAAAGTTACCCATCGGAGGAAAATGGGGCGCACATTATTTTTTCCCCTTTATTCCCAAATTTGCCGTGCAACACATTTCTCCATTATACACGTATAACCACCCAATTTGACATACTTTTTTTTTTTTCCGTACAGAAATTCCACCATATATAATTTACTATACATGAGTGACAATATGCAAAACAAGGGGGACTACGAGGAGCTCCTCCCCAATGAAATGAAGTTTAACAAGCAGCAAATTATAGTAAGGCGTAGGTGAGAGTTGCGCGGATTGGATGAACTGTGCCAACCGCAAATATGTATACTTTGTCCTAACAAATGAATAAATTTTTTTTTTTTTTTTTTTTTTTTTTTCGCTTTTGCAGAAATGGGTGCTGGGGGCCATTCTCCTCTACATGCTGGTCACCGTCCTGTCGTATATTTTCGTGAACTACATTTTGTTCTACGCAGTGATCTTCATCGTCGTGGCTGTTGCGATAAAATTTTACTTTTACTACCAACAGAATGACGAGACGCCGTTGCTGCAGCAGACGAATTATCAC
This sequence comes from Plasmodium coatneyi, assembly GCF_001680005.1. NCBI lineage: Eukaryota > Apicomplexa > Aconoidasida > Haemosporida > Plasmodiidae > Plasmodium > Plasmodium coatneyi. The sequence continues at coordinate 661,299 of NC_033566.1, read as the reverse complement.
CACTTTGAAGCCCACAGCATTTAGCGCATTACCTCATTAGCGGATGTTGTGTTGTGCTTGGCAGGGAGGAAATGCTTTTTTTAAAAGGTGTGACACGTTTGGGGTGTACATCGCAGAGTGGAGAAGCGTGGCACAAGTTCATACATAATAGCAACGTGCAACGGTTTGGAAATGCTCCCCTCAGAGGCAGAAAACATGTTGAATGCGTAGCGCAAAGCGACATTAAAATACACTTTTACTATTTTTAATTTTTCGAAATTTTTTAAGTTTCCCTTTACGTGCTATTTTTTTTTCATTGTGCTTCCTTCCCCCCCGTGCCTTTTTTTTGTTTTTTCCCCCTTGTGGTGAAAAAGTCGGTGCATAATCTCGCAAACTTAGCTATGCCCAAATGGGGCCTTCTTCGATATGCTCCGTATCGCTTACCCATTTATCACTTTTTTTTTTTTTTTTTTTTTTTTTTCATTGTTTCCGTTTTAAAAATTTTTCCAAATTTAAGCGAAATGATGCCAGTTTATTGGCAAAATTATGACTATATTGATAAATTGTAGGAAGCGTGCGCATTGCTGCTTAGGGCTTCCTCCGGTTTGTTGCGCAGTTCAGATGCAACCTTCGTTTGGTGCCCTACTTGGATGAGTCAAGGAAAGATAGGTGCGAGCGCTCATACAGAAGGAGGGTAACATTTTTATGTCGCTTCCCGTACACCGTTGAATCGATACGCAAATTCCTTCAATCCCGTTTTTTAGTGCCTTTTTGTGAAGGAAAACTGCCCCTGTGAGGTTGCCACCTTGCGTCACTCCACAAACCGGGTTGTCAAACCGGTCTGTTACTTCCCACCGCCACGCACCAATGGAAGAAACCACCACGAATAAGCAGACAACGCCTCAGAAGGAAGAGGCTGACATAAACCCGTTAGATGAAACGATCCAAGTTCGATCCATGTGCATCAATTGCGAGAAAGAGGGAATAAATAAGATAGCAAAGTTGCACATCCCGTACTTCAAAAATGTATTAATACATTCCTTTGAGTGCGGATTCTGTAACTACAGAAATAATGTTATACAAGATTTAAACACGATAAAGGAGAAGGGAGTAAAAATAATTTTTAAAATTAGCCAACGTGAACATATGGATAGACAACTGATTAAGTCTGAGTATGGAGTGTTGAAGATTCCACAAATTGACTTTGAAATTCCAAAGGATACGCAAAAGGGTTCCATTAATACTATTGAGGGTTTTTTGCAGACTGCCCTGAGTAACCTCACTGAGTACCTCAGAAATTTGAAGCACATGTATTGTGAGGCTAATGGGCTGCCAGAAGGGGCACCCATCGAGGGGGCGCAGTCGCAGTCAAGCCAAGGCTCCAATGGGGAACATGCCGCATATGCGCATAACGTGGAAGGAGAAATTACCAATAAGCCTGGAGGTGGTCAGGACGCACGTGCAACGGACCAAACGCCTCAGGGGGATAAATCTGCTGATACTAATCTGCAGGGCCAACAAATGACCATAGAAAGTTACATAAAGCTAATCGAGTCCACAGTTCATAAATTGTCCACCTATGTGGTATCGAAGGATCCGATTTTCACCATCGAAATTGTTGACCCGTCAGGACTCAGCTCCCTGGAGCACTACGATGAAGATCTGCAAAAAGGCATTGTCACGGTGGAGCATTACAAACGAAGCAAACAGGAGTTAAACGAAATGGGCTTTTATGAGGAAGACTTTGACAGTAAAAATGAGGGAGTTAGTTTGTGTCCAAATGGGGACAAAGAAAAGGAAGACCATGTAGTGGAAAAAGTCAAGAAGGAAAACTTTGATTTTATTAAGAAGTATGTCCACATGAATGACGCTGCGGGTAGTAGCAGTGTGAATGGCCACACCACCGTGCGGTACGAAAATATAAGCCAAGAGGAGGAGGGGAAGTTAATAGAGTCGTTCACATCCAATTGCCCCTGCTGCAACTACATGGGCTCCAACAACTTCTGCGAAATTAATATACCAGGTTTTAAAAAGTGCCTAATTATGTCCTATGTGTGCGCCAACTGCAACTTCAAAACGAGCGAAATTAAGAGCAGCGGGGAGATCAATCCGAAGGGGAAGAAAATTACCCTCACTGTAAGAAGTAAAAACGACTTAAATCGATTCGTAATAAAGTCAGAAACGGCATCTATTCACATCCCCATTGTGGATCTCACGTCGGATTACGGAACTCTCGGTGGTACTCTCACCACTATTGAAGGGTTGATTCTGAAAATAATCGAATCGCTGGAGGATAAATTTAAGTTCCTACTTGGGGATTCTAGCACGAACACACACGGGCACAACCAGGGGGGCGAGCAAACAAACGATAATGCACTTCCGGGAAGCCAAAAAAATAATGACGCATCGGTCACAAGTAAAATAAAAACCCTAATTGCCAACTTGTACAAGTTATGCAAAACGGAAGAATTGTGCCCGTTCGATCTTGTGATTGACGATATTGCATCGAACAGCTACATATCAAGTGATGACATTACGAACGATGAAAATTTAAAAGAAGAAGAATACGAAAGAACGTTTGAGCAAAATGACCATTTAGGCCTCACATCAATGAACACGGAAAATTACTGAACGGGGTGAGAGAAAAAAAAAAAAAAAAAAACAGACATTACAAGTAATGCATTTTGATCATTCTTAAAGTTAGAACAGATGAAAGAGTTTGTAAAAATTGCAATCATTTGTTTACCCTACATTTGTGAACCTAAGAATTTGCATATTTGTTAATTTGGAAAAATTTTTAATTTTGATTTTTCTTTAACTTTCTGTTTCCCCTCGGGGAAAATTTTATTTGTCCGTTATTCATGCATGCGACCACCATGAAAGCTGGGTAACCTTACCTTAAGGACAGCCAGTGATTTCATTTGGGGTCGTATAAATTCGCTTTGTCCCCCAGCATCAGTTATGTTCGACGTGCATATAGGCCTACACACATGTACCTGCATGCTTAATTATTATGCCCTTTTTCAACAACAATATTCACAACAGCAAAACCAGGGCGGATAAGTTTTTTTCTTTTTTTTTTTTTTGTCGAAAAAAAGGCTGCTCCCCAACTTTTGCAATTCTCTAAATTGTAACATAATATTCGGATGGACACCCATCACGCGTCCGAGAAAAACGCTACGATGTTTTGGTTATGCATAAGCGAGTTGCGCGGTGGATAGGTAGGCCATTTAGACTTTCACAGTGCACGCAGGTAGGCAATGCGCATGCACATGTATATATATAGACACATATATATGTGCAAAACGCATGGGACCGGAAGTAGCACCTTATTTGGCACAGCAACAGAGGCACAGGTGTACATAAGATCGTTTTGTAGAAGTTTGATTTTGGTTCAGCGGTATAGAGGTCACTGCTTGCCGACACCCCCCGCATTGTCTTTGTACATGTTATATGTATGTTTATATGCATACGGGGAGTTTCTACCAGAACGTGAGTTGCACTGTTTTATTGTTTAACCCGTTTGCCATTTTTTCAAATTCGGAAACGTACGCAACATTCATGTTTTTATACCATCCACAGAGGTGTTACAGTTTTGTGTCCAAAATGTCTAATGAAGGTTGAAAGGTAAGTAGGCTTTATATCCGTCCTTTTGGGTACGTATACGTTTGTCGCATAGGTTTTACATGTTCTTGGTTGCGTATGCATACGCGATGGAAAAAAAAAAAAAAAAAAAAAAAAAAAATGAACAAGCAAGCAAGCAGGGTTATAATTAAATATAGGCAATATACATTTATATTTTTTTTTTTTTTAAAGTGTGTGCATGTGTGTATGCAGATATATTCACTACATGCTTGTCATCGCAAAAATGTAAGAAAAAAAAAAAAAACGGAAAGGTCTTAAGAAATCATTTGATACGCTTAGGAGTAAACAAACGTACACACATATGTAAGGTATATGTACATATTTATACATTTGCATGTTTCCATTTATTCGCATGTTCTTACTTTTTCTTTTATTTTCCACTTTGCTTTTTCATCCACAGTTAATTTACTCACTTGAAAATTTTTAAAAAAATTGCAAAAATAATGTTTACATGCTTATTCATATACCCACACGTATACACTTACTCGTCCGTGGCATTCCCCGTCAGCAGAAATTATGTGACGTAGCAAATTGCTCAAAATTGTTCTTAAAAAAAATTCATATGTATATAAAAATTTATATGAGGACATTTAGAAACAATCTACATGTTTTGATAGCACATTATTAAAAACGTAATTTGTCGCAAAATGTAGCAAGTATACCTTTTTTTATTAATTATGATGAGAGCCATTTGTGCATTTCGCGTCCTTTCATTGTAATTTCATTGTAATTTCATTGTAGTTTCATTGTGATTTCATTTTCCTTTGTCATTTATCGTTACTAATTCGATTTTTTTCCTGTCTTGATCTGCTAATTAGTTCGTTCATTTGATCTGTCTTATTCGGCTAATTAGCA